>NC_138982.1:138588688-139188688 GCF_964341445.2 Mesoplodon mirus | reverse complement strand
TAATCGGGAAGAAGGTAAAAACAATACTTCTTTGAAGCAAAAGAAAACCACTTTATGTGCAGATGCTGCTGCACATAAATGCATAGGACAATTCCAAGTGATTAACCCCTATTCAAAGCAACTGCTATACTGAAACATAAAGACCAAAAGCCACTTCTCTTTGTCTGCACTGCTGATCTAAATACTTAAAAGCCGTCAGTCTCTTTTAAAGTGTTTTTTGACACATTTTCCCCTTAGAATAAGCTCTGCAGTAGAAACTCCCCTACATACATGTTGTTTTGCAAGGTAACAGGTTAAATATGCGTTTGCCTTAAGATTCTAATCAAACTTCATTTTTAATGAGAAATCTCTAAAAGCAGAAACTGCTGAGGGAGGGTAATAAGGTAAAAAGAAGCAAATCACTGTAGCCTCAGGAACAATAACCCTTTCTGAGGGTTCTGGCCGATTGGTATAAATAACACCGACCCCACAATCTGTCCCAAGAGAGACCTTTCCAGTTGGTGTTTAGCTGCCACAAGCAACAGCAGATAATTCATCAGTGGTGTATGTGTATTTACTTTTTGCTCTCCGTGATGAATACTAAAGAGAATCATTAAAAAATAAAGCTTTTCTACCGTCATTAAAATACTTAAATCCAAAATGGGATCACTAAAGAACAGAGACCACAGGAAAGAAATCCATTACCAGTAATTTAGCAAAGAGCTTTTCAAGAGTTTGCAACATGAATGATGATATAGATATGGTGATGATTATTGAGTAACTAATAAGAGTCAGATTCCTGAAGAATACTTAAGGATACAAAAAAATGCTCACCATGCATTTTTAGGTGAAAAGGGCAAATGACAAAGCTGAGTGTATAGTTAAATAACAGCTTATAAAGTCCAAAACATATATTTCATACATATAAACATTTTAAAAGTCTGAGGACTTCCCTGGTCCAGTGGTTGAGACTCCACACTTCCACTGCAAGGGGCATGGGTTTGAGCCCTGGTCGGGGAACTAAGATCCTGCATGCCGCACGGCGCGGCCAAAAAAATAAAATAAAAAGTCTGAAAGGATACGCACCTTTCTTTCGAAGAAATAGAGCCTCCATGTTTTTTCCACTGGCTAAAGAGCAATGAATTTTTCATACATTCAAACAGAACAAAATTTAATTCAACAAGGGTCCCTAGCCCAAAGAAAAACAGTATTATAACCACATTGTGAATAAAATTTTTATAGTGATTGTTATTTGAAATGCAACACAAAATGAACTTTAACTCTATTTATATGCTTTTCTAGCCTTGAAAAATAGTCTCTGTAGATAAACATGGGGCCCAAGATAGCACAAATATGATTTCTTCATAATCCAGACTCTAATAGGGACAGTGTTCTTGCACTTCAGAACCTGAGGCAAAGACTGGCCATGCTGTGCTTGACGGAAGTGATAAAAATAATAATAAAGTTAATTTTACCACAGATAACAATAGTTGCTATATTATATACATGTACATGTTTTCATTTTTTAAGGAACCTCCATACTGTTTTCCATAGTGACTATACCAATTTACCTTCCCACCAACAGTGAACAAGGGTTCCCTTTTCTCCACATCCTTGCCAACACTTGTTATTTCTAGTCTTTTTTATAAAAGCTATTCTAACAGGTATGAGATGGAGACGATAGCTTATTGTGTGTTTATTTTTAAACTGAAGAATAGTTGATTTATAATATTGTGTTAGTTTCAGGTTTTACAGCAAAGTGATTCAGTTATATATATATTTTTTCAGGTTACTTTCCATTGTAGGTTATTACATTATTGTGTTTTTGATTTGCATTTCCCTAATGATTAATGATGCAGAACACCTTTTCATGTACCTGTTGGCCATCTGTATGTCTTCTTTGGGAAAATGGCTATTCAGGTCTTCTGCCCATTTTTTAATTGGACTGTTTGGTTTTCTTGGTATCGAGTTGTATCAGTTCTTCATACATTTTGGATATTAGCCCCTTATCAGATATGTGATTTGCAAATATTTTCCCTTTTGCAAATATGTGTATGTATATTTTCATAACTCAGTGATGATCATTAGTGTCTTAAATGGTCCTTAATGGACTGTCACAGTGCTAGTGCATGTCACTGTCAGAACAGGGGCAAGGGATAGGAATGGGAAAAATATTTCCAAAAGCATTCCCATCCTACTATTCTGGTTGTGCCCCTTTGAAAAATCACTGTTTTCTACATGCTCATGATTCCTTTTTTTTTTTTTTTTTTTAAGAAATAGACTAAAGATGAGGACCCAGTTCCCTCTTTCTTGGAAGAGAGCATGACAAGTAAGCAAGAACCACATTTTCTTTTTGGTAGGCAGGGAGAAAAAAAACGATTCTTATTGCACAAAGTCATTTTTATTTGCAATACACTGTGATTCAACCAATGATCAATTTTGCACTCCTGCTTCTTGTAAGCTGCGTGATAGAACTACATTTTCTACTTTTTCTGAAATCTTCCCCAGTGCTTAAGTGGTTATTAATAAATCTGGACTAATTAACACTACTAAAGAGGTGTTAGGAAAAACTGAATGCAGAATGCCACCTATTTAAATTTATTTTGCTTCAACTATGTGTATCGTAAAATGTTAGAACAAGGTGGAGGTCACTGAAAACAAAAATCAGTCCAACCCCTTACTTTAAACTGAAATACTTACATCAAGAAAAAGTTAACAGCAGTTACCGTAGTATTCTTTTTTTTTTTTTTTTTTTTTTTTGCGGTACGCGGGCCTCTCATTGTTGTGGCCTCTCCCGTTGCGGAGCACAGGCTCCGGATACGCAGGCTCAGCGGCCATGGCTCACAGGCCCAGCTGCTCCGTGGCACGTGGGATTCTCCCGGACCGGGGCACGAACCCATGTCCCCTGCATCGGCAGGTGGACTCTCAACCACTGCGCCACCAGGGAAGCCCAATCGTAGTATTCTTGACTTCTTGTCTAACATGTTTCTATTCTACACTCTTTTCATATGCAATAATTTTATTTTTCTTTCTCTTACCCATTGGCCACTAAAAAAATCATTCTTAAGCCAATCATTACATGTTTACTTTTGAAAATTCAAGGAAAGAATTGTTTTGAGGTATGACTTCCTGTAACTTCTTGACTTTCTCCTATTATAAGATATAAATTCTATCTCAAAATACACAAACAAATCAGGCTATTGGTTTCTCATAAACTTATTAAATTTCTTCCCACTTATAGTGGTAATAAATTCTTTAAGAAGCAAGCTCCTGAAAACTACAGTTTAGCTTCAGTTTTGGATGCCTGAAGCAAAGTCCAGCATGTTTTAAGAAATACTAGTATAGTTTTATAGCTGATTCCAGGTTGTCATGCAGTTCTCTGAGAATATGATTTGCACACCACTTCAACTCTGAAGAACCATGAAAAGGGATCCAAGAGGATATAACAAGACTGAATAGGAACAATGCAACTGAGAAAAATAGAAGAAGTAACAATAACCAAATTATAGATGAGTGACGGGTTTTCCAGGAGTTCACTTTTTTAAATTAATTTTTATTGGAGTATAGCTGCTTTACAATGTTGTGTTAGTTTCTACTGTACAACAAAGTGAATCAGCTATACGTATACATATATCCCCTCTTTTCTGAGACAGGAGTTTGCTTTCAAATTAATTTTCTGTTGCAGATCTTTGCCCCTCACCTTCTTTTCCTAAGGAAGGCATCATGCACAACTTATTAATGCCAAGCTAAAACAAAAAACAAAAAAAAGGCAAACGTTTCCTAGATTTTCCTGAACTCTTTACTCCACTACTGTATCCACCCCACAAAGACTTGACTTTAGTGTTAATTTCTCTTTTCTTTTTTTTTGGCCATGCCATGTGGCATACAGGATCTTAGTTCCCTGACCAGGGATCGAACCCGTGCCCCCTGCAGTAGAAGTGCTGAATCATGGACCACCAGGGAAGTCCCCTAGTGTTAATTTCACATTCATATTTTCAATCCAAAAGTAATTCAGCCCAAAGTTTCTTTAAAGGAAAAGTCTGTTTCTCTTTTCTTAGATAAATGTTGGGAAGTCCAGTTTTCAATACAATAAAGAGATACAGGGTTCTATATGTGTTCTATACCATCACAGCTGGACAACTATCTCATCAGAAGTAATAACGAGATCCTGGTATCCCTTCCCCAATAAAAGGGTAGTACTTCACCAAGCTACATTAATTGTCACTGGACTTAGGAGATGCCAAACAACTGCATCATCAACATTAAGGACAATGAGATCAAATAGTTATACTATTCCTTGTCAAATGTATATACTTTGGAATTCATGATAAAAGATTATGGCTGGAAACTGTTTATCAGTCCTATCAGGACATAACCAGGACAGTTTTGGAAATAGACAGAATCTACATTAGCAGCTCAAACTGACAAAACTAATAATCATTAGGATTCTAAATGTAATAGTTAAAAATCCTCAATTAACTTTGTGTAATACATGACAAAAGCCATAAAAACACTTTTCTTCCCCAGAGTCTGTGAGCCAATCAGTGATTCCTTTAATAAACATAAAGGGACAAAAATAAACAACTTAAGATCTTTAACTGGCAGCCTCAGTATACTAGTTCTAGGAATATTAAACTACTTACTCATATAGAGTTGAACATTTTTGTTTTGGGTTAATGTCCCACAGCTTCTTATTACGGACAACATATTCATTACTGTGCTGTTCATACAGAGCTTCAAATTCTTCTACATCGTGACGAAGATGGTCAGGCACTACAAATGGGCCCACAGAATTTGAATTGCGTTTGCTGATAAAAAAAAACACACACACAATTTTGTGAATAATTAACTTTCAGGTGGCCCAGAGTAACATTTAAATTGAAATAAAGATAGTGATATATTACTCAACTTCAGGATGCAAAAAAACACTACCAGAGAATTTAATGCAGAACAGTTACCTTTCCACAATTACAGTCAAGAGATACCTGACTACTGAGTAAGGTATGAGATACGTGACTACTGAATAAGGTACAAGATACCTGACTACTAAGTAAGGTACAAGATACCTAAGTACTTTTAACTACTTACTCTTGCTACCAAGAGCAAATTTTTTTTTAAATTCTGGTTTTAAAAAAAATCAATGTTGCATTAATTGTAACCTGTTAAAGAGAAAAATGAAATAGTTTATTATAACTGCTATCAATTTAAGTTAAGATGAGACTGAGACTGGTAAAAGGTACTTAAATAAAAAGATTTTTAAAAAAACAGTATAAGATTCTAGCACTCTAAAAAGATGTAATAGTTTGAGTGTGGGCTCTAAACCAGACTGCTGATTTAAATTCTGGCTCCGCTATGTACAAGCTTTGTGTCCTTGGACACTCAACTACACTGTGCCTGAGTTTCCTTATCTGTAAAATGAATATAATAATACTACTTATCTCCTAGAAAGAGGAGTGGATTAAATGAGTTATACATAAAAAGCTCTTAAAATAGTGCCTGGTACATAAGTGCTATCAAAATATAGGCTACTATTATTTTAACTTAAAACAATTCCTCCATTCAAAGAATCCATGGAAATGTGCAAAGCCAACTGTCATTACAACTCATTTAAGAAACGTGGGGGAAGAGAGAGATTGGTTCAAGATGGTGGAGTAGAAGGATGTGCGCTCACTCCCTCCTGCAAGAGCACCGGAATCACAACTAACTGCTGAACAATCATTGACAGGAAGACACTGGAGATCTCCAAAAAAGGTACCCCACATCCAAAGACAAAGGAGAAGCCACAGTGAGGTGGTAGGAGGGGTGCAATCACAATACAATCAAATCCCGTAACTGCTGGGTGGGTGACTCACAAACTGGAGAACACTTACACCACAGAAATCCACCCACTGGAGTGAAGGTTCTGAGCCCCATGTCAGGCTTCCCAACCTGGGGGTCTGGCAACAGGAGGAGGAATTCCTAGAGAATCAGACTTTGAGGCTGGCAGGATGTGATTACAGGACTTTGACAGGACTCGGGGAAACAGAAACTCCACTCTTGGAGGGCACACACAAAGTAGTGTGTGCATAGGAACCCAGAGGAAGGAGCAGTGACCCCATGGGAGACTGAACTAGACCTACCTGCTAGTGTTAGAGGGTCTCCTGCAGAGGTGGGGGGTGGCTGTGGCTCACCAAGAGGACAAGGACAGTGGCAGCAGAAGTTCTGGGAAGTACTCCCTGGCGTGAGCCCTCCCAGAGTCCACCATTAGCCCCACCAAAGAGCCCAGGTAGGCTCCAGTGTTGGGTTGCCTCTGGCCATACAACCAAAAAGAAGGGAAGCCAGCCCCACCCATCACCAGACAAGCAGATTAAAGTTTTGCCGAGCTCTGCCCACCAGAGCAACAGTCAGCTCTACCCATCACCAGTCCCTCCCATTAGGAAGCTTGCACAAGCCTCTGAGACAGCCTCATCCACCAGAGACCAGAGGGCAGAGAGCAGAAGCAAGAAGAACTACAGTCCTGCAGCCTGTGGAACAAAAACCACATTCACAGAAAGATAGACAAGATGAAAAGGCAGAGGGCTATATGCCAGATGAAGGAACAAGATAAAATCCCAGAAAACAGCTAAATGAAGTGGAGACAGGCAACCTTCCAGAAAAAGAATTCAGAATAACGATAGTGAAGATGATCCAGGACCTCGGAAAAAGAATGGAGGCAAGGATCGAGGAGATGCAAGAAATGTTTACAAAGACCTAGAAGAATGAAAGAACAAACAAACAGAGATGAACAATACAATAACTGAAATGAAAAATACACTAGAAGGAATCAACAGCAGAATAACTGAGGCAGAAGAACGGATAAGTGACCTGGAAGACAGAATGGTGGAATCACTGCTGTAGAACAGAATAAAGAAAAATGAATGAAAAGACATGAAGACAGCCTAAGAGGCCTCTGGGACAACATTAAACACAACAACATTCACATTATAGGGGTCCCAGAAGAAGAAGAGAGAGAGAAAGGACACAAGAAAGTATTTGAAGAGATTATAGTTGAAAACATCCCTAATGTGGGAAAGGAAATAGCCACCCAAGTCCAGGAAGTGCAGAGAGTCCCAGGCAGGATAAACCCAAGAAGAAACACGCCAAGACACATAGTAATCAAATTGACAAAAATTAAAGACAACGAAAAATTCTTGAGAGCAGCAAGGGAAAAACAACAAATAACATACAAGGGAACTCCCAATAAGGTTAACAGCTGATTTCTCAGCAGAAACTCTACAAGCCAGAAGGGAGTGGCATGATATATTTAAAAGGATGAAAGGGAAGATCCTACAACCAAGATTACTCTACCCGGCAAGGATCTCATTCAGATTCGATGGAGAAATCAAAAGCTTTACGGAGAAGCAAAATCCAAGAGAATCCACAAAACCAGCTCTACAACAAATGCTAAAGGAACTTCTCTAAGTGGGAAACACAAGAGAATAAAAGGACCTACAAAAACAAACCCATAACAATTAAGAAAATGGTAATAGGAACATATATATCGAGAACTACCTTAAACGTGAATGGATTAAATGCTCCAACCAAAAGACACAGGATGGCTGAATGGATACAAAAACAAGACCCATATTACATGCTGTCTATAAGAGACCCACTTCAGACCTAGGGACACATACAGACTGAAAGTGGGGATGGAAAAAGATATTCCATGCAAATGGAAATCAAAAGAAAGATGGAGTAACAATACTCATCAGATAAAATAGACTTTAAAATAAAGAATGTTACAAGAGACAAGGAAGGACACTACATAATGATCAAGGGATCAATCCAAGAAGAAGATATAACAATTATAAATACATACGCACCCAACATAGGAGCACCTCAATACATGAGGCAACTGCTAACAACTATAAAAGAGAAAATCGACTGTAACACAATAATAGTGGGGGTCTTTAACACCTCACTTACACCAATGGACAGATCATCCAAACAGAAAATTAAAAAGGAAACACAAGCTTTAAATGACACAACAGACCAGATAGATTTAACTGATAATTGATATTTACAGGACATTTCATCCAAAAACAGATCACACTTTCTACTCAAGTGCACACGGAACATTCTCCAGGATAGATCACATCTTGGGTCACAAGTCAAGCCTCAGTAAATTTAAAACTGAAATCACATCAAGCATCTTTTCTGACCACAATGCTATGAGATTAGAAATCAATTACATGGAAAAAATGTAAAAAACACAAACACATGGAGGCTAAACAATATGTTACTAAGTAACCAAGAGATCACTGGAGAAATCAAAGAGGAAATCAAAAAATACCTAGAGACAAATGACAACAAAACCACGATGATCCAAAACCAATGGGATTGCAGCAAAAGCAGTTCTAAGAGGGAAGTCTATAGCAATACAATCCTAACTCAAGAAACAACAAATATCTGAAATAAACAATCTAACCTTACACCTAAAAGAACGAGAGACCGAAGAACAAACAAAACCCAGAGTTAGTAGAAGGAAAGAAATCATAAAGATCAGAGCAGAAATAAATGAAAGAAACAAAGAAAACAATAGCAAAGATCAGTAAAACTAAAAGCTAGTTCTTTGAGAAGATAAACAGAATTGATAAACCATTAGCCAGACTCATCAAGAAAAAGAGGGAGAGGACTCAAATCAATAAAATTAGAAATGAAAAAGGAGAAGTTACAAGAGACACTTCAGAAATACAAAGCATCCTAAGAGACTACTACAAGCAACTCTATGCCAATAAAATGGACAACCTGAAAGAAATGGACAACTTCTTAGAAAGGCATAACCTTCCAAGACTGAACCAGGAAGAAATAGAAAATATGGATGGACCAATCGCAAGTAATGAAATTGAAACTGTGATTAAAAATCTTCCAACAAACAAAAGTCCAGGACCAGATGGCTTCACAGGTGAATTCTATCAAACATTTAGAGAAGAGCTAACACCCATCCTTCTCAAACTCTTGCAAAAAATTGCAGAGGAAGGAACACTCCCAAACTCATTTCATGAGGCCACCATCACCCTGATACAAAAACCAGACAAAGATACTACAAAAAAGGACAATTACAAACCAATATCACTCATGAATATAAATGCAAAAATCCTCAACAAAATACTAGCAAACAGAATCCAACAACATATTCAAAGGATCATACACACCATGATCAAGTGGGATTATCCCAGGGATGCAAGGATTCTTCAATATATGCAAATCAATCAATGTGATACACCATATTAACAAACTGAAGAAGAAACACCATATGATCAACTCAATAGACGCATAAAAAACTTCTGACAAAATTCAACACCCATTTATGATAAAAACTCTCCAGAAAGCAGGCATAGAGGGAACCTACCTCAACATAATAAAGGCCATATACAACAAACCCACAGCAAACACCATTCTCCATGGTGAAAAACTGAAAGCATTTCTTCTAAGATCAGGAACAAGACAAGGATGTCCACTCTCGCCACTATTATTCAACATAGTTTTGGAAGTCCTAGCCACGGCAATCAGAGAAGGAAAAGAAATAAAAGGAATACAAATTGGAAAAGAAGAAGTAAAACTATCACTGTTTACAGATGGCATGATACTATACATAGAGAATCCTAAAGATGCCACCAGAAAACTACTAGAGCTAATCAATGAATCTGGTAAAGGTGCAGGATACAAAATTAATGCACAGAAATCTCTTGCATTCCTATACACTAATGATGAAAAATCTGAAAGAGAAATTAAGGAAACACTCCGATTTACCATTGCAACAAAAAGAATAAAATACCTAGGAATAAACCTACCTAGGGAGACAAAAGACCTGTATGCAGAAAACTATAAGGCACTGATGAAAGAAATTAAAGATGATACAAACAGATGGAGAGATATACCATGTTCTTGGACTGGAAGAATCAATACTGTGAAAATGACTATACTACCCAAAGAAATCTACAGATTCAATGCAATCCCTATCAAATTACCAATGGCATTTTCTACAGAACTAGAACAAAAAATCTTAAAATCTGTATGGAGACACAAAAGACCCCGAATAGCCAAAGCAGTCTTGAGGGAAAAAAATGGAACTGGAGGAATCAGACTCCCTGAATTCAGACTACACTACAAAGCTACACCAATCAAGACAATATGGTACTGGCACAAAAACAGAAATATAGATCAATGGAACAGGATAGAAAGCCCAGAGATAAACCCATGCACCTATGGTCAACTAATCTATGACAAAGGAGGCAAGGATATACAATGCAGAAAAGACAGTCTCTTCAATAAGTGGTGCTGGGAAAACTGGCCAGCTACATGTAAAAGAATGAAATTAGAACACCCCCTAATACCATACACAAAAATAAACTCAAAATGGATTTGAGACCTAAATATAAGACTGGACACTATAAAACTCTTAGAGGAAAACATAGGAAGAACACTCTGATGTAAATCACAGCAAGATCTTTTTTGACCCACCTCCTAGAGTAATGGAAATAAACAAATGGGACCCAATGAAACTTAAAAGCCTTTGCAAAGCAAAGGAAACTACAAATAAGATGAAAAGAGAATCCTCAGAATGGAAGAAAGTACTGGCAAACGAATCAATGGACAAAGGATTAATCTCCAAAGTACATAAACAGCTCATACAGCTCAATATTAAAAAAACAAACAACCCAATCCAAAAATTGGTAGAAGACCTAAAAAGCCATTTCTCCAAAGAAAACATACAGACGGCCAAGAAGCAAATGAAAAGCTGCTCAACATCACTAATTACTAGAGAAATGCAAATCAAAAGTACAATGAGGTTATCACCTCACACCAGTTAGAATGGGCATCATCAGAAAATCTACAAACAACAAATGCTGGAGAGGGTGTGGAGAAAAGGGAACCCTCTTGCACTGTTGGTGGGAATGTAAATTGATACAGCCACTATGGAGAACAGTATGGAGGTTCCTTAAAAAACTAAAAATAGAACTACCATACAACCCAGCAATCCCACTACTGAAGCATATGCCCAGAGAAAGCCATAATTCAAAAAGACACATGCACCCCAATGTTCACTGCAGCACTATTTACAACAGCCAGGTCATGGAAGCAACCTAAATGCCCATCGACAGATAAATGGATTAAGAAGATGTTGCACATATATACAATGGAATATTACTCAGCCATAAAAACGAGCAAACTTGGGTCATTTGTAGAGACGTGGATGGATCGAGAGACTGTCATACAGAGTGAAGTAAGTCGGAAAGAGAAAAACAAATATCATATATTAATGCATATATGTGGAACCGAGAAAAATGGTACAGATGAACCGGTTTGCAGGGCAGAAACTGAGACACAGATGTAGAGAACAAACGTATGGACACCAAGGGGGTAAAGTGGCAGGGGGGTTGTGGTGTGATGAATTGGGAGATTGGGATTGACATGTATACACTAATATGTATAAAATGGGTAACTAAAAAGAAACTGCTGTATAAAAAAATAAGTAAAATAAAATTCAAAAAAAGTGGATAGTAATAACTTAAAAAATAAATTAATTTAATTTAAAAAAAAGAAATGGGGGAAAAATTTTTGTTGGTTTTTGATCCATATCGGAATATGATATAAGAAGGTCACTGCTTCTCACTAGTTTTATTTCTTATGTCTATTTGTCTCTTGAAAACTCTGTTTCAACAACCAGCTACCACTGGAAATCACTAACATCTAAGGTTAAACCACAACATCATTTATAGCCTCCAAAACATCTTCCCAGTAATTATCAACAGGACATTCTCTTCACTGAACATTTTAAAGAATATTTTCTAGGATCTTCCCACAGTATCTTGCACCTAGTAGGTTCTCAAACTTATGAAATGAAGGTCATCAGCCCTGTGATTTTAATGCAGTTTATATGAATTCTTAACACTGACAGGCCACACTGTAAATTCAACCAGAGGGGTCACATCAGGTTGTCATTAATAGATGCACATCTTTAGAGAAGTTAGGAAAATAAAACACAAGTTTAAAGTACATTAAATTAATACCACTTTTAAGTTCAAATAAAGCAAAAAATTTCAGACTGTACTTACTTATGGTCTTCACCTGAAGTGACAGTCTCATTATTTGGTGTGACTGACGTGGTTCCAGACCCAACTAACATAGGCTGGTTTAAAAGACAGAAAAATAACAAGGATTTTCCACCTGAAAATTACCACTAAAACTGATGAATGCTTACATAAATAAATATGCATACAAACTGCCAATATATATGACTGATCTAAATCTTCTTGTGAACAGGAACATACAGTAATAAAACTTTCAACAGCCAAAAATAGGCACAAATTAACATTTAGGTAGCTTCTAATACTCTAAAAATTTTTTAATTATCACTGTTTAAACTCTCATTTTAGATAAACTAAAGACATATAGTCAAAGATAAAAAGTTTTATTGGAACTTATAAGCTGCTCTCATCCTCCCCTAATATTTGTTCACTTTTTCAACCCCTGCCCCTATTTGATCCCCCAAATACATGAGAGCCATGAAGAACCCACCATAAGACTTAAAAATAATGCCCTAGTTACCTCATGTGCCTGAAGCAGAGCTTTAGGTGAGAGGAAGGAAGGGAGCCTTTCAGTTCTGAGACTGTCATGATGATTAGTATTCAGTATCTTTATTTTGGATATTTTAGATAATACTTCTACTAGTTATTAATAATAGGTATCACGTCTTGTCATACAGATAATGACACTAAGGCACACGGAAGTCAAATAACTTGCCCAAGGTCGCACAGATAATAAAAATAATAACAACTGGTAGAACCAAGATAAGAACCCAGGTCTGCCTGATCCCAAAGCAGCCTTGGTCACATTGCTCTATGACCAGCCATACAAAGTCCTACATTATGACAATGATTTCATTAGGAAATATCTAGAAAATAAAAAGAACAATAAAGATAAAGAGTGTCTTTCAAGAATTACTTATATATGACACGAACCTTAAACTTCTTCAAAATGTAGAAGACTACCAAAACATCTTTAGACGAAAGCCTAGAAATTCTTTCTCTACAAAATGCTTCAAAATATCCCAAGAATTGGTTAATTCTTATTTATTTTTATTTATATATTCAATTAATTATTTTGGACAAGAATCAATACAGAAAATACTCCATACCTTTGAATCTTTTGGCTTCTTTTTCTTGCCTTTGTTTTTTATCTTGGTAGAATTAAACTGAAACATAAAAAAAAATTATTGAACACTCATATAACAGCATTATGAAGCTGCCATATATTATAAAGACACCATACTGATTTTCATAGACTAGTCCTAAGCTGAAGTACATGAAATGTTTAACAAAAATTAACACTATAGTGTGTTAAGCCCTAGTGTTTTGATTTATAATAGAAAATAAGAAAAACTTAAATGATGCCTAATGCTATAACTAAAATTAAATTGTTCCAACCTAACATGTTGTACTCATTTTCAACAAGGTTTATGTCATTTCAAGTAATTAATCAGACTTATTAAGTAATTCCAGTTATATGCTGATCATTTTTACTAAACCAAACTCAACATTCTACAGCTGGCCAGACACCAGGGCACAAACAGTGAATTCAGAAGAAGCATTTAACTTCCCATGGGGTATGTCAGCTGTGTTTCTATAGTTAGCCAGACAGTGTCTAATAGAGTGGACTAAGACAAAATTTCAAGTATAGATGATCTGATCCTAAAAATCAGTAAACAAGTATCTTTCTGATTGAAAACTGCCACGAACTACTAAGGAAGACAACTCTGGAATTATTTTAACTTAAGCTCAATTGTAAGCCACTCAAAACAAAGTCCATTTGTTTTCCTTACAGAACAAAACATTGCCATTTTAATCATTACAGATAACCTTTCATTTTTATGCCAGCAGATGACTGAAGAACTCCTTTCCTATATCTATGATTAACATTTATTAGTTGTGAAAACTTATGGACATTGTCTAATTTAAACTTCAGAGTGTGCTGACTTGTTGTTCCAATTCCAAGAAGAAGATTGGGATTAACTTTCTAAGTAAGGAAATCGTACACGCTATCCAGAAGTCCTCAAGATTTGGTTCTGGAGCGCCTCTTGTGATGTAAACAAACACTGGCCTGGGTCCCCCTCTCTTCCTTTGGCTGACACGAGTTAGAACATAACATTGAAAGTGATCGAATAACTTACTGGCACATCACCACTGTCCTGTTTCCTTAATACAGTGCAGCGGCTGTCTGTAGGAAGATACAGATGGTTTTGTGAGGAAACAAAATGTTTATATTGCCATAGGATACACTAAAGCCTTAAAGAAAACCACCCCAGATACTACTAACAACCACTATGTTCTACTCCTTATTTGGCTTTGACATAAGTTTAGCTTAGAAACCAAGAGCAAAATGGCTAACTCATCGGAAAACCAACTACAAAGAACCACAAAATTTCAATCCAATTCAGCATAATTTGACTGCTTTCTAGGCACCGAACTCTATGCTAGGTGCAGGGAATACAGACATGTATAGAGAAGTCCCTGTCATCGATAACCTCATGTCCTGCAAGCTACACAAAGAGGCAAACACCCATAGCTCAGTGTGCTAAATGCCACAGCAAATACAGTGGAAACAAAGCTGATAGAACAATAAAGTCTTCAAGGGGAGTGGCCTGAGTCAGGGGTCAGGGAGGGATGTGGGGAGGAGGAGACTTGAACAAGTTAGACTTGAAATGAACAAGCAAAGGGGTGGGATGTGAGCAAGGAAAGCACAATGCAGGTTTGGACACAGTAGGAAGTGGGGTGTATATTCAGAGGGCAGATGGGGAGAGTGCTGATGAACCCAGACAGACAATGTGAATCCAATCTGTAGGCAAAATGAAGCAAGTGCTTCCCAAACAAAATACTTATAGGATCAGAGAGATGTTCTAGAAGAGTCACTAACAGCAACATAAGAGAAAGATTTGGAGTAGGAGGGTCAGAAGCATGGAGAACAGTTTGGAGGCTACTGCAATCATGGAAAGATTATTAAGATCCTGGCCTAGGGAAGCGGAGGTAGACAGGGAAGGGCAGATCAAAAATAAAGCTTATTTGAATTGGCAACAAACGAGACATGGGGTAACAGGCAAGAGGAAGGGTGGAGACCAATTTCAGAGTTTCCTGCTTAAAAACAATATTAAAACGTTATTATCTGAGATAACCAGGAAAAACAGATCTCTAGAGATACAAGTGGCTTAAGCCATATTGCTCTTAATGGGTCTCTTGGCCATCTACACAGAAATTCCAACAGGGAAATACGCATGCAGGATCCAGGAGAGTTTGGGTCTCCCAATTATCACGGCATTGGTGATATTATTGACTACCCTTATTTACAGGATCAGTGGATTTTGAAGTTTTAAGAAATACAGTCATTCCTTTAAATGAAAGGAGACAAAACTGAAAGTGTCTGGGATGAGGGTGAGAGGCACAAGAAGTGAACTTGAAAATCTGTTGGCTGGTGGCTTCCAACCCTATGACTAAAAGCAGAGAAACAGTCACAACTGGATGGACTGTATATTTTAGGTATAGAACATAAGAATCAGGGAAAACACATAATGAGAGGGTTGTGTCCTTTTTAGTTATCTTGTGTGATCCAAACATGCACTGAGTTTTGCAAGCTCAGTCCCAGAACATCATTTTATTACCAGCAGCAGCAAACTGATGGCAATAAATTCAGGCTATCAAGAAGCATGTCACCTCCAGTCATGAAGCCGTGTCCTAGGAAAATAAAGCCACCTGTATTTGAGAACCACAACAAAAGTAAGCCTTTCAGTTCCTTATACTGCATTTGAACTTCATAATGCATAACATTTTTGTACAAGGCCAGACCTCTTCATGTACCCTTTAAACCAAATGGCACAAAATTTGAAAGTCTAACTCCTGACAATATATAAGCAGACTTCTGATGCTAAGGGAAAAGGTGGGGGGCAGGGGTGAGGCATTATCCTAAGAGATACATGCAGTACCAAAGACAAGAAATTTAAATTAATCTAGAATCTAAGAATATTAAAATTTTGAACAAAACAGAATCACACGGATCACTGGCTCCAATTCCTCATTTTAATGATGAAGAAACTAACATTCAAGAGAAGCTAAAGAATTAACTACTAGTTAACCTATTATAAAGAATTATGAAGAATTAACTACTATAATTCTATAAAGAATTAACTACTAGTTAACCTATTCTACCTGGACTCCATGCCATTATCCAAGCAGCCCCCTCAAGTCCCCTCCACCCTGTCTCTAACTCTGGATGTCAACCTGTCAAATTCCACCTCCATGTTCAAAGCTGGACTTGGACTCCACGCCTGCACCAAGGCTTTCCTGCTCCCCGAGGAGGACCCCTCAGCACTTTTTCTGGTCCTCTCTTCTCCCATATTACAGTTATCTGTATATTCATTTTACTGTCTTTCCTGAAACATAAGGTCCTTGAGGGCAGAGACTGGCGTAAGCATTTCTGAATTCCTTGTTAACACCTAGCACAGGGCCTTGAAGCCGTAGTAAAAGAAAGTTTCTAATTAACTGAGTTAGGGAAGTAGCTGGGCCACAGCCTACTTTTCTTGACTCCCAGCTCTAGGCTCTTCCCACTACAATACATATTCTATCTGTTCTAGATTCTGCAAGCATCGCCTACTTCTGCAGGCCAATGTTTTCTTGAATGCTACAAATCAAGCCATTTCCTAAGAAATTCCATCCCTCTGATATACAATCTCTGCCATGACACCGTCAAAATACCTACGATGAGAATAGTATGGTGTATAGTCCATGTAATGTATCCATCTGAATATCTCTACAACACTTAACTCCACAGAGTAAGAAGGTTTTATGACATTTAAAAAAAAAATCACTATTCTTAACACTCATTTCCCCGAATAAGCCAGTTGTACCATAATAATTTTCATTATTTTCTTTGTTAAGTATTTAAGTAAGCTAGATCCTTTGGAGATTTTTTCTAAGATTAGATATAAACTGAAACTCAGTCCACATACCCATTATATCAAAGAATTCATCCAAAGCATTATGCAGTGCTGGGAACTTGTCTCTGTGTTCTTCCAGCAGCCATATTAAACATCGTGCTTCCTTCAATGACGCTGGCTCACAGAAATAATCAAGCTGCTTTCCTTCTATAGAGCCTAGTTTATGACCATATTTCTCATTCCAGAGAAAAGTCATGATGCTAAAATCAAGCTCCTTAAGAGCGGCCCCATAACGAGAAAAAAAAGGTCCTGTGGCATCTAAGCCTATAATAAAAGCAAAACCCAAGTCAGAAGAAGGGGGAAATTATTTGCTGTAAAATCACACTCAGTTTCACATCTCTGAAAGCAGTTCTACTATAGTTTGCTTACATTTTCAGTGAAAACGTTCAAATAACTGAGAACAAACTTGTTCAAGCTATTATGCATTTTAGAAACACAATTTCACATTAATGTTAACTATAATAATTCTTATCTATTAGTTGAACAAGGTAGGCCCAAGGTTTCTATTAATATAGTTATTTTTATCAGACTTAGGAGATAAAATGAATTAAATGCCTTTAAAAGGCATTTTTAAAGGCATTAAATTCCTTTAAAAATATTACAATAACTTTTTCACTACTTCGTAATGATTTGCAATCCAATTAGTATAAGCTGGCAAGATTTTACAATGCTTTTCTACATATACTCCATAATAACAAAATATCAATAATATACAGAACTTCCCAAGTGCCTATAAAACAGAAAATGGGCGAACTCTTCACCCCAACACCTCCAAGAACTACACCTTATCCCCCAAAATATCATGGCTCCTTACCCTCCTCACAAGATGCGAGGTGGTCACTATTCCCGCTTTATCCCTCCCTTCTCCAACTCAGAGAAAGGGGTGGCTGCAAGCTCACACGCCACTACTGAAAGGTGAACACCTGCTACCTACTAAGACAGCCGACAAAAAGCAAGGATTGGCTCTGTTCTCTCCCCCGACACGCCTCTAACACAGGACGGACCACAGGTTCTCAGTCCGCAAATGAAGCAGAGATTGCCAAGTTAAAATTACCCTGGACAGCTGTTTCTTCCAGATGAAATAGTTAGCTTTGCAGGAGCCATGTTACATGAAAAATTAGTGTATTTAAACACCAGAATCAGGGATCACATAAAATACTCATACAAGGTTCAAGGGAATCAGCAATGAGGAAATACCACATTCACATCTCCATCTATGGCTCACATCAAAGCATGTGCTCGTTAAGGAGAAGGGAGCATATCACACCTAGTACTGAAACGTTAACCCCCGCTCCCACTGCATTTAAACTCAGCTCTTTGTTAAATATAGCAGGTTAAAGTAAGATATAACTTCATAATTTACTCGTCTGATTGTCAGTAGACACTAATAGCAATCACCACTTAGGTGAAATTGTCCGGGGCCAGAAACCCATGGAGGTGTACGCTCAACGCAGCACCATTTAGTTACCAACTACACCGAGTGTGCTGCCATCTTACCTTGTCTCTACTGACAGAAACGTATCAATATATTCTCTGAAACCCTGGAATGCTATCAGCTCCATGCCTCTAAGGCAGGTCAGGCAGGCTCTCTCTATAGACCGCTGCTGAAAGGGCCTGCCCTGCTGTGGCTCCCACTAGCCTTTTTACCCAGCAGGTGCCAAGTGAATCACCCACGGCACTAGGCAGCAACCAATCTGGTCACCAGGACAAACAAGGCCCTGGTACCAGAAGAGATCACCATCTAGTTTAGTCAACAACTCTCTCTGCAGCTGCCTTCTGCAGTCCTTAGCTGGCTTTGGTCAAAGAGCCTGCTTGGGGGGTTCTTCCTCAACCGAATTAGGAAAATCAGGGCAGAGTACCAGAATTTTATGACCCTGTGATTCACAATACTGAAGGTCAACCCCAGGGTATTTCTCTCTTAATCCTTAGATACAGATTTGCCTCAGGTGATCCTAAGCAATTAGTTCCATCCACTCTTTCCTGGAAATTCTTCACTAAGGAATGTGATTACTAAACTACACAATCCCAGAGGGCACTCCCCAGCAGCTGACTCCAGGGGGTGCTATTTACCCATGGTTGTACCCAGTATTCACGTACTTTACACAAGGACAAATCGTTCTGCATAACATAGGACTGGATTTTCTTACTGACTGAACTTTCCTGTGTTTATACCTTATACAAAAGGATATTGTAACCCATCCATAAAGTAACCTAAAAATTGTGAGTTGGGGGAAAAAGCATTTTTAACCATACAAATTTGTGGTTCTACATTTTAAAAAATCATAAATGATGATAGGAAAATGAAAAAGGATTCAGAGACCTACGTTTATCCTTCCTATGAAACTGCATCTCTAGAATTAAGTGACGTACCAAAGCTATTGAGTTTTTGGATCCAGGTGGCTAATTTTGGTTCCACTTCTTTAAGTTCACTCAAAACATGCAGAAACACCCTTGTCTTTACTCTATTCTTTTCTTGAACCAAATGACAAATGACATAGTCCACTGCTTCATTCAGAAAATTTCTACTAGAAAAACAGGTTGTGTAGTCTTCTGTGGTTAAAACCTTCCAAGAAAGCAACTCTTTGAGAAGCTTGGAAGTATTCAGTATCCCGGACTTAATCTTGTCAGCATACTGCTTTATGCACTGCAGAATTCTGTCATCAAGGAACTGGCAACTCTGAACACTGTCTACAGTTTCTACGGATAAATAACAGTGGTCAGTAAAAAGGAGAAAGAGGACCAATTTGCAAAAATATAAACTCAGAAAAAATTAACATAACATTACATAGCAATATAAAACATGACTCAGATGTATTCTTTATGTTGTTTTAAATAGCCTAAGAAATTTTAAATTAGGAATATAAATAAAATATTTAACATCTTTAAAAAGTATGAAAGTTCACATTAAATCGAACATATCAAGTACCTTATTTCCTTCACTTGTACCACTCATCTAAAAATCCTAACTGAGCCTCATCAACTACCCAAACTTTATATTCAGTAAATATGTTTCATGCATGAATGCAAAGGGTTTTTTCCTAGAGTTGAAGGGATCATTTCTTCAGGTATAAATACAATTAGCATTTGGTAGTTACTGTATGTTATTCATCTTATTGTTGAATCCTACATCATAGACCTGTGGAGTCACTGATTCCAAGCTGGAAAATATCTCAGAAGTTCATCTTCACACCCAGGCATTACCCCCTAAAAATGGCCATTTAGCCTCTTGAAGCTAAGACAATAAATTAAATACAAATATATATATATATAAAATAAGTAGGGCCTCCCTGGTGGCGCAGTGGTTGAGAGTCCGCCTGCCGATGCAGGGGATACGGGTTCGTGCCCCGGTCTGGGAGGATCCCATGTGCCGCGGAGCGGCTGGGCCCGTGAGCCATGGCCGCTGGGCCTGCGCATCCGGAGCCTGTGCTCCGCAACGGGAGAGGCCACAACAGTGAGAGGCCCGCATACCGCAAAAAAAAAAAAAAAAAAAAAAAAAAAAAAAAAAAGTAAATAATGTTCACTAAAAATTTTTTCGGTAGGAAAGATAATTGTGATTGATTTGTGAAACATTAATGGAATACTAGATGAAAAATAAAGACAGCAAGAGGAAATATTTCATTTTGGGAACAGCCATCATAGTAGAAAATGAGAACAACGTACTTCAACTCAAAACTGAAAGCATACCTGGGGCTGTAACGTACAGTACGGTGACTATAGTTAATAATACTGTTTTGCGTATTTGCATGTAGATCTTGAAAGTTCTCATGAAAAAAAAAATTCTGTAACTATGTATGGTGATGGATGTTAACTGGACTTACTGTGGTAATCATTTTGCAATATATACAAATTTCAAATCATTATGTTGTACACCTGAAACTATACCTCAATTAAAATAAAAAAAAACCTCAACCCCCCCCCGCAAAACCTGAAAGTAAATATGTCCACAGAAACAGTAAATTACTGAGACCGCTCCCATGTTGATCAGGGAATGCCGACAAGACGGGTGTAAAACAGAAGGCTGGACTAGGTAATCTCTCTGGCACCTAGTATGAACTGCTTCTGTATTTGAACTCAGTATATTTCAGATAATCAGTGGCTAATTTACAGTTCAACGTTTCAGAACTTAAATCTGTGTAGCAGGGTTTACAAAGCACTGTTAAACATACGATAGGAATTTCAGGTATTATTCTCACATGCACTTTGGAGATAAGCAAACGGACAGAGGGTCCGTTTGCCCTGAGTTAGTGGCAGGTAGCATTTTCGGTCCCTTTATGTTGCTTCTAAATTCAATGTTCCTCACACCAACGCCCTCCCCACCTCAGTGTCAATCAGAAGATGGTGATGAAATCAAAATGCCAACGGAAATCTAAATTTCAATTCAATAACAATTAACACAAGGCCCAACAAGATGAATATTTATATTTATACTTTTCAGCAAGAATATATCCTTCTTATCATGGCGTGGACTCCCAGCATACCTCTCTGCTCTTCAGGTTTCGGTGGATTACTTTCCCTTAAGTCCTCTTCCAATCTTTCTTGCGCTAATTTTTTTGCTTCCTTTTTTTGCATCTTCCGCTTCACTTTTTTGTCTTCTTTCAGCCTTAACTTCTCTAGGCTGATAAGTATTTACAATTAGTCATAACTCACCTTTGTTATAAACTCAATTAACTATTTTCCTTTGCCTAGTGTAAGTTAGAAGTTTCCTTTTTTAGTTAAAACTTGGCCTATATCTTCTGTTCAATATCAAAAACTTCTGAGACGTGGTCAGTTCAGTCAAAACAAGTGTACTTGTTTCATGAAAACAAGAACCTCAATGACTGAGTGACTTCTAATTAAGGATGCCATGTACAGATCATGCAGATGTTATTTCCATGTATATGAGTTACTGCTTAGGGTAAACAGGACTAGTAAAAATGACTCTGCAAGGTAATACATGTAAATACTCATTTCCACAGTAAAATATTATTTTCACAACCCAATAATGGCCCACAGCGCCAGAATTTGGTCAATATGGTTACAACAAGTTCTCCTCAACAAATAATTCTGTTCATCTTTTCTTCTGCTCTTTCCTGGTCACCAATGATGAAAAAAATCACTTCTTAAAATGGAAAGCAAGAAGCAGGACCAAAGAAAAGAAAAAAGGATTGGAATTATTTGATCTGAACAAGAAGAGAGAGAAGTGAATAATTTGGACAGTTCACTGAGTATTTCAGGGTGAGAAACAGTCACTGGTTCAAAATGTTTGCTGAAGAGAGTAAAAGGAAAGATGCTTTTGGAATTGAAGTTTCAACAACTGAGAGCTAAGTATATAATTTTTATCCAAATGCCAAATCTATTGAACATGTCATTTCATAGTTCAATTTCATAATTTTACTCATAAATTCAACCATTAAATAATGCGTCTTATTCAAGTTTTTAGCATTTAACCATTCTAGGCTAGTTCCCTTGAAAGTTATAAATATCCATAAAATTCACTTAAGAACCACTTATCTGGATATATGTGCAGAGCCAATTTTAAAAACAGCATAATTTAGAAATCTGCATTTAACAGAATTATATTCTAATAGACATTATTAAGCTACTGATTATTAAAAATCTTACCTAGAACATTTCTGTTTCAGAATAGGTCTTGAAGGAACCTTTTCTTTAATGACTTTGTGTTCAAACTTTAAATAAAACAGACACATCCAACATTTGTCTCATGCTCCCATGACATAAAGCACAAAACCACAAGTAACAAGCATTTCAGAAGCACACACAGTCAATGTTCAATTTGATAGGGAACAGTGATGATGTTCTGACCCAAACAAAAGCCCAGAAAACTTTAGCAAAACAATTTGCTGAAAAGAGGAACAAGAGAGTAGACACAATTTAGGAAGCTTAAAAAAAAAATTAAGAGTAAGCAGAAGATCAAATAAACTACAGGCGTCATTACAACAACCCACTCCTGCCAACTCCCATACAGTGAGGCTAAAGGTAATCCCTCAAGACCCTCTCCTCCCTCCCTAAGATCCCCCACATCGCCAACACCCAAACGTTTACTGGGAATTAACAAAATAAGGTTATCAAAAGGAGTAAAAACAGTAAAACTAAAATGTAAAAGACCTCCTCCTCCTTTTAGGAGATAAAAGAATATGAGAATCCTTCAATGCACAGAAGCATTCTCACATCCTGTTACTTCCTATGATTTCTTATATTAAGTAACTGCTTCTTTCCTGGAAAACACAAGATCCAAATAGTACAATTTCCACAAATTTAAATCATATTTTAAAAGGTATCAGCATTTTTTTAAATTAATTTAAGGAGACTTCCCCTTTATTAAATACTTACCTCACATTTAACTTGACCACCACTGCTGAAGATGATAATCTTTGAAATGATTCCTTCACAGTCAGGAGTAAGACAAATTCCTTGCAGAAAATCCTATTTGATTAGAAAAAAAAAAAAGTGCTCCATCTCAGCATAAATCTATACATGTATACCATTTTAACCATCAGGAACAGTCAAAATGTGATCTAAAACCTCCTTCAGGGACATGCCATAAAGTCCCTGCTCGCTGCCATCTGACTTCCGGAGCCCCCAGCTGTAGGGGTGACCACGGGACTTGCTTTGTTTGCGTAAGGTGAGCTGACATGATGTACACTACATCCAGGCAAAAGCTTTAAGAAACACTGAATGGACTGGCCATTGCTCTTTTCCCTCGGCCATAAGAACAGGTTCCAGTCACTCCTCAGCCTCATTTCAGAAACAAAGAACACAGCCCCACAGACTGGAGCTGCCACAGCCCAACCCTGGACAACGAATGCAAAACTTCAGGACAAGTGATGCAAGCAAGGAACGAGCCTGTCTTACTGTAAGTCATAAGATATTTGAGTTACTTCAATACATCCTAGTGAAAGCGAATTTACAGAGGGTATTTCAACCCATGGGAATGGTAAGACCACGAAGGGCGAGGGCACAGCTAGAGAAGCTCAATTAAGGTAAGGCAAAGACACAGCAGAGGGCTTCCCTGGTGGCGCAGTGGTTGAGAGTCCGCCTGCCGATGCAGGGGACACGGGTTCGTGCCCCGGTCCGGGAAGATCCCACATAATGTGGAGAGGCTGGGCCCATGAGCCATGGCCGCTGAGCCTGCGCGTCCGGAGCCTGTGCCCCGCAACGGGAGAGGCCACAACAGTGAGAGGCCCGCGTACCAAAAAAAAAAAAAGATTAAAAAAAAAAAAAAGACACAGCAGAAGTGACTCAATGGCAGCAGTTATTTGGTCACATCATTACACCCCTAGTTAACTACATGAAAATGTGTAAAATGTGAGAATTTATTTCTACTAAACTTCAATAATTCTATTGCTAACATTCACCTAGCACAACCACCTTATTTTTTTTCCTCAGTAAGGACAGGGGTTTACATGAGGCTAAGCAGCAGTAGAAAAAGGTTTTCTTTTTTTAAGTCCATCGCTTATATGGATCAGAAACAAAGTCTATCAATGCAAACAAGATTATTAAACTGTGACTGCTCTCAAAGTATATCTGGCTAATGGTAATTAACACCATTATCTTGTTAATTAAGAGAAAACCCCAATTAGATGGGGCAGTACAAAATTTAAGTTGATTTTTTTTTTTTTTTTTTTTGCAGTACGCGGGCCTCTCACTCCTGTGGCCTCTCCCGTTGCAGAGCACAGGCTCCGGACGCACAGGCTCAGCGGCCATGGCTCACGGGCCCAGCCACTCCGCAGCACGTGGGATCCTCCCGGACCGGGGCACGAACTCGTGTCCCCTGCATCGGCAGGCAGACTCCCAACCACTGCGCCACCAGGGAAGCCCCAAAATTTTTTAGAAAATATAAAATTTGAAGCCCCAATTCTACATCATAACATTAAAATCAGACATTTAAACTTTTATTTTTGATCATAATATTTCCAATGTAAAAGGGGTTCAACAATTTATTACAAGCCTCTATGGTTACTGCCTTTACACTTGTATAAAATAAAAACAAAAACTGGGCTTCCCTGGTGGCGCAGTGGTTAAGAATCCACCTGCCAATGCAGGGGACATGGGTTTGAGCCCTGGTCTGGGAAGATCCCATATGCTGCAGAGCAACTAAGCCCGTGCGCCACAACTACTGAGCTTGCGCTCTAGAGCCCAAGAGCCACAACTACTGAAGCCCGCACGCCTAGAGCCTGTGCTCTGCAACAAGAGAAGCCACCACAATGAGAAGCCTGCACACCACAACGAAGAGTAGCCTCCACTCGCCGCAACTAGAGAAAAGCCCGTGTGCAGCAACGAAGACCCGATGCAGCCAAAAATAAAATAAATAAAAAATAAATACGTTAAAAAACAAAAACTGATTTTCTAACTTTATCATTAAATTTTTAATTTAATACTTTCTAATTATATCTCATGCACAGGGAGGAATTCATATCCTCTTAAGACTTTTCCTAAAGACTCTTAGGGGAAAAAAATCAACATACAATAAGCATACTGAAAAATCCAGACAATCTTGTTAGCCTTACCTTGTCAATTTTATCATTAAAGGTTGTTGTTTTTAACTTCTTCCAACAGTTTATGTGGAATTCTATTTTACAGTACTGGCAACAGCTGATTCGTATAAAACCCTAGGGTTTAAAACAATTTTTAACTCACTTTTGAAAGATGTCTACACACACTCTCTCTCTCTCACTCACAGCACATATTAAGATAGAGAGCTGTCTGCACTTACCTGGCAGACATAACTAGATGTCACATTTCCTCCTGGGGGAGTATACGACTTCCGTACCCCAGACTGCCTAGTGCTGGAAACACTGAGCTTAACTGACATGTTCAGTTCCACAATTTACAGCTGCGTTATCCTTTACAATATCAAATATTTTATAAACTTTATTTCATCTGATCTACGAACCAGGGACAGTGAGCAGCTTCTATCTTCTTGAATAACCTAAAGCCCAGGGTCTTACTCACTCAACTCATTGCCAGACTTGGTCTCAGACTTAGGTCTCTAGGAGTTAATTCAATGATCAGAATGGCCTTCAGATTCTTGGACTCAAATTTTACAAGAAATTGGAATTGCAACAAATCAGGGGTACTAACCTCCCTTTGTTCCCTGGGCTCCTAAAAATAGGCTAGAAAGGGGAAATGGAATCAGCAACCTGCCTTCTCAGGTCACCATCCCTGCTCTCGGTGTTTATTTCAGTGGCTCTGGGCCCCCATGTGAGATGATGTAGACTTAAGTCCAGGGGATGGAGAGGACAAGAGGGCATAAAACTGCTGACAAGTCACAGCACTCAAGTGTCTCCAATTACAGAATTTGTTCTGAATCCATTTTAAGGCACAATTCAGCAAGTTAATGACCTAGTACACACCCATTAGTACCTTAAAGTCTGGATCAGTTATGTATATCTGGATTTTGGAATATCCACGGCACTTCTGATAGCAACAGATGGCATCCGGCACTGGAGGAAACCTGCATTCTTCAATAAATTTCTCTAACAGCATCTAAAACAAAAATAAACAAAAATGATACTGCTACAACACTTCTTCAACAATAACATGTTTGTGATTTCAATAACCTCTTGCCATCAAAATATTTTCAGCACAGAAAGGACCAAACGCCTTTTAGCCAAGAACTACATACAACTTTTAAAGTTTTTCCTTCTAGAGAGAGGTTGATACAGAGACATGCCAAGAGACAAAGATGGGGAAAAAGGGCTAAGCAAAAAATTTCCAGAATTTCAGACTCTGAATCAAAATCTTATCCTGTGTTATAATCATCCGACCTCATTTTACACTACACACCTTTTAGAAATCTCCTTTAAGCATTCACAGGGAGTCAAATGAGGCAGAATAACCCTTAGGGCTCTACTGTTCTCCTCCTTCCCAGTGTCATTTCACCTAGGACCCCACCACTGCCATCCATCTACCTCCCTGAACCCCCGCCACCTGTGCCTGTTCATCACCTGGAGAATTACACCACCGCCACTGAAGCCCCCAAGACTCATGCCACGCTTCCATTGCTGGCTGTTTGTTATCAGTAGTTCCTGTGCCTCCACTCCAATCCAGTATAAGAGAGGAAAATCCAACAATCCCTATGTTTAGTTTTATTTTTTATACCAGCTTTGTTGAGATATAATTCATATACCATACAATTTACACATTTAAAGTATATAGTTCAGTGGTTTTTTAGTATATTTGGAGTTGTATAACCATCACGATAACTTAAAATTAGAACATTTCACCATGCAACAAGAAACCCCATACCCACTGGCAATCCCTCCCCGACCTTCCTCAATCCCCTAGCCCACTAATCTACTATCTGTCTTCACATATAGATTTTCCTGTTCTGGAGATTTCAGATAAACAGAATCATACAGTATGTGGCCTTTTGTGTCTGGTTTCTGTCACTGATATTCAATTATATGGATTTACCACATTTTATTTAACCATTCATCAGTTGACGGACACTTTGAGCTGTTTCCACTTTCTGACTATTGTGAATAATACTGCTATGAACATTCATGTACAAGTTTTTGTGAGAACATATGTTTTCCTGTCTCTGTACATACCTAGAAGTGAAACTGCTAGGTCATATGGTAACTCTATCTTTAACCTATGAGGAACTGCCAGACTGTTTTCCAAAGCAGCTTCATCATTTTACACTTTACGGCAATGTATGGATGTTCTGGTTTCTCCAGATCCTTGCTAACACTTGTTATTGTCTGCCTTCTTGATTACAGCCACCCTAGTAAGTATGAAGCAGTATCTCATTTTAATTTGCATTTCTCTGATGGCTAACTGTTGAACACATTTTACATGCTTCTTGTCTATTTATACAACTTGTTAGCAGACACACCTATCCAGATCTTTTGGCTACTTCTAATTAGAGTGTCTTTTTATTACTGAGTTGTAAGAGCTGATTCCTCTGCTTTCAAAAGCTTCAGCCAAAAGCAAGTTCTGAGTAAATACCCGGGTTCATCACAAGTAAAGGCCTATCCTAGTCAATTCACATACTTTAGTCTTTCTCGAACTGGCAAAGATTCCTATGCTTCTGGATATGAGACTAAATTTATATTTTCAGAGTCTTCAAGTACCATTAATAACCATGATGAAAAAACAATGCTATACCTTTCTCTAAGTACAACCAGTAGGCCATGCTGATTAACAGTGCACATTCTGGTCAGAATGCCTGGATTCAAGTCCCAGCTCTACCACTTCCTAGCTGTTTAACCTTGAGCTCAACACTTAGCCTCTCTAAATGTAATCTTCCTCATCTGTAACATGGGAATAATCATAGTGCTCATCACATAGGGTTGCTGTAAGGGTTAAAGGTAATGATAAATGGAAGGTGTATGACTGGCACACAGGAAACATTCAATAAACGTTGGTGATTCTCACCAGTCTTTCAAGGGGAAACGTATGTGGAGGAGCTGAGGAGAGAGTACTCCTACCTGTCTTCTGATACCTGAGTCAGAGCACAGAAGCACAGATGAGCTTTTATGGTTAGTAAGATGCTCTCTAGAGAACTAAACGGTTACCTTTATTTTCCCGGGCTGAGTCTCTTCAATAACCACATTACTTGTGGGCCAAGTTAACACTCCAGGAAGACGACAGATCAAGGTTCTTGCTTTCTCGAAATGATTAAGAGCTTCTAGAAATCTAAAGTCATAATTATGAAGAAGGTATTAAAGATGTGACATGAATTTTCATTCCCCACAGGCACAGAGATTTCAAGCTTACTAGGTAAGAGTACATTTGACAAATCACTACACAGAAATATTCAATGTAACCCATATGTTCTTTAAAAAACCAAGACATTATCACTGTTTGCTACAAAGATAATATAAATTAAACACTAATCTACCTGGACACTGGCTTTATTATGGTAGGTGCACACTAGTCCTTTTAACGGTGTAATTTTTTTTAAGTTTTCAACAATTAAAACAGAAAACTGAATAAATTATGGTTGTTCCATTTTTATTTCATTTACTAATCTAATTAAAGTAGATTCTTGTAGAGCAACAGCAAAGCTCCACTTCAACTAATTAATCATAAATAGGGAAATTTTTTTTTTTTTTTTTTTTTGGCGGTACGCAGGCCTCTCACTGTTGTGGCCTCTCCCGTTGCGGAGCACAGGCTCTGGACACGCAGGCTCAGTGGCCGTGGCTCACGGGCCCAGCCGCTCCGCGGCATGTGGGATCTTCCTGGACTGGGGCACGAACCCGTGTCCCCTGCATCGGCAGGCGGACTCTCAACCACTGCGCCACCAGGGAAGCCCAGGGAAATTTTTTTAACTCGACTCATTTAAGAACATCTATAGTAAAACCGCTTTGCTGAAAAATTTTTAAAGAAATCGTATATTCTGGACATCTTCAACTATAAAGCAGTGAATTATTTTAACAGAACAAATGTGTATGTAAACTATTTTAACTATAAATATGAAATCTTTCAGCTCCAATTTATGGTTTAAAAATTAATCTCGGGCTTCCCTGGTGGCGCAGTGGTTGAGAGTCCGCCTGCCGATGCAGGGGACACGGGTTCGTGCCCCGATCCCGGAAGATCCCACATGCCGCGGAGCGGCTGGGCCCGCGAGCCATGGCCGCGGAGCCTGTGTGTCCGGAGCCTGTGCTCCGCAACGGGAGAGGCCACAGCAGTGAGAGGCCCGCGTACAGCAAAAAAAAAAAAAAAAAAAAAAAAATTAATCTCAATAGATTCCCACAGTCCATTCAACAAAAGAATACTAGAATACTGGATCATAAGGTTATCCCAGTCTTTATTCTTCTCTTCAGACTACAGAATAGAGGGTTCTCTGATTTCCCAATTGAAGAAGTCATTTTTGCCTTTGGGTACAGAAAACTTCACCTGCAGAAAAGCTAGACCAGCATCCACCATAAGACAGTTATAAACAGCAGGACTTTTAACCAGACACTGCATATGGCAACAGCAAAAAACCAGCTCACGGGACACTGAACCGCAAACCGTATTATTGTGAAATTAAAATTTAAATGGCTTTCCACAACATTGTAAATCAACTATACTTCAATAAAATAAATTTTTAAAAAATTTAAATGCCTTTCAAAATGGCAAACACATCTTCATGTACTACAACCTCCATGATGCTCCACATGTTTGTTACATTCCCAGATCTTGTGAATATCTGCATATGGCCACTGCGTTAAACAGGTATGTCCCAAACAACTTATGCTAAGTTGGAATTAATTTCATTTATTACCATAGAGGTGACTGCTAAATCCTCACTACCCCTGATTCTTAAAGAGTTGAACTGGTCAGACAGTAGCTTCAGCAAGTAAAAGAACTTTCTTTAATCTTTAAAGATCTTTAAAGAAGGTTCTAGGCACCCCCTAAGATTGGGTTCCCAAGAATACCAATGGTCTGATAAAACTTCCTCTAAACAGTTAGATGAAAATTTAAGGATAATTAAAAGTTATGAACGATATTCAATCAGTCAACAATTATTTCTTTATAAAAGTAATCTAACATCCCTACCACTATATTGGCTGTACTTCAACTATAGGTTCAGAGGAGAGATTTTTGTTTCTAACTCATAATGTCCTTGAACATACATATATTTCATATTAGGGACTTCCCTGGTGGTGCAGTGGTTAAGAACCCGCCTGCCAACGCAGGGGACACAGGTTTGAGCCCTGGTCCCTGAGGATCCCACATGCCGCGGAGCAACTAAGCCCGTGCGCCACAACTACTGAGACTGTGTTCTGAGAAGCCCGCGCACCGAACTACTGAGACTGCGCTCTGAGAAGCCCGCGCACCGCAACTACTGAGACTGTGCTCTGAGAAGCCCATGCACCACAACGAAGAGTAGCACCTGCTCCCCACAACTAGAGAAAGCCCACACGCAGCAGTGAAGACTCGACACAGCCAATAAATAAATAAATATTTTTTTAAAAAAAATCCTCATACAAGTTTTTTGGGGGAAATGGGTATTTAACCAAAAAATTATATAATCACACTTGTAAAGCATTAATTTATAGCAATTCAGTCGCCATTTATAAATGACATATACTAAAAGATAAAACATAAAATCTTTTGTGTCAAATTACTCTATCATTTTTTTAAATTTATTTTTTACTTATTTATTTTTGGCTGTGTTGTGTCTTTGTTGCTATGAGCGGGCTTTCTCTAGCTGCGGTGAGCAGGGGCTACTCCTCGTTGCAGCGCGCGGGCTTCTCACTGCGGTGGTTTCTCTTGTTGCAGAGCACGGGCTCTAGGTGCACAGGCTTCAGTAGTTGTTGCACACGTGCTTAGCTGCTCCACAGCATGTGGGATCTTCCTGGACCAGGGATCAAACCCATGTCCCCTGCACTGGCAGGTGGATTCTTAACCACTGTGCCACCAGGGAAGTCCAAATTACTCTATTATTGATTTTCCTATTACATTCAAAATTAGAAAGCACTGGGCACTGAAGTGATTGACCTTACTTTAATAATTAATATTCAAATGCCAGTCCTCAAAGTAAACACAATTATCATAGTGTGCCACAGAGAAGATACTAAAATAACTCCAGAAAAAGGATCATCATCACATTAGATTTGAAATGAGTAACCAGCCCAGAGCATAAAGTAGTGTGGTTTCTACTAACCTGTTTTTTTTCAAATACACTTTTCCAATTCCACAGTAGGCCAAGCAATCAAGTCCCTCATTGGGGTAGTGTTCAATCATCCTCTTAAACTGGTTTTCAGCTTCAGATAATTCCTTCAGTAGCAATGAGAACAGTGATACTTACACAAAAAGAGAAAGACTGGAACCGATTTTACCTGAAAGTTGATTCCTTTTGTGTAATATTAAAAACAACCTATACCCTAAAATTTCTATGGCAAAATTATACATTCTGCACTTCATTTTCTTAACAATTACATAAATTTTGACCATGTGGATACTCAAGAGACACAACCAAAATGATCCAGCTCCAGAATGAAAAGTTGGCACTGAAATCAGACAACCAACCAAATGAGCATTTACTAACACACAGAGGTCCCAGTGTGTGCTGGCTAACCCTAAAAGGTGTGAATTCAGGGTAAAAGAGACTGATTTGGATGCAAACACGCCATAACATATATCCTAGTAAGTGCTGCCCCCTTGGGATCACAAGAATGCCAATGATGTTGTCGCAATGTTTTGTGACAAAAGACAAATGCTCTGTCTTAAAAACAGCTTCTCAGTAAACTTTACAGAGCTTAGAGTACATCCTTTTGAATATTCTCAACAGTGGAAGCCTCTGGGCTTTGAATGAATATTGTTTTGGAAAAAATCCAAAAGACACTTAGCTCAAAGCAATACTGGCCACTCCACTGTGGGTGAAAAAGGAAATGTCACTACAAAATGGAGTTTATAAGAAGCTTTGAGGCCAGCTCCAAAGGAGGCATGCCAAAAATGTTTCAGCAAGGGCTGTTCTGGAGTGAATATAACTTCCTTCTGGGGACACTCTGAATGATGAAATTCTCTTAAATGTCCAAGTCCTATCGTACCTATTTAGTTTTTTTTTAAATCAAAAGTAAATCAAAGTAAATAAAAAATGTAATAAACTATTTCTTCAGTTCTGGTAAGGCAAAACATGATAAGAAGCTTATTGTTACTCTGCCAAGAATAGAAGAATGGAGATCATACAGTCCTGTCTCCAACAATCTACTAGAAAATAGAGTTAGAGATTCCCTAATGAAAGACACTCATCTGTCACATCAAGAACAAGAAAGGGGCTTCCCTGGTGGTCAGTGGTTAAGAATCCGCCTGCCAACGCAGGGGACACGGGTTCGAACCCTGGTCCGGGAAGATCCCACATGCCACAGAGCAACTAAGCCCATACACCACAACTACTGAGCCCACGTGCCACAACTACGGAAGCCCGTGCGCCTAGAGCCCGTGCTCCGCAACAAGAGAAGCCACGACAATGAGAAGCCCGCGCACCACAACGAAGAGTAGCCCCTGCTCGCCACAGCTAGAGAAAGCCCACGCACGGCAACGAAGACCCAATACAGCCAAAAATAAGAACAAATAAAAAAAAAAAAAAAAAAAAAAGACCAACAGCATGTCACAAGGAAAATGAACCTCAGGCTCTGTGGACCACTCAGAGGGCTGAACATAAAGCAACCTGATCCTTATTAGGGAGCAATTAGGGTTAAGCCTCATCTAGCCTAGGAAGCTTGGGGCCCAAGTTGGTAGAAAGGATATATTATTCCTGAGGTAATTCTAGAGCCATTTCAACCTTTATCAAAAACTCGAAGCCATGGAAAGCAAAGTATAATGCTGAGCAGTGCAGGTAAGTGAGCTTTCCAGGAGAGCACTGAAGGACCATGAGTAATGGAAACCATGTGTGCTGACACCCATACACTGATTGCATGTGGTTATGGGAAGCCTGAACTCTAGAAGATGAAACACCCAGGTACTTACTATCCAGAACTAAGAGCTATTAACATTAGCATTCTTTTTATGATTTAAAAAGTAAAAAGGCATGACACAAAGTTGAACTCTCCTTTTTTGACCTTCCACGTCCCGTCCCTTTCTTCTATCACTAAATGCAACCGTTATATTAAGTTTGATGCAGGGCTAGTCCGTGTTTATTTTACTTTTGCCAGATTCACAGATAGCCATAAACGACATGCACTATTGTCCTGTAGGTTTTCCAAATTGCACAGAAGTGGTGTCACGAAGTTTCCTACATTCTCCAACTTGCCTTTTTGCCTCAACATGTTTCCAAAACTGTTCATGACATATCAGGTCCTTTACTTTTTATACAAATAAAACATAGACTCCCACTGGTGGTCTGGCACAACTCTTTTCTAACGGAAGCACAAACTAAATTTTCTTTTCACAAAAAGCACAAACTAAAGTAAACCTAGGTATTTCAGAAAAAATTCCCAAGAAAGCACACAGACAGTGCTCACTAAACTCCTGTGATAATCATTTAATGATATACTAAGTCACATCATTATGCTGCACCCCTAAACTTATACTGTGCTGTGCGCCCATTATATCTCAATAAAACTGGAAAAGCGAAAAAAAAGTACCCAGAAGGAAATAAGCCAAAATGCAAAAACTATGTTAACATACCTTCTAAAATTAATGACATAGTTTAATTGTGTATTATCTCTGTTACAAATCTTACCTCAGGCTGTCCTATTCCCAGGAGTGAAATGGCAAGTCCATAGACGACTAAGACGTAGTTAATCATGGCCAGGTTCAGTTGCTGTCAATAAAAATGCTCCAGTGAAACATCTGAACATAATTCTGCCCAATTTGCATCATACTAACTTGTTAGCCACAACCGTAAAGTAAGTATAAAAATATCTTACTAATCACTGTGGGACAAAGACCAAACAGAATTAGAAAATACATTTTGCAAAGATATGCAGTTATCTTGCTATCAAGTATCTAAAACACAGAAGCACTGTCTCAGAGTTCCTTGAAGGCATGGTTCATAACAGATAGAATAACTGATGTCATATTCTTTTGCATATCAATGGGATGAGTAACAGACTAAGGTATTTGCTCTCTTACAACCTTGCATATTTACCCAGCTAATACTTTGTTTGTGGATCAAAAGATGTGACTAAAGTGAGTCCAAATCCTTGACTTAGTGCTCTAATAAGATAAAACGCCAAGAGTTCTAATGAACACCAACTACAGTGCAAGGACAGAGTCTAAACCTGGCTTCTCTACCGACTGCAACCATAAAGGCTGAATCAGAGCATTATCTGCTTCTCACAACCTGGAGTAAATTCAGCGGTTCTCAGCAAGACGATACATGAGTACAATGAAGTCAAAGTGTTGGTTCCCTTCTACATTCCTCTGAAACGCATTAGCATCGGTAAACAAGTTCCCAGGAGGCAATCTCACCTTTATTTTTTGAGGATCTAAACCATTGAGCAACTCCGTGAAGGCCTGAGCAGCACTGCGGCAACGCTGCTCCAGCAAAGCCGTGTAACCATCCTGGGTTAAGCTTCTCAGCATTTTCATTATATTAGCAAAATCCTGCAAAAAAGAAATTCTTTTTCAGTAAACCAGAGCTACACCTGCTTAGTCTAAAACTTAAGATGCCAATGTTCATGATTGGGCAGTTATCCTTTATAACTGATCACCCAACAAAGCTACCCTTTATGCATTATACTCCTTCCTCAGCACAGCACCACTGAGGTGGAAATTACAAGGCACTGCTTCACCATCTTAATCCCAACATTGCTAGTACTGCGCAGGACAAAGAAGCGTGGTTCACTTTACGCTACGTGGTGCTAAGCTGTACTCACGTTTCCAGGCTAACCAGACAGTATCTGGACGTTTTAACAGCTCAAATGGAGAACATCAGCCATCATTTAAATAAGTAAATTGTTTGGCCGAGACTAGAACAATTAGACAAATAAGAACAAGCAATCAATTTCCTGGTCGCTACCAGATTTTAACAACTGCCCTCATGCCCTGGAACAAACCTAAATTCTCAGCAAGATATGGAGCTCTAGTTCTACTCCTGCCTAACGTGTACCTGAATATAACTAGATAATATTATCGGGAGAGATATTACTAGGTTAAATGCAAAGAGAAGAGAATAAGAAAAAAACTGCTATAATGTACCCTGGAACAAAGCAAGAAAAAAACTTTGTAATTTGAATATACGTGAGCACATACATAATAATTTGTATTCAGATTTTAGTTACATGGCAATAGCTATAGGCCACAAAAGTTCCATAAAGACTGGAGAGGCAAGCCTGGAGGCGCTAAGCTAGATCTCCCACACCTTGCCATACATGTGTACACCGTTCAAGGGAGCAGAAAATGCAAATATGTGCATGACATTCCCCACTGTTCCTAATGATAAGGATCCAAAAGGAGACCCCACTGTACAAAACACAGAGGGAAAAGCAGTCTGGTCACATATAAACAAAAGCTGCCTAGTGCTTTTCGTCCAATGCATCAAAGTTTAGGAGAACTTTCCCCCCAGAAAACACATGGAAAAGAGCAGCTCTCAAGTAAACTTGGTATTTGCTATACAGTATTTAAAAAGCTCAACGATCGCCATATTAATGTTAAGATAAGAATTTTAACAGTTATAGAAGATGACGTGCTATCCCCACACACACTAGTATATTATTTATTATTCAGCCTTGGATGAACTGATTCCATTCTCTTTCATTCTAGAAAACAAATCCATTTGCCTCACGTTTCCATTGGAAATTATTTCTCTCAAAACAGTACAAATAAATGGTCTGTACTGAAAGCTCCATGAGAGCGGGCTGAATGGCAATGCCAGTCTTCAGCATAAGCAGGGGCCTAAAGAAAAGTGTGTTAAATGAACAAATCAAGGCTCAAAAATAACCATCATTTTTATTTAAATACTCTTTTGTCTTTACAGGCTGTCATTACAATTTAAGTCCATCACAGTTTTTAGAATCAGTAAAATCAGTATAAAATGACAATTTAAAAATCATCAACTGTTAGAAATTCTAAAAATTCTCTGATGCAACTAATTAGAAAACTGTTGAAACCAATTAGGAAGCTGATTAAAAATGCTTAACATGCTTCATTCCAATAGTCCTTAAAAAGCTATCTGTCATATATACCTAACATAGTTAACAGAATTTTAAAATGACCCAGATATTAAAATGTGTTGTGTTCCATGTTAATATACATTTTGGGGGGCTGAAATTTAAATCCAACATTTTATTTTAGAAGAAATAGAACTGTATTTACACAAAGCATTGAAGTGTCAAAGCAGACTCACATGAATCACATTTAACCAAAAGAAACAATCTTTCACTGATAATACATAGTCTACAGGTATTCAATGACTGGAATAGTGATTAGCCATGGTTCTATAAATTCTGGACTCTGTACAGGTTTCTATTTCTTCTTGAGTTAGTTCGTATAAGCTGGATTGTTCTAGGAATTTGTTCATTTCACCTACGTACATTTTCAAATTTCCTGGTATAATGTTGTTCATAATAGTATTTTGATATAGTATTTGTAATACTGAAGGGTCTGTAGTAATGTATCCTTTTTCATTCTTTTTAAAAAAATATTTATTTATTTGGCTGCACTGGGTCTTAGTTGCGGCATGCAGGAACTTTAGTTGTGGTATGTGGGATCTAGTTCCCTGACCAGGGACTGAACCTGGGCCCCCGGCGTTGGGAGCCCAGAGACTTAGTGACTGGACCACCAGGGAAGTCTCCTTTTTCATTCTTGAAATTGTCTTATTGTGTCTTCTTTTCTTCCTTTCTTAATCAGTTTCCATACGGATATGTAAATTTTATGTATATTGTAAAGAATCAACTTATAGCTTTGTGGATCCTTCTTTACAAGTTCTTCCATTTTCATTCTTTTCTCTTTTTTTTGGAATTTTATTTTATTTTTTTATACATCAGGTTCTAATTAGTTATCCATTTTACACATATTAGCGTATATATGTCAATCCCAATCTCCCAATTCATCACACCACCCCCCTTCCCGCCACTTTCCCCCTTGGTATACATACGTTTGTTCTCTACATCTGTGTCTCAGTTTCTGCCCTGCAAACCGGTTCATCTGTAGCATTTTTCTAGGTTCTACAAATATGCATTAATATACGATATTTGTTTTTCTCTTTCTGACTTACTTCACTCTGTATGACAGTCTCTAGATCCATCCACGTCTCTACAAATGACCCAATTTCGTTCCTTTTCATGGCTGAGTAATATTCCACTGTATGTATGTACAACATCTTCTTTATCCATTCATCTGAAGATGGGCATTTAGGTTGCTTCCATGTCCTGGCTATTGTAAATAGAGCTGCAATGAACACTGGGATGCATGTGTCTTTTTGAATTATGGTTTTCTCTGGGTATATGCCCAGTAGTGGGATTGCTGGGTCATATGTAATTCTATTTTTAGTTTTTTAACGAACCACCATACTGTTCTCCATAGTGGCTGTACCAATTTTCATTCCCACCAATGGTGCAAGAGGGTTCCCTTTTCTCCACACCCTCTCCAGCATTTGTTGTTTTTAGATGTTTGTAGGTGTTGTTTGTAGATTTTTCTGATGATGTCCATTCTAACTGGTGTGAGGTGATACCTCATGGTAGTTCTGATTTGCATTTCTCTAATAATTAGTGATGTTGAGCAGTTTTTCATGTGCTTCTTGACCATCTGTATGTCTTCTCTGGAGAAATGTCTATTCAGGTCTTCTGCTCATTTTTGGATTGGGTTGTTTGTTTTTTTAATATTGAGCTGCATGAGCTGTTTATATATTTTGGAGAATAATCCTTTGCTGTTGATTCGTTTGTAAATGTTTTCTCCCATTCTGAGGGTTGTCTTTTTGTCTTATTTGTACTTTGCTTTGCTGCGCAAAAACTTTTAAGTTTCATTAAGTCCCATTAGTTTATTTTTGTTTTTATTTCCATTACTCTAGGAGGTGGATCAAAAAAGATCTTGCTGTGATTTATGTCATAGAGTGTTCTTCCTATGTTTTCCTCTAAGACTTCTATAGTATCCGGTCTTACACGTAGGTCTCTAATCCATTTTGAGTTTGTATTTCTGTATGGTTAGGGAGTGTTCTAATTTCATTCTTTTATATGTAGCTGGCCAGTTCTCCAGCAACACTTACTGAAGAGACAGTCTTTTCTACATTGTATATCCTTGCCTCCTTTGTCACAGATTAGTTGAGCATAGGTGCATGGATTTATCTCTGGGATTTCTATCCTGTTCCATTGATCTGTATTTCTGTTTTTGTGCCAGTACAATATTGTCTTGATTACTGTAGCTTTGTAGTTTGGTCTAAAGTCAGGGAGGCTGGTTCCTCCGGCTCCAATTTTTGCCCTCAAGACTGCTTTGGCTATTCGGGGTCTTTTGCATCTCCATACAAATTTTAAGATTTTTTGTTCTAGTTCTGTAAAAAATGCCATTCGTAATTTGATAGGGATTGCACTGAATCTGCAGATTGCTTTGGGTAGTGCAGTCATTTTCACAATATTGATTCTTCCAATCCAAGAACATGGTATATCTCTCCATCTGTTTGTATATTTAATTTCTTTCATCAGCGCCTTATAGCTTTCTGCATACATGTCATTTGCCTCCCCAGGTAGATTTATTCCTAGGTATTTTATTCTTTTTGTTGCAATGGTAAATCGGAGTGTTTCCTTAATTTCTCTTTCAGATTTTTCATCATTAGTGTATAGGAATGCAAGAGATTTCTGTGCATTAATTTTGTATCCTGCACCCACCTTTACCAAATTCATTGATTAGCTCTAGTAGTTTTCTGGTGGCATCTTTAGGATTCTCTAAGTAGGGTATCATGCCAGCTGCAAACAGTAACAGTTTTACTTCTTCTTTTCCAATTTGTATTCCTTTTATTTCTTTTTCTTCCCTGATTGCAATGGCTAGGACTTCCAAAACTATGTTGAATAACAGTGGCAAGAGAGGACATCCTTATCTTGCTCCTGATCTTAGAGGAAAGGCTTTCAGTTTTTCGCCATTGAGAATGGTGTTTGCTGTGGGTTTGTCGTCTATGGCCTTTATTATGTTGAGGTAGGTTCCCTCTATGCCCACTTTCTAAAGAGGTTTTATCATAAAAGTATGTTGAATTTTGTCAAAAGCTTTCTCTGCATATGCTGAGATGATCATATGGTTTTTCTTCTTCAACTTGTTAATATGGTGTATCACATTGATTGATTTGCATATACTGAAGAATCCTTGCATCCCTGAGATAAATCCCTGAGATAAATCCCACTTGATCATGGTGTGTGATCCTTTTAATGTGTTGTTGGATTCTGTTTGCTAGTATTTTGTTGAGGATTTTTGCATCTATATTCATCAGTGATATTGGTCTGTAATTTTCTTTTTTTGTAGTATCTTTGTCTGGTTTTCATATCAGAGTGATGGTGGCCTCATAGATGAGTTTGGGAGTGTTCCTTCCTCTGCAATTTCTTGGAAGAGTTTGAGAAGGATGGGTGTTAGCTCGTCTCTAAATGTCTGATAGAATTCACCTGTGAAGCCATCTGGTCCTGGACTATTGTTTGTTGAAAAATTTTTAATCACAGTTTCAATTTCATTACTTGTGATTGGTCTGTCCATATTTTCTATTTCTTTCTGGTTCAGTGCTGGAAGGAGATACCTTTCTAAATATTGGTCCATTTCTTCCAGGTTGTCCATTTTATTGGCATAGAGTTGCTTGTAGTAATCTCTCATGATCCTTTGTATTTCTGCAGTGTCAGTTGTTACTTCTCCTTTTTCATTTCTAATTCTATTGATTTGAGGCTTCTCCCTTTTTTTCTTGATGAGTCTGGCTAATGGTTTAACAATTTTGTTTATCTTCTCAAAGAACCAGCTTTTAGTTTTACTGATCTTTGCTACTGCTTCCTTCATTTCTTTTTCATTTATTTCTGATCTGATCTTTATGATTTCTTTCCTTCTGCTAACTTTGGGGTTTTTTTGTTCTTCTTTCTCTAATTGCTTTAGGTGCAAGGTTAGGTTGTTTATTTGAGATGCTTCCTGTTTCTTAAGGTAGGATTGTATTGTTATAAACTTCCCTCTTAGAACTGCTTTTGCTGCATCCCATAGGTTTTGGATCATCATGTTTTCATTGTCATTTATCTCTAGGTATTTTTTGATTTCCTCTTTGGTTTCTTCAGTGATGTCTTGGTTATTCAGTAACATAGTGTTTAGCCTCCATGTGTTTGTGTTTTTTACATTTTTTTCCCTGTAATTGATTTCTAATCTCATAGTGTTGTGGTCAGAAAAGATGCTTGATATGATTTCAGTTTTCTTAAATTTAATGAGGCTTGATTTGTGACCCAAGATCTATCCTGAAGAATGTTCCATGCACACTTGAGAAGAAAGTGTAATCTGTTGTTTTTGGATGGAATGTACTATAAATATCAATTAAGTCTCTCTGGTCTATTGTGTCAGTTAAAGCTTTTGTTTCCTTATTAATTTTCTGTTTGGATGATCTGTCCATTGGTGTATGTGAGGTGTTAAAGTCCCCCATTATTATTGTTTGACTGTCGATTTCCTCTTTTATAGCTGCTAGCAGTTGCCTCATGTATTGAGGGGCTCCTATGTTGGGTGCATATATATTTATAATTGTTATATCTTCTTCTTGGATCAATCCCTTGATCATTATGTAGTGCCCTTCCTTGTCTCTTGTAACATTCTTTATTTTAAAGTTTATTTTATCTGATATGAGTATTGCTACTCTAGCTTTCTTTTGATTTCCATATGCATGGAATATCTTTTTCCATCCCCTCACTTTCAGTCTGTATGTGTCCCTAGGTCTGAAGTGGGTCTCCTGTAGACAGCATATATATGGGTCTTGTTTTTGTATCCATTCAGAAAGCCTCTGTCTTTTGGTTGGAGTATTTAATCCATTCAGATTTAAGGTAATTCTCGATATGTATGTTCCTATTACCATTTTCTTAATTGCTTTGGGTTTGTTTTTGTAGGTCCTTTTCTTCTCTTGTGTTTCCCACTTAGAGAAATTCATTTAGCATTTGTTGTAGAGCTGGTTTGGTGGTGCTGAATTCTCTCAGCTTTTGCTTGTCTGTAAAGCTTTTGATTTCTCTATCGAATCTGAATGAGAACCTTGCAGGGTAGAGTAATCTTGGTTGTAGGTTCTTCCCTTTCATCACTTTAAATGTGTCATGCCACTCCCTTCTGGCTTGTAGAATTTCTACTGAGAAATCAGCTGTTAACCTTATGGGAGTTCCCTTGTATGTTATTTGTCATTTTCCCCTTGCTGCTTTCAATAATTTTTGTCTAATTTTTGTCAATTTGATTACTATGTGTCTCGGCGTGTTTCTCCTTCGCTTTAACCTGTATGGGACTCTCTGCACTTCCTGGACTTGGGTGGCTATTTCCTTTCCCATGTTAGGGAAGTTCCACTATAATCTCTTCAAATATTTTCTCGGGTCCTTTCTCTCTCTTCTTCTTCTTCTGGGACCCCTATAATGCGAATGTTGTTGCGCTTAATGTTGTCCCAGAGGTCTCTTAGGCTGTCTTCATTTTTTTTCATTCATTTTTCTTCATTCTTTTCCACAGCAGTGAATTCCACCATTCTGTCTTCCAGGTCACTTATCCATTCTTCTGCCTCAGTTATTCTGCTGTTGATTCCTTCTCGTGTAGTTTTCCTTTCAGTTATTGTATTGTTCATCTCTGTTTGTTTGTTCTTTCATTCTTCTAGGTCTTTGTTAAACATTTCTTGCATCTTCTCAATCTTTGCCTCCATTCTTTTTCCAAGGTCCTGGATCATCCTCACTATCATTATTCTGAATTCTTTTTCTGGAAGGTTGCCTATCTCCACTTCAATTACTTGTTTTTCTGAGGTTTTATCTTGTTCCTTCATCTGGTACATAGCCCTCTGCCTTTTCATCTTGTCTGTCTTTCTGTGAATGTGGCTTTTGTTCCACAGGCTGCAGGATTGTAGTTCTTGCTTCTGCTGTCTGCCCTCTCTTGGATGAGGCTATCTAAGAGGCTTGTGCAAGTTTCCTGATGGGAGGGACTGGTGGTGGGTAGAGCTGGGTTTTGCTCTGGTAGGCAGAGCTCAGTAAAACTTTAATCCGCTTGTCTGCTGATGGGTGGGGCTGGGTTCCCTCCCTGTTGGTTGTTTGGCCTGAGGTGACCCAACACTGGAGCCTACCTGGGCTCTTTGGTGGGACTAATGGAGGATTCTGGGAGGGCTCACCCCAAGGAGTACTTCCCAGAACTTCTGCTGCCAGTGTCCTTGTCCCCACGGTGAGCCACATCCACCCCCCACCTCTGCAGGAGACCCTCCAACACCAGCAGGTAGGTCTGGTTCAGTCTCCTATGGGGTCACTGCCCCTTGCCCTGTGTCCCTATGCACACAATACTTTGTGTTGCCCTCCAAGAGTGGAGTTTCTGTTTCCCCGAGTCCTGTCAAAGTCCTGTAATCAAATCCTGCCAGCCTCAAAGTCTGATTCTCTAGGAATTCCTCCTCCCGTTGCCAGACCCCAGGTTGGAAAGCCTGACGTGGGGCTCAGAACCTTCACTCCAGTGGATGGACTTCTGTGGTATAAGTGTTCTCCAGTCTGTGTGTCACCCACCCAGCAGTTATGGGATTTGATTTTATTGTGATTGCACCCCTCCTACCACCTCACTGTGGCTTCTCCTTTGTCTTTGGATGTGGGGTATCTTTCTTGGTGAGTTTCAGTGTTTTCCCATCGATGATTGTTCAGCAGCCAGTTGTGATTCCAGTGTTCTCACAAGAGGGAGTGAATGCACGTCCTTCTACTCCGCTATCTTGAACCAATCTCCTTCACTATTTTCTACATTGTTATTTCCGTCTACTTTCTTTGGGTTTTTTTCCTTGCTCTTGGAATGAATGCATCACTAATCTAAAACTTTATACATACATTTAGCTTGATTCAAAGTAATATTACTTGCTTCAAAGTAATATCAAAGTCATACCCCTTGCACTTTTTTATTGAGAGGGAAGTACAGAGATTTCCATATACCCCTTTGCCCCGTACATGAATAGCTTCCCCCATCGTCAAAATCACTCCTCAGAATGGTATATTGGGTTGGCAGAAAATTTCCTTCAGTTTTTAAGTAAAAATAAAAGACATTTTTCATTTTCACCACGAACTTTATTGAACAACATATTCACCATTTTGCTCCACTACCTTCTGCCATTTTTCAGGCAACTTCATAATTCCATCTTCCCAAAACTTTTTATCTTTTTGAGCAAAGAACTATTCCAGGTGCCTTTTACAGTCTTCCAGGGAATTGAAATTTTTTCCATTAAGAGAATTTTGTAAAGACCAAAGTAAATGGAAATCCAAAAGTGCAATGTCTGGTGAATATGGCAGATGAATCAAAACTTCCCAGCCAAGCTCTAACAGTTTTTGCCTGGTCATCAAAGAAACATGCAGTCTTGAGTTATCTTGATGGAAGATTACGCATTTTCTGTTGACTAATTCTGGACACTTTTCATCGAGTGCTGCCTTCAGTTGGTCTAACTGGGAGCAGTACTTGTTGGAATTAATCATGTGGTTTTCCAGAAGGAGCTCATAACGGAGGACTACCTTCCAATTCCACCATATGCAGAACATCAAGTTCTTTGGAGGAAGACCAGCCTTTGGTGTGGTTGGTGGTGGTTCATTTTACTTGCCCCACGATCTCTTCCATTCCACATTGCTATACAGCATCCACATTTCATTGCCAATCACGATTTGTTTTAAAAACAATGTTTTCATTACATTTTAGTAGAAAATCATATGTGTAAATATGGTCAAGAAGGTGTTTTTGCTTAACTTATGTGGAACCCAAACATCAAAGAGACGAAAATAACCAAGCCGGTGCAAATGAATTTCAACGCTTGATCTGGATATTTTCAGTATGTCGGCTATCTCCCATGTGGTATAATGTTGACTGTTCTCAATTAATGTCTCAATTCGATCGTTATCAACTTCAACTGGTCTACCCAACCATGGAGCATCATCCAACGAGAAACGTCCAGCACAAAACTTCACAAACCACTTTTGACATGTTCAATCAGTCACAGCACCTTCGCCATAAACTACACAAATCTTCTTTGCATTTCAGTTGCATTTTTACCTTTCTTGAAATAATAAAGCATAGTACGCTGAAAATATTGCTTTTTTCTTCCACCTTCAATATTAAAATGGTTACAAAAAAATCCACCGATTTTGAAACGTTTTTTTAAATGCACACTGATATGATAGCTGTCACATACAATCAAAACTGTTTCGAATGAAGTTAAAGACAACTAAGTGCTACTAGAGCCATCTTACGTAAAAAACCAAATGAGGGACTTCCCTGGTGGTGCAATGGCTAAGAAGCCGCCTGCCAATGCAGGGGACCTGGGTTCAAGCCCTGGTCCAGGAAGATCCCACATGCCGCGGAACTAAGCCCATGCACCACAACTACTGAGCCTGCGCTCTAGAGCCCGTGAGCCACAACTGCTGAGCTCATGAGCCTCAACTACTGAAGCCTGCAAACCTAGAGCCCGTGCTCCCTAGCAACAGAAGCCACTGCAATGAGAAGCCTGCGCACCACAACAAAGAGCAGCCCTCGCTGGCCGCAACTAGAGAAAGCCCACGCGCAGCAACGAAAACCCAATGCAGCCAAAAGAATAAATTAAAAAAAAAAACAAAAAAAACGAACGTTTTGGCCAACCCAATATACATACAAGGGGTGAGGGTGTAGGGGGGGGGCGTGCTTTTTTTTTTTTTTTTTTTTTTAACCAAGGATTAACCCACACTGACACATCATAATCACCCAAAGTCCATAGTTTACCTATGAACCCTATGGTTCACTCTTCGTGTTGTACATTCCACAGGTTTGGACAAATGTATAATGACTGTATCTATCATTTATACTATCATACAGAGGATTTTCACAGCCCTAAAAATCCTCTCTGCTGTGCCTATTCACCTCTTCCCCCTTGATGTACATTTTTCATTATTTACCAAATACTACAGAATTTTATATACAAAGTTATATGATAAATCATTCAAAGAATAAACTTTGCTCTTTAATGGTTCTATAGTAGGTGTAGTAAAACCGCAGGTACTTAAACCTTTTAAAATGATTTAAACCTTCTTAAAATATTTAACTTAAAAGTTAACACTTTGGGAAGACTTGCTTCTTCCTTTTAAATCTATGGGAAACAAACAATTTTGTATTCAGTATTAACCATTAGTTAAATCTCTGGTTCACACACTTACCAAATTAAAACATAAATTAGTGACGATTTGGTTTCTTAGCAATCATCTATTAAATTATATGCTCATAACTAAAATTATTTTAAAAAAACTTTAGAGATGTACACGATTAGACTTAATTCATGTGAAAAATGTTATGTTCAAAGAGTTTGCTTTTCCATTAGGAAAGCCTTTGCCTTTACCTGGTGTGCAGCTCTGGAGGATTTAGAAAACTGTTTCTCCAAGATGTTTTTCAAATCTACTGGTAAACTCCCTTGTGAACCAGAACTAAAAGAGAAAAGCACTGTTTTGAATTATTTTAAAATAAAACAATCCTGCTTATTATATAAAGAAAAAAATATTTACTGAAGGTCATTTTAAACACTTAGTAAATGGAGAGTCACAAGTTCCTAAGTAGAAATATTACCAAGATGCCAATTCTCTCCAAATTAATTTCTAAATCCAATAAAAATCTCTGTAAATTTACTGGGGAAAGGGGACCAGATGAACTGATTATTCAGATGTTATAAAAGAACAGCTTTAAAAAAAAAGGAAAGAAAGAAATTGGTGGATTTACACTGATTACCTAAAGTTATTATAAATCTAAAGTCATCAATAACAACAAAGTCATGAAACAAGAAATGTGCCCCAAAACACTGCAAAGATGATCCATCTCATATGAAAATCTGTTAATAAGATATAATCTTTCCAGAAAGTCTGAACCCCAATGCTGGTGAGGGTAAGGAAGATTCAGGTACTCCTGGTGGTGTTTTCTGACACCACATGTGTGGGTTTCTCACACCACATACCTGTCATTTTTCCACACCAACTGAGTGTCCAACAATTCAATTCTGACACCAACTCTGGAGTTAAGAACTCATGCCCCACAGGTTAAAGGCTCAGTCCCACAAGACTGCCCTCACTTCAGCCACAATGGGATATCCAGGCTACCCATACTTCTGCCCTGCCGACTACAAATTCAGGGGTTCCCGTGACTACCCCTTGGGTTCAACTATTCCCTAGGACAACTCACAGAACTCAGGAGAGCACTTTACTTACCATTACCAGTTTATTGTAAAGGATGTAAGTCAGGAGCAGCTGAATGGAAAAGATGCATGGGAAGGTGTAAGGGAAGGGGGTGCCTCAGAGCTTTCACACAGTCCCAGAGTGCACCAGCTCCCCCAGCATCTCGATGTATCCACCAACCAGAAGCTCCCTGAGCCCCTACGTTTAGAGGTTCTTACTGACGTTTCATTACACAGGCATCAATGATTTAATTACTGGACACTGGTGACTAAACTCAATTTCTTGCTCCCTTCTTCTCCCCAAAGATCGGGGGTGGGGCTGAAAAGTTCCAACCAATCACACACTTTATCTTTCTGGTGACCAGCCTCAATCCTGAAGGTAGGGACCCAGCCTTGGGTCACTTTATTAGTACAAACTCAAGTAGAGAGGAAGGGGCTCGTTATAAATAACAAAAGACTCTCTCATCACTCAGGAAATTCCAAGGGTCCTAGGAGCCCTGTGCCAGGAACTGGGGACACAGACCGAATATATAAATATCTTTATTATACCACACCCTCTCATAGCTTAGGAGCAGTGTGAGCGCTGCTCATTTTTTGAGAGGAGAATTTGGCAGTATCTATCAAAGTTAAAATTACACATCCCCTGTTACAGAAATTTCTCCTTCACACACATCTATACTAGGAAATATCCTGCAGTCACGAAAATGAGGGATGTAGATCTATCTCCATGGTCTGATATGGAAAGGTAGTCAAGGCATTTTGAAAGAGATAAAAGCAAGCTGCAGGCCAGAATAGTTCCAACAACAATGAAAACTATAGTGTTAACAATAACGATAGTTCAAGTGTATTGAGCATTTACCATGTTCCACGGCTCTAAGTATTTTATGTGGTTGTCCCATTTAATTGTTAAATAACCTCATGAAGTAGACATAATCAAGAAGAGCATTCACTTTGAAAACAGAAACAAAATATCAGGAAAATAAATTTATCTTTAACACAACAGGTTAAAGTTATAACTGTGCATTCAAAGAATGAGTATGTATTGGGTTTTGGTTTCCTTTTATGATGAGGGAAGGGGGGCAAGAAGGAAGACTCAGGACTTTTCTAACAAATAACAGAACAACAAAGGGCACTATGGCCTTGCTCTGTATTTAACTTTTGAGGCACCATCAAAAATCGGTCATTTTTTAAAAATAGGGCTTTACTAATTTATCTTAGTGCTTTGATATTCAAATCATTCTCCTTTAAGCACCTATCAAGGAGTCAGCCTTAAGAAATGAAGAGAAAACTGGAAACTAGTGGAACTGTGGCAAAAATGGCTTTGCAGTTTCTCCAGCACCACTTTAATTGATTTCATGAATTTCTATATCTGTTACAAGATTTACAATTTCACTTTGCAATCAATTTATATCTTTGTAGCTAATGGGGGATTAACTCTAAAGATTGGTGACAAGAATTCCTACTGCTAATTTGGGGGGGATGTTTGGTAGAACGAATTTTGTAAGTGGTCGGTTCATTAGTAAATCCTTGCCTATGAATATACAGATAGCCATGCCAGTGTATGCAAAGTTAAGTTTGCAGATGGCCAAGAAATTGCTAACAGCAAGTTTCTAAAGCAAGGCACTAGAGAACGGAGTCAGAGAGAGGGGAAATAAAGCAAACAGGGAAGGAGACTAAGTTTTCACTTTATACTTATCTGAATCATTTTTCCTGTTATGAGCCTGTATTTTGGAATTTTAAAAAATTAATACTGATATATCTCGTATTATATGATTTTCAGAAATCAGTATTAACATCCAGGATTAATACTCCTTTAGTCAAAAATGACCCTCTCCTAATAAAGACATGCCATGCTATTTGAAAGGGATTTTTAGTACTTATCATAGTACACATATGTAAAGGTAGCTACTACTAGAAAGAGATTTAATTTTCTTTTTTCTTTTTTCTTGGGAGGAGGTCATTACAGAAACGAAACAAAGCAAACAAACAAAAAAAAAACCCTTACATTAAAAAACATACCTGAACTTCTCCAATTCATTGTTTCGGGATTTTTGTTTTCCTTTATATTTTGGAGGCTGACCTGTGAATACAAAAGTATTTGTTCCTGAAATCTGTACATAAGAATCTACAAGCTTGAAAGTAAAACATTTTTAAAAAATGTAAATTGGAATAAGAAAGCAAAGGAGGCAACACTGCATGTGAGTCTAACTATAAACAGGTAATCCAAAATAAAGAAGCTACTGATGTTTCTCTATGTATGCTATAAAATTATTATAAAGATAAATTATAATAATGATCATCATTTAGTCCTATAGTAGATATAGAAGAGATACAGGCTGTAGTTCCTGTTCTCAGGTAGTTTACAATCAGATGGGAAGAAAAGACAGTCACTTCACCAATTAAGTAACAATCCCCATTAAGAAGAAAAGAAGATGCATTGTTACTGAAATATTAATTCCATAGTAACTGCTCTTATAACTCCTAGAAGGGAAAAATCACTTAAGCTGGAGTGGCTGGGAAACACCTTAGTGGGGATGCAGCATTTGTATTTAGTTTTAAGGAACAAGTAGGATTTGCAAAGAATGGGCCAAATGAAGTTTTATTTTAAGTAACACTAAGTAAACCTGTGTGACTGGGCGAGTTAAGTAAGGACAGGTTGAAAGGGGCTGCAAGCCAGGCAGGTTGGTATGAGTGTTTCCAGGCCCAGGGCTTCTGACTCCCCAGCTCTGCGAGCTCAGTCTTTATCCCACTGAAAGGAGGAGAGAGCCACTGTACACTTTGGGGCAGGGGAGTCACACGTGCAAAGTTGTGTAGAAGAGAGCACAGCAATAGGGACTGGGTGTCTCTGATGGAAGCTTTGGGAGAGATGGCAGAGGCAAGTCAGAGCCGATGTATTAGGGAGGGGATGAGAGCCTGAGCTCTGATGGCCTCAGAAAACAAAAGAGGCTTCTAGAAAGAAAGAAGAGTTCTAGTTTGATTTCTACTGTGTGACCTAGGGCAAAACTATTTAATCTAACCCTGGGACCTCAATTTCTCTGACTGAATATAGATGCGGAAGCATGGATGGTATTTAAATTATTTAAATGTGCTATCTGATAATAATGGTCTAAGAAATACAAATAAATTAAAAGCTGTTTTCAAATAAACAGTTTCATTCTCAAAGATTTTTCACGTGCTATAAAGTCACATCAGGTAAGACAAACACCTGCGTTTCCCCCTCTTTGTAACTGTGCTGAAGTGCTAACCAGTAGTTAAGTGGCTGGATACGCAGCACTGGAGCCTAAGAGGAGATAGAGCTGCAGGAAGTAAAAGACAGAAATGGCTGCCAGAAGTAAAAACACTGAAAAAAATAAACAAATGAACCAAAAAACAAGTGGAAGGAAAAGAGAGCAACAGGATCACTAACTAGAAGGTCAACAATCTCACCACAATAACTCTGAAAGGAGCACATGAAAGCTTGAGATAAGTAACTTGTGCGTAACAACAACTTTGAGTTGCTGAATTCTCTCAAACTGTTTTAAAAGGCAGAGAAGAATAACCCACTTAGAACGATTTCTCTCAAAAGCTGGGAGTATACACGGAGACTGAGAAATAAACGAGGCATGAATATCCACTTCTCTGGAACCCTTCCTTCATTTCCCAAAGATGCCAAGTAGACAAGGTCTGGCTGTGTGTCTGCATATTTTCTAGATGCATAAATAAACATATGCACTAAGCTCATACAATTTAAATAAACTAGTATTAGGCTAATGCATCCATTCTCAACAGGGGTGACATCACCCACAAGAAAGTCGTAACTGGTTATTGGAAGATGAAAAAAATCCATTTTTATATATAAAGCACACATGTACATACAGTACATAAACAGAAAAACAGAAGCTGTGATATTAAAGTTTCACAAGGGGAGGGTAATTAGGGGAAAAAAGTGTCTAAAAAGGCTCTGGGAGCAGGGGGTAGATAATGAAATAAAAGTTGAGAAACACTGGCCTAGTAGAAATTAGGTAGCAGACCAAGAAGAGCGCCATTTTTCTTCTCCATTCCTTTATTTGGTTTTCCAAAATTAAATTTATTAAACAATATGAAAAGACTGAGCATTGATTTCAAATAAACATTCAATGTTTTCTCGACACAGAAGCATTGTAAAGTAAAAGGAGAATAATAGCAAATATAAGTGAGGCTTCTGAGAATTTTAGGGCATGGAAGTTGAGGCAACACTACGCTAATTCGGCAACAATTTACATATGGGAAAAAGACTCACTTGATGGTGGCAGAAATTCAGGATGACAGTCACAATCATCTACCTTCAAAGCTTCATCTGCCACCTACCATGAAAATAAAATTAGTGACACTTCCAAAAAAATACAGCCATGAAAAATTCAATAGCTAAATAATAAAACTGAGTAGCAAAGCATTTATCCAAGTGCCTAAAATACTCAGCTTTACCAAATGAATAAACAAACTGATAACTACCGAACAATAAATACTGAATTAATACTATCACATCTTTCCTTATTCTCCTCTCCCTAACTGAATACAGCTTCTTTGAGACTTTCATTATTAACAACAGAAGGACTTTACAGCGGGTTGGGAAAGTTCCCTTCAATGCGTACTACATATCTAACCTGAAAACACCAATTCCCTTTTTTCCCCTCAAACCCTGGAAAGAAATATAAATGTGAAGTTGATGATACCTGCTGAGCTTTGAGTACACTACAGTTCAGGAAAACTCAGATACAGGTCATCTGGGACACTGATCACAGAGCCAGGCTATAGGCTTAGAGGTGCGTATTGGTTTCGATTATCACAAAAATATTATTGTAAAAATATAAGACTACCTATACTTGAAATAATTCTAATTTTAGTTTTTAACTGAGCTTACCTTTGGATTCTGATTACCACCGTTTGCCATTTCGTGGTTAGTTTTTCTGGAATTTTTTTCTGTCTCCACAAAGTTAAGTGAAGTACTAAATGCAGGTGCTGATAAATTAGGTATGTAGGCCCTGAGTGGTAATAAAAGAAATAATCATATTTTTTAAATTATTTTAAAAAAATTATCCTTTAAACAAAGAGGTTTCAGCAAGTATAGCCTTTTTACCTTGAAAGCAAGGTAATATTGTTTCAAAAAGAATCTCTACCTGTGAGATTGGGTATCATACATAAATATTACTTTAAATTTGGTATTAAAAACTCCAAATAGATTAAGAACAGTTCAAGAAATGTATTCTGGTTTCTAATTTTAAAATAAGTTAAGTCTCCCTGTTATAAATTTAACAGCTTCAATATCTTAGGCATTTAAGCATGTGGGAAAAGCTTCATCTATTTTAACTGCCAAGTGAAAAACGTAGAATCCTGGCTGCTATTTGTTTTCTTATGAGCACACTCAAGTCTATCTGCTGCCTGTTTCTAACAGAAGTGTCTTAGCCTTTGAAAGGTTATCAGGAGGCTGGAAGCAGATGTTTCCAGGACAGAGGTGAGGGAGAGAAGGCACAGACTGAGCCCCGCTCTCTGCTGCCAGGAATCTCGTGGCTAAACTGGTGCCATTCAAGCGCAGTAACATCCAATTAACATTTCACGCCTCTTCTCCCATAGGCTTAGGCTATGGATCTCCGATATATACATATGCAAAGAGTTCAGCCAAACAGTAAGCAAAACCAATCAGACAAATCACAGGTCGCCTGATCTTACAAACACTTTAAAAACCTCTTCTCATCCTTCCATCTCTAACTTTACTGTGGTTGCTATTATCTACTAAAGCATCAAACAGCAATTCTTAAACTCACAGAGCAAAACCATTCCAAATAACAGCTACTGATCTGATATTAACTCACCTGCTTTCATAGAAGGCTTTAATTGGATTCCTAGTTGGTGTTCGACCTACAAAAATGAATCACACACACACATAGTAATCAGTGGACTGGCAACACATACTTTAAAAGATTTTCACATTTCTTTTAAGCTGACAGTAATAATATCAAATTTAGGGAACTGAAAAATAAACCTAAACAATTTTACGCTTCTAGACGTTTTTAGTTTTAGAATGATGTCTACAAAATGTTACACAAACCTTATTTGACATCTCATTATATGTGATCACTGACTAGATGCAGCAATATATAAATCTCAATCAGAGACAGTACCTGTCTTCAAGGAGCTCACAATCTTATAATCATGTTCTGTTGGATGACAACATCTGCTAGTGAAATAGGACTGCTCAGCTCAGCTTCATAAGACACTAACTACCAAAAGAAGAAATAACAGGAAAGATCTATATGCTGAAAGCATAGAGTGAAAGCATTCAGGTACTGGGAAAGCAAAACGACTTAGGAGAGAAAACAAGGGTAAAATGAAAATCTGGAATTCCTAGCCTGCACACTAATTTATGATGTACCTATGTATATACATACATTCAGCATGCTACAGAATTAGCCACAAACTTGGTGCAAAAACATCAAACAACTCTATTGAAGGGCCTTTTCTTTAGGAAATAAGTATAATAATGGAGAAAAAAATCTTAAACTTTGTTTCAAAAGGCTTTACTTCATTCAAAATTTCAAGAAAGTATATTTTTCTACAGAAGAATAAATAATAATTTGTTGCTGTTTCAAATAAAAAGTACAAATCATTTATTATTACCTATTGGAATACAATACTAACAAAATTCTACATGAATAGAAATGAAAAACTTAACTGAGTTAACGGAAATAACATAAAGGAAGTACAAATCATCTGAGAATTGATTTATGGTCCTCCATTAATCCAAGAAACCCACCTTCAAAAGTTTTAAAGGGAATTCGACTGTAACCAAAAGAATCTTAGGTGAAATACCTTGCAGGTCTTCTATTTGTTTTTGTAACTTTACATGCTGCTGAATTAGATCCTTGATTCCCTCAGGGTCATTTTTACAGAGTTTTTGAGCTTTTATGTTTGCTTGCAGGGCCCAGTCATATTCCCCCAGCATAGAAAGAGCAGCACAATAACGATAATGACCCTGTTCCAAAAAGATAAATTCAATTTTTTCTCAAAAATATGCTTAAGTTCAAGAAAATAGATAAGGAAAAAATACTTTGCTTGAAAAATGATTAGTTACTTAAAATGTTACATTAGGATCCTATCAATAAAAAAAAAAATGTTAATACCTCTCAGGAAATAAAGTTCCCTAAATGAGTTAAATGAAAAGCTACAAATAGTATTCATAATAATTTTTAACAGCTGACTAGAGATCAGTGTTTCTGCTTAAGAGATCTTTGTACCCCCACAAAGAAAATAATTCAAGCTTTATTGTACATAAGAAAGAAATACATTATTTTTACGCCAAATTAAGTATAACAATGATGCATTATAAATAACTTAATTTTTTTCAAAATACTTTTAGGCAGTAATAGTCTCTAAGTCATTACAGTCCGTACCCTTCTGAAGTCAAACGAGTTTTAGAGCTGGGAGGAACAATCAGCCTGTGCAGTAGTTTTCCAACCCTGCTGAAGAGCATGGGCACAGATAAGGGGTGCATCTATTAATTCCATCTTTCTTAATCAGCTTTTAATTATTTTACCTCTAAGTATAGAGTTCTTGGCTTTAAGAAAAGATCCAAAAACCACTGATTTACCCTTAATTCCAATGATCAGGTTGTTTGTTTTATTGCTACGGAACCACAGTCCTGGCTGGTCCCATTTATGCATTTTGGGAAATCTTCTATATCAAGCATGAACATTTTAATCTAGAAAGCTAATATTACCAAACCTGGGGCTAACTCAGCCAACCCCTCTTGTAGCTACTCCCAAACCAAACTCCCATTTTAGGCACAGTATCACCATTTAACAAGTGATTTACAAGTGAGAGAGGCTAGAAACTGGCCTAATGCCACATTTATTTAGAGACAAACCAAAGAACTTGTATCTTAGGACTCCAGGTCCAGAGCTCTTTCCTCTTTACTACACATTTTACAAAGAACATTCTGATTTACGAGAAAATATGAAATCAGAAATGTGATCCTTTTAAGAAAGATGCGACTTTCACTAAAAGAAGCCAGAAACAACCAAAGGACCTCTGTTTATGCAGGTTCAGAGCATATATAATCCTACTCTGGTGCACCAACCCAACCTGTTCCAGGGCATTTCTTAGCCAGGCTCTTCAGGCTCAGATCAAAGATCCCAATTCAGATTGCATTTGGTTAAACTCTGCTTTTCCTCCAAAGGCATAAGATAAAGGGTTCTCACAGATACGCTACAAGACCAAAATTCTATCCACTAAGCATATATCAACTTCAAAGTTTAAATAACCGCATTAAAAAAAAATCACAGCATAGGAAATTATGAGAGATTATAAACCTTACCTGCTAAATGTGTAGAAAACGCTTCATTTCTTTCTCTTTTCCACTCACCTTTCTCATCTTTTACTGGGTCCTTTTCCCTAAACTCTGTAAAACCCAGCGTAACTTCTATCAGTTGAGAAAGGAGTTTATTCAGATCTCTCTGCTGAAGGTGTCTGAATGAAGCTTAAATTAAAGGTATCTCAGAAAGTTTCTTGAACCCAATTACACAGAAAGTTTTGCTCTTCTCTGACATTATCTCATTCTCTATCACATATACAGTTCATCTGACCAGCATCCCCTCATCTGTGTGCCATTATGTCCCTACTCCACACAGTAATGCCCCCACTAGTGCCCCCGGCTCAACAATGGCTGGCAGGGTAGAAGCATAGCTGTGACCCAGGAGACTGGTCAATCCAAATGCACCACTTCCCAGGTCACAGTAATTGATCCACAGGTGGGCACATGGCTCAACCAGGACCAGTCTGAGGCACTCCACAGTCATACAACATAAACACTAACAGAGGCTCTCTCTCCACTAGAATAAACAGTTACTAGGATATCAGTTATTAGGATATCACTTTTACAAAATGAAGCCAAGAGAGCCTATGCTCTAATTACCACTTGTGGTCAAGACGGAGTAACAGGGATTGGATATTCCTTCTTGCTTAAAACAAATGAGGACAAAATACATGAAACGAAGGTTTGCAAGACACTGGATATCAGGCAACGAACGAGAGTGATCCCTGAGAGATGAGAAACACAGAAAGCCCTATGATTGCTCCAGCTTACTTAAGGAGAGATTCTAAGCCATAGCACAGGGAGAAGGAACCCAGGGAGAGACCACAGTCTCAGTGAAGACAGAGCCAGGAGTCCAGGAAAGCCAAGGCAGCTCAAGTTCACAGGGCAGAGGACCAGAGAGGAGAGAGCTGGACAGAGAACTCCAGAGATCTTCAGAGGGTCTCCCTTGAGTCTTCAGCTGAGTCTCAATCAGTACATGCATGTGGGGCAATTACCCAAGCCAGGGAAAGAACCACTTGAAAGACTAAAAGGGAACAGTAGTCAGCACTGACACAGGGCAAGGAATAATTCCTGTTCCCACTGACCAATGCGGAAAACATCGTAATTCATGGAGTATTAAGTAGAGTACTCAAAAGAGTTTTGCCTCAGTTGTGCAGAAAAAATTAGCCCTAGACCAAATACCACTATGATATCACCCAACAAAGCTTAAAACAACACTCCAAAGAATCTGTTTCCAAGTAACTTTAATGCATCCCCAAACAAAACTCCAAAGTATTTACAGAAATACAAAAATATTAGTACCAAACAAGGTAAAATTCACAATCTCTGGCATCCAGTCAAAAACTACTAGGTACACAGAGACGGAAAATGTGATCTATAATGAAGAGCAAAAAATCAATCAATTGAAAACAATCCAGAAATGACACAGATGATAGAATTAGTAGAGAAGGACATTAAAACAGTTATAAATATATTTCATATGTTCGAGAAGCTAAGAGAAAAACTGAACATGTTAAGAAATCACATGAAATGTATAAGAAATACTCAAACTGAAATTCTAGAGGTGACTGCTATAGCATTTAGACGAAAAATAAATTAGATGGAAATAAAGGCAGATTAGACATAGCAGAAGAAAAAGACCAGTCAACGTGAGGACAGAGCAACAGAATCTAGGTGAAATGAAACAGAGCAAAAAGAGAAAAAAGATTAAAAACGATGGTAACAAGGAAGCACCACTGAGAAACAGAAAGAAAAATGTGTACGGATCTGACCATGCCTGAAGCTGACCCCCTAGACTTTTCAATTGCATGAACCAATAAATTCCCTCTTCTACTTATGAGTTAGGTTTTGTCACTCCCAAACAAAAGAATTCTAATATAGTCCTCAATATTAAAAATTTCTTGAGGACATTTGTGAGGCTACTGGTTTGTATCCTGTATAACATCAAAAGCTAATGCACTTGGAAATGTCAACAAATATCTGTGGACTATACTGTAAAAATTCTCACTCATTGGGGTACAATGACTCACCCTCTCTTAAGCCTAAAAGTACGTGTAGGACTTATATAATATTGTAAATCAGTATACCTCAATAATAAAAATAGTGAAAATAAAAAATAAATCATTTAAAAAATTAAAGTGTGTCTATGACAGCTGACATTGTACCAGTCTTCTCTACCTGGAAAGAAGGAAGAAAAAATGGTCCACCCTCACACAGAAATCTACAGAGTACCTTCCTATACAGGCGTATATCCTAGAGGAATGACTCAACAGACTCAGATTCATAAAAGAACTCATAAAAGAATGGGGACTTCCCTGGTGGTCCAGTGGTTAAGACTCTGCACTCCCAATGCAGGGGGCCCAGGTTAGATCCCTGGTCAGGGAACTAGATCCCGCATGCCACAACTAAAGATCCCATGTGCCAAAACTAAGACCCAACGCAGGCAAATTAATTAATTAATTTATTTATTTATTTTAAAATGTCTATTTAAAAATTAAAAAATAAAAAATAAATAAAAGTAAAGAATGCATCTTGGGGCTTCCCTGGTGGCGCAGTGGTTGAGAGTCCGCCTGCCGATGCAGGGGACACGGGTTCGTGCCCCGGTCCGGGAGGATCCCACATGCTGCGGAGCGGCTGGGCCCGTGAGCCATGGCCGCTGAGCCTGCGCGTCCGGAGCCTGTGCTCCACAGCGGGAGAGGCCACAACAGTGAGAGGCCCACGTACCACAAAAAAAAAAAAAAAAAGAAGAATGCATCCTGCACAGTCTACTTTTGTTTTTGAAGTTTAAAATATCCTTCAATGAGCATTCCTTTCTGGTAAAATAAAATGATAAATGACCTCAATATATAGTTACCAAATTTTCTGAATACTTACTAAGAGTTGTGTTTTTCATCTACACAAATACTTTTGCAACCGTCAAAAAAATCCCAATTTAAAAAAATGAGTGAACCCGCATAAATATAGTCAATTGATCTTTGACAAAGGACAAAGGCCATACAATGGAGCAAAGACAGTCTTTTCAACAAATGATACTGGAACTAGACATCTACATGCAAAAAAAAGAATCCAGGGACTTACTTGGTGGTCCAGTGGTAAGGAATCCGCCTTCCAATGCAGCGGACAAGGGTTTGATCCCTGGTTGAGGAACTAAGACCCCACATGCCACGGGGCAACTAAGCCTGCATGCCGCAACTACTGAGCTTGTGCGCCTCAACTAGAGAGAGAAAACCCACACGCCACAACTAGAGAGAAGCCCACACGCCACAACGAAGAGCCCGCATGCCACAACGAAGACCCAAAGCAGCCAAAAATAAAAATTAATTAATTAACTAATTTAAAAAATGAATCCAGACCTAAAGCCCTCGACAAAAATTAACTCAGAAGAGATCACAGACCTAAAACTCCTAGAGGATAGCATAGAGGAAAACCTAGATGTGATCTTGGGTATGGTGATGACTTTTTTTTTTTTTTTTTCCCGGTACACGGGCCTCTCACTGTTGTGCCCTCTCCCGCTGCGGAGCACAGGCTCCGGACGCGCAGGCTCAGCGGCCATGGCTCAAGGGCCCAGCCGCTCCGCGGCATGTGGGATCCTCCTGGACCAGGGCATGAACCTGCGTCTCCTGCATCAGCTGGAGGACTCCCAACCACTGCGCCACCAGGGAAGCCCAGTGATGACTTTTTAAATACACCAAAGGCATGATCCATGAAAGAAATCATTGATAAGCGGGACTTAATTAAAATTAAAACTTATGCTCTGTGAAAGAAATGTCAAGAAAATGAGAAAGCAAGCCCCAGTCCAGGAGAAAATATTTGCAAAATATACACCTAATAAAGGACTGTTATCCAAAATATACAAAGAACTCTTAAAACTCAACACTAAGAAAACAACCAATTAAAAAATAAACCAAAGACCTTAACAGACACCTCATCAAAGAAGATACACAGAACTTCCCTGGTGGCGCAGTGGATAAGAATCTACCTGCCAATGCAGGGGACACAGGTTTGATCCCTGGTCCAGGAAGATCCCACATGCCTCGCGTGCCAAAACCACTGAGCCTGCGCGCCAGGCACTGCAACAAGAGAAGCCACCGTAAGGAGAAGCCCATGCACCACAACGAAGTGCAGCCCCCACTTGCCACAACTAGAGAAAGCCCGCACGCAGCAACGACGACCCAATGCGGCCAAAAAAATTTTTTTTAATTTAAAAAGAAAGAAAAAAAAGATACACAGTGGCAAATAAGCATATGAAAAGATGCTTCACATCATATGTCATCTGGGAAATGCAAATTAAAACAATAAGATATCACTACACATCTATTAGAACAGCCAAGGGCTTCCCTGGTGGTGCAGTGGTTAAGAATCCGCCTGCCAATGCAGGGGACACGGGTTCGAGCCCTGGTCCGGGAAGATCCCATATGCCGCGGAGCAACTAAGCCCGCGCACCACAACTACTGAGCCTGTGAGCCACAACTACTGAGCCCGCGTGCCACAACTACTGAAGCCCATGCGCCTAGGGCCCGTGCTCTGCAACAAGAGAAGTCACCGCAATGAGAAGCCCACGCACTGCAACGAAGAGTAGCCCCCGCTCGCCATCAACTAGAGAAAAGCCCTCGCATAGCAATGAAGACCCAACGCAGCCAAAAATAAATAAATAAATAAAATTAAAAAAAAAAAAAAGAACAGCCAAAATTCAGGACACTGACAATGCCAAATGTTGGCAGGATGTGGAGCAACAGGAACTCTCACTCATTGCTGGTGGAAGTGCAAATGGTATAGCCACTTTGGAAGGTTTGGCGGTTTCCTAAAAAACTAAACATATTATCATATGATCCAGCAACCGCACTCCTTGGTATTTACCCAAAGGAGTTGAAAATGTATGTCCACACAAAAACCTGCACATAGCTGTTTATAGCAGTTTTATTCATAATTGCCAAACCTTGGAAACAACCAAGATGTCCTTCAGTAGGTGAATGTATAAGTAAACTGTAGTATATCCAGACAATGTAATATTTTTCAGGGCTAAAAAGAAATAGCTATCAAGCCATGAAAAGACATGCGGGAACCTTAACTGCATATTACTAAGTGAAAGAAGCCAATCTGAGAAGGCTATATACATTGTATGATTCCAACTATAGGACATTCTGGAAAAGGTAAAACTATGGAGACAGTAAAAAGACCAACGGAGTTTGGGGGGAAGGATGGATCAGAGGATGTCAGGGCAGTGAAAATACTCTGTATGAACCATAATGGTGGAATACATGTCATTATACATTTATCCAAACCTATAAAACATGGAACACTTAGGGAGTGAACCCTAAGACAAACTATGGACTTTGGGTGATTATGATGCATCCACGTAGGTTCATCAGTTTTCACAAATGTATAGCCCTGTTAGGGGATGCTGATAATGGGGGAGACTATGCAAGCATGGGGGCAGGGAATTTACAGGAAATCTCTGGACCTTCCTCTTAATTTTGCTGTGAACCTAAAACTGCTCTAAAGAAAATAAAGTCTTAAAAAAAAAGAGTGAATATTTTATGTTTGCCAGTTAAGCCAGGAATAGACATTTTACATAAAGTCCTCAATGTAATTAAGAAAGTTTTGAATTTAAGATATATGAAAGATAGCATATGTATTGTGTATATCTAATGGACGTTTCGAAAGAATAAACTGGGAAGGAGGCAATATTCAAATGATTAAGGGTGAAAATTTTCCAGAAATGCTGAAAGACATGAATCCTCGGATTTTAGAAGCCAAGCTGTCCCAATTACGATTAATTTAAAGAAAATTCCTCAGACACATTGCAATGAAATTGCCAAACGTTAAAGACAGCAAGAAGATCTTTAAAACACCCAGGAAAAGAAAAGATTACTTACAAAGGAAAAATAGCAGACTTGTCAACAGTGGCAAAAAAAGTCAAAAGAACGTAGACTCAAACATCTGCAAAGAATATTATACCCTGCTGAATTATTATTTAATAACTGGGATAAAATAAAGCCATTTTAAAAAAACAAAAAAAGAAAGTTTTAGTATACTTTTTCTAAGTTGATAACAGATTCAAATAGCAAAAATTATCCCTGGAAAACCAGTATCATGGTCTAGGTTTCAGTATTATGAACTCTATCGTCCATTCATTCCGTAAATTAACTTATACAGCACCTGCCAAATGATCAGCAGAGATTATGTTTCAAGTACAACAGCAACTCACAATGAAAATGGCAACAAGCTCACCACCTTCAAAGAGAAGCATATCCAGTGCTGGATTCTCCATTCAAGTTTGTCTTTTACTTGCAACGACACGTTGTAAAAGTCACTTTACCCTTCTGGGACTCAATTTCTTCTTCATCTATAACTGAGGCATTTAAAAGTGACTCCAATATTTGGAGGCAGAAGTCCACCTGGAGAATTTTATAATCCCCAGACTCTAATACACTCCTAGGCCATCTGAATCACAATTTGGGGGCTCTGAAATTCTATGATTCTATTCACTCTGGCTTATAAACAAATATGTAAACACTTTTTAAAATCTATAAATATTGGTAACCCAGTTAACTCATTTCAACCCATTCATTCAACTCATTTATTAAATCAACAAATACTGACTATGAGTGCTTGCTATGTGCCAGGCAGCTCGTCAGGCAGTCCAGATTCAGAAGTGAACCAACCAACCAAAAAAACCTGTCCTCAGGGAGCTCACAATGTACCGGAGCACACACAAAAAGCAACACAACTTAAATAACATATATCGTATGTCCAATAATGATAAATGCTAAGAGGAAAAAAAAGTAAAGCAAAGAAAAACAGCAAATGTCTAGGAAGGGGCAGTTTTGCATTTTAGTAATGTGCTCAGGGAAGGTTTCACTGAGATGAGAACTTCCAGTGAACAATGAAAGGAAATAGGAGAGCTAGCTCAGGCTCTGGGGAAAGGCACTCTAATTCCAGGCAGAGGGAAGAGCAAGTACAAACTGGGGGTGGACCTGGCATGTGTAAGGACAGTGAGGAGGCCGACGGGCCAACAGAGTGGACAAGGGAGAGAGCAGCAGGAGTGAGGTGGGAGAAATAACGGGTGTTAAAGACAGGGGGCTGGTCAGAGAGATCCTAGTAATAACTTTGATCAAGCGAAAGAACCATACTCATCCACTGCTTTATTAATGTATACTTAGGTTATTTGCAGTTCTGTGCCAGTAAAACAATACCACAGTGACCAATCTTGTACATCTCACCAGGTGCACATATGCAAGAATGCCTGTGGGGTACACACCCTTGGAATCAATTACGGCATACGCACATCGTAGTACTCTCCAAGTTGGCTGTGACAAATTCACACCCCACTGGTTTACTGAGAATTCCTGTTAGTAAACACACTACTGACACTCAGGACCATTGATCTCTAACTTTTGCTCATCTGAAGGACTCAACATCACATTGTTTTTCACTTGTGGGTGTACATGTGGGTCTCCTTGGAGGCTGTCTATTAGGCTCTATTAGGTTTCTATCTCTTTAGTTTTAATTACTAGGAAACAGAATATACCTTCTTCTATCGCCCATTCAGGTTTCCTCATCTCTGAAATGCTTGTTTATTTCATTGGCCTGTTTTCTACTGGGTTTCTTATTTATCTTCGTTCTTTGCATATTCTGAATATAAATCCTATCAGTTTTATATGTTCTATATATGACAAACTATCTCCTCCCAAATTATTTCCTTCATGGTGTCCTGACATACAGAAATTTTTAAGTCTGAGATCGTCGAATTCATCAGAGTTTTTTCCTTCACTGACCTGTGCATGTATGTTATTTAAGAAATCCTTTCCCAGCTCAAGGCTACAAAGCTAGTCTCCTACAGCTCCTTCTGGGTTTTTAGGCTCATTTTCCACAGCCAGGTCCTGAATCCATCCAGAACTTGTGGATGCCGTCACCTCAACCATTAAGGGATGCTCACGATCCCTAGGGGCCGCTTGTCCTCCTCAGACACATGTGGCCCTTACTCCTGGGCTGCATCTCCTCTCTGATCATGGAAATGAAGATGCCCCTGCCACATTCCTGAGCTCTGCATAATTTTATCCAGCATTTTTACATACCGATTTACATTCTGTAAACAGATTTTTCACGAAGTTGTACGGCACTATTTGTCCAATGTAAATAAGAAAGAAACCTACCTTTGTCCAATTGTTCTTCAGAATAATAGCTCTCTTTCCATCACCAAGTGCATTTCTAAAAAAAAAAAAAAAAGAAGAAATATTCAAACTAAAGGCATTACATATTGTATATCTATTTAGACTATAATTTTCCATATATAATCTAGTTTTTAATTTTTTTAATCCACGTAATGTATGTCCATTATAGGAAATTTGGAAAATACAGAAAAGTAAAACAAAGGGAAAAAGTCACCCAGAGTCACAATCACAATTACCCAGGAACAGCTACTTTTAATATTCCAGAGTACTTCCTGCACACAACTATTTACATCTTACCTATGCCTAACTTCTTGTTACTCTTTGTACGGTTTTTTCTGGGTACTGTTTTTGCAAGTCAGCAAGACTTCTGATCTCGGAAAATAAAACTTCCAGATCTTTCACACAACACATCAGCTAAGCTATAGTGGACAGAGCATGAAAGTTGGGATATGAGATGGGGATTAAGTCCAACTCCATCACTAATTCTCACTGGGGCTGTTAAGAAGTTATTAACCTCTCTGGGGCCATTTTCTCCTCTGTAAAATGAGGCTAATAACTGTGTTCTTCCTGTTTTCAGATACTACGCTAAAGCACAGTGCTTTGTAAACTGTCAGGTACTAAGGTCTAACACCCAGTCTCAGTTTCCTGGCTTCCTTACATTCAATGACCTCCTCCTCTACCCCAGCTCAGCCGCCCACCACCGCCCTCCCAGGGAACTTTCTCGCCACTCAAAACTGTTCAAAGCCCCAAATCACTAATTCAGGCATCCCACGCTTTCCCCCATAACCTAGCTCCTTCTGTCTTACTTGTTCAACTATTCCTACTATCTCCTCAGGGTGCCCGACTCACTGACTTACCCACTTTCTCTCTTTTTAACTTCCTTATTTATCTAGCTTAAGATTCGTTGGTTCATCATTGCATCTCCCCATGCATACAACTTCTTTATACTTCTTTGTCCCTATGGTTACATCTTGCTCTATGGCAAAACCCAACACTGGATCAACCCTGCTTCCTGCTTTCTCCATGACTACATCCAGGGAGCCAAGTACTGCTGGAGAAAGTTACACAGCAGAGCACAGAGGTAGCACTACTGCTCAGGACCCCAACAACCCAAAGGGGCCTTCAACATTGTTAACCAATTATTTCAGACCAAATCATCCTCTAACTTTGTAAAATGATCCTTTCAAATCTTACGTCCCTTCCTCAGACTTCCAACTCCCCCTTCTCTCAGCAGATGGGTTCTGCTTCTATTTCAACGAGTCAAAACTGGAGACATCAAAGAGAACTCTCTCTCAATTTCCTACAACCAAACTTAAAGACAAACCCACACCTGGCCCTGCCTTTTCTCTTTCACAATAAAAGTGTCTTCTTCTGGGCTTCCCTGGTGGCTCAGTGGTTGAGAGTCCGCCTGCCGATGCAGGGGACACAGGTTCGTGCCCCGGTCCGGGAAGATCCCACATGCCACGGAGCGGCTGGGCCCGTGAGCCATGGCTGCTGAGCCTGCGCGTCCGGAGCCTGTGCTCCGCAACGGGAGAGGCCACAACAGTGAGAGGCCCACATACCGCAAAGAAAAAAAAAAAAAGTGTCTTCTTCTTCCTTATATGGCCAATTTCTCCACTTGTGCCATATAACTATCCACCCTTACAATATCAATTATCCCTTCTCTCACCTGTAAAATTACCCATTCCTTCTCAAGAATCTACCCCATCAATTTTTTTATTGTGGTGAAATGTACATAACATACAATTTACCATTTGAACCATTTCAAATGTAAAGTTCAGTGGCATTAAGTACATTCACATTGTTGTGCAACTTCCTATCAACTTTTAATATGCTCAGATCTCTCTCATCTTTAAAAAGCAAATAAAAAAATAAATCTTAAACCCTAAGCAAACACTGTTGGTCATCGACCCAGCAGCCATCCCCTCCTCTACCTGATTACTAGACTTCCATCGTGAGGCTCTATCTCACTAGTACAAGATTTAGAGATGATTCCTTATTAGTTTAAACCAATCATGGCAATCCTACTCTCCTTTCTATTGACAGGTTTAGGGGTAGTCATGTGACCCAGACCTGAAGGGACTTATCACTCTTAAAAAGAGATGACAGGGCTTCCCTGGTAGCTCAGTGGATGAGAGTCCGCCTGCCAATGCAGGGGACACGGGTTCGTGCCCCGGTCCGGGAAGATCCCACATGCCACGGAGTGGCTGGGCCCATGAGCCATGGCTGCTGAGCCTGCCCGTCCGGAGCCTGTGCTCCGCAACGGGAGAGGCCACAGCAGTGAGAGGTCCGTGTACCGAACAAAAAAAAAAAAAAAAGAGATTACAAAAAAATAAATAAAAAGATTACAAAGAAGAACAAAACTAGGTAACTTACCCTACCAGATAGCAATACCTACTAAAAGGCCAAATATTCATTTCTTTTAATAAAAAACAAAAAGCTATCTAAAGATAGATGATCTAACAAACAGAATAGGGTATGGAAATCAGAAACAGAGCCTTACACAGAGTCACCTGATCTATATGACAAAGATGACACTGCAGTGCATGGAAAAAACATACTCTTAAAAAATGGGGCTGGGTCGGCTGAAGGGGGTCTCTTCCGTACCCCTACAACTAGTGCAGAGCCTGCTACGTAGAGATGCTCACTGGTTATACGTTCAAATGAGTGAATGGATGAATGAATAAATGCGTCCTCCACATCTGCATGCCAGAGGCAGAAGCACAAAGAGGGTGGGGGGCTGCAAGCAAGTGGAGAAGCTAAAAAGGCCTCCCCCTCCCCCCTCCTCCCCCTCCCCCTCTTCCATCCATCCACCCACTTCTTGTGCATCTACTACACGCCCGGCACTGTGTTATGGACACAGTGTGGACAAACTGGACACGGCCCTGCCCTCTTGGGGCTGACATTCTAATGGGGAGACAAGACAATATGGGAACAAATAACTAAGTGATTTCTAAGCCAGGTGAAGACCACAGAGGTGGAGAGAGTGAATTTTCAGGAAGTTGGGTCAGGGCAGGCTTCTAGAAGGAGGTGATATTTGTGCAGAAACTCAAATAAAGGGAGGGAGGGAGCCCTGTGATGCCAGGGAAGAGCATCCCAGGTAGAGGGGACAGACAGTGCACAGGGTCTGGGGCCGAAAGGGGGGCAAGCAAGCAGAGGGGAGGGGGTGACAGCGGAGGCCACAGAGGTCAAGAGAGGAGGGGGCAGGGATGGGAAGGGTTCCTGGGTTGGGGGCCTGAGGATCTGAGAGGGCTGGAGGCGAGGGCAGAGGCCTGTCGGTCTCCAAGGGCAATGCTGACGGATTCGGGGCAGGAAAGAGAAATAAGGCTGTCTCATCAGAGCTGGCTTTGGAAGCCTCAGGGCCAGAGGCAGTACTCGGGTAGAGGACCAGACCCAGGGGAGGGGGCTCCAGAAAAGCAGCCCAAGAAGCAACGGACGGGCAGGTTTGAGGAGGTGGGTTCACTGTGGTGGAAGCTCAGAGTAGGGGATTCTGGAAAGCAGAATTAGCTGCAGGTAACACCAGGATTGCAGAGAGGTGAGAAGTGGACTGATCCCCACTCACAGGCTCTCCGAGGAGCCTGGTGTGGGAGTCGGGGTGTGGGGAGGGCCCTATTCTGGCCTGGTCCCTCAGAGGCAGGGCTGCAGTGGGAGCCCCGCTCGCTTGCCCTAGGATAGCAGCCCCACCAAGGCTGGCCCTGGTGTGGGGGGCGGTCTTGGGCCCAAGAAAAAAGAAAAAGAAGGAAAAAAAACGGGGCTGGGTCAACCGGACATTCATATGAACCTTGAACCCTATCTCATACAAAATACAAAAACCAACTCCAAATGAATAACAGATTTAAATACCAAAGTTAAAAAATCAAGCTTTTAGCAGAACGAAGAACATTTTGTAGAGTAGGCAAAGATTATCATCAGAACACAGAAAGTGCTTACCACAAAGGAAGAAATTGATAAATTGTACTATATTAAAATTACTACCTCCGCTTGCAAAAAGAAAACATAAAGAGCAAAAAGGCAAGCCACAGAGTGTGAGAAGGTATTTGTAATACATATATTTGCCCCATGACTCATATCCAGAATTTTTTTAAAAAAACCTCCTACTAATGAATAAGACATTCAACTCAAAAGAAAAAAAAATAGCAAAAGACTGAAGATCCAAACAGGCACTTCACAAAAGAGAGTATCTGAGCGGTCAATAAGCATGTGGAAAATGTGCAACTTAAATCTCCTAAATCAACTTAAGGAAATGCAAATTAAAATCACAGCACTGTATCAGTACACACCCAGCAGAATGTCTAAATGAAATGACACAGAATAAGAAGTGTTAGTGAGGATGTGGAACTAAAACTCTCATATGCTGCTGGCAGGAGTGTAAGACGATACAACCACGGGTGTGCTTCTGTTCAGTGTGCTACAGCTGAACATAAGCACACCCTCCTGTCCCAGCAGCACCACTCCTTCATTATATACTTAACAGAAATGAAGACGTGTTCACAATGACACTACCTAAGTCAAGTACTAGAAACTACCCAAATGCCCAGCAACAAGAGAATGGATAACATGTGGTATATTCATGCAATAGATGGACACTGTACAGCTACATGCAACAATATGGATCTCAAACACAATGCTGAAAACCAGACGTAAAAGAGCACATACCACATGATTCTGTTCATATTGCACAAAAGCAGGCAAAACTAACCTATGTCCTGTCAGAAGCCAGGACAGGAGTTACCCTGGGGGGAGGAAGTGGGTAGCGACAGGAGGAATAAGGGTGACTTCTGGGCTACTGGGGTGGTGATCTGGGTGCTAGTTATGGTTGTTTGGTTTCTGAAAATTCAACCTATACACTTACGAACTGTACACTTCTCAGTGTATGTGCTAAGGTTTTAGTTTTGAAGATTACAACAGTCATCCTTCTGCTGGAGGCTGTAATGTCCAGTGTGGTATCTGAATTACAGTGGCCATCCTGCCATCCTGAGGAGGCAGCTTGAGGTCCAAGTCATACAGTGGGGCTGGAAAAAAAAAACAAACCTAGGTCTTTGATGACATAAACGCACAACCTTAGAATCACCTTCTTCTGGAACTCGTGAATAAGGTAAGTTTTCTTCACCATTTAAACCAGCTGAGGAAGAGACTTCTGCTATTTGCAGCCGAAGAACATCTTAATGCAATGGCAAACCTCTTCTGTTCCTCACTGCCTCTCTCCCAGAGCACCTTTAACGGCTGCCTATGCTAGCTGGCTCCGTTTCCTCATCCTCATTTCTCAATCCACTCCAGCCCAGCGTCTGTTCCAAGCTTCCCACTGATGGCTCTCCCTATGGTAGCTAAACGAGATCCATAGAACTAAATCCAAATTCCAAATGGCTTCTCGGCAACAGGCAGTGCTGGCTACTCTTTCACTTGCTTCCATGATCCCACACTTACTTTCCTCCTACCTCTCTGGCCACCTCGTAGAAGTCTCCCGTGCAGGTTCATCCTTCTCTAATTGGCCACTGTTTGTGTCCCTCAAAGCCCGGTCCTACTTCCTCTTCTTATCTCGACCCTGCCCTCTCTAGACCAGTGGGTCTCAAACCTGGCTGCCCATTAGTACTACCTGGGGGGCTTCTAAAAGCCCAATGCCCAATTAATTCAATCAGAACTTGGACTGCAGCCTACAAAACACTCCTTGGCCTAGCCCCTGACCACCTCTCCCCCTCCTTCTCTGTATTCAGACACACTAGTAATTCCATGAACGCCACATGCCATGCTCGCTTCGGCGGAACATAAACTAAACCTGGAATGCAACGTGCTCCTTCCCACACTGCTGGTCCGCTGTCTAGAACACAGGGACTATGTCTGGTTTTGCTCATTTCTAACATACCAGTGGTTAATTTTATTATAATAAACAATACTATAATACCTCTAATACATAATATTATATTGCTATTATCATTATAATCACGTTTTAAGTATATTTATTAATATATAAATGTATATTAACATTTTCGTATTTACTAGCATTTGACCACATTCATCTACGAAAGCAAAGTGGGTGGAGTAAATTACGTCGTGTTACTGCTCATCCAAGTCACTGTAGCCCAGGGTCCAAACACTCTGGAGGGTAGGCCTGACTTTAGCAGCAGCAATACCCTGCACAATACATCTATGAAAACAGGAAAACCCAAGAATGCAACTCAGTAAGAAGTGTACTGAACAGAGGGTAAGAAACAGAGCTCTAGCACAGATGCCCCAATTTATTACACGTTACATGGGAAAGTGCATTTCTCCAGTCCCTACCCCTATCTAGTTTCTCACATACAATATGTTACATTTTGCCCTAAATTATGTTATGAAAAAACACTTACTTCCCCCTCCTCTAGCTTCCATGTGGATTTGCTAGATTAATCACTAGTGAGCTCTCTCCTCTCCCTAAACCTCACTAACTTTTCCCCGAGGGAATAACAACTTATCTAATGGTGGGGGAGAGGCATCAATCATACGGGGCTTAGCCTCTTCTTTTTCTTCCTTTGGGACCTTATCTTAAACAGCAACGTAACACCAGATTCCCTTCTCCTCCAAGCTTAAAGTTCACAAGGGCCCCTGCTGCCTGGTTCTGTCTGTGACATGGGTGAACTAATAGTAAGTCTCTTGGCTATCAGACTTAAGGCCCGGTTCTCCAACAACTGTATTAGTAATGGAGGCAAGACTGCATCATCAACTGTCTTCTGCTTCCATCGCTTAGGTAATTCTGGACTCGGGAGGGGAAGGAGATGCCATTAACTGACTCTCTTAAAGCACAACATGTAAGTATGTAAGAACTTTGAATACCACAAAAGAATTATTTCTCCCCCTATTGTAAATCATCACTTTCAGGGCCTGACCAGACCACAAAGAAGTAACAATATGACTCCCCAAGGTTCTCCATCTTACAATGAAACAGCAAAAGCAGGATTCAGATGTAATATCAGTTACTGTCAAATATGCAGCGACTATTAACCATTGACTGAATAAACACATACATTTTAAATCAAAAGTTAGTGTCTGGAATTAAAATTACATATGCTCTTTCATCCAAGTAAAATAAATTTTTATCAGGAATTTACCCTACATATATATATATACTTGCATCTGAGTGTAGAATGTAAGTAAAAGGATACTGCTGTATATAATTTTTAAAGCTGGAAATAAGCTATATGCTAATACAAACTAATTTACTGAGTAAAATACTATGCAGCCATGAGTAAAAACTAGGGTAGGTCTCTATATTCACTGATATGCAACAACTCCAAGATTTAAACATTAAAAGAAGCAAGACATACAACAGGGTGTATAATATGCTCTTACCCATGTTAAAAAAAAAAAAAGGACATATACATCACACTGAACCAAACAAAACTGCCTTATTCTGATTTATAAAAGCAACTTCATTTGGTTCAATGTAATAAGTGGTAGTATAGTCATGGAATATCAGTATCATGGAAATACACAAGGATGTAAAAGGAATCAGGGCAGGGGTCTCAGCTGGGCAAGAGTTTGCAGCTTATCCTTTAGCACACAACTTTTTATGATGTGCATTTGTTACTGCTTTTCAAAAAGGGGCTGTGCCCCAAAGAAGACTGCAAAAATAACTCTTTCCTTCAAAAGCAAATTCAGCAGCTTTTAAGCAAAATAAAGAGACGGCACAAGTAAGAGAAAAGAGTGAGGAATAATTCACCAACCAACACGTACACTAAAGCTCCCCACGTACACGAAGATTTTTGAAATTCTCACAGAAACATACAACTGACTTGATGTACACCTCGGGCCTCAGAGAAATTCAGAAACATACACACACACACACATCATTTAAAGTCTATCCACCTGCTATTAATCACAAGTTGGGAGCTAACAGAAGGGAATATCATATAACGGGTAGATAGTTAAATACTAAAAGGTCAAAGTAAATATCAAGTTTTAAAATTCCATCGTTTGGGGCTTCCCTGGTGGCGCAGTGGTTGAGAGTCTGCCTGCTGACTCAGGGGACACAGGTTCCAGCCCTGGTCCGGGAGGATCCCACATGCTGCATAGCAACTAAACCCGTGCGCCATAGCTCCTGAGCCTGAGTGCCACAACTGCTGGGGCCTGCACGCCTGGAGGCCGTGCTCTGCGGCGGGAGAGGCCACCGCAATGGGAGGCCCGCGCGCCGCAACGAGGAGTAGCCCCCGCTTGTCGCAACTAGGGAGGGCCCGCGTGCAGCAATGAAGACCCAACGCAGCCAAAAATAAATAAATAAATAAATAAATAATAAAATTCCATCGTTTTCCAAAGTAAATTTTTAAAAAAAATCCAAGGCTTTCCCCTTTTCCAATTACATTTCCCATTACACAATTTATCCCATCCCACCAAAGAATTCAAATTTTCACGAGTCCCACAAGAATGAATTAAACAGTAAGCCTAATCATATACCTTGCAAAATCATTGTAACTATAGATGCTACAGATGCCTGATTGCTTCTTCTAGATTCCCCTCTAATCTGAAAACTTCTAATTACTTCAATTAAAATGATCACTCTAAAATGCCCTCTAACTCTCAAATTATACTTAAAAAGTGAACTTACAGAAGATCAGAATAAAAAGGACATGTCACCCCAGCCAGGCATGCTGGGATACACTGCACGCATTCCTCAGCTTGCAGGATTCAGCAGGGAGAAGCAGTGGCAGGAGGGAGTGTATTTCCACCCGCCCTCCCTAAGCCCAACCCCACTCCATTTGCTTCCCCAGGGCAACATCTGCTGACCTGGAGGTGCACACCTCTGGAGAGCGGTAAGGGTTCTTTCTGACTGACTCTGGGCCTCCCCTATACCCACCCAAGGGTGGCCCGACTTACAAGTATAGGCCATTATAAGTGGGGCTATTCGGCATGAAAACCTCCAGCACTCTCTGACCACTTCTGAGTGAAGCATTTTCCCCACACATACTTCACCTCAGGCTCCCAACCACTGGTCTTAAAATACTTCTATTTCTCTCCTTTCAAGATGACTTTCCACTTATTTTATCCTTAATGTTTGGTGTTTTTTCTTTTTTTCATCTTATGTGCATTTTAAATTACACTGTGTTACTTTTTTATCAAATATACATAAAAGTACAGAGAATACCATTAACATAATCAACACCCATGTACCGGCTTAGCAAGACCTTAACATTTTGCCATATTTACTTCAGATCTTCTTGCAGAGGTCTGTTACAGCTGACACCCACTGTGAACCATCTTTCCCAGCTGCAATCCTTTTCCCTCCCTCCCTCCCTCCCCAGAGATAGCCACTCCCCTGGTGTTTAACATGCCCATGCACTTTAAAAACATTGTTAATACATACTATGTATTAATTATGGATATGCATATCATTTTGCACATTTTATAACATCATATAAATGGCATCATACCGTACAAATCATTCTGCAACTTGCTTTTTCACTCAACACTGCATTCATTTTAACTGCTGCACAGAATTCCATTGTATGAATATACCATAATTCATTTTATCCATTCCCCTACTGATGGACTTTTAGGTTGTTTCCATTTCTTTACTCTTAAAAACAACGCTCTAATGAAGGCTCGTATACATCTTCTTGGGTAGCCCAGAAGCGGGCGGCAGAGTACGCACATCTTCACCTTGCCAAATGGCTCTCCACAGTGATTGCACCAATTTACACTTTTCTCCAGCCGAGTATGAAAGTTTCCTTTGTTCCACATCCTCTCAAACACTTGGTGTTATGAGGTTTTTAAATTTTTGCCAATCTGATGGGTACGAAAGAGAGACTCACAGTTTTTAATCTGCACATCCTGTAAGGACAATCATGTTTATTGACTATTTAGACCATTATTTTAATTTTTTTCAACTTTCACATTGCCGTTTGATTGTATCATCACCTTATGGTGATTAATAGTAGAGATTCTGCATCCAGGCTGCCTGGGTTCAAATTTTGGCTCCATCACACCCACCTAGTGCCTGAGGACACTGCTTGACCTCCCCCAGGTCTCAGGTTCCTCGTCTATAACGACAGAGCAGCACCTACCTCACGGGGTTGTGAGGGTTTTATGAGTTAATACACGCAGAATGCTCAGAACAGTTCCAGGGAGGTCGGATGCTTTACCCTCAGCTGTTCCTGCAGCTGCTCAGCCAGATTCCCATAATGGACCTACCAACCCTCAGATGTGAGAGCTTCAAAACATCTCAATCTTGGTAACCCAGCTAAATGGCATGGGTCCTCCTGAGTCAACGGCATGTCTGAATCACTGAAAACATGTTCTTTTCTGAAGTCATATCAACCACTCAATTGGTCAGGAGTTATGTGTATTGCAGGTTCAGAAAACATTATCCCTACATTACTGAGCAAGTCATATAACACAATGAATGAGGTGGGAAACAACAGTAAAACCAATGTGTGGTATAATGCTTCTCACATTAAATAAGCATCCAGCACATATTGGTGATTGCCTAATAAGGAAATGCTGCTGACCTGCCTCTAAAGAAAACTTCATTGGTGTTGAATCACAAACCTAGACCGGCAGGAGGGAGGTACAAGGATGGATGCACAACCCTGCTCTTGACCTTGACCTCACCAGGCTACCTGGCTTCTGTACTTCTACTTTGATGCACCTCCTTTACAGCAGAGTTTTAGCAGGATCCTGCTTGAGTGTCTAGCATTCAACACTCACGAAAGACGGCAGAAACCCCTGGTTTGCCTCTCAGCTCCCGGCGATCCCCTATGCAGAGGGGATGGCCTTCCACCCAATCAAGGTTTCAGATAGGTGCCTCGATTTTCACAAGAGGCTGGCCAAGTTGCCCAACCTATTCATCTTGAAAGCATACAGATTGACCTTCAAACAGCACAGGATATCTGCAATTCTGGACCTAGCCAGAGGCAATAAGCTAAAGACATTTGCAGCTCATTTCTTGTCAGAACCAGTTGAGGACAGTGGTATTGACGGAAGACTGTGTCAAGCCCATCCATTCCTCTAGACTAGATAGCCTCGGTTTATCCACGGCTTAAGCCATCTAAAAGCTGCATAACGTTAATACAGCGGTATTCTCCGAGGTGGTGATTTTATTTTCTTCTTTTTAAACTCTTGTATTTTCCAAATTTTCTACCATGAGTAAGTGTTCTGTTTATAATAAAAGAAAAACATACAGGTTATTTTTAAAAGCTTCATACTTGGAATATACTATAGTCCCCACTCCCACCTCCCAACGTAAGTGCTTTCCCTGAGCAACAACTGATATCATATTCTCTGCTTTCATCATGAGAAAACTTAATGAAAAAAACTATTTATGAAACCCAACACTGCACTCTCAGGGAGTGTTTTCCTTTGAACAGGAATGTTGCTGAGGTTCTTCTCTACTCTACCACTCAGTTCGTATTACTTGTAAGCCATATAAGAAACTTCTTCCAGAACTAAACACCAGGAAAAGTTTCACCTGAGCAACTGGTGTCCTCCTTCTTCATGGTCAGTGAGAATTATGTAACTTATCGGGTATTCTCTTTTTATTTTGGGCAACAGAAAGGTCAGACGCAAATATGAATTATAACCAATCACTAAGCAGGACCTTATGCCTATGCAGCTTTATTCTAAGGATCCCAGGCTCTAACTTGGTTTTTTGGTTTGTTTTGTTTGTTTTTAATATTTTTCTACTGAGTGGGTGTATTCTTGAAGCAACCCGAAACCCTTCTTACAATAAGGTAGGACACAGTGAAATATAACTGTCATCTACACTGCTCAACATTAATGCTTAATATTTAAGTCCCAAAAATTTTAAACTGAGACAATAAAATCATGGTGCAGTGTCAACAATCTTTCTCAACTAATACATAAAAGCTTAGTGGACCATGAGGAACTAAGAATTAATTATGATTTCACTCCCAGAGTTAAACCATTAAATTTCTTTTCCTTCACTTATGAAGGATATTTACTTAATTTTTTCATACCAAGATAGAGGAAACAAATACAGCAAAAATTCTTCCAGAACTATACAGAATAGTTAATAGAGCAAAAGAAGGTAATATATTATAGGTGTTATGAACACAGACTTTGACATCATCAGATAAGGTCTGTGTTCAAATCTTGGCATCACTGCATCATAGCTTGAAAAACAATGGGGCAGGGTAGAACCCAATTCACAATTCCTAATGACTAATGGTATGGGTTTGCCCAAATGTAAAATGCGGAGAATAATTATCTACTAAATGTCTTGTGAGAATTAAATAACCTATATGAAGTGCTTAAAATAATGCATAGCATGTTATCCACTCAATCAGAAGAGCTGTCGCTGTCACTGTTGTCTTTATACATAAAGCCTAAAGAGCTCTCTTCTAAGCATTTAACTATTTCTGCCGAAGAACTACTGAAGACTTTTCTTGCGTAACTGCAAAACAGAAATACTTCTCAAAGATAGGTATGTAGCCTAACAATTCAGTGATTAGGCACTCTAACCAACTTACCTAAATTGTCCAGTGCGAAGAAAACAAAGAGCTCGGTTACCATAAAGAAGGTGATTTTCAGGTCTTTAAAAGAAAGAATGTTTCGTCAGTAAAGAACATTACGTACAAAACAAACGTAACACAGAAATCATAAGGCGTGAAGTAATTTTCAAAAACTTGACATCCGTGTGGCAGAGCAGAAAGAATATAGTTCTTGTTCCTTCACTGCCTGAGTAACTTGTTCAAACCAACTTAAACTTCCCTGTATTCAAAATGAAGATTAGAAAGTTCTACTTTTTCTGCCTAGCTCATAGGGCTGCTGCAAGGATCAAATGAGACATATTAAAAAACTAGCAAACTACAAGTATGCTGTAACTGTAGAGAACAGAATATTTATGTCAGTCAGAACTGTACCACCTTCACAAAGAACTCAAATACAGGAAGCCTGTAAATTACAACAGTAACTTAAACAGCTTCGTTTCGAGTTTTGTCCTTTTTGCTTTTCTCTTACTGTTTCTCTACCTCTTCCTAGAAGAACAGAGCAGCAGGCTTTCAGAGGTGGTGTGCTATCTGGATTCACTCATTCCCTGTGGAGACGGGTAAGACAGCAAAGAGAGTAGCTGACTACAGCGCACCCTCCTAAGGCTGCTACAGTATTAGGTGGGCCAGCTAAGATGTCAGTAGGAGCCAGGTGAGGCACACTTGCAGGAATGCTACAAAATTCTAGCAGCTGAGCAAACAGAAGACGAGGGAGAGAGCACACATGCATTCTCTCAACAATTCCAGCTGTTACCCTTTAAAAATTCCCTCATAGAAAGCACAAATCCCTGAATGGGTGACATCTTAAGTACTAGTAACTAACCCTTTGTTATCAGTTAATAATTTGGAAGGAATTAGTTGAAGGGAAAGCAAGACCGAGAAAGAACAGATGACACTGTACTGGAAAGCCTGGGACCAAAGTGGGGCAGGGTACAAGCAAATTCACAATTTCGTCTGACTCGCTTGAGTTATACAACTTGATTAGTAAGTTCATCTACTCAGGTCATCTCATGCTTCTAATATCTACGGGTGAGAAGATATATTCTGCATAGCGAATTGATGATATTCTCCAATTCCTCATCTTGTGTGTCTTTCTAATGACTAGCATTCTAACTTGATCTGCCACATAAAAAGGGTCTCATTGTTCTATTTTGCTCTTACCTACATTCAATGGCTCTGGTGTAATAGATAATAGCTATATCAAATCTTTCTTTGGAAAACTCTTCATTTCCTTTCATTTTCATTAGTTCTCCTTGCTGAGAAATCAAGGTAAAAGAAGACCCATCAATTAAATGCAGAGAATCAGGAACCCCAATATTTAGGAAAAATGGTTCTGGGTTTCTATCTCAGATATCAGAAATAACGTGGGGGATTACTTAGGCAGAAAATGAGAATTCAATACCCAACATTTTGGAATATACATTTAAAGAAACCTGTCTGTCTCTAATGACTCGACGCTAACTTTGATAAAGGGATATTAAAAAGTAAACAAAGCCACCACATTATGAATAACACTAACAATTTACCCCTTGTGTACCGTATTTGGCAGGCCCACTTTTAAACAGACCTTGACATGCCTGCATATGCAGAAAAGAAATACGATCCAAGTAGAATTTTAATTTTAGGTTAGAAAATGTGATGTTATTCAACAAACCTGAGTGCTTAAAAAATAATATATAAATCAATAACATATAGGCACTGTTGATTAGACTAACTGCCCCCCCCAAAATGAGGTGACCTATAGCAAGGATGAAATAAAAACAAAAAAAAAACAACCAACAACAACAAAAAATGAAATCAAAGATGCTACAGATATAACTAAAACTTTTCACCTCAAACCTTCAAATTTTCAAAATAAACAAATTAACTATTATTTACTGGATTATATCAATGGCTTTAGCTAGAGAATTAAGTAGAATATTATTTTCCTAAGTCCCTTTTTAAAAATTTAGTTAAAATCATATTTCCTATCAGTGAATTGTATGGCATGTGAATTACATGTCAATAAAGCTGGTGGCGAAGAAAAATCATATTCCTTCAACTAATTAAAAGCCTTTTAATTTAAAAAAATCAAATTTCGATTTTCAATTAACTCTTAAAATCTATAACATTAGAAAATTCTGATCAAGATGGCTTCCTCTTCCAAAAAACTATTCCAATCAAAATTTATTAAAAATTTCCCTCAAACATGTTATCAAATTTTATAGTAGTTCCTTGTGGATTGACAGCGGTTTTACTGAACTTTCCTCTGAGTGTTAATAGAAGTTCTAACAAGCAAATCTTAAAATATACTTACAAGTAAATATTTATTCTCACCTCTAGACACTCCGCACAACTTTGAGTTTTAAATTCTTCAAGCAAATTGCAGTTTTCTGTTACAACTTTAGTTATGTGATACTTGTCTAAATTTTATTTTTAGGAGAGAGTGAGAGAACATTTGTTTAAAAAAAAACAAATTGGTATTGTTAATGTTCTAATTCTCAGGCTACGTAGGTTGAGTCTGTAAAGTTCAAGATATTATACTTTCTAAATAATGTTTCTTATAATCTTTTACATGTATGAACAATATATTTGTAATAAACAGCTGATAAAATGTTTCAGAAAACATCAGATTCATTGCGTGCTAAGAATCTAATCTGTTTTATTTCTAGCCTTGTTTATTACTACTCTAGTTCTAAGTGTAGTTAACAGTGCTCTGTCATAACACATTCCAAATAGGCCTCATAATCACTCAAGTCCATTCAACAAACATTATTGAGCTGTGGTGTACCTGGCACGAAGTTTAACTAAAATTTCTGAAAACAAAAACCTGAGAAACTACTTTCTAAGATGTGTTGAATATTAAAAAAATGAAGAATTTAAAATGTCTTAATTCAACATTTTGACTCTCATGAACGTTAAAATTTGACATTTTTTGAAACATTATTCTCATAAAAATTTAATAACCTAATTAAAATGCAGTAGGTAATAACCAAAATTTATGTTAAAAATTGATCAGACATCATTTTCTGTATTTTAAGCTGTTCTATAAAAAAGATTTTAAGTGGTAAATAATAATTTTATTGCAACAAAACTATAGTTATGCTTCTAGCCAAACATATTCATTTCCAAGGCAGAAGCAGTACCTAAAATTTAAGATTGAAGAAAGAATTTTGGAAAGTGACCAAATAAAGTAAACTAATACTAAAGGGACAGAATAAGATTATAGAACAAAAACCCGAACTTTGAGATCAGAGAGACCTGACTTCTCATCTAGGTTCTACTACTTAATAGACTAAAGAAATATCACTTAACCTCTCAAAGTTTGCTCATTTCTAAAATAGGATCACAGCATCTACCTGGCAGAACTATTATAAAAATAGAGAACAGAGAGAGAGTCAGAAACGAGCCCAAATGGGTGCCCAGTACATGATACTGGTCCTTTACTTCCACCATAAAATCTAGGCTATAATTAAAGGCTTCCAAAACAAGGAAGAGAACAATCTCTATCAACGTAATACAGCCCACCGTCCAATAAACATCAGGAAAACCTGTCTTGGGGCTTCCCTGGAGGCACAGTGCTTAAGAATCCACCTGCCAATGCAGGGGACACAGGTTCAAGCCCTGGTCCAAGAAGATCCCACACGCTACGGAGCAACTAAGCCCATGCACCACAACTACTGAGCCCATGTGCCACAACACTGAAGCCTGCAAGCCTAGAGCCCATGCTCTGCAACAAGAGAAGCCACCATAATGAAAAGCCTGCACACCACAACAAAGAGTAGCCCCTCTCCCCACAACTAACCAACGCAGCCAAAAATAAGTAAATAAATTTATTTTTAAAAAAAAGAAAAACCTGTCTTCATATTTAAGCTTAATTTCTCTCTAACACTCAGGTCAAGAGTACAAAATGTGCCCTCTACTCAAAATGGCAAATGGAAATGGCAAATTATCAGTCATTGTCAACTAAAGAGCCAAATAGTTCGTTTCAAGATCCCTATAAAAACACTACTAACACTCAAATATTTTAGAGAAAAATATTTCACAAGGTAAAAAATATATAAGGCAGTCGGGCTTCCCTGGTGGCACAGTGGTTGAGAGTCCGCCTGCCGATGCAGGGGACACGGGTTCGTGCCCCGGTCCGGGAAGATCCCACGTGCCGCGGAGCGGCTGGGCCCGTGAATCAAGGCCGCTGAGCCTGCACGTCCAGAGCCTGTGCTCTGCAACGGGAGAGGCCACAACAGTGAGAGGCCGGCGTACCGCAAAAAAAAAAAAAAAATATATATATATATATATAAGGCAGCTTCATCATATATAAGAATGACAAATTCATCAGAGAAATGAAAATTATAATTTTAGCTCGGTTACTTCTCTTATGAATGAGAATACATGAGCCCCAATGTGGTCTCTTTAGGTATTATATATTAATAATTTATGGCATACATTTGCTAGGATGTTTCAAAAGTATTAACATCACAGATATCATCAAGACAGGAAATACAGAATAAAATTAACTACAGGGTTAAAGTTCTCTTATTCAGGCTTTTACTCATAAGAGAAAAACGTTTTTTAAAATCCTAAGATAAACAAATCATAGCTACATATCCTATTTTCCAAAATAATACCTTTATAAAACTGAGTCAAGTAACAATTTAAAGCATTTATACTTACATTCAGTAAAGAAAATACTTAACATAGGCCAACAATTGTCAACTGCTCCTAACCTAGGTAAAATTGTTACATCGCCTGTATATTTCACCCAATTCAAAGCTTCTTCCATTGCCAAGATTTTCTGTTTCAAAAAGAGGGATGAAAAATGTGATTTGTGTATTAATTATAAGTTTACATGTGGCATTATAAATTTATCTTATATAGTATTTCAGACTCTTATTACAAAACTTGTACAACCTCATGTTTTCATTACTATAGCATGCAACCTAGAATAGCTAGACCCCAACACACAAGTTAACAGAGACCACAGACTCATATATGTTATATCTTCAGGTAACCTCAGGCCACCCTCAGAGCCCAGGATGCTGCTGCAATGATTAAAGACCTGGAAGTTGAGGTCTACAACCTGGCCAGAGGCTGCCCTAGGTAGCAGGAGAGTACAGTAACACAAGGTGAATAGGGGGTCTCAGATCTCATCTAAACTGGGACTTCTATCCTTACCTTAAGATTAACGGTATCTATTAAGGTTCACGAAAGGGACTATGTACTTTAAATGGTCTGTGGCAAAGAGAAGAATAAGCATATAGGCAACAAGAGGAGGGCAGGGTTGGGCAAATGAGCACTCAGCGCAATGACCTTCACAAAGGGTCGAGAGTTCACAGAAGTATAATTCATACTTCTCATGTCGGAAAAGATTTCAGAAATTAAATAATGAAGTCATCAACGCTGGTGTCAGGCTTAAGGGAAACATGTACATGTTTATGTCACCAGTAGCATTAAAAATTGGTTTATTGGGAATTTCCTGGCAGTCCAGTGGTTAGGACTCTGCGCTCTTACTGCTGAGGGCCCGGGTTCAATCCCTGGTCGGGGAGCTAAGATTCTACAATGTATCTGGAGATCATCTAGTAATTGTGTATCAAAAAATGTTCATACCAGGGGCCTAGTAATTTCATTTGGGAGAGAACATATGCCAGGTAAATAATCTAAACGAGAAAATACAATCAACTTGTAAAAGAGGCTCAAAATTACACTACATATATGGGGAAAAAAATGATAATAATGCAAACCCCCCAAACAAGGAGATTGCTTAGGAAAAATACAGAAATCAGTACTACTAAATGCTACCTATAAAATGTTGACTCTGTGGGCCTAGTATTGATACAGGGGGCAATGAGAAGTGAGAAAACTGCCACTTATTCAAAGTGGTTGTATCGTATTCCCATGTTAACACTTACATTTTCTATTTTATAACCAATTCTCAGTAAGCCTCCAATAAAGAATGAATCATTCTGCAAAACAGAAAAGACAAAACATTTTTTTCCTTATTCGGCCAATCATACTTTAATTTTCTAGTGGAAAAAAAATTTCTACATTTTAGGAATATTACTGTATGTACATAGTAGTCCACTTTCTACGGCACTTTCATCCCCAATTTACCTCTTAAGGACCCTAAAACAAGTCAGAAATAGTCTTACACAGGGTTCTAATAATAAAATGATTTAGTTTAACTTTTAGATGTACGGATTTTAACCTTTCAGATGTATGGTTCATTACACCTAAATTTTTTTATAAAATTACATTGGCTGGGCTTCCCTGGTGGCGCAGTGGTTGGGAGTCCACCTGCCAATGCGGGGGACACAGGTTCAAACCCTGGTCAGGGAGGATCCCACATGCCGCGGAGCTGCTGAGCCCGTGCGCCACAACAGCTGAGCCTGCGCTCTGGAGCCCGCGAGCCACAACTGCTGAAGCCCGTGCGCCACAACCACTGAGCCCGTGCTCCGCAACAAGAGAAGCCACTGCAATGAGAAGCCCGCGCGCTGCAACGAAGAGTAGCCCCCGCTCTCCACAACGAGAGAAAGCCCGCGTGCAGCAAGGAAGACCCAACACAGCCAAAAATAAATAAATAAAATAAATAATTTTTTTTAAAAAAATTACACTGGCTGATATAAGTTGCTCCAAAGGATTAATCTGCAGGAAATAAATATCAGAATGCCCTTTCTAAATTTAAGTTTGCAATCAGAATTATCAAGAAAAACACTTGGCTCCATAACCAACTGAAATGAGAAAAATTATTAAATGGCTTTCAAGGGAAAAAAACCCTCAGTGTAGTACAGGGACACCTCCTCAAACCTGACATGATAAAGTTTTTACCCCAAAGAAAAAGTATTCGTTGTGGTGATGCTAACAGTGGCATGCTTTTACGTTACAAGAGAGAACCCATCACTCTCGGAACCCGCGGCAAAGGTTTCTGTGAACCAGGTGCACACTGCCATTTGTGACAAATTCTAATGTCTATTTGTTAACGGTAAGGAGCAGGCCGGGTTTTCATCGTGTCATGTCAGAACCAGGAAAATAGCCATCTACCCGATCTCTCAAATACACAGCACAAACTCATGGATAGCAGAATAAGCTCAGGTTAACCATTACCCGTTAGCCACTATAAAGTAGTAACATGGGCCTAATACCATATAACTATCTATATTCTTGAAATGCGGGAGGGGAACACAGTCTATCACTTACCGCAGCTTTCTTTGCCAAATCCACAATATCTTCCATCAACTCAAGATGTTGTAATTTCTTCAAACTTATCTCAGAAGCATGAGAACTGCTTAAAGACAAATTTATTTTTTAAAAGATTAGGGTCTCATATATAAAATTCATTGAATCTTACACTTAACTATATGTTATACCTCAATTTAAACTATTTGAATAAAATTAAGTTCTCTTACTTCACTCTAGGTAATAATAAGTTGTTTATTAGGTAGACAAAATACTACACTTTTTTCTTTCTTCTGTACTATAATACTGGTATTTATAAACAAGCATATTAATTTTTCCTTTTTCAGCTTCAAATCTACCATCTAACGCTCTTCAGAGTTTCATTCATTATAATGTTACCATGCTTATTCATTTATATCCAAATCCCAAGTATTAACTTTTTCCACTCTATTAAACAAAAGTAGAGCTGAACAGTATACAAGAATGAGACATAAGCCTTCCACTGCACTTGGCATTCCTCAGGACTGGGCAACACACTCACCACTGTTCATACAAAATGCGTTAACAAGCAGTAACTTACTTTGCCTCCACACAGGGGTGCAACCGTGATATTACAGAACTGTGTTGACGTTGAAACAGAAGTGGCCAGAAGACGTGTGTTTTAATGGCATCACAGTAATCTTGCAGGATAGAAAGAGGTTTACTACACCACATAGTGCAGATGTCAAACTCTTAATTAAAAAGAAAAAGTTTTAAATTAATATTTTGTGCCTCATTTTGGAATGAATCAACACTGTTAAGGGAAAAGACAAAAATGGATATGGAAAGGTAAGAAATGAATGGATGAAATATTTTAACCTCTCAGATGTTAAGAATATCTAAGTGTTAGCTAAAATTCTATTTTAACAAAGAAAAGTTTTTAAATTTCTAGTGAAAAAGGATAATAAAGAATAAACTTTGTAAAGATGTATAAGTCTGTTATGTTGATGTGAATGCATGAACCTCCCTTGATAGCTGTTTCAACAAATTAAAATACCAAAGTACTCACCTAAGTTTCCCTCACTTTGGGTATAATCTTTATACTGTCTACCCTGAAAAAGAAAAAAAATTCTTTTGACTTGTATCTGGTAAATGCAAAAGTAGCAGTTCTTGATTTTTAATGTAAGGGTTATCAAGACTAAACTAAAAACTGACAGTACGTTTACTTTTACACTTTGAATACAACATCTTCAACCAATGAGCCTTTTGGCCTTTTTCAGTGTTTTCCCAAGTCTGTTTCTATGGCTCTCCCTGAGAGCCTTTAGTCTCATCTCCAGTCAGAAAACAAGCTTTCACCAGCACTGCACATTCTCCTTGTTGAGGCACTGCTTGCTTCTCCGTCTGAAATGACCTCTTCAAAAGCCGTACATATCTCCCTATCAAATCTCGTGTAGCACAAAAATATCTTTACTCAGATAGCTCTATACCACAAAACCTTCACGAAGTAAATCTTAAAGGTTCTCATAAGAAGGGAAAAAAATGTATAACTATGTATGGTGACGGACGTTAACTAAACTTACTGTGCTGATCTCATGATATATACATATATTGAATCCTTATGTTGTACATCTGAAACTAATGTCATATATCAATTATACCTCAATTTTTTAAAAAGAGAAACCTTTAAGAATACATAACGTTAAAAACAAAAAGTTAAGGGGACTTCCCTGGCGGTCCAGTAGTTAAGACTGCACTTCCACTGCAGAGGGCACGGGTTTGATCCCCTGGTCAGGAAACTAAGATCCCACATGCCACGCAGTGTGGTCAAAAAAAAAGAAAGTTAAGAAATCTACTTACCACCCCGTCACAGTAAAGTTGAGTCACACGAACATAATCATTGGACATAAATTCAGAAGCAAAGACACAATCATCCACATAAGGGCACTCTTCTAACAAGGCATAATCTGCTACAGTGAAATTTCCCAGGGCAAAATCGTCCATGGTGCACCATCCTAAGGACACAACGAAACCCAAATCAATAATTAAATCATTTGAGATGATATGAGAAGCAGTTTTCCTAGCTTCTATAGTATATCTGAAAAATACCTGGAACTTACGCCCCAAGGAAATAACTCCAGTGAGAACATTGAGCTCTGGAAGATTCCCATCCTCATTTGCTAGTCTTTCCCCTTGACTCTCCTCGAGTATCAGTTTAATCTATTTCTTCTTTTGGTCAGGTTCAAAGAAGCACCATCTCTACCCTGAATTTAACTGTTTACATGTCTCCTTTAGATGGAAGATAAGTAAGGGCATCTTATTCAGCTGTGTATGTGCCTAGAGGAATGAACAAAAGACATCCTTCCACTGCTGCCCTTTTACCCCAACTGCTTTTCCTGCCTCTGTGAAATATGCTGTTTCATCATACAGAAACTCTGCCACATTCTCAACCTCCTGGCTGGAACTAAACCCTGACTGCACTGAGAAAACGGTTTCCTCTCGGCTGTTCATATTCTCCTATCCATGCCTCAGTGTGTGTGTGTGTGTGTCTCGGGCAAAGGGGCAGGGCTGAAGCGGTACAGGGAGAGTACGCAGCCTGCTAACCCCTCACAGCCGCATCCAGACCTGCCATCCTCCCCGCAATCGCTGCTCCTAACGCTCTCACAACAGCCACAGCAGCGCGGCAACGCCCCTTACATTATCAGCGACCATGCTCCTAAAACAAGTACTTGGGTGGGGGGACGGGGAATTAGGGCTAGAGTTTCAGAGTAAAGTGTGGTCCCCTGAAGAAAGTTCAATAACACAAATGTATAGCTATCAGTGAACAGCTACAAAACCTAAATATCACTGGAAAATGCAGCATTTTCTCACTTGTAACTCTTGCCCAAGTGGTGGCTTTCTTTTCCTATCATCACCAGCACCACGGTCAGCAGCAGTTTTTATACCCATTCCCTTCATCACTATTATCCCACTACTGTTATGATAAACCAAGTTTCTTGTTTCCTAAGCAAGACCACCATCAGTCCTTGGAATACACATCTGTTTCTTTAAGTAATCCTTCTTCTTATGCCCCATTTGCTGTACAACAACCTCACAATATCAGAAGTGAAGACCAATGACCACCTTCCCAGCAAACTGCCGGTACCATTTGTCCTACGTTGTACCAGGCGTTTTACACATACCATCTCACTGATCCTCACGGCAATTCTTCGCAGGCCCAATTATTATCACGGTCACTGTACAGATGGAAAACATGCAGAGCAAAACTAAGTAATCTGCTCAAGGTCACCAAGCTAGGCAGGATTCAAACCTAGGTCTTCTCATTCCACAGTTTCCTCTCAAACACTGTATTTCACTAGATCTACGTTGCGCTGTCACTGCCGTCTAGCTGCCTCCTGGCTGTTGTCATGTTTAAGAACACAGGCAACTAGGTCACAGTGTTTGCCTCTTTCCTCCAGTCATCATTCCGGCCACACCAACGTCCGCGTGGACAACCCTTCGGGACTCTAGCCTTGCAGTGCGACCACCTTCTCAACTGAAATGAAATTCGCGGCCCACCTCACCTAGGCTCTTCCTTCACAAGGCCACACCTTGGACCACTGCCCAGGTCTAAACCAGTTTTTTAAATCTTTAACTCTGATTAGTTCCTCTCCAACCACACCCAGGAATCATTACGACTTAACGTTTCCCCTATCTCCGACCACATTCTTCAACCTCATCAAGAATTCTTCCACCTCATCAAGAATTCTTCCTTTTCTGCCATTCAAATCCTCCATTCTCCTTTATTTTCACTTTTCTAATACTGCGTTTCCACTTCCACCATTTAAGGGAAGCTGCTTCAATAAAGTCGTTAGCGACCTTTTCCACTAGCCTGGATATCTACAATGTCCAGAACCTGACCCGTCCTGGATGAACAATACTTCCAGAGTTTAGAGAATTTAACTCCAAAAGTAAACAATGACTGGAAAAAATGAAAAGACATTTTAGCACCCAAAGTATGGCACATAATATGGGACATATGCTATTCTGGGAAATATATACACTTTTAAACTCATTTGTCTCGCAAATGTTTTCCGTATGTGAATACAGAAAGAGCCAAGAACGGTCGGTCCCAGCCCACACATCACCATCGTGGCATCAGTTACAATACAATTAACGTGCTCATACCTGGCAGACTGAGCCACTGTGACACCGTGCTGGTCAGTCACAGCCTGGCATATCTCACTGATACCATGCCCTACGCCCACTGTACCATAATTACGACCTTGGTGTTATTTTTATTTTCTGTTTTGTTTTAACCAGAGAGGCGATGCGGCATAGTGGTTAAGAGCATAAGACTCTGGAACCAGACTGCCTGGGCTTGAATCCTGGCTCTCCTATTTCCTGAGTGTGTGATCTTGGACAAGTTACTTAACCTCTGTAGGCTTCAGTTTCCTCACTTAATCAAATGAGGACAGCAATCCTACCTATCTGATTAATCCATTAACACATTTAAAGTGCTTTTAATAGCACACAGTGTATAGGAAACGCTACAAATATCAGCTATCGTTAACATATGAGATGAATGGTTTTTTAATCCGCTATTTGGATGCCTCTAACTAAATGGCCTCCCTTCATTGCTAATTCCAAAGAGCACTTGTCAGCTTACAACTTACTTGACGCTGTCGACCACTTCCTCCTTCTCAGAACTCTTCATCTGGACTCCAAAGACCATCTTCTCCTGGTTCTCCTCCTATTCTTCTGGCTGCTCTTCCTCAGTCTCCAGGGGCTCTTCTTCTCCGTTCCCCGCCACCCAAATGTCAACTCTCTTTTCTTCTCACGCTTACTCTCTCCTTGGGTGACCTTATCCACCATACCCATGGCTTAAAACAGCACTTTCTGAACTTCCATCATTTGCATAGCTTCGCCACAGTTTTTGCCATTTCCACAGATCCCTTGTATTTTATTTACTTAATATTCTCTTCTTTTGGGGCTCACTTGGCCTAAGTGATAATATCCATGATATTATAGGTTTGAGTACAGCTTACGTTTTTCAGACACATTAAATTCCTAACTATTAAAATTTGTTTATCTGTGTACTACTTTAAATTACCTCATACTTACTGTAGCGAACCACGGCTGACATGTCCAAATGCTGAAGACTCTCAAATCTCTCCAGGCTGGGTTGCATCTCATGACTTCTAGACCCTCCCTGTCGACTGCTACTGGGTCTTAACCAAGATGTCCCGCAAGCCTCTCAGATTCAGTAAGTTCAAAAACAAACTTATCTTTTTCCTCAAGAACAAATGAAACCAAGTTCTTTCCTCTTTCTGTATGTTACCAGTTAATTGCTCTACATGCCACCTGGTTACCCAAACCAGAAATCTGGAGGTCAATCTAGACTCCCCCAGTCTCCTTCAACATTCCTAACCAACCTGACCGTGAAGTCCTGTCCTTTCGACTCCTCTAAGGAATCCAAAATTAGCACACGTACAGCTCTTCATGCCCACTGCCAATACCTTGGTTGCAGCTCCATCTTTTCTCCTCTGAACTACTTAAACAAGCAGTCTCCTAACTGGTGACTTGCCTTCAATCTCGACATCCCCTAAAACTCTGATCATAACACTTCACTGCTTAAACTAATTCAGCAGCTTCTCATCATCTTCAGGATAAAGTTGAAACTCCTTACTATAGCACAGAAGGCCTTTTGTGATCCTGCTCCTGCATTTCTCTAGTCACTCCATGACATGCAACATAGAAGCCAGTCATACTCAGCTGCCTGTCACTTCTCAAGAAACCTTATTCTGCAACCAGAATGCCTACCAGTCCTTAATACTCCATTCCAGGAAGCATTTCCTGAACTTCTCACTACCACCAAGTTTATTTTTGCACCGCTTCTCTGTAAGCCCCAAGCACCCTGCTCATATCTTTTTGACAGCAATTTTCATACCGTCATACAGGTCATTACAGGTTTCTCTCTGTAGGTTCACTATGTCCAGAGGGCACACTGTGGCCTACTCATCTTGATTCCCTACCTCAATGCTGCCCAAATTTTTAATTTGCATACCCCAAAGTAGAAAACTTTGCCAAATCCACTTGTCAACTGTACTGTCACCTATTTAATATTTTTATTTAGACTAACTCAACTTTTAACTTAGATGTAAACTTGTTTTAATAGAAAGTTTGTTACCACCAAGAAATCTTAAGTTTGGTAGGACAGAATTTTTTTCCTAACACATACTAAAATGAACATACTACAAAAATTAAATACTAATGTAAAGGACTTCTGAGCCCATCAATTATGATGAACTAATGGGGCATTCCATGACTGCAAAACAAAGTGGATGCTAGATTTTTTAAATTTTGCTGAGCTCATAGAAATAGCCAACATTTAAAACCACCCTTTCCCCCCAAAGCAACAAACCTCTAGCTAGAAATTAAACCTGACAGTCAACAATGATAAATCATAATGCCAAGAGCAATAGTGGGATCATGGGCCAGAAGCAAAGTGAGAAAACTGAAAGGTTGATCCCACGTAAAGCTCCCAGCCAAAGCTAATGCAAATCCTATCAGAAGGAAAGTACCCCCAAATCAGACTCTCAAAATTCCCACAGAGAAAGATCAATCAATCAAGAGTTCATAATTGAAAATCTCTAAGCACCGGAGGTGACAATCCACCATAAGGAAGGCAACAGAAAAAACAAGCAATAAATTTAGACCCCTGAGGACATTAAACATTGGGATTGCCAGTCTACAGAATATAGATTCAAAAAAATGAGCAAGCAACATGAGATTATAAAAAATGACTGGGTATAGCTAAAGAAGAACCAAGTGATACTTTAAGAAACTAAAAATATAATTGTTAAAAGTAAAGGAAAATAAAACACATGGGTCAAACAGATGATCAGGCACAGGTGAAGAGAAAACTGATAAACAAGAACATGTGCCTGATGAAATTACCCAGCAATTTAAGCTCTGGCAAAGATACAAGGAAATGAAAAATATGAAAGATGAAAAGTAAGTGATCTAGACAGTCTAATACATATATATCCAGTTAAACTTCCGGAAGGAGAAAATAGATAAAATCAGAGAGAAAGTATTTAAAGAACACAAGGCTCAGAATCTTCTAGACCTCATGACGACAAAATTCTGAATCAAGAAACACATGTATCCAAAATAGGACAAATAAAAAGTAATAATCGGGCTTCCCTGGTGGCGCAGTGGTTGAGAGTTTGCCTGCCGATGCAGGGGACACGGGTTTGTGCCCCGGTCCGGGAGGATCCCACATGCCGTGGAGTGGCTAGGCCCCGTGGGCCATGGCCACTGGGCCTGCGTGTCCGGAGCCTGTGTTCCGCGGCGGGAGGGGCCACAAAAGTGAGAGGCCCGCGTACCGCAAAAAAAAAAAAAAAAAAAAAAGTAATACTCATGTAGACTTATAAGTGAAGATGTAAACCGAAGACAGAAAATCCAATGCAGCCAGAAGAAAAATAATATTTTCTTCAAATTACCATAAATAAAACTGGCAGCAGACAACTTTGCATGTAGAATAATATATTTACCATATAAACAGAAAATAAAGCATCAACCTAGAATTGTATACCCATCAAAATTATCCTCAAGAACAAGGGTAAAATAAAAATAATTTTAGATTAAAAAAATGAGTTGACCACCAAGAGACCTGAACTAACTTCTAAAAGTACCAATTAAAAAGCATAAATTACCTGACTGGATTAAAAAAAATCTAGTAATATATTCTTCGTAAGAGATACCTAAAATCTAAGGACATAAGAAAAGTGACATGAAAATGAAGAAAAAGTTTATTCCAGGTAAATTACCAGCAAAAGAAAGGTGGGATAGACCAAACAGACCCTAAGACAAAAAACAAAATTAAGCATGGAGAGAACCACAACATAACAGAAAAGGTTCAACCCACTAGGAAAACAATGTTTAGCTTGCATGTATCTAATCAAATAGTCTCAAAATACATAAAAAGAAAAACTGTTAGAACTACAGGAAGTCTGTTAGAAGGTAACAGTGGAAGACTACATCTCTCTCATGATAGGTCAAACAACTGAAAATTAATATAGACAGTCTGAACAACACAATTTACAAGCCTGATCTAACACATACATAACACCTAGAGAATACATACTCTTCACAAGTACACACACAGAATAGTTATCACAATTCCCTATGTACAAGGCCATAAAGCAAGGGCAAACAAATGTTTTTAGAAAGATAAAATATACAATGCATTCTGACAACACAATTAAGAAATGAACGAAAAGGAAAAATGTTAATGAAGAAACATTTGGAAATTTTAAAGCATATTTTAAAGAAAACTTTAAAACACATAAGTCAGAGAAGAAATCAAAATAGGAATTTTAATAATATGTAAATTTAAAAGTTAATGAAAATACCATAAATTAAACCATGTTACATAAAGCAAAAATGAACTGTGAGGAAGCATATAGCTTTACATGCTTATAGTAGGAAACAGGAATGCCTGAAAATTAGTAAGTTAATCATGCAATTTAAGTTAGAAAAATAATAAACAATAAACTCAAAGAAGGAAAAGGAAGGAAATCATAAAGGAGAAAAAAATCGATGAACTAAAAAACAAAAATATAATAGAGAGAACAAATTAGGCCAAAAATTCATCCTCTGGCAAGATTAATAAAATAGACAAACTTTTGGCAAAATTAATGAAAAAAAAGTCACACACAAATAATATTCAAAATGAGAAAAGGGAACATAACTACAAATAAAAGAGATTAAAGAGAATTAAGACAATATCATGAACCTGATGCCAATAAACTTTAAAAAATAAATAAATAAAAATTACCAAAACTGACTAAAAGAAATGGAAAACCTGAAGTCCTATTACTATTCAATTGCTAATTATCAACAACTTACAGTCCTCTACACACAAAAAATTAGATCCAAATGATCTCACAGATAAATGCCACCAAACTTTTAAGAAACAAATCACTCCAATCCAAACTGTCCCAGGGAACAGAAAAAAAGGAACTACTCTGCAAATGGCATAAAGCCACTGTAACCTGAAAACCAAAATCAGACAAGATAGTCAATAAAGAAAAACAACAGGTGATTTCATTCATAAACAAATACAAAAACATAAATAAAATACTAGCAAACTCCATCCAGTTCACAAAAAGACAGTCCATCAAGGTCAATTTGCGTTTATCTTAGGAACAAATGTAAGAGAATTAAGAATTTTTAAATGTATAAATTGGAATCTATTACACTTAACAGATTAAAGGAGAAAAACCACAAGATATTGTCAACAGATGCAGAAAAGCATGTGACAAAACTGCAAACAAAGATTCCCCTAACTTAATAAAGAGTATCTATAGAAGCTCATAACAAACATGTTTAAGGGGGAAACATTTCTTTAAAATCAGGAATAAGACATGTAGTCTCACTATAATCACATGTATGCTCTCTATAATCACTTCTAATGAATAACCATAATCACATCCACTGAACATAGATCTAAAAGTGTGCCAACAAATTAAGGCAAGAAAAAAAATTAAGGGACAATAATTGGAAAGGAGAACCAAAAGTGTCACTATTTGCAAGTGATATAACTGTCCACATACGAAACCCAAAAGAATTACAGAAAATATACCAGAATAAGAGTTTATCAAGTGGATGACTGAAGATCAATGTAAAAAATCCACTGAATTTCTATTAACTAACAATGAACAGTCAGAAAATAGAATCTAAAAATTATCATTTGTACCAGCAACAAAACTACTAGAAACCTTGGAATCAACATTTAAAAAGTGTCAGATCTGTAAGAAAAAAATTACAAAACTATATCAAAAAATATTAAAAACCTAAATAAATGGAAATACATACCTCAAAATCTTAAAGATTTCAAGTCTCCCCCAAACTGATTTCAATCATTCCAATTTATTCCCAAAGAGTTTTTCATGTCACATGACAAGCTGTTACAAGAACAGCTAAGACTCGAGTGCCCCCCAGATATCAAGATTTCAGGTAAAGCTGCAGCATTAATAATCACGACAGTGTGGTATCAACACAGAGACAGACAAGTGGCACAGAAAGGCGAACCAGAAACAGACCCATGCATACAGAAACTAAACATGTAAGAGAGGTGGTTCAGCAGATCACTAGTGAACAGAGGGCCAATTCAATACACGGAGTGAGGTCAATTGTAGCCACATGGGGGAAAAAAATGAATGTGGATCATTACCTCACACCATATACAAAAATCAGTACCAGATGGATTATGAACTTAAATGTGAAAGGCGTCATTTAAAAACTTCTAAAGAGAAACACAGGAGAACGACTTTGTAATCCCAGGGCAGGGAAAGTTTCCAATTAGATTACATTAAAATTAAGAACTTCTGTTCAGCAAAGTACACCATGAAGTGCAAAAAGACAGACCACGAACTAGAAGAAGATATTTACAACGTGTATACTCAATAAAGGATCGACGTTACCAGTTTGTTTTAAAAGACAACCCAACAGAAAAATGGATAAAAAATATGACGAGGTATTTTTTTCTGAACAAAAAGGACAGATGGTTCACAGACAAATGAAAAGATGCTCAAACTCATTAACAATCAAGAAATACAAATTAAAACCACAATGCACATAATTTCATATCCATCTCATTGATAAATACTGAGAAGTCTAAAAGTAATGTGTTGCAGAAAATATAGATCAACTATAACTCTCACACACTGCTAATCAAAGTATATAAATTGACAAAACTGCTTGCCAAAGTATAAGCTGGTACAACCACTTCAGAAAACAATTTGGTATCATTTTGTAAAGTTGAACATTCATACCCCATAACCCAGCAATTCCACTTCTAGCAAATAGCTTACCACAGTGGTATTCCAACTTTTTTTTACTCACAAACCACAATGCTTTAAAAATTACATATTCTTCACACTTTAAAACGACATCTAAAAAATTTCAGCCCCAAGTTTAAATAATTGCAAAGGATGAATTTCTAGAGTATCACAGTGACATTTTAAAACTGACATATCATTGGTTTAAAATGTCATAATTATTACAGCATAGAGTTGATCAAAAAATAACTAGTATATATGCTGATAATTAAACATAAAAGTTACATTTTTATTGGAAATGCAGCTCTTGAGGAGATGGGAAGTGTCTGGATTAAAAGAGGTTTTTCCTAACACTATAGCTGCATGTATTTTAGATTAGCCTTTTGTTTTCCATGGAGAGTTTTTCAACTGGGACACTACCCTGGTAAGATTCCATATGGGTGAGCGCTATGCATTCCTAATTTAAGGCAGAAGTGCTACTGTGAGAGGGAAGGTGGGAAAGTAGAACCAGGAGGAAGTTTCTGTCACAGGCTTCAGGCATTACCAGTTTTACGAAAGGGTACACATGGAATTTAATGATCACAATTGATTCATTAATATTACCTGTGCCCAAGTACTCCTCAGAAAATCTTTATTACTTCCCCAGAGGTCATATACCCCAGTGTGAAAAGTAGAGAAATTCTTGCAACTATGTACCAGAAGATATGTACAAGAATCTTCAAAATAGCAAAACCTAGAAACAACCAAAATGTTCATCAACAGAAGAACGCATACACTGTGTTATATTCACCCATAGAATATTACACAGCTGTGAAAATTAATGACTTATATCTATACTGAATATCAGTGACTCTTAGAAACATAACATTGAGTGAAATAAGCAAGACCCAGAAAGCTGTATCCAGTATTCCTTTTTTTAAATTCAAAAACAATAGAAACCACACAATACATTGTTGAGGGATGTATACATATCTGATAAAATTATTTTTTAAAAAAACAAGGAATGACACACAATTTAGGATAGCAGTCACTCTGGAGGTGAGCACATTCATTATCGGTCATTTTGATTCCTGGATTGAGTGGTGGGTTGATAGGTGTTAATTTTATTGTTTTGTTTCACAATTTGCATATATGTTACATATTTTGAAAGTATCAAATATTACATTAGAGGAAAGAAGATTTTTAAAAAACCGTTCATCATATGCAAAAAAGTATTTAATTAAATCACCTCACCTGCTATTAGAAAGGTACATCTAACATACCATGGAATTATATTACATCAACCATTGGAACTGATACATTAGGTACAAAATAAATGTTTACTGGAATTAATCTTATGAGAACCAAATGAGATAAAGACTGAGCCAGTTAACTGTGAGAGATGAACCCATAGGCTGACACAGGGCTAGAGCAGAAGCCAAGGTGGCTGCAAGCAAATTTAGCCGCAAGCTAAAGTTATAAGGAAGCTGGTCAGTAAAGAGAAGGCAAAAATGTAAAAGTCAGGTAACATACAGTGTTAGCAAGGGTGTGACAAATGGGTGGGTGTCTTCACTCAATACCAGTGAGAGTGAAAATTAGTGCAACCACTTTGAGAGCTTCTGTGATATTTAGTTACGTTGAAGATGCATATTTCCTAGTATAGAGCAAATCCACTACTAGGTGTATTTTCTCGAGAAACTTCCAAACGTGTGCACAAAGCAGACAAGTACAAAGATGTTTATTGCAGGATTGTTTTTAGAGTCAAAAACCAGAAACAAAGCCCATCAACAGGAAAACGGATAAGTAAATTATGGTATATTCATACAATGGAATTCTATACCAGCAATTAAAATGAATGAACCAAACACAATTATCCAATTTATTCATATGTAAATCTGAAAATGTGATGCTGATCGAAAAAAGCAAGTTGCAAAAAGACACATTGTTTAATACCATTAAAGTTTAAAACACACAACACTATATATTGTTTATGGATCCACCGTGATCAAAGTATAAAATATGCAAGGGAATGATATACACAAACCTAAACACGGTGACAACCTCTACGGAAGGAGGGGCAGGAACTGAGAGCACCTCCATATTTTGCAATTTTAGTTCTTTTAAATTAAAAAGAGGATCTGAAGTAAATTCGGCAAAGTAATTACATCTGTAAATCTTAATCATGGATTGGTTAGATACCCCTCTGTATTTTATGTGTGAAATCTTCCAGAAATTAAAAAAAAAAGAAAAAAACGGAAAATTAGGCAAGAGTAAGAAAATTGAGCAAATGAACGAGAAACAGACACCGAAACGCAGCCCTTGAGCGCAGAGCACGAACCTTTGAGCAAGAGGAGTAGTTGGGTCTCTAATGGGTAATGGGTCTCTAATAGGATAAAAGGCAAATTTCCTGCAATACAAAATGTCCTAACTAGAGCTGTAATTATGAGGAAACTGCTCCCAAGGGGGGAGTAAAACCTGTAAGATGTCTACCTTGTTTCCCTCGCCACGACTCCGGGCAGAATCAAGAGAGTTAATTTACGTGAACGCCATAAAACACTATATGAACCGTTAAGTATTATCAAGAACGCCCAGGATCGGCTAAAAGGTATTTGCCCAGGTGTCGTGTACATATTATTTTGGAAGGAGTCTGCAATCGAAGGTCTTTGGGCGTGTAGGGCGCCTCTGAAAATAGTACGCCACACTGGTATCAACCAACATTTACCTATGCCTTGACTCCATTTTTGGCCCTTGGCCCCTTATTCCGTCCCCAAAACAGGCTGGCTCGACCGGCCACACCTGACATCGTAAATATTACGGCGCAGCTGGCCAGATCCGCTGCTGTCCCCCCTTCCCATTAGCGCTGGGGGAGGAAGGATGCTCCGAAGAGGCGCAGGGGACGGGGGAGCACTAGACTGATTTCTCCCTCCCCGTCCCCTCCCCGCGCTCGGCAGCCATTCTCACGAAAACAGGTGGCACAGATGTAGGGAACACAAGACAGAGGAGGGGCGTGCAAGAACGTTCACGAACACTCGCGAACGACGACCTGATCACGCACTCGACAGGACCCAGGCGCGGCGCGCGCGCGGGGACACGCGAGGACGCACCCCCGGGCGGACGATGCTGCAAGCGGGGGTCACGACTACAGGAGGCGCGGCCACGCGCGCGGAGAACGCGCACCCTCGGAGAGAGGTAGTGACACAAACGGGGGCTCCCACACCGCCGGGGCGCCCACGCCGTCGCCGGGAAGAACCAGCGGACACAAAGGAGCCGGGAGGGGACACACGGGCCTGTGCCCACCCGCGCTCAGGCCGGCGGACCCTCCGCCTACCGAAGGTGTCACCCGCGCACCGACTGGGGCGAGGGTGCGCGTGCGGCCGGGGGATGCGCACACAAAGGGGCTTCTCCCACCCTCGAGCAGAAGCCCGGAGGGGGCCACACTTAAAAAGGGATGACACCAGACAAAGAAAACACACCCACTGAGGCCGACAAAAGCGGCCACACACTCCCCCTCTGCACCGGCACCCAAACCGCGCACACACACCGCGGGCGCCACGGCCAACGACGCGGGGCGACGCGCACACACCCACACTCACCACACACCCACGGAGGGGGTGTGGAGGAACCCTCTCCCCGGGCATCTCGGCTAGAGCGCGACAAGGTGACACATCCGGGAGCCCTGCCGCGCGCCAGGTGTGCACTCACCGGGGCCCGCAGCCCGCGAGCCTCGGACGCGGGCCGCCGCCGCCGCCGCCTCAGGCCCTCCACGTCAGCCAGCGGGCGGGCAGGAGCGGCCGGCGGCGCAGGCGGCAGACGCGTCACGTGGGCCGCAATGCACATGCGCCGTCGTGCCGCCCCCGCCCCCAGCGGCGGAGAGCTGACCGATCCCTCCCGCCCCCGCGCTCGCGCGTTCCTGCCGGACGAGGGTCGCGGTGCGCCTGCGCCCGGGCAGGGGTTGCCTTGGCGACTCGGCCTTTCTCCGTTTTCCTTCTCTCGCCCCCCTGCGGCTCCCTGGTCCGCGCCTGCGCAGAGGACTCGGCACGGAGGTGGCAGAACTGTGGGGAGGGACCGGAGTGGGCGCATGGAAGATCCAAGGTCGAGGGCCAATCCCAGTCCCCGGGCTCGAATGAGAAACAGACCCCACGAGAGGGCAGGTCCGGGTCCCGGGCGCCGAGGCCCAGGCCTGAGGAGGCCGCGCGGGCCTCCTGTCCCTGCTTGCCCTTCCCTTTTCGCACGGAGGCGAAACCTGCAGAGCTGGAGTGGCGTCAGTCCCTCCCCTGCTCCCCCCTTGCCTCCCCCCCCCCACCTTACACTGCGGGAGGTGCGCGCTGTGGCGCGTGTGCATGTGTGCGCGTGCACGTGAGGTTTGGGGGCTGCTTGCGCCTACAGGCGAGGTATGGGTGCTTGTGTGCACGTGTGCAAGCAGGTGTGTGTTGGAGGTCTGTGCGCAGGTTGCCCGTTGGCAGTGGTTTAGGCTGGGAAAAAAACTGCGGAGGGGCTGTGCCCATAGCAAAGCGATGAGGTTATAATAGGCCAATGGTGTGAATCACTGACAGCTGATTGTGTTTCTTTCCCACAGATTATCTAAAGACACAGGGAAAATGGTGGAAAATTCACCGTCGCCATTGCCAGAAAGAGCGATTTATGGCTTTGTCCTTTTCTTAAGCTCCCAATTTGGCTTCTGTAAGTACCTTCCTGATGGATGGCCAGGGCCTTTCTCTGGTGTTCAAGGACAGGAAATTATTGCATTTGTTTGTAGAATGTGCACACAGGAACTGTGATCCTTTCTACCTTGGTCTCTTTTCGAGAAAACCTGGAGGGAACTCTTGTCTGTTAAGAGTGTTCTATATGCCAGACATGAGCCTGAAAGATTTCATCTCAACAGATCTTTAAAATGCAGCACCAGGCAAGATTGCAAAGTGAATGCAACTTGGTCCCTGCCTTTAAGGAGGTCATGGTTTTGTGGACAAGACAGAGGAGTAAATCTACAATTCTCTCTCAGTGTGATAAGTGCCATGGGCAGCCAGTGTCGAGACAAGAAATCAAAATGGAAAGTCAGGGAATTCCCTGGGGGTTCAGTGGTTCGGACTCTGTGCTCTCACTGCCAGAGCTCCATCCCTGGTCAGGGAACTAAGATCCTACTAGCCATGCAGCAGCGTGGCCAAAAAACCCCACAAAACCCTTGGAGTCAGAGTGCGCTTTCTCCCAGGGACTTTGTCTTCACCAATAAGAAGGAAGAAGTGGGAAGGCATTGTGGGGTTTGGAAACGAGTAACCTGTTGTGGCCCTGGTGCAGCCTGTGGGAGGGACAGCAATCAGGTTATAGAAGTCAGCTGCACTTTACATTCTGGGTCTCAATCAGTCCCCATAAGGTCCCATTTTACAGATAAGGAAACTGATGTTCACTGAGACACAATATTCCCAGAGTCACACAGTGGGCCCCATGTCTCTCCCCAAAAGGATTTGAGAATTAGGGAGAAAAGTGGGTGCCCACAACTTTTAAGAATTTTGTGGAAACCAGAAAGATGGAGTGGTAATGCTTCTGAACCCTAACTGCATCAGTATAGCCAACCAAGCTGTTGGCCAGGGGAGTCTGTGGAGTGAAGAAGTTATGACTTGAGTTCAAATCCTGACTCCTCCACAGATTAGCTTTGTGGAGGACCGTTTAGTTAACTTCTTTGGTTCTTGAGATTCTTCATCTGTGAAAGGGTGGTGATGTTCATCAAATGCTTATGAAGCATAAGACAGTCCTGTGAGATAGATGTTGTCCTTAACTGTCCTCATTTTGCAGATGAGAATAGGGAGGCACACGGGGCTTAAGTAATGTGCTCAAGGTCACACAGTCAGTAAATGATAAAAGCTAGAATTTGAACCCAGACACGCTGGGTTGACTTCACTATGCTGCCTCTTATGTCTGTTGTGAAGATTACTTGCCGTAATTTATGCAAAGCACTTAAAAGAATGCATAGGAACAATAAGTACGGGTTTCTCCCACAGTCCAAATGTAGAGACCATGCCTATGCAACCTTTCGTAAGCAGAAATGGCGTAAAGCGAAGAAACGACTACCTTAGGGCACATCTTGCTAAGCAACGCACAAGGTAAATTGAGATAATGCACTCAATTTGATAAAGATACTCAGCTGAGATCAAGATGCTCACCGACACAGTTCAGAGCTACAGCAGTTTGATGCCGAGATGCTGAGTGTAGCTCTGGGGAAGGAGCCCAGATGTGCCACTCTCCCTGCTCTGGGTGGGCACCGCCTGTATCACGGTTCCCTGCAAAACAAACACTGAACGCTTTTTAAGTAAAAGCAAAAATCCTCTCCAGCTTTCCTTTGGTTACCGAAGACAGTTACTAGCGTAGGTCTTTCATAAAAGCGAAATGGCTTAAAGCGAGCTTTCGGAAAGTGGGGATACCTGTATTTATTCAGTGTTAGCTGCTGCTGTTATCGTCATCATTTTTGTAAGTCCCTGTTCTATAGAGTTATTTGAAGGGTTAGAAACTATGTATATAAATAAAAGCAATGACTTTAAGACTTAAATCCAATAGTACCCACGACCAGAAATTAATTCTGCACATTTTTCTTGCGTACTTACCACGTGCCAGCCACTGTTACAGGCAAGGGAGGAGCAAAACAGCCCCCACCTTCCTGCTTTCACAGTTTTCATTCTGCTGGGGGGAGATTGCCAGTGGACAAATTAAATAATTAAACATGCAGAGTGTCAGATGAGAATGTGTGCCATGGGGAGAAATTAAGCCAGAAAGGAGGGTAAGAAGTGGGAGGAGTTTGCCATCATAAATACAGCAGTCAGGTGGTGCCTCACTGAGGGATGAGTTGTAAGCACAGACACGAAAAGCGAGAGTTAGCCATGTGGCAATCCAGGGAAAGAGCCTCCCAGAGAAGAGCCAGTGCAAAAGCCCGAGGAGGCCAGTGGTTTCAAGGAACAGATGGAGGTCAGTACGGTTGAAACCTGAGACAGTGAGGCAGAAAGTAACAGGATAGAGGAGCTCAGAGGCCAGTACCCAGCAGTCATAATGAAACTAGGTGGTGGGTATGCAGGGGTTACATGAGTCTCTCTGTACGTTGAAATATTTACTGACTTGAAAAGCTAATTGTCTTAATCTGTTCAGGCTGCTATAACAAAGTACTGTAGACTGGGTAGCTTAACCAATCGACATTTATTTCTCACAGCTCTGGAGACAGGGAAATGCGAGATCAGGATGCCAGCATGGCTGGGTTCTTGGTAAGGGCCCTCCTACGGTTTGCAGACAACCACCCCCTTGCCGTATCCTCACGTAGTAGAGAAAGAAAGGACACTCATCCCATGATGGAGACCGCTCCCTCATGACCTCATCTATACCTAACTGCCTTTCAAAGGCCCCATCTCCAAATCCATCACATTGTGGATTAGTGTTTCCAAATATTAATTTGGGGGGGAACACAAATATCCCATCCATCACAGTAGTTATAGATTGTGGTAATAGCTTTGAGGGCAATAAAGGGAAATGACAGGGAGTAATGAAGGTGTGGTAGGTGGGACACAGCTGGGAGAGCAAGTGATTGGGGAAAACCTCTCTTAAGGTGACATTTGAGCTAAGACATAAAGCAGGCTAAGGAACCATCTGCATTGGAAGAGCCAAAGGAAGATCGTTCCAGGCAGACAGCACTCGCTGTAAATGCAGTGACCCTGCGTCCGCAAGGTTGTTTGAAGCACAGAAATGAGACACTGTCCAGAGCCGGAGCGTAGTGCGTGAGGGCTGGACATTGGAGAGGCGGGCCGAGCCAGGTCGTTCAAGTTCTTGCAAGCCCTAGGATTTTATTCTAAGGGCATGGAAGGATTTGAACTGGCAAGTGTTAGGGTCAGATTTGTGTTTTTGGAACATCTCTCGACGCTGTGTGGAGAGTGACTGCTCCAGTATCTCTTTCTTCGGGGTTGGGATGACTAGATCCCACTCTGAAAGCCTGGGAGTCGTCTTCACTTGTGCTTTTCCTTCTCCCCCAACTCATTCATCTGCTGCTGCCATTGAGCCTGCCGGGGTCTCACTTCTTCCACAGATTCATCCTACATGCAGCCATCACAGTGACGCACTTGAGATCCAGACGTGAACTCCCCTGATTAAAACCTCTGGTTGGAGCCTGGATGGTTATTTCTCTTGGTAGTCTGATGTAACTGTAAAGCTACCAACAAAATATCCAGTTGTTCCCCTTGCCCAGAGCATAAAGTCCATGTTCCTCACCCAAGGTCTTCCATGATCTGGGACCTGTTCACTTATCCGGCTGGTTTCTCCCTGCTCAGAGCCTCGTACTTTATGCCCGAGCCACTCCACGCTGCCTGGGGTTCCCGCAAATACGTCGCCTCCGCTTCATGTCGTTTCCAGTGCTCTGGCTGCTGCCTGTAAGCCCGGTGTGAAGACATTGCTCAGGTTCTCATTCCAGCTCTGTAACGTTTAGCTGTGAGACCTTGAGCAAGTTATTTACATTCCGTGAGCCTCAATTTTTTTCACCTGTGAGTAAGGACTACCAGCACACACCTCGGAGGGTTCTGGGGAGGGTCCAGTAAGACAGTGCCTGGGAAGTTCCTGCCACTACATTTGACTCGTTTCTCTCTCCCACACGACTTTGTGAGAATAGAGACCATGTCTCATTTATCTTTATAGCCTCGACCTTCTCATAGTGCCTGGCATATGGCAGATGTGCAGTAAATATTCATTCACTTAATTAAACTAAGCAAATCATTTCCATTTATGAATTTGCATTTGTTTCCCCACTGTTTGTATTTCTTTTTTTAAATAAATTTATTTGTTTGTTTGTTTATTTTTGGCTGCATTGGGCCTTTGTTGCTGCACGTGGGCTTTCTCTAGTTGCGGCCAGCGGGGGCTACTCTTCGGTGCGCGGGCTTTTCACTGCGGTGGCTTCTCTTGTTGCCGAGCATGGGCCCTAGGCATGTGGGCTCCAGTAGTTGTGACATACGGGCTCAGTAGTTGTGGCTCGCGGGCTCTAGAGCACCGGCTTGTGGCGCAGGAGCTTAGTTGCTCCGCAGCGTGTGGGATCTTCCCGGACCAGGGCTCGAACCCGTGTCCCCCGCATTGGCAGGCGGATTCTTAACCACTGCACCACCAGGGAAGTGCTGTTTGTATTTCATTAATCTTGAAAACTCAAGCTCCAAGCCAGCTCCTTGCCAGCTTTTCCCTCTGCCGTCTACCACACCAGCCCTCTCTTCAGGTCCCCAGCGCTCTCTCTGTGGTGGTTGCTGGGAACACCGTTTTCTCATATTTCCTTCCTTCCTCTCATCTGCAAGCCCAGCATTTTCATCTGGCTAACCCCCTATTCATCCTTTAGGCCCCAATTTAATGACTTCCTCCAGGAAATCTTTCCTAACCATTCACATCACCACCACTGTGGGCTGAGGGCCGCCTTATGTGTTCCGATATCCTCTTTTGTTACTCGCTCGTTAGCACTTATCAGAGTGTATTGAAAATACCCATTTATTCCTCTCTATTCCTTGCTCAATTTTAAGCTCAGAGAGGGCAGAGGCCATCTCTTTCGGGTTCACCATTGTATCGCACATTCCTGACATAGAGAATTCCGTAATACATATTTGTTGAGAAAAATGTTGATCCTTCATCATCACTGAGACAGGCTTGAAATTTCTCTCTGCCACTTACCTTGGACAGATGATGTAACATGTCTAAGACTCCAGTTCCTCATCTGTAAAAATGGCTTAATACCTACTAGGATTGTTTTGAGGATTAAATGAAATAATGCATGTAAAGTGCTCGGAAGTGTGCTTAGCCACAGTGAGTGCTCAGAGGTTGGCTGTTGTTATAATAGAGGGACAACAGTAAAGGGTGCCACAGAGACCTGGATTGAGGGAAATAAGATCGTGCTCTAGGAGATAAGGCATGTTGTGGATCAGAACAAGGGTAGATAAATTCACCTTTATGCCCCTAAATGTCTAGTTATTTCAACCCTGTGGGGATGAAGTGTTGAACACCTACTACGTATAAAGCAAATTGCTAGGTGCTATAAGGATTACGACAATTACTAAGGCATGATTTCCACCCTTAAATTGCTTAAAATACAGTGTGAGTAGTGGAAGTTAAGACATGTTTTTTAAAATAACTAGAGGAGTTGTTTAATGGGTATAGAGTTTCAGATTCACAGGATGAAATAGTTCTAGAAACCTGTTTCACAGCAAGACAAATAATACTTGACACTGCTGAACATTACACTTAAAATGGTTAAGATGGTAAATTCTATGGTTTGGGGTTTTTTTTCATTTATTTTTGGCTGTGTCGGGTCTTAGTTATGGCACGTGGTCTCTTTCGTTGCAGCGTGCCAGCTTCTCTCTAGTTGTTTTATCTGAACCTTGATAGATTGGATGCATGCCTTACTGACCTTTTTTCCTTTTTTTTTTTCCCTCTTCCGCAGTGCTATATCTTGTGTGGGCTTTTATTCCTGAATCTTGGCTAAACTCCTTAGGCTTAACCTATTGGCCTCAAAAGTAAGTTCAATGTATTTCTTAAATAAAGTAAGAGTATATCAGTGCTGTTTTGAAGGATCAGGTTTTTTCTTAAGACTTATGCAAATCTTGTATTTATTCTTTTAAGATCCATAGATAGCCATATAGAAATTTAAAGCTTTTTAAAGACGATTATTGATACGCTTCTACTTAAAGATGGTGGGCTAAATGCACATCTTTATCTCTCCTTCCTCCCAAAATCTTGTTAAAATAAGCCCATAGAAAAAAATAATTGTTAAGCTATAAACCCACAGGAGCAAATAATGGGATAGTGGAGGTGTATCAATAAAATCTTGGGAAGTGGATTGCAGATGGGTGAGAAGTAACTAACTGAATTTCCACTTTCCCACATTGCTAAAGCAGGGAAGCCAGCTAGAGCCTCTGTGCCCACAACACAGAGAGGCCCAGACATTGGAGGTGCGGGTACCTCTTTAACATGGTATTTCTGGGTTGGGCTGAAAACAGTGTTTAAAGAACATTTGACCCTCAAATCCCCCTCCTCAGCCCTTAAAGCTGGGAGACCAACCCTCCCCTGCAGAAGACAGGAGTTTTATGCTCTGGAAAGGCTGAATGAGAGTCTCTAGTCTGGGGGACACTAGGTCTAACTAGGAACGTCATTGAAAACAGGGATCAGTGAAAATCTGCATTGCTGAATAGTGAGATTCCTCCCAAGCACCGTTCCTCTCTAGGCTCTCAGGCTTGTGGTTGGCAGGCTTATACCACCCACCTCCTCCCAGCAAGATAGGAGGGTCCTCCCTGAAGAGGTTGACCAGCTCAAGAGAAAGGGTCTCTAATTTCTGATAATTAGAGGTCCTCCAGTGGAATGGCCAGGTCTCCCATAGTGTGGATCTCCAGCTGGCCGGCCCAGCCCACATATGCACAGAGCTTCCAATTAGCTTGTTAGTGTTCATCTTTATTTATTTATTTTTTATGTCTCCCCGGCCGCCTCCCTGCCTTCCCAGTACTTCATCTTTAAATATGAATGGGCAACTTATCAGACATTAAAAGAAAGCCTCTAAAATGAAATACAAGAGAAAAAAGCAAAAAAAAAAAAAAGAAAAGAAACTTGAAGAAAATGGAGATAATGCAAAGAGCAGAAGAAAACTTTAAAATAAAATCCTCAGAGATAAAGAACGATTATAACTATGAAACAACAGGATGCTATAAAATAGGGAATGTTCAGAGAATTACTGCATTTGCAAATTATAAATATGGTAGCCAAAATTAACATTTTAATTGAAGGTTTAGAAGAAACACCAAAAGTAATCTCCAGAAAGTAGGACAGAGTATAGCAAAATAGAAACTAGAGAAAAGATGAGGAAAGTGTAACAGCAAAAAATCTCTTAGAAGTTCCGGAAAGAGAAAACAGTAGGGAAGAAATTATTAAATAATGCACCCAATAAAACGTGAGGTCGAGCGTTTGATGTGTTTAAGTGTATTAGGAGGCATATACTAGAGTCTATCAGAGAATTTGAGGATTGAGGATCGATAGGTACATGGGAAACCAAGCAAAGAGACAAAAAGTAGTCGTTAATTTCCAGGAAAAACAAAAAATTGTACAAGAAGACATATAATAATAACACGGTGCTCAGTGGCAAACATTATTTATATATACATCTTTATCTCCATATTAGCATGTTCCCAGAAAATGCCTGAAGTTTAAAAAATCAAGAAATAATCATAGGGGTATGTTGTGTAGGAAGGTGGAGGTAAACACCGGAAGAAACAGCTTAGGTGCTGAGAGTGTTCCCTGCTGGGAAGTAAGACTCCAGGGCCCACGCAGGGGTACAGGATAGCAGCTTCACTGTAGGCCAGTAGAACTACTGGACTGCCTTTTAGGTACACGTATTATTTCAGTCAAAGCTAAAATTAAGTTTAAAAGTGTATTAACTTGGGGCCTCCCTGGTGGCGCAGTGGTTGAGAGTCCGCCTGCCGATGCAGGGGATGCGGGTTCGTGCCCCGGTCTGGGAGGATCCCATATGCCGCGGAGCGGCTGGGCCCGTGAGCCATGGCCGCTGGGCCTGCGCGTCCGGAGCCTGTGCTCCGCGGCGGGAGAGGCCACAACAGTGAGAGGCCCGCATATAGCAAAAAAAAAAAAAAAAAAAAAAAAAAAAAGTGTATTAACTTGGTGATGAACTCTAGAGAACTGCCACTCTTTAGGAAGTCTGTTACCTACTTTAATATTCTTTTCTGCAGATACTGGGCAATTGCACTGCCCGTGTACCTCCTCGTTACGGTAGTGATTGGTTACGTGCTCTTATTCGGGATGAACATGATGAGTACCTCTCCACTCAACTCCATTCACACGATCACAGGTAAAGTTATATCAAAGGAAAGTGCCGGGGGATGGAGGAGTCGGGTGTTAACACTTTTGTCAAGAAAAGCAGGGACTTCCCTGGTGGTCCCGTAGTTAAGACTCCGCGCTCCCGGGACTTCCCCGGTGGCGCAGTGGTTAAGAATCCTCCTGCCAATGCAGGGGACACAGGTTCGATCCCTGGTCCGGGAAGATCCCCCATGCCATGGAGCAACTAAGCCCGTGCGCCACAGCTACTGAGCCTGCACTCTAGAGCCCAAGGGCCACAACTACTGACCCCACGTGTAGCAACCACTGAAGCCCACGTGCTCTGGGGCCCATGTGCTGCAAGTACTGAGCCCACATGCTGCAACTACTGAAGCCCGTGCACCTAGAGCCCGTGCTCCACAACAAGAGAAGCCACCGCAATGAGAAGCCCGTGCACCACAACGAAGAGTAGCCCCTGCTCACCACAGCTAGAGAAAACCCGCACGCAGCAATGAAGACCCAACACAGCCCCAAAAATAATAATAATAATAAATAAACCTAGATAATTTAAAAAAAAAAAAAAAAAAGGCTCTGCGCTCCCAGTGCAGGGGGCCCAGGTTCAACCCTTAGTCAGGGAACTAGATCCCGCATGCCACAACTAAGAGCCTGTATGCTGCCACTAAAGGAGCCCACGTGCCACAACTAAAAAGATCCCACGTGCTGCAACTAAGACCCAGCACAGCGAAATAAATAAATAAATAAATATTTTTAAAAAAGAAAAGCAACAAAGAACAGGCTGCAGTAATTGACACATATCAGCATAGTAAAAAAACTGGGAGAAATAAATACAATTATACCAGAGGAAATGTTCACATGGCACAAATAAGCTGTCATGAATATGCTGTTTATTACACTAGTTAACAGGTATATTTTCCCATAAAAACCACAAGTATGTAATATGTTCCTTGGCAACTTTGCCTGAGAGAAACTTCTTTTATCCTCAACAAGCTGTGTTGATCAAGGGATGACAGAGAGGTCCGTACAGACCTTGTCTGGGAGGAGGAATCTGGGGGTGTGTATCCTCAGGATCACTGTGTAAACCTGACTGCAATTAAGTGGATAGAAGAGCCACAGCATGTTTTTTGTAGTTGTTGTTAAGTTCTTTTATTTCATATCTAAAGATTAAAGTAGATTCCTAGGAGTTCCCTGGTGGCCTGATGGTTAGGATTCCCGGCTTTCACTGCTATGGTCTGGGTTCAGTCTCCTGGTTGGGGAACTGAGATCCCACAAGCCGCATGGCATAGCGAAAATTTAAAAAAAAAAAAAAAAAATTAGATTCCTGAACTTGCTTGTATTCTAGGAAGCAAAGTATTCTTTAAGTTCTGGTATGATTTTTTTAACTTTTAGATATTGCTTTTCTGATAACCTACTGTGTTCCCTGCATACTTGGCTGGAATTACAGCAAATAGACAATTTGTACAAAGAGGGGAAATTGTTAAGTTTGCATGAATGATTGTACCAAATGATTGGGGTGTTGATATAATTCTGTTCCTATGAGAAATGTACAAATGGGGCTTGAATCATCATTGTACAGTTGAATGAAATATATTTTTTTGAATTTATTTTTGGCTGCATTGGGTCTTTGTTGCTGCATGTGGGCTTTCTCTACTTCTGGCGAGCGGGGGCTACTCTTTGTTGCAGTGCACAGGCTTCTCATTGCAGTGGCTTCTCTCGTTGCAGAGCACGGGCTCTAGGCTTGCGGGCTTCAGTAGTTGCAGCACACGGGCTCAGTAGTTGTGGCACGCAGGCCCTAGAGCATGTGGGCTCAGTAGTTGTGGTGCGTGGGCTTAGTTGCTCCGCGGCATGTGGGATCTTCCCGGACCAGGGCTCAAACCCGTGTCCCCTGCTTTTTTTTTTTTTTTTTTTTTTTTTTTTCTTTTTGCGGTATGCGGGCCTCTCACTGTTGTGGCCTCTCCCGTTGCGGAGCACAGGCTCCGGATGCGCAGGCCCAGCAGCCGTGGCTCACGGGCCCAGCCGCTCTGCGGCATATGGGATCCTCCCAGACCGGGGCACGAACCTGTATCCCCTGCATCGGCAGGCGGACTCTCAACCACTGCGCCACCAGGGAGGCCCCCGTGTCCCCTGCTTTGACAAGCGGATTCTTACCACAGCGCCACCAGAAAGAAATATTAATTTCTTACCCAAGTTAGAGGTTGCCAAAAGTACTTGGCTGATTTTTATTCTAATTGGGACATTTCTTCTAAAGAGAGAATTTAAGAGGCCTTTTAATTATGTTAAACATGGTATTTGTCATTATCCAAACATTAGCCTAGTAAACTATGTGGTGGGTCTCCACAGACCACAGAGATTGTTGAAGAAATTGCTTGAGTAAACAGAGCCTCTCGTCCCCTTCTTACAGATAACTATGCCAAAAACCAACAGCCGAAGAAATACCAAGAAGAGGCCATCCCAGCATTAAGAGATATTCCTATTAGTGAAGTAAACCAAATGTTTTTTCTTGCAGCCAAAGAACTTTACACCAAAAACTGAATTGTACATAGACTAATACCAAACATTTATTACAAATTTTTGATGGAAGAATTTCGACCATAGTAATTTTGACTGTCTTTCTGATTAATATCCAGTATTGAAATGTTAAAAAAAAAAAGGAAAGAAAAATGTAAGTTGAACTTCTCTCAGATTAAGTTCTATTAATATTATAAATGTTATCAAATAGTAGTTACTAATGGACAGAGTAAATAAAATACTGCATTACCGTATGGCAAGTGTCCCTCCAGAGAGGCATTCATGTTGTAATTTTCAAAGGGCAATTGTGTCCTTCCCACTGTTCTTAGAAGCCCAGAATTCAAACTCTTAGGTTTAGGAGAACCTAAATTTAATTTGTGTCTCTGCACATTGCACATTTAGTATGTGTCTCTGCCATCAGATTCGTGTCTCAGGGATGACTGCTTTAGATGGGACAGTCGATGAAAGCTGCTGTGAGGAGGCAGTTGGGGTTGAGGTTTGATTAGCAAAAACAGGAGCCGTCACATGTGGATGGACCTAGAGTCTGTCATACAGAGTGAAGTAGGTCAGAAAGAGAAAGACAAATGCCATATGCTGACACATATATATGGAATTTAAGAAAAAATATGTCATGAAGAACCTAGGGGTAAGACAGGAATAAAGACACAGACCTACTAGAGAATGGACTTGAGGATATGGGGAGGGGGAAGGGTAAGCTGGGACGAAGTGAGAGAGTGGCATGGACACATATACACTACCAAATGTAAAATCGATGGATAGTGGGAAGCAGCCGCATAACACAGGGAGATGAGCTCAGTGCTTTGTGACCACCTAGGGGGGTGGGATAGGGAGGGTAGGAGGGAGGGAGACGCAAGAGGGAAGAGATAAGGGAACATATGTATATGTATAACTGATTCACTTTGTTATAAAGCAGAAACTAACACACTATTGTAAAGCAATTATACTCCAATAAAGATGTAAAAAAAAAAAAAAAAAAAGATTAGAGGGTCAGCAGGGCGCTTCCAGTACCGAGCAGGCAGGACAGAGACCTTGGGTGGGAAGGAGGGAGGGAGCGCAGCGTGTCCTAAGGCCAGGAGGCCAGCAGGGGGCCTAGCGCTTGCTGCGGGAGGGTGTGAGGGCTGTGAGGACCTGTGTAAGAAGTCTGGGTTCACCTGTCAGTGTGATGGGTTTGAGGCACTTCACATACTGAGCCGTTAGGAGGCTTTGAGGAAAAGTGTGTCACGGCCTGATCTGTGTTTTTTAAAAGCCACCGGGGGGAGTTCCCTGGCAGTCCAGTGGTTAAGACTCTGCACTTTCACCGCAGGTTCCCTCCCTGGTTGGGGAATTAAGATCCCACAAGCCACTGGGTGCGGCCAAAAAAAAATAAAATAAAAAGCCACTGGGCGGTGGGTGGAGGGTAGGTTCGGGTGGGGGAATTGAGGGGGGACAGGGAAGAGTGTGGAAGTAGGGAGACCGGTCAGGAGGCGATTGCATCAGACCAGGCAGAAAATGCTTGCCTCGTAGAGCAGAGTGGTAGCTGTGGAGCTGCGGAGGAGCACGTGGCTTTGCAGCATTTGTTGGAGGCACAGCTGACTGGGTAGATGGACCTGATTGTACAGGGTAGGCAGGCTACTGAGAGGAGTTGTGATCAAGAGTCATTCCTAGGTTTATTTGAATTACTGAACTGAGTAGATGATGGCACCTTCTGCTGACTCAGACAGATTTGGGGAAGTGCAGTTGAGGGGGTTGGAGGATTTGGTAACTAACTATGGATAGTTTGAGCAACGCTGCCGTATTAATATCTGGGTATGTCTCGTGTAAGATTAAGAAGCTTAGATAGAAATGTTTAAAAGAAACAAGCCACCCCTAACTTAGCAAGAGTATACTCACAGCTGGTCAGGGGGACCAAATCTAAATGCATCTAGCACTCAATGCCACCTATCTTTTGATAACTTAAATCTACCCAGGTTTGGAGCCACACCTTTTTTTTTTTTTTTTTTTTTTTTTTTTTTTTTTTTTTTCTTTTTGCGGTATGCGGGCCTCTCACTGTTGTGGCCTCTCCCGTTGCAGAGCACAGGCTCCGGATGCGCAGGCCCAGCGGCCATGGCTCACGGGCCCAGCCGCTCCGCGGCATATGGGATCCTCCCAGACCGGGGCACGAACCCGTATCCCCTGCATCGGCAGGCGGACTCTCAACCACTGCGCCACCAGGGAGGCCCTGGAGCCACACCTTTTAATTTGTGCAAATTTAACTATATTTTCTGTATTTAAAAATAAAAAAGGAAAGAAAGAAAAAAAGAAACTAATAATTTTAAATAGTTGGGAAAACCAGGACTTCCATTTCAATAACCATATCCCTGCCCAGGAAGCGTGAGATGGATAACGTGAATCTGCTGTTTCTGTTCCCTAATGAGTCCCAGTTCCTGTATTAATCTAGGGTAAGGGCACGTCACCACACTGAAGAGCAGTTTGAGGGGACCAGCCAACTCTATCAAGGGTAGAATGGTAAATAAATTGTGTCCTGTTTATACAATGGAAAACGACACAGCCATGCAAACAAGAATGAAATTACTGCTCTACCTAGCAACGTGAGTGAATTTCACAATGTTGGGCATAAAAAGCCAGACATAAAGGAATATATATATATATACACATATACACACATATATATATATACTGTATGATGCCATTTATATGAAGTTCAAAATCAGGACAATAGTTTTTAAACCTCTGGTGATATATATTAGAATAGTGTTATTAACCAGGAGGCTGCACGAGAGAACCTGCTGGTGATTTGGAAATGCCTTACGTCTTGATCTGGGTGGTAGTTACCTGGGAATAACGTATGTTTAGAAAAATAGTTATTATCACTAAGATTTCTGCTCCTAATGTAAGTTATACATCAATAATGAGGTAAAGAACAGTACTATGCCCCATCCCCAGAAATTTTGATTCATTGGTCTGGAGCAGGGCCCAAGCCGGGGTAATTTTCAATGTCACCCAGACACTTACAACAGGCAGCCAGGGTCAGAACTTCTGCTTTCATTGATTGGACTTAACTGAGCCTGTGGTCAACCAGGGCAATGGCCATTCACTTTGGAAGAGAAAGTGGCAGTTCATAGAGCTGTCCTCTTCCCACCAAACTGGGAGCTGCAACTCCTTTGAAGGTCATGATCAATTTAGTGCAGTGATTCTCACCTTTTTATAAATCTCAGGACCGCTTTATACTCATAAAGAGTGAGAGACCCAAAGAGTTTCTGTGTATGTGGATTATATTTAGAAATTAAAGTAGAAATTTTAAAAATATTTGTTTATAAATAATAAACCTGTTACATTTTGTTACATTTAAGTAACATTTTATGAAAAATAACTATATTTTCCGGAACAAATTTAGTGAGAGAAGTAGAATTGTTTAACATTTTTGCAAATCTGTTTAACATCTGGCTTAAAGGAAGACAGCTGGGTTCTCATATCTGCATCTGCATTCTGTCCTGGTACCACATGCCACAAAGCCTCTGGAAAACTCCACTGCATACTCCCAAGAGAGTGAGTGTGAAGAAGACAAATAGCATCTTATTATTATTATGAAGATGGTTTTGACCTCAGAGACCCCCTGAAAAGACTACACTTTGAGAACCACTGGTTAGTGGGCCTCAACTAGAGTGTATGTGTGTGTACTGGAGTAGAATACATTATAGCAGAGCACATTGCATTTGGTAAATATCTTGATTGAACACCTTTCGTGGTCACTTCACATCCTCTCTGTCCCACCTCTTATTCCAGCCACTGATGCTGCTTTGACCAGGTCCACACAGGTGCCACCTGCCAGTGCACCCTGAAAGCAGGGGGAGTTGACACCATAGGACACCATGGGCAGGCGTTAAGCTCCCAAAGAACTGGTTCTGAGCTGCCTTTCCTGAGCTCCAGGCAGGTCTTACGAGCTTGAGCTGTGGTTACCGTGGCAGTGGTGAACTCAGTATTGGCTCCTTGTCTTTGTTTTGCTTCCTTGCTTCCCACTCCTCCCTAGTGTCACTTTCCAAATAAACTGCCTACACAAGCCTTTATCACAGGCTCAAGCCTTTGTCACAGGCTCTGCTTTCAGGGGAACCCCGGCTGACAGGTTTGTATTTTGTAAAAATGTTGCTTCGGTTATAGGGCCATGATGTCTGATGCACTTCCCTGCTGCATCTCATAATTTAAGAAAAACACTTGAAAGACACTGTTTTGCAGTGAGCCCAACTAATAGCATAAAGTACTCCAAGTAAAAGATGTCAGTGATAGAAAACTTCCAATTTTAACAAGACCCCCTCCAGTAATTAGATTCTCAGTGAGAATTAAAAGTCCAAATATGAAACTATCTATGAAAAGCCAACAGAATTCAAATCCAAAATTCTGCCCTCCCTCATTTCTTTTTTTCTAGTTGTTTTTTCTTTTCTGCTCACTTCTTTTTAAAATTTATTTATTTATATTTTATTTCTGGCTGCGTTGGGTCTTCGTTGCTGCACATGGGCTTTCTCTAGTTGCGGTGAGCGGGGCCTACTCTTCCTTGCGGTGCACGGGATTCTCATTGCGGTGGCTTCTCTCGTTGCGGAGCACGGGCTCTAGGCACGCGGGCTTCAGTAGTTGTGGCTCGTGGGCTCTAGAGCGCAGGCTCAGTAGCTGTGGTGCACGGGCTTAGTTGCTCCGCGGCACGTGGGACCTTCCAAGACCAGGGCTTGAACCCATGCCCCGTGCGTTGGCAGGCAGATTCTTAACCACTGCGCCACCAGGGAAGTCTGCTCCCTCATTTCTTCTTCTTTTTTCTTTAACATCTTTATTGGAGTATAATTTCCTCATTTCTTTATTGGAGTATAATTTCCTCATTTCTTGGCCTGCCCTCTTTTAGCCAGAAGGATCTCAATCAAGCGCCTGGATTTTCTCAAGAAGCTGCTCCCTAGGCGTCCATCAGAACAGGTGTCACTCCTTAAGCAAATGGATTCAATCAAAAATGTCTTGTAGGGCTTCCCTGGTGGCGCAGTGGTTGAGAGTCCGCCTGCCGATGCAGGGGACATGGGTTTGTGTCCCAGTCCGGGAAGATCCCACATGCCGCGGAGCGGCTGGGCCCGTAAGCCATGGCCGCTGAGCCTGCGCGTCCGGAGCCTGTGCTCCGCAACGGGAGAGGCCACAACAGTGAGAGGCCCGCGTACAGAAAAAAAAAAAAAATGTCTTGTATATCACACTTTTTCAAAGAGTCAGTAGGACACACAGTATCATATTATCAGCCCTGTGCCTTAGAAAACCCAACCAAATCAACTGCTACAGCAGTTATCCCAGAACCTGATATATTGAACAGTACAGGCCCCTACTAGTCAGTAACTGCAATGCAGCTGTGTGGAACATGGGGCAAGGGCAGCAGAAAAGGAGCGGTTCTTGATTTGTCTTCCCAGCTTACAGGTCAGGCTGGGCAGTTGTCAAGATGCTCAGATCCCTCAGTGTAAAACCTAATTGGGTTAATTGTGGCCCTATTAATACTACCTGGGAATGGGCAGAAATTTACTTATCCCACCTCTTCTAATCAGGATAGTCTAAGTCAAAAGGCAACAAAATTTCATTTTTCAAAGAACAGAACTTTGAGATAGCCACCAAATGGGACCATGTAGAAAGGGACAGCCGGTGTCTCGGGTCACCTGTATGGACTCCTGACCAGGACTAAATGTCCTCTCCCCCGCCGTGCCTCATAACCACAAAAGTCTCAGTGTGCCAGAGATGTGACGGAAACCTCAGGGACCAAAGGAGCCATGGAGTCAGAAATGATGGCATTATAGAAAATGCAGTTGCAATTCCTGAACAAGGGCATTTGTGGGTCAAGATTTATCATATCTGTTTCCCGTGATACAGAGGAAAAACCCTTTCCAATAATTCACTACCTGCCTCCAGCTACTTCTGCAAATCCGGAGTATCCACGCTCTGTTTGTGTAGGTCACAGTCACAGAGGGTCACGTGGCCAGGGCTGGATGACGCCAGCCTCACGGGGACTCACACATCAGTCACGCAGCTCGTGTTACTAAGCCTGTTCACGCGGCCCCCCGCACGTCAGAGGCAGCTGTGAGTCAGCCCGCATCAGCTGCTGCGGGGCTTCAAGGGGCCCCTCCCACCCTCTGACATTTCGGCTTCCAGCACCCCCTGTTCTCACTGTTCTCAAGTGATGCTCCTAGGGTGGCATGCGGGAGATAACAATCATCCCTCACCTCCCTTCTGTGAAGGAGAAGCACCCGACAGGAATTAAGGTACATTATATATTCACGTGATAAACCTGAAGTTCAAAGCAGTCTTTCTTCCCGAAAGCTGATATGAGCGGGGCTGGGCCTGCTGATCTGGAGGCTGGGCGGGACCTGCTGCGTGCACGAGGGAGTGTGCTGGGCTGCAACCTGGGAGGTCCGGGCAGAGGGCAGACAGCTCGAAAGCAGTCACCTTTGCCCGTTTCCACCCATGGGCTAAATTGCACCGGTCCCGTGAGGGTAAGGAGTAAGGGGTAGAGAGAATGGCAGAAACCTCTTCCCCAGGACTTCCCCAGGAAGGACACTATCTCAGTGTTTCAGCCACTGAGATAGAAATGAGGAGAAAGACCATGGTTCCCCAGCACTGGCCACTTAGGTTGTCTCCTGTTTGGCCCTATTTTAAATAATCAGTACAGCAAACATCTTTGTGGAATTGTGTCCCTGGGCTAAGTTCCTTACATTGGAATTATTACAGGGTCAAAGGGCTTGAACTTTTTAAAAAAAATTTTATTGGAGTATAGTTGCTTTACAATGTTGTGTTAGTTTCTACTGTACAGCAAAGTGAATCAGCTATACTTATACATATATCCCCTCTTTTTTGGATTTCCTTCCCATTTAGGTCACCACAGAGCTTTGAGTAGAGTTTCCTGAACCATGTAGTAGGTTCTCATTAGTTATCTATTTTATACATAGTATCAATAGTGTATATATGTCAGGATTTCCCTGGTGGCACAGTGGTTAAGACTCCGAGCTCCCAAAGCAGGGGGCCTGGGGTTCAATCCCTGGTTGGAGAACTAGATCCCACATGCATGCCGCAACTAAGAGTTTGCATGCCACAGCTAAGGAGCCCATGAGCCACAACTAAGGAGCCCACCTGCCACAACTAAGACCCAGCAAACCAAATAAATAAATAAATAAAGCAAGAAAAACTGGTTTAAAAAAATAGTGTATATATGTCAATCCCAATCTCCCAATTCATCCCACCCCACCCTTTCCCCCTTGGTATGCTTGAACATTTTTAAGACACTTCATATGATTCCAGACTGATCTCCAAAAAGATTCTATCAATGTACACATTCCCTGTAACTCACTAACATTGGGCACTAACCTTATACTGGTGTGATGGTTAATTTTTTGTGTCAACTTGATCAGGCTAAGGGATGCCCAGACAAATGGTAAAACATTATTTCTGGGTGTGTCTATGAGGGTGTTTCTGGAAAAGATTAGCATTTGATCTGAAGACTGAGAAGATATGCCCTCCCCAGTGTGAGCAGACATCATCCAATCCATTGAGGGCCCATATAGAACAAAAGGGCAGAGGAAGGGCGAATTCTCTCTCTCTCTCCTTGAACTGGAATATCCAACTTCTGCCCTTGGACGTCAGAGCTCCTGGCTCTCAAGCCTTTGGACTCAGACTAAATCATACCACCTGCTTTCCTGGTTCTCCAGTTTACGGATGGTGGATTATGGCACATCTCAGCGTCTGTAATCATTGGAGCCAATTCCCATAATAAATCCCCTCTGATGTTTCTATGTGCGTCCTCTTGGTTTTGTTTCTCTGGAGAACCCTGACTAAGACAGCTGGGTGTGAGATGTTCCTCACATTTGGACTATACGAAATGTCACAGTGTTCCATTTTTCCAAATCTGACTCAAGTGTTTTGATTTCCCACTCTCCATTATCGACAAGAGTTTCAGAATCATCTGTTGGGGGCCTTTCTCACCCTCCCTCGGGTGTTCATGCTTATTCTATCCAAGAAAATGGGAGAAAATACTGGCCTTTAGTCCATGGTATTTGCCATCCCGACCGTTGTTCCACCCTCTCCCTAGCCCCACACAGGAGACCCCAGGCTCATGTGGCTTGTGCCCAGTGCCCACGTGCCCCAGCTGGCCACCCCATTCAAGGCCCCTACCCTGGGTGCTGCAGGACAACTCACCTCGCCCCATCTCAACACACCCAGGCATCACCGCTGGGGTTGGACACCCACCCTGCAGCAGGAGTTTCTACAACCCTTTGTAATGGTTTCCACATGGTAACCTAGAATAAAGCTCCTTCTCCCTCATAGCAAGGCAGTGTGGCCTCGGTTTTTTCTGGGCAATGCCCTGGATGGAAGGGGAAGGAGGGTGTGTAACTTCCGTCAACTGCCTTTCAAAGGAGGAGCATCTCTTCTTCATCCCTCCTCATTCCCGCTGCCCAGCGTGTGGAATTAATGACTGGAAATTGAGGTGTCCCCTTGGACTGTGAAGTGATCCAAGGAATAGAAGCCACACAGCAGCAGAACAAAAGGGCAGAAAGAGCTCAAACCCTGACACCATACTAACCCTGGATGGCCTACCCGTGGACTTGGATGTGTGGAGATTTCCTTCCATCTTGTTTTAGCCACTGTTATTTTGGGTTGTCCAAATCAGAGCCACACCTGAACCTGCCCATACATTTCCCTTCAGGGTCTAGACACAGAGACGTCATCTTTACCTACTGCGGTAGTCTGGTCATTGCCAGAATGGGCGTGGATGTCTATTCTCACCTTTGAAGGGACCAAGAAAACTTAAGAGGCTGCTAAAATGCCAGTTCCTGGCCCTAGTGAGTCTGGAAGTCCTTGGAATCTGCACATTTAACAGGCATCCTTGGAGAGTCTGATGGGAATAGACCATGGACCACATGTGGAGAGACGCTAGGCCTTTGAAACGAAAAGCCTGGTTAGGGATGGTCTCCAGGCTACAAAATCTCTTCTATCTGCACAAAAACCTCCGTCTTCCCTCCACACCACCTTCCCCAGACACACATGTGCGTGCCACCCACACCAAAGGAGACCTCCACCTGTGATGGTCTGTTCTTCCTGGGCTAGGAAGGAAAGACACTGTATTTTTCCTTTGGTGACTCTATAGCAGCAAAAATTAGCAAGATGCCCGAACATGGCTCAGAAATCACTGCTTGTCCCACTTTTGTTAATAAAGAAAATAAAGGAATAATATGTAGTTTTAATTTGTAAATTCGAATACTTAATAAAGTTCAAAATTATATACAAACAGGGACTAAATATACATTCAAATGGCCAACTTCCAAGAAGCAAAGTAAAAAAATATGTGCTTTGGCACCAATCAGCCCTGAGTTCAAATCCCAGCTCTACTATTTCCAGCCAGAGTGACCTTGGGTGTGTTACTTGACCTCTCTGAGCCTCAGTTTCAGCGACTATAAAACAACTCCAATTTTATAGGCTCTAGGGAAACATGAAGTATATAATGTACTTAAAACCATGCTTGGGGGCTTCCTTGGTGGCGCAGTGGTTGAGGGTCCGCCTGCCGATGCGGGGGACATGGGTTCGTGCCCTGGTCCGGGAGGATCCCATATGCCGCGGAGTGGCTGGGCCTGTGAACCGTGGCCGCTGGGCCTGCGCTTTGGGAGCCTGTGCTCTGCAACGGGAGAGGCCACAACAGTGAGAGGCCCGCATACCGCAAAAAAAAAAAAAAAAAAAAAAAAACATGCTTGGCACACAGTAGGCCCTTTTATAATAATAATCATGATTCTATCTCTTGCTTTTCCTCATGTTGATCACTGCCCTGACTTGTGCTTCATCTCCACCAATTCTTGTCATCATTGTATAGTGGCTGCCATAACAAATCACCTCAAGCTTACTGTCATAAATCAACAGAAATGTATTCTCTCACAGTGCTGAAGGTCTGAAATCAGTTCTTTTGGGCTAAAATCAAGGTGTCAGCAGGGCTGAGCTCCCTCCTGAAGCTCTACAGGAGAATCTGAATCTTGCCTTGTCCAGTTCTGCTGGCTGCCAGCATTACTGGGCTTGTGACTCCAATCTATGAATCAATGGTCACATGGTGTTATGGAATGAATATTTGTTTCCCCCAAAATTCATATGTTGAAATAACCCTCAATGTGACAGTATTAGGAGATAGGGCCTTGGGGAGATGATGAAGTCATGGGGGTGGAGCCCTCATGAATGGGATTAGTGCCCTTATAAAAGAGACCCCAGAGAGCTTTCTCACCCTTCTACCATGTGAGGAAAGCAGCAAGACGTCTGCTATAAATCAGGAAGAGAAATCTCAACAGACACCAAATGTGCCATTGCTTTGATCTTGGACTTCCCAGCCTCCAGATCCATGAGAAATAAATGTATGTTGTTTAAGCCACCCAGTCTATGGTACCCTGTCATAGCAGCCTGAACAGACTAAGACACTTGGCCTTCTCTTCTCCATCGATCACATTTCCCTGGGCCTGTCTCTTGTAAGGACACTTGTGATTGGATTTGGGGCCCACCTGGATAACCAAGGATCATCTCCCCATGTCATGATCCTTAACTTAATCACATCTTCAAAGACTCTTTTTCCTTATAGGGTGACATTTAAAGATTCTAGGGATTAGGACCTGATATCTTTGGGGGCCGCTGTTCACCCTGTTCCAATCATTACACATTAAAGTATGACTTAAATGTATCTCAAAAAACCAATAAAAAAGCAGTATTTCCTCAAGCCTAAGAATGAAAGCCAACAGGCTAAGGATGACACAGCACAAGGAAGGAAACCCTGTGTCCTCCACGGCAAGGTTGTGTCCTCTGCTGAATACCCCAATCCTGGGGGCACCCAATGCCATAGTCAGACTGTGTTTGATAATAAATCCCTATTGTGACACAGAGAGAGACCAACATGCTCACACATAACTAATCATTCTGCTGTCTCCTGGCCTGCTCCCTCGCCCCTGGCCCTCACCTGCTCCCCTGTTGCCCCTGCTTGGCTGGACTACCTCACTCATGGGGGGACCTTTCTGACCTTGCTCTTCTCCTTGGGAACAGAGCCTGCGTGGTTAAGAATTTGAGCTTTGTGTTTTGTGTTTTTTTAAAAATTTTTTTAAATTCATTCATTCATTTATTTATTTTTGGTGTGTTAAGTCTTCGTTGCTGCACACGGGTTTCTCTCGTTGTGGTGAGCGGGGGCTACCCTTCACTGCCGTGCAGGCGGCTTCTCATTGCGGTGGCTTCTCCTTGCGGAGCATGGGCTCTAGGCACGGGCTTCAGTAGTTGTGGCTCGTGGGCTCTAGAGCGCAGGCTCAGTAGTTGTGGCGCACAGGCTTAGTTGCTCCGCGGCATGTGGGATCTTCCCGGACCAGGGCTCAAACCCATGTCCCCTGCATTGGCAGGCGGATTCTTAACCGCTATGCCACCAGGGAAGTCCCAGAATTTGAGCTTTGGATCAGAGCCCATCTGGACACCAGTTCTCAAGTCCTGGCTTCACCTCCTACTTGGTGTGGGGGGCCTTGGAGAGTTCACTTCCTTAACCTCAGTTTTCTCACCTGTTAGATGGACAGAACTGCCTCGGGATAATCCTGAGGGTTGAATCAGCTGGAGTGGGGGAAACCCCTAGAATTCACAGAGCCTGGTCCACAGTTCTTACTGCTGCTCCCAGCCACACCCCAGATCTGCTTCCATCTCTCTCTGGATGTCTGTCCCCTGTGCTAGACACACTGTTCCATACACATACTTTGTTGTGTTAATTTTTCTTCTCGGGAACTTGTCTGATTCATCTTGGGTCCCCAGTTCCTACCACAGAGGAGTATAGAGTCGTTAAATGAAAGGAAAAAGCTCAAAGGCTCCTGTCTGGAATCATCAGAAGTGTTTATATTAAATTGTTTTGAAGGTGCAATGAGAGAGATGCAAACTTCTTTTCATATTTTAAGGAGTCAAGTCATTTAAGACCTAAATATTTAGAATGATCAATGTGGAGATCTTGTAACAACCTTAAATTATTAGAAAGCCATTGTTTCAAACTTTGATGAGCCTTTTAAGATTTTTTTTTCTGAAGTTACTAAAGTTTATGAACCTAGTCTGGTAGCTACTTCAGACCAAATTCCCAGTCATCCTTGAATGTGAAGATTAAATTTAATGTGTGTGAAAGATAGATGAAAGGATGAAAAGGCAATTAGAAATAATGGCCTCTGACCATGCAGGTACACAAATTAAAGAACTGTCAGCCCAGGACAGAGATTCTATCAGTGATGAATCTGTCGTTTCACTTGACTACTGATCTAGTACAATTATGGGAAAACTAACAGAAATGACCTGAGTGAACAGACTGGGGCCATTTGTTTCTTAAGGGAAATGTCCAGGCACCCAACTCCAGCCTTTGCTTTTCCATCACCACTGAGTGGCAGTTGGCAGAGAGGGGTGACCTTTACTTAACCTTGAGAATAACTCCACCCCTTCCTGGCCAAAATGAGGAATGTATGTCAATGCTTATTGACAATCCATTTGCAGAAGTTATTGAATGTTTGGTCTACGTCGATGATATCTTTGCCTTTTTGAACTTTATTTTACAAAATAAATATCTTTCATAGGTCATCTTAGAAGTCAGAGAGGGCCACATACCAGGTACAGATGCATGACCAGTTTAAAAGGTAACTTTTATGTCTTGTTTTGCTTTGAGGGTTTTTTTTTCTCAAACATTCATCTCAATCAATATAGAGAAATAGCCAAGTTTCGCCAGCCACCTTCTTACTGGAAGACAATCCACTTTCATTCCTCTAGGTATTTAGAAACTGTTTATTGTTGTCAACAGTCCAGTAGTTAAGTGATTCCAAAACAAATCCTAAATCAAGCACTGCTTCCAGACTTAACTCCTTCCCTTCCCCAACATCCCCGCGTAATGATTTGTTCAAAGATCTGAAGTAAACGAAATCAGATCAGATATCCAATCCCTCAAAGAAAATGGTCCCAGTGAAGTTAAATCCCCAAACTTGCCCTCATTTTCACCTCTCCGACCCATTCTTATCAGGAGTTTCTTGTCACCAATAAGATTAGTGGTAGTTAGTGCATTGGGCTAAATCAGATTTTTCATGTTGGATTAATCATGAAAATGCTATGAGCCAAATAATTTACCTGACAGAAAGGTACAGAAGAGCCCATCAACCACACATTCTATGGATCAACAGACTATGTCAGAAATACCCTTGCTTAAAAGTCTTCAAGATTTTGGCTAAGGTTATTTCATGATTATAGAATTTTTAATCTATGTAAGTAATGAATATGGAGTGGTGTCTAACGACTGATGTCAAATATTTTCATTGTTGTTTTTAATAAGTATCACTTACTTTCAAAGCAATACACATGCATTGGAGAGAATTTTAAAACTACAGAAAAAAACAAAAAAAATTAAATCACCCATAATCCATCACCCCAAAATAATTACTCTTAACAGTCTGTATAATCCCTTCTAAGGATATGTGTATGTGTGTGTTTAACAAAAAGATGATCATGCTGTAAATATAATTTTGCTTCATTTTTCAAATAACACTGTGAGCTTTTAACAACTGCATAATATTGTGTCATATGGAGGCACCATAATTTATTTTACAAATTCCCTATTATTGACTTTTAGGATGATTCTAAGTTTTCATTTTTATAAATATTATTATAACCAATATCTGTGTATAAACATATTTGCCCTTATCTCTGATTCTATCCTTCAGAAATATTTATAAAAAGGTAAGGGATATAAAGTTTCTTAGAAGCTCTTATTCCCCATGTATTGCCAAATAGCTGGGAAGGTAGCCTCAATTTTACACTCCCACCAGCAAAGTGTGACTGTCCACTGGTCAACCTCAGGTATTGATAGCCTATTCATTTATTTAATGTGCATTTTAAGCTTTATTTAATAAAGTGATAATGGGTCTCCCATGATCATTTTCAGAATAATGAAATAAATTCAAAGAAATTACAAAGTGTGGCTTGGAAAGATGACAGGAACTTAATTAGACTTACTTAATAAGCAAACTTCAAAAAAAAATAAGCAAACTTCTATGAAAAGAGAACAGACTTGTGGTTGCCAAGGGGGAGGAGGGAGGGGAGGGATGGAGTGGGAATTTGGGGTTAGCGGATGCAAACTCTTATATATAGAATGGGTAAACAACAAGGTCCTACTGTTTCAAACCTCCTGATTCTTGCTCACCTCAGGGCCTTTGCACAGACTGTTCCCTTGCCCGGAAAGGTCCTTCCCCAGCTCCGTGCCTGGATGGTTCCTCCTCACCCTTCAGGTCCCATCAAACACTACCCTCCTTAGACAAGTTTTCCCCATTATTCTCCTTCATGTTCTTCATGGCATGAATTGCAATTTATAGTTTAGAGCAATGCTTCTCCAAGTTTCTGGAATGTAGGATGAATTTTTCTAAGAAAACAAAATGGAAAAAAAGATAAACAAGGGGACTCCTTTTGTTTTTGGGGGTTTTTTTTTTGTAAACTAGAGTCAACAAACACAAAATTACTCAGTCAAAGCGCTAGAGAAATTTCTAAAAACTTCTGTCAACTTCAGCGCTACCTTGTCTGAGCCTAGTAACATGCAGGTTGTGGCCCGGCCTTGTGTCCACAGACCCCACTGAGAGAATCACTGGTTTGTCCCCACTAAACAGTGAGCTCAAAGGGGGGAAAGGACCTCATCTGTCTTTTCACCACATGTCTCTAAGGTGTAGAATGGTACATGGTACAAAATAGGTGTTCAATCCGTTTTTATTGAATGACTTGAGTGGTTGAACCAACGACCAGTCACTAATAATAAAGGAGGGTGTGGGACTTCCCTGGTGGTCCAGTGGTTAAGAATCTGCCTTCCAATGCAGGGGACACAGGTTTGATCTCTGGTCGGGGAACTAAGATCCCACATGCCACGGGGCAACTATTGAGCCCACACACCACAACTAGAGAGAAGTCCTGCGTGCTACAACAAAGAGCCCAAGTGCTGCAGCGAAAGATCCTGCATGCCACAACTAAGACTCAACACAGGCAAATAAATAAATATTTTTTTAAAAAGATGAAAACTCAAAAAAAAAAATAAATAAAGGAGGGTGTGTAGCAAAGAAGGGTCCACTGGGTGGTTTGGCAGGCTGGTCACTGTTGGCCGAGGGGCTGGGTGCAGGTGGTGAAGTCTGCAAGCATCATGGGGGACCAGCAGGGGCCCAGGGGTGACTCGGGAGTACTCTCACTGCCCAGGCCCGTGGAGGTCAAGAGAGGCCCCGGCAGCAGCCTTTGCCCATGCGGCAGCCATGGTTTATCCCAAAACAACTCGGCTTAGCCTGCCCTCACCTCTCTGCCTGGTGGCGCCTCTGATCTCTGACGAGATTCCTTTTGAGGATCCAGGGTGGAAATTCTGTTCAAGGTCCACTGACCTGGGTAGGGGTGGGGAGCTCCCCGAGGGGACACTTAGACAGACTCTGAGGGTCCAACTTAGGTGGGATGGGCCGGCAGTCATCAGCCCTCTGCTAGTGAGTGGTACTTCCGCGACATGCAGCCTAGACACAGGGTCCCAGAGAGAGGCCAGCAGAGACTCAGGCCTGAAACAGAGAAAGAATCTGAAGGGCTGGGGGCAGGAAGGGGTCTGGGGCAGCAGAGTCCAGCTTAGGTGGGCTTCCAGAGGTTGGCCTCTGCTGTTCAGGGATGTGTGACTTCAAGAGAAAGCAGGCTCAGATATAAACCCACAATGCAGATAAGGCAACGGAACTTCTTCTGAACTTATCAGCCAGGAGAAATGTTGTGGGCAAAACACACAGGACAGAGAGGAATGGGCTAAGGGGAGGTGTCCAGACCCAGGGGCCTCAGGACAGCAGGGGGAGGTGACGGCAAGGTCAGGCAGGAAGCACTCTTCCTCCTGGTGCAGCGGGAGGGGCTGAGGCAGGACCACGACGTAAAAGCGTAAAAGCGCAGCAGGCAGGAGAGAGAAGCGGGGAAGTGGAGCCGTGAGGACGCAGGCTGGGAAGGCACTGGGAATTCTCCGAGGCTGGGCCTGGCCCCGGCTACCATCTGAGCAGAGCTGTCTGGTCCAACATCCGATCAGAGTGGGTGGAAACCTTGGGAGACATCCTTAAGGCTCATTATAACAAAGGGGCCTGGGAAAGGCAGACCCGGCCAGGAAAACTCTCCTGTACCATCACTAGGGAGTCTGTTATGTGTCCGATATTTTCATGTATGTCTCTTTCTGCTTATTTTCCTATTGTGATTAACAGTAAGATGTTTCACATAAAAAAGGCCTATTTAGGTGGGCCTATGTGAAAGTGCCATTTTTGTAAGTCAAATACCAGCCATTTCATGCGGTTCCACCAAGTGTAACTGGGTCCAGGACAGAAAGCAGTGGGTTGCTAAGGAGACAGACTTCTTTCTCAACCAGTTCTGGCTGTGGAGCTGATCCGATGCCTCAGAGACCAGAAAGGGGATGGATCAACAAAGAGAGAAAATGGCTGCGTCCTCAGGAGCAGAGGGAAAGGGGACCGTGACCAGGAGAGCGGGTGCGGAAGAGCAAAGGGTGGGGCGGGGGACGGGGTGTTCTTCTCTGGCAGAACGGGTCCCCGGGGTGGGCTGTCCGTGGTCTACAGCTGGACTGTAAACACAGCAGTGTAATGTAGGAAGTGTCAGTCTGTGTTGGTTTTAATCAGGTTACTGAGTTGTTTTTCTCCCCCTGACGTCCCTGGCAGCCCAACACTCAATATCCAACCACCCCCGCCCGGTGTGATGAGCTGCCCGCTCGGGTAGAATCAACCACACTCAGAGCCCAGAGGAGAGAGAATGCCCAGTGTCACCACCCAGAGCTGCCTGGGGCAACGGGACACCTGCGCGAGCCTCAGCTGTGGCTCCTTCTGAGGCCTGCCCCCGGGAGTGCCAGGGGAAGGGGCCAGATTTCCGAGGGATGGCCCCGTTCCCCCTGCCAGTAGCCCTCGCCCGGGCCAGACGTGGGAGCGGCTGTAGCCTGGCACCCTCTCTGGCTCTGGATCTTCTCTTTCCTCCCCACTGACGTCAGGATGGAGGATGGAGGAACAGGGATGCTACAGCCCTACCTGGGGAGACACTGGTTCACCTGGAGGTGAGAGGACACGCTCTGTTCCACCTGAGGGACCTCCCTCAGGCTAATTCACAGCTGCGGGGTCCTGCTTCTCCCTCAGCATCCTCTGGCAGGGCCACCTCTCCTGCACGCCACCAGCAGAGCCCTGGACTCGGATGCTGGCCCCCAAGCGTCCCCTGTGAGAGTTGGACAAGTTGTTAATTGCTTCCATCTCGGCCGACGGAGCTGTCAAAAGGGGATAGTAATGATCGCTACATCACAGGGCCCTCGTGAGAATGAAATGAGTGAAAACACTTGGAACATTGCCTGGCACATGGTCAGGGTCCGACAAGCGTTACCTAATTATAGTTATGTATTATTGTCGTTACTGAAGACCCAAGGGTTTCTCATGCCGCTCGGGACAGGAATGCAGCTGGCTATCAGGAAGGCAATGGAAGCAAGAACTAGCCATGCAACAGGACTCAGCTGCTCATCTTTCTCCTTCCAAGCACATCTGGTTCATTTTGTGTCTCTCTGCAGATCCTCCTTCCCTAACCCCCAGTCCACGTCACCAGACGTGTCCACCCGCAGCCCTGAATGCTTGTGTTCTAGGCTCAGCCATGTTCCTAGGTGGCTTCTCTTGTGAACTGGGGGATGGTCCCCAAAGTAGAGGGAAGTAAGTGTGAGCTGGACTATCCCCCCAGAAGTGTCTGTTATAGGAAGAAAGAAAGCATTAAAAGGAATTCTACACACATTAATGTCAAAATGGCAGTTAAACTTCCGTCCTTTCTGGAGAAGTTGCAAAAGCAAAAAACTATTGTGAGTGTGGATATCACTACAAAGAGAATTAAGTCAAGGTACTTCTTTGACTAATCAAAACAATGTTTTCTTTTCTTCGGACCTGGATTATGAAGGGATTGCACTCCAAATAACAACCAGGGCAGATTGTGATAAAGAGAAGGCACAGCCTTGATTCCTGGGGCCTTGACTATTTAGAAGTCATTTTGAAACTTTTCATGTTACTTTTACTGTAGTTCATGTTAACTTCTTGTCACATTTTAAATATTGTGTTGAATGTGTGAAATAAAGACAAAAAAGACCATTGTGACAGCTTTACTGAGGTGCTTGGCGAAGGTCAGACCATACTCAAAAGTACTTTGGGGGGGCCTTCCCTGGTGGCGCAGTGGTTGAGAGTCTGCCTGCCAATGCAGGGGACACGGGTTTGTGCCCCGGTCTGGGAAGATCCCACATGCTGCGGAGCGGCTGGGCCCCTGAGCCATGGCCGCTGAGCCTGTGCGTCCGGAGCCTGTGCTCCACAACGGGAGAGGCCGCGAAAGTGAGAGGCCTGGGTACCACAAAAAAAAAAAAAAAGTACTTTGGGGAATTAATATAACTGACACAGGCATACACTTAAATAAAAGAGCTAAAATTAAAAATAGTGATAACACCAAATGCTGACAAGAATGCAGAGAAACTGGGTATTTCATGTATTGTTGGTAGTAATGTAAATGGACCACCACTGTGGAAAAGATATTAAACTTACACTTACCATATGACAACTATCACACCTCAGAGCTATCACACCTCTGGACATTTGTCCCCCAAAAAATGAAACTTATCCTCACACAAAACTCTAGACATTATAGTTTATAGCAGTTCTATTTGTAATAGCCAAAATGTAGAAATAACCTAAATGTTCTTTGGTGGGTGAAAGGTTAAGCAAACTATGTTGCATGTATATCATGAATAATATTTGACAGTGAAAAGTAATCAACTATTAAAAAAAAACTTGACACATGAAACAACTCTTAGGGCAAGCTTTGTGTCCTTCCCCTGTGTGTAGAAAATAATTGTGCTCATTGTCATGCTTGATTAAGGAAATCTTCCCTGCATCTCCTATTTTATTTTTATTTAAAAGAGCTAGCGAAGAGCAAATAGAAGAGGGAAAAAGTGTAGTGGTTTTAGCAATTCATTTGAATAAGGGAACAAATGCCATCTGCTTCTATTTGGATTCAGTAATTAGAAAAGCGATACACATGGAGCATCCAATGTGGGACTAGAATGCTTTTCTCTGGCAAAAACCAATTAAGCATACAATCATACACCCAGTTTACAGTTCTCTCATAGAATCTATGCCACTTTTGGAAAGGACTGTCTCATGTTTATGGAAAACAAGATTACAAGGCTAGGATGAACTTTAAGAAGCTGTCTAGATACATGGCAGTACTACTTACAATAGCCAAGACATGGAAGCAACCTAAATGTCCATCGACAGATGAATGAATAAAGAAGATGTGGTACATATATACAATGGAATATTACTCAGCCATAAAAAAGAATGAAGTACTGCCATTTGCAGCAGCATGGATGGACCTAGAGATGATCATACTAAGTGAAATAAGCCAGAGAAAGACAAATATCATGTGATATCACTTATATGTGGAATCTAAAAAAAAAGAAAAAAAATGAACTTATTTACAAAACAGAAATAGACCCACAGACATAGAAAACAAACTTATGGTTACCAAAGAGAAAAAGGGGAGGGGAAGGAATAAATTAGGGGTTTGGAATTAACAACATACACTCTGCTATATATAAAATAGATAACCATCAAGGACCTACTGTGTAGCACAGAGAACTATACTCAATATTTTGTAATAACCTATAATGGAAAAGAACCTGAAAGAGAATATATACATATACATATATATATACATATATGTGTATGTATAACTGAATCACTTTGCTGTACATCTGAAACTAACACAACATTTATAAGTCAATTAAAAAAAAACAGCTATCTAGAGAAACAACCCAAATATCCATGGACAAACAAATGGATAAACTAAATGTGCTCTATCCATACAATGGAATACTATTCAGCCACAAAAAGGGATGAAGTAGTGATGTATGCTACAACTTGGATGAATCTTCAAAACATTATGCTGAGTGAAAGAAGCCAGTCACAAAAGTCCACATGTTACACAATTCCATTCATATGCAAGTATAGAATAGGGAAATCTATAGAGACCAAAAGTAGATTTGTGGTTGCTTAGGGCTGGGGTAGGGGAATAAGGGGTTGACAGCTAAAGAGTACGGGGTTTCTTTTTGAGATGATGAAATGTTCTAAAATTGACTGTGGTGGGACTTCCCTCGAGGTCCAGTGGTTAAGACTCTGTGCTTCCACTGCAGGGGGCGCAGGTTCGACAGGGGAACTAAGATCCCACATGCTGTGCAGCAGCAGCCTATATATATAAAAGAGAGTGAGAGAGGGACTTCCCTGGTGGTGCAGTGGTTAAGAATCCACCTGCCAAGGTAGGGGACACGGGTTCGAGCCTGGTCTGGGAAAATCCCACATGCCGCGGAGCAGCTAAGCCCGACGCCACAGCTATTGAGTCTGCGCTCTAGAGCGCACGAGTCACAGCTACTGAACCCCGCGAGCCTAGAGCCCGTGCTCCACAACAATAGAAGCCACCGCAAGGAGAGAGAAGCCCGTGTGCCACATCGAAGAGTAGCCCCCGCTCTCTGCAACTAGAGAAAGTGCACACAGCAATGAAGACCCAACGCAGCCAAAAATAAATAAATAAATAAATATTTTTTTTAAAAGAGAGAAAAAAATTGTGGTGCTGGTTACACTTATCTGTGAATATACTAAAAACCACTGAATTATACATTTTAAATCAGTGAATTTAGGGTATATGAATTCTATCTCAGTAAAGCTGCTTTTAAAAAAATGAATGGATTGATGAAAATTGGTTTTAAAAAAAAAAAGCTGTCTGAGTCATCCACATTTAGGTCATTCCAGACAAAACTGAGAAGGGCTGGTTGCTTGGGTTGATAAAACCCTTTCTTTTTGTGTTGCTGAACTAGCCTTCTAATGTGGAGTGAATCTGTATTCATTGCATTGCCTCTTATGCAATAAATAATACTTTTCAAATGTTAAGTTATCCCAAAATATGGGATCCAAAATAATTTTTTTCCATTTCATAAACCTAAGCAAGTAGGTGATTAGTTGTCCTATATCACTGTGTATTGAAAATTTGACATTTGACAAGTCAGTTTTTCACAAAACATGTCCTGGTAGAATTTTAGAACATGGCCACAGTTTATCAAAACATGAAAAGTGTGACCGAGGGACTTCCCTGGTGGTCCAGTGGGTAAGACTCTGCACTCCCAATGCGGGGGGCCCAGGTTCAATCCCTGGTCAGAGAACTAGATCCCGCATGCATGCTGCAACTAGAAGCCTGCATGCCGCAACTAAAGATCCCACATGACACAATGAAAATCCTGCATGCCACAACTAAAGACCCAGCACAAGCCCCAAATAAACAATAAATAAATAAATATTTTAAAAGAAAAGTGTGACCAAATTCAGGAAGCCCATCTGAGCTTGGAGAATACAATTTCTGGCAAATGAGAAGGTCAAAAATTGTGGCAATTTTTTTTTTTTTTTTTTTTTTTTTTTTGCGGTACGCGGGCCTCTCACTGTTGTGGCCTCTCCCCCTGTGGAGCACAGGCTCTGGACGCGCAGGCTCAGCGGCCATGGCTCACGGGCCCAGCCGCTCTGTGGCATGTGGGATCTTCCCGGACCGGGGCACGAACCCATGTCCCCTGCATCGGCAGGCAGACTCTCAACCACTGCGCCACCAGGGAAGCCCTGTGGCAATTTTTAAAACAAAAAAAAAAGCAGATAGTTAAGAGCATAGGATCACTTCCCTTAATGCTGAAAGCAAGGGCCACAGCCACTCTCTTTGGGACACTAAGGTCTGGTAGAAAAGAAATAAAAAATGTAGTCACCACTCACCATCTGAACACAAAGACGTAATGGACACTATTCAAGAGGCCACTCCTCTGTGTACTAACAAAGTACCTCAGAGACTCAGAAAGATGAAGCAACAACAGACAGAATCCAAATAAAAAAAGAGGCTGAACGAAAACAAAACTGAGACATTCCTACAGCCCAATCCATTAGGGTGTAGAAAACCTCAAGGTGCGGGAATTCTGGTGAACCCGTCAAGGGCAGGCGGCAAGCCAGAGGGTGCTATAGAAAGTTTTCTCCAAACCCAGTGGACACCCAGTCCAGAGACCAGGAAGTGAAACTGATGTGGATATTCGCTGGGAAGTTTTGTTCACTGCGGGCAGATCCTCTGGATTTCTAGGACTTACCGGGGCCATGGAAACAGCCCACTGACAGCGCCATGGGCTGAATCAGGTGCTGGCTTGACTTCAGGTATCAAGGTGGGAGGTCAGGGGTGGGCTATGATGGGGGCCAGTTCCTATGAGCTTACAGCCACCCCAGAAGACCTGGTAATGGGCAAGAGCCTAGGAGACAGAGGCACGGAGCTCCAGAAAATAGCAGAGTGCCCACTAAAAACCGAAAGACTCAGCCCAGCATCGTGCGCTAATAATTACCTTGGACTTTTTATTTATTTTTATTATTTTAATTTTTATTTATTTATTATTTATTTATTTGGCCTCCCCGTGCAGTATGTGGGATCTTAGTTCCCTGACTAGGGATCGAACCCGTGCCCCCTGCAGTGGAAGCGTGGAGCCCTAACCACTGGACGGCCAGGGAGTTCCCACCCAGGACTTTTTAAAACCATGAAAAATAAATTGATTTTCAGACCACAGGAGGACATTGAACAAACTTAATGCTTTTCTTCCAGATCAAAGCTAACACAAGATACAAACCATGCTCCTCCGGATCTCACCCGGGAGCCTGCAGGAATGCCAGGAAGTTCACATTGGTCTCATTTCCCAAGGGCCAAAACCCACAGCAGACAGTGTCTTCAGAAGTTATGTTTGTGAGCGATCACACTCCAGTAACTTTGTGACTGATATTCAATTGTCCTGACTACGAGAGTGTTTGCTCAGGTCAATTCTGAAGAAGAATGAACGTGTGTTTATATTTAGGAAACTTCTGCATTTAGGAATGTTTACTCTTAAATCACTTCAAGTGGCTTTCAAGATTTTAGCAAAATAAAATGATTTATACTCAAACTAACTCTACACATACCCTATGACCCGGGGACCATCCCTAAATATCTACACATCAGAAATGTACACACTCATGTACAAAAGGCATATACAAAAATGTACCTAGCTGCCTTATTCATAATAGCCCGCAAACTGGAAGCAATACAAAAGTCCCTCAACAAGAGAATGGATAAATAAGTAGTGATATATTCCTGCAATAGAATACCGTAGAACAACTGGTGACTCTTAGGTAGAGTAAAAGAAACCAGACACGTATGAGCACATACTGTATGATTCCATTTATGTAAAGTTCAAAAGTAGGCAAAACGAATCTATGGTATTTGAAATCTGAATAGTGGTTATCTTTGGGGTAGAGAGTGAGTGTGGTAGCTGGAAGGGGGCATAACAGGGACCGCTGGGGTGGTGGTAATCTTCTAGTTCTTAACTTGGCTGGAGTTTTAAGGGTGTGCTGCCTTTTAAAATTCGTCAAGCACTTATTATTTGCTCACTTTTCTGTATATAGTATATGTTGATAAGAAATGTATTATTTATTTATTTATTTATTTGTGTATTTATTTATTTATTTTTGGCTGCGTTGGGTCTTCGTTGTGGTGCACGGGCTTCTCATTGCAGTCGCTTCTCTTGTTGTGGAGCATGGGCTCTAGGGGTGCAGGCTTCAGTAGTTCTGGCACACGGGCTCAGTAGCTGTGGCTCACTGGCTCTAGAGCGCAGGCTCAGTAGTTGTGGCACACGGGCTTAGTTGCTCTGCGGCATGTGGGATCTTCCCGGACCAGGGCTTGAACCCATGCCCCTGCATTGGCAGGCGGATTCTTAACCACTGCGCCAACAGCAAAGCCCAGAAATGTATTTTTAAATAAACATTTAAAAATATCTTTTAGGGCTTCCCTGGTGGCGCAGTGGTTGGGAGTCCGCCTGCCGATGCAGGGGATACGGGTTCGTGCCCCGGTCCGGGAGGATCCCATATGCCGCGGAGCGGCTGGGCCCGTGAGCCATGGCCGCTGGGCCTGCGCGTCCGGAGCCTGTGCTCCGCAACAGGAGAGGCCACAACAGTGAGAGGCCCGCATACCGCAAAAAAAAAAAAAAAAAAAAAAATCTTTTAGGGCTTCCCTGGTGGCGCAGTGGTTGGGAGTCCGCCTGCCGATGCAGGGGATACGGGTTCGTGCCCCGGTCCGGGAAGATCCCACATGCCGCGGAGCGGCTGGGCCCGTGAGCCATGGCTGCTGAGCCTGCGTGTCCAGAGCCTGTGCTCCGGAACGGGAGAGGCCACAGCAGTGAAAGGCCCGCATATAGCAAAAAAAAAAAAAAAAAAAAAAAAAAATCTTTTAATGATCCACATGATAGCTGCAACTATTACTAGGGACCAGCATAGTCCTGGAAACTTAGTTACATAGACATAGTTACATAGTTACATAGAAAACTATGTAAAACTTCTGAATTTGCAGGTGTACTATTTGATGTACCTGGAGAGACCCCAAATTATGTCAGTTGGTGACCGTTATTCTTTGGTATTATTGATAACTGAAGTCTTACACCTCACTTAAATCTGGGTACTGGCCAGACTACATTGTTCAATAACATAATCTGGGAGCTTAAAGTAATTTAAGAGACTTTTAGAAATATCTAGCCTAATGATGACCTGATCTCAGCAACCGATCTTCCCGTCATGTCTTACTTTGGAATTGAAGTCATCATCCTAAAAGCACACCTGAGACCTCTTTACCTTTATGTGATGGATGGCTCAGAGGTCACTGCAAGTGTGCAGAAGACAAGAACCTTGATAAACCCAGAAGCATCAAAAACGAAGAGTGCCAAAGAAGAAACCAAAGGATTTCTTCAGAACTTTTTTTTAATTTTACTTTTTAAAATGTAAATTTTGTCATGCCACAGAAAGATTGTATTATTCCTTTAGTGGTTCAGTGGCTAAAGAAGGAGATACAAATATTGTTATAATAGACGAGTTTAAGCTTTTTTAAACAAATTTATTGGGGTGTAATTTATATACTATGGAGTCACGCATTGGCACTGAAAAATTCAATGATTTTAGTGAATTTTTAGAAATGTGAAGCAATCAACATCATACAGTTTTAGAACATTTCTACCACTTCTAAGAGTTTCCTTGTGCCCATTTATAGTTAATCCATGTTCCAGCTGCCAACACTAAGCAACCAATTCTGCTTTCTGTTACTATAGATTTGCATTTTCTTATATAAACGGAATCATACAGTATAATCTGTTGTATCTTGTTTCTTTCACTTAGCATGATGTTTTCAAGGTCCATTCATGTTTTAGCATGTATTAAAACTTCACTGCACTCCTTTTATTGTTGAATAATATCCCATTACATGGATATCTCACATTTTATTTATCCATTCACCAGTTGATAGATATTTGGATTGTTTCCAGTTTGGAATTATTATGACTAAAGCTGCTATGAACCTTCATGTACAAGTCTTTGAGTGGACAAAAGTTTTCATTTCTCCTGGGTAGATTCCTAGGAGTGGAATTCCTAGGTTGTATGGTAAAGTTATGTTTAACTTTTTGTTTGTTTGTTTTTGTTTTTTTGTGTTTTTTGCAGTTCGCGGGCCTCTCACTGCTGTGGCCTCTCCCGTTGCAGAGCACAGGCTCCAGATGCGCAGGCTCAGCGGCCATGGCCCACAGGCCCAGCCGCTCCGCGGCATGTGGGATCCTCCCGGACCGGGGCACAAACCCGTAACCCCTGCATCGGCAGGCGGACTCTCAACCACTGCGCCACCAGGGAAGCCCTATGTTTAACTTTTTAATGAAACTGCCAAACTGTTTTCCAAACTGTTAGCTATTTTACATTCCCACCAGTGACGTATGAGGGTTCCAGTTTCTTCACATCCCTGGCAACATTTGTTATTATCTGTCTTTTAAAAATTGTAAACATTGGAATATTAAAATAATACTGTATTTTAGACTTGCCCAGCAACCTCTCAGCCAGTCAAATTATTGTTATAAACATCCATCATTTTCATAATCATCATGAAAAATCACCTATTTATGCATTGGTCTTTCACAAGTAATTCTACAAAAATGAGTCACGCAGACATGACTCATGCCCTGCAGGAAAGTAGAAAATTCTCCCTCTGATATTTCTGTACAAGGTACTTTTTCTCTTATTTAGATATATCTTCTTCCTATCACAGGAAAAAAGGTGATAAAAATAAACTGCTCAAACAAAAACCTCTGAGCCACAACTACTGAGCCCACATGCCACAGCTACTGAAGCCTGCTCTGCTAGAGCCCCCTGCTCTACAACAAGAGAAGCCACCGCAATGAGAAGCCTGTGCACTGCAACGAAGAGTAGCCCCTGCTCGCCTCAACTAGAGAAAGCCCACGAGCTGCAAAGAAGACCCAACAAAGCCAAAAATTAAACAAAAAAGCCATCATAGGGATTTTTTTTTCTTTTTGTAAATAAATGGAAAAGGAGAGTGTGTCCAATATGGAACAGTGGAGACTGGAGAATTGAAGAGGGCAAGGTTGTTCAACTGGGGCAGTTGTGACTCAGCACCAGCTGATTGGTTCCACATGGGAACTCAGGCAAGTGTTGCCAGAGATTCAGGTTTTTAAAGGGAAATTCCCTGGGAATTCCCTGGTGGTCCAATGGTTAGGATTTGGAACTTTCACTGCCGTGGCCCAGGTTCCGTCCCTGGTCAGGGAACTAAGATCCCATAAGCTTCAGGGCGTGACCAAAAAAAAAAGTAACAAAAAAAGAGAAATTCCCTGATCAAGCCCATGTGAAGGGAAAATAAAGACTTTTGAAGAGCAATCTTCTCTCTCTCTCCTCTGTTTTGCTGTAAGATGTACATAAGCCAGTGGTAGCCTCCTGACTCCAGAAAGGTTAGACAGTGCAGCTAATTTTATAAAAATAAGAACTTTCAAATAGGGAACTTTTGCAAGCCTTTGTCATCATATGAGGAGTGACCCCAACAGTGTTTCAAACTAAACAGAAGTTAGCAGCTATCTTTTTGGCAAAGCACTTGACTGTCAAACTGAAAAGATTTTTACATTTTTCTGACCTTTTTGTAGGCTGATTGTTAGAAATATGCCAGTTAGCAAATATTTTAACAAGACAAACACACGAAAAAAGTTGTTTCTTTGATGCAGAGATTATTATTATTATTATTTTTGGCCTCACCAGGCAGCATGTGGAATGTTAGTTCCTGGACCAGGGATGGGATGGAACCCGCAACCCCTGCATTGGAAGTGCAGAGTCTTAACCACTGGACCGCCAGGGAAGTCCCCACAGATGATATTCTTAAAAATGAGTGAAAAAGGGTTAAATCAAAAGAAACTCATGCTGTGAAGAAGAGCCTTGTGAAAATAGGTGTTTGGAATTGTTTCTACCATTAGGTGCGTTTTCTGCTGAAATTGATGTTACTTTTAAAAAAACCCACCAAGTCTGTATAACTTCAGACAAAAAAACAAAAACACTTAAAATGTTTTAGGACTTCCCTGATGGCACAATTGTTAAGAATCTACCTGCCAATGCAGGGGACACGGGTTCGAGCCCTGGTCCAGGAAGATCCCACATGCCACGGAGCAACTAAGCCCTTGTGCCACAACTACTGAGCCTGCGCTCTGGAGCCGGCGAGCCACAACTACTGAGCCCGCGTGCTGCAACTACTGAAGCCCGCATGTCTAGAGCCCATGCTCCACAAGGGAAGCCACCGCAATGAGAAGCCTGCACAACAAAACAAAGTTGCTCCCAATGGCTGAAACTAGAGAAAGCCCACGCACAGCAACGAAGACCCAACGCAGACAAAAACAAATAAATAAGTAAATAAATTTCTAAAAATAAATAAATAAAATGTTTAAAAATCTTCCCAGAAGTGGCTAAAACATAAATATATTACATAGCCAAATAAAAATATGAAATGCAACATCTGTTGGTTCAAAAAACAACAAATTGACAAAAAGGATCATGGAAATTTACTCATCAAACTTCAACAAAATCTTCTGCAAAATGGGCGGATGGGACTGAAAACAAATATTGTGATTTATTAAGTGCATGATGTGTCTCTTTCATGGGACTCTATGCTTCTCTGTGAGATAACTTAAATAGAAATTATATTTAATATATAATAAATACATGAGAGCAAAAATATTTAAAATTAATTAAAATTATGTTTACAATGATTATTTGATATGTGTATTATCCTTTAAAATATGTAGTGTGTATATCTTATAATGTGTAAAACTATTAGTCTGATAGTATGTGATCATATGAAATTGCTATTTTTGTAGGTCAGAACAATGGAACATCAGCAATTTCAAATGACTCAACATAAGGTAGAGTTTATAAGTGAATACATGTTCGGGTGCAGGCTCAATTTTTTTTTTTTTTTTTGCTTTTAGCTCTTGTTCTTATATTTTATTTATTTTTACTTTTTCATTGAAGTACAGTTAATTTACAATGTGTTAGTTTCAGGTGTACAGCAAAGTGATTCAGATATAGATATATATATATATAGATATAGATTTTTTTGCAGATTCTTTTCCATTATAGGTTGTTACAAGATCCTGAGTAGAGGATCTTCCCTGGTGGCGCAGTGGTTAAGAATCCGCCTGCTAATGCAGGGGACACGGGTTCGAGCCCTGGTCCAGGAAGATCCCACATGCTGTAGAGCGACTAAGCCCATATGCCACAACTACTGAGCCTGCACTCTAGAGTCAGCAAGCCACAACTACTGAACCCATGTGCCACAACTACTGAAGCCCGCACACCTACAGCCCGTGCTCCGCAGCGAGAGAAGCCACCACAATGAGAAGCCCATGCACCGCAATGAAGAGTGGCCCCCGCTTGCCACAACTAGAGAAAGCCCTCGCACAGAAACGAAGCGCCAACACAGCAAAAATAAATAAGTAAGTTAATAAACTCCTACCTCCAACAACAACAAAAAAGAGTAGCCCCCGCTCGCTGCAACTAGAGAGAAAGCCAGTGCAGCAAGGAAGACCCAACGCAGCCAAAAGTAAATAAATATAGAAATACGTATATTTTTAAAAAAGATACTGAGTATAGTGCTATACAGTAGGTCCTTGTTGTTTACCTATTTTATATACAGTAGTGTGTATATGTTAATCCCAAACTCCTAATTTATCTCCCCCACCTCAATATTTTTTCAATGATAGGGATACATGATCAAAACTGTGGAGCTGGGGGCTTCCCTGGTGGCGCGGTGGTTGAGAGTCCGCCTGCCGATGCAGGGGACACGGGTTCGTGCCCCGGTCCGGGAAGATCCCACATGCCGCGGAGCGGCTGGGCCCGTGAGCCATGACCGCTGGGCCTGCGCATCCGGAGCCTGTGCTCCGCGACGGGAGAGGCCACAACAGTGAGAGGCCCGCGTACCACAAAAAAAAAAAAAAAAAAAAAGTGTGGAGCTGGGCTTCCCTGGTGGCACAGTGGTTGAGAGTCCACCTGCCAATGCAGGGGACACAGGTTCGTGCCCCGGTCCGGGAAGATCCCACATGCCGCGGAGCGGCTGGGCCCCGGCTGCACCACAACAAAGAGTAGCCCCCGCTCGCCGCAACTAGAGAAAGCCCGCTCGCAGCAACGAAGACCCAATGCAGCCAAAAAAATAAAAAAATAAAAAAAATCCCGAAAAAACCCAAACTTATGGTTACCAAATGAGTAAAGGCAGAGAGATAAATTAGGAGGTTGGGATTAACATATTCACTCTACTATATATAAAATAGATAATCAACAAGGACCTACTGTATGGGTCAGGGAACTCTACTCAATATTTTGTAATAATCTATAAGGGAAAAGAATCTGAAAAAGAATGTATGTATGTGTGTATATATATATATATATATATATATATATATATATATATATATATATATATATATATATAGAAACATTTGCTGTACACCTGAAAATAACACATTGTAAATCATTGTAGTTCAACTAAAAAAGAAAGAAAGAAAGAAAGAGAGAGAAAGAAAGAAAGAAAGAAAGGAAGGAAGGAGGGAAGTTATTTGTTCTTCATCCAGGGGTCCATGACTCGGACAGTAGGAGATGTCATCCATGTGACACATTACAGTGAACTTAAAGGAAAGGGATTGATCAATAAGTTTATTTGCATATTATTAACTGAGTAAAATTCACATTTGAGCAAAAAAATTTTTTTGTTTTTCTTTAAAAAATGTTTTTATTGTTTAATTGTATTGTTTCATTTATTGTTTAAAGTACCTTTTTCCAAACTTAAAAACAATTCTTACTGGGCCTGTTTCAGAAAGGATTTAAGATGGCCTCCTATTTTGCTGGATTTTTAACAAAAACACTAGAAGTCTTACCCTTACTCTCCCTTCCTGTGATGCTTGGGATGGAACTTAAGTCATCACATTTGGCTTTGTTTTGTTTTCTTAATAAATCAGTTCTAATGAGAAAAAAGATCTGGCCCAATCACCAGTTTACCATGAAGAAACTAAACCTTGCCTGCATGCTGATGGCACCAGAATTTTAAATATGCTGCGTGGTAGACTTCCCTTAAATTACTTAGAATATGGCCAGCTTAATGCAAATAAGGACAATGAGACCTTTTAGCCATGGTGGTGACGGCATCACAGGTCGTGTGAGAGGCATTTGTGACATGGGAGACGGTGCACGCAGGGCTCCTGTGTTCTTGCTGGTGACTGTGGTGACGTGGGTCCGCTGTGTAAGGGCTCAAACCTGAGCGAGCTCCACACTTTTTTTTTTTTTTTTTTTTGCGGTACGCGGGCCTCTCACTGCTGTGGCCTCTCCCGTTGCAGAGCACAGGCTCCGGACGTGCAGGCTCAGCGGCCATGGCTCACGGGCCCAGCCGCTCTGCGGCATGTGGGATCTTCCCAGACCGGGGCACGAACCCGTGTCCCCTGCATCGGCAGGCAGACTCTCAACCACTGCGCCAGCAGGGAAGCCCACTCCTATTTTTTATTTTATTTTATTTTCTGGCCACGGTGCACAGCTTGTGGACTCTTAGTTCCCCAACCAGGGATTGAACCCATGCCCTTGGCAGTGAAAGCATTGACTCCTAACCACTGGACCGCCAGGGAATTCCCTCCTATTTTAAAAAAATATATTTATTTATATATTTTTGGCTGTGCCAGGTCTTAGTTGCGGCATGCAGGATCTTTCGTTGCAGTGCTTGGGCTCAGTAGTTGTGGCTCCTGGGCTTAGTTGCCCCAGGGCATGTGGGATTGTAGTTCCCTGACCAAGGATCCAACCTGGGCCCCCTGCATTGAGAGACGGATTCTTAACCCCTGGACCACCAGGGAAGTCCCCCTCCTATTTTTTAATATTAATGGATTTTTCGGGGCATTGAGCTTACAGGTCATTTTGCTTTCATTTTTATACTTTTTCTACATTCTTAAAAAAACACAAATATAAAGATTTAAGTATAGAAAAATCCTGACAAACTTTTTAAAACTTTAAAGGAGGCACTAATTGAATCTAAAATGTCAAACAAAAAAGATGATTATCAAACGATTTTGTCTCTCAAAATATTTATTTCAAGTAGAAACTGGGAAGACAACAACATGCAAAATAGTTAAGTAAAAAACCTTGACAAATACACTCATTTGGTCATCAAAATATAAAAAGCTGAAAATAATATTACATTTGATACTTTGATTGAAAACAGTGTTACTCTACTCAAGTAATAAGCCCAAAGTGGTCCCCAGCTATGAGTTAAAGCTCATCTCTCTATTCATACACACAGTGCTTAGACAAGCATCATATATGTTTTCATCCAGAATGGTTCCCCCTGCCAGATCCTTATCTTTTTATTTTTGTTACTTTTATGGAAATTATTCAGTGTGTTTGTGTGTTTTTTATAAATAAACTTTTTTTTCAGAATGTCACTAAGCAACCACATCAACCTCGGACAGTATCTGAATCATTTTTACAAAAGTGGAAATAGCCAAATAAAGGGTCTCAGGTTAAGTGAGAGGCGAGGGTGGGTTATTAATCGATATGGAATAATTTGTCATTTGATTGGCACAGTGACATTGCTGAACGTGCTTTGAAAGTTGGCCCCACCTGATAACAACCCATGTGGATGCAAACCTCTTGGACCTAGAATCCTTTCTCAAGGGTACAAATGAGGCACAGAGAATCACTAGGAGAAGGGATGAGTAAAAGCTGAGTCCTTGCCATGAGTGGGGTGCTGGCCAGAGAAAGTCAAGTCCTCGTATACCCAGTTGAAACGCAAAGTGTCCTGGCGTGGCTGTCCCCAAAGGTTGTCCCCAGGGCACGTGTGAGGTGGGTCTGGTGCAGGAGAGACAGACTACTTGGATGAGGGGCACCCAGCATCCTCCAGAGAGTCAGGGTAGGGGAGCAGACCCTTACCACCGAGGCCACTGCAGCCTCCGGGGTGCCATCCTGGGTTTGTCAGCTGGTCTCTGCCCTTTCCTGCTGGGCCGTCTTGCGCCTCCTGGCACTGAAAGTCGGAGGGCAGGACTTCTTGGTCCTGCTCTTCATCTGAATTGGACTCATCGTTGTAGAAGTGAATGGTGGCTTGCACAGGGAAGCTGGCCAACACCTTCTCCCCGGAACTCTGCAGATACTCTTGACGCTTAGAAATGGGTAAATAAAGTCTAATATTTAAGAAACAAATACACCATTAATCAACCTGAACACAGTCTTAAACTGCATCTAGAGGATCCTTCTCCCTAGAAGCAGCTAACCCCCAATCTTCCTTCCTGATTTTGCCTTCACTGTGCACAGTGGGTTTTTTTTTAAGTCACCAGAACACAAAACTGTGAGCAGATGGGGGGACCTGGTAGTGAACCCCACACTAGGTCAGAAGTGAGCTGTAACCTGGGTGAGCAAATCAATTTAGACCAACACAGGGAGAAGGGTGTGCTTCCACAAAGGTAAAAGGATAGTAAAACATTGAGTTCCAAGGTTAAGAGGATCTCTCTGATCAAACAAAGGACCTGATTCATCCTGGATAATACATGTCCTATTCAGGGGATGCCTCACTCCCCCCTGACCACCCCCCCCAAGCAGAGGGGATGTCATGACTTTGGAGGAAACTTGACCCTGAAACCCTGGTCTAGAGAAGTGGCTAATCTTTCTGAATGTTGCCATAGTAAATGTCGCCCGTAGGGGTGCATCCCTCACTTTGGCAGAATAGAAAACGGCAACCCTGGCAATTTTTCTAGAAGACAGAGAGGGAGAGGGAGAAAGAGAGAAGGGGGGCGGGGGGAGGGAAGGGAAGGAAAGAAGGAAGAAAAGGAATATATAGAATTTGGAACCTCTAAATCCAGGTTTTGTGAATTTAGGATTCCAGTTATACATGGAAAGTATTTTAAATGTCCCACCGTCCCCATAATCTCTTCTTGTAGCTTTGACTTACTAATTGTTTGCATTTTCCCCTGTGGTCTTATAAAGGAACTGAGAGGGATTATCAGTCGATCATTGCTTGTTTGCAAAGTTGATTTCAATTCCCCCCTTTTTGGACGGAGGAGAAAAGGGAGAGAGAAAACACCTTACTATAAATAATGCAGGGCAATCTTTAACTTTCTAAGATTGCCAATAGATGATGGTTCTCAACCCCCAGGGGACATTCAGCAATGTTTGCAGTCAACTTTAGTTATCCCAGCTGAAGAGCAGCTACTGTCATTTAGTGTGTAGAAGCCAGGGATGCTGCTAAACACCCCACAATGCCCAGGACAGCCCACAACAAAGAATTATCCACTCCAGTCAACTATATTTCAATTTTTAAAAATTAGCCAGTCCAAAGTGTCAGTAGTGCCGAGACTGAGAAACTCTGCAACAGAGAGAATGCACATCTATGTAAATCTAGGACGGCATAGTTTAGTGGTTGGCCATGTTAAAAATTAGGTGTCATGCTGAAGTATTTACAAGCGGGTGTGTAGGATGTCTGGGATTTGCGTTAAACTATTCTAACAACAACAACAAATCTTTGGGAGAGACGATAAACATGATCAGATCCCGAGAACACTGATAATTATTGAGGCTGGTGATGCACATGGGGGTTCACTATACCATTCTCCCCATTTTTGTGTATAAAAAGATAAAATTTTGTAATAAAGATAAAGTTGTGTATTCAGCCCGCAATGCACAGTTACACAGATGCAGATCACACATCACCAGTCACTGCATTTTCAATGAATCAGAAGTCGGGGCACAGCAGAGTCTGTGAGGCAGGCGTGGGGACAGGTGTGAAGGTGAAGGCTCATGGGGCATGAAGGAGGGGGTGGCTCCCAACCCCAGCCCACATTGGGGTCACCTGGGAAGCCTGTAAAAATACAGATACCTGCGCTTTTCCCCAGCACCCCCAGGGGAATCGCCCTGCCCCACCTCCCGCCTGTATTTGTAAAGTTTCCCCAGTGATTTCATGAAGATTGAAGACCACTGATGTGAAACACCAGGAAAACTTCCTTTTTCCAAAAATCACTCTTTGATCAGTTTGAGGGGCTCTAATTTTCATCTCTGGCAATTAGTATCCTTGAGTTTTATTAAAGCTTCTAGTCTTCCAGGACAACCAGGGAAAAAATACTCTGATTTGAGGTGACAGCGTAGGCTAGGTTTATTTTGGTGAAGGAAATGACAGCTGGAAAGAGACAGGCTGAGAGAGACAGAAGAGAAACAGACATAGAGAAACAGATAAAAGTCCAGTGCATGAACCACTTGCCCAAAATGAACGAAATGTAAGAGGGATATAGGGAATTCCCTGGTGGTCCACTGGTTAGGATTCCACACTTCCAGTGCAGGGGACACAATTTCGATCCCTGGTCAGGGAACCAAGCGGCGTGGCCAAGAAACAAACAAACAAAAAAGAGGGATACAGCAGTGAGGGTCCTGATCACCGCCAAGACCAGGACCGTGAAAGAACTACTCAGAGGCCAGAGGATCCAACCGTGGTACAGTATCCATCCAGTCCCTCATTTACTTCACATCTACATTTAGGGGGTCTACTTTGCACTAGGCAGTACATTAACTTATATCCTGGGAGAAAAATAGAAATATACCTAAATATCTAAGTAAATAAGCCGATATGCATATACAATTCATATGCAATTAAATTTAACACAAGGCAAAATATGGTATAAAAAAGAGGTATAAACGAGTATAAAGAAAAGAGGCCAATTCCAACTTGCAAATGAAACACTGAATGAATGAATAAGTGAATAGATTCTAGAAATCCAACAAAATATCCTTGAAGTTCCTTGGGATAATCATAATTAAATAATGTTGGAGAATATACTGAATTATTTTCCATTTTTTGAAAATGTATACACTTGAAGACACTGAAGTGTATTAATGCTTATATTTAAAGGAAATAATATAGTCCGGCAGAGGGCACCTTGTGTGGAAGTCAGCCTTAATCATTTTTTCAAGATTATTATGGACTGAAAAACATTATTCTGAAATGTCATAGATTTATCTTCAAAAATTATAAATTATCTTTAGAGGATAATTATAGGCATGAGTACTTTTAAACTGTATTGTAATTCACACATTAATTTGTCCCACATAGGAATGCCTACACTGAGAATCATTACACTTTTTCAGGTCAACATTCTTTAAAAATTATTTTAGCTTGCTTTAAGTTATTAACTAGTTAATTATTATGATTGCAAATGAGCTTATATTCTCTTTCTTAAAGGTATGAAGTGAGCAGATACTGGCCAAATAATTTATACACATAGGTATTTTGCTATGTTTGTATCCATTAATATAAAACCCATAAAATACACCCATTTTAAAATCATATCTTGTAAACCTTTAGAAATGTTACATTAAAAATAAAAATAATAATTTAAAAAAAGGAAATAATACATTTCTTACAGTGAAGTCAGACATTACCTTACAGGGTGCTGAAACCCAAAGGCCCCCTTCGATCCAAAGGTTTGTTGGTCACACCCAGGCTCAAGCTGTAAAGACAGACACATACAAACACAGACACAGTCAAGAAGCCTCTGAAAGCAGCATCCTGAAGTTTTTAAAAATAAAATCTAAGTAGCCTGCACTTGTATCAGTTCCAATTTTAGAGATAGTTTAAACACCTTAACAGTATTTGATAAGCTCCTCTTCCTCTTACTGTTGTCATGATATCCCGGGCACTGTGAGGGATCCCAAGGTGGAAAGATGAGTCGGACACAGTCCCCCAGTTCATGCATTTTAAATCTAATGAGGAAAGACACACATAGAGGCAAATAACTACATTACAAAGCACCATACAGTAAGATGCTAACTATTCTAAACAAGGAAGAGGATCAGGAAAGGGTTCATGGGGGCCTTGGCAGAGACATCAGTGGCACTTGGGTATGCAGTTCTGGGCCCATTCCTAGTGGAGCAAAGCATCAAATTCCGAGGGGCGGGAAAGTAGAGAGCACAGCATGGAAAGGTAGAGCCCAGCGTGGAATGAATGAGAGACTGCATTGGTAAAAGGGCTCAACAGGAAGCTAAGTCCAGACACTGAACAACTTGAATACCCACTACTGAGTCTAAGTTTCATTCTGGAGACAGGATTCAAGACCATTACTGACTTTGAGCTGGGAATTCAACAATCAGATCTGTATTTTAAGGATCATGGTGGCTGCTGGGAGCAGTGCATAGCATAGACTGGTGAGCTAAGGGCTTGGAGGCACCTGACAAGAGGTGATTTGAGCTCAAGTAACATCAACCAGAAGGGAAAGGAAAGATTCCAAGGACATTCAGTAGCATCCAAAAGGGCAGAGACCACTTGCTGGGGGCCCTGAATAGCCAAGGCAATCTTGAGAAAGAAGGAGAAGCTTGAGGCATTGCACGTCTTGATTTCAAACTATATTACAAAGCTATAGGAATCAAAACAGTATGGTATTGGCCTAAATACAGACACATAGATCAATGGAACAGAATAGTGAATCCAGAAATAAATTCATGCATATATATCTTCAATTAATTTATGACAAGGGAGACAAAAATATACAATGGGGAAAGGACAGGCTCTTCAAAAAATGGTCTTAAGAAAACTGAACAGCCACATGCAAAAGAATGAAACTGGGCCCCTATCTTACACCATACACAAAATATAGACTGGATTTAAAATCTGAATGTAAGACCTCAAACCATAAGGCTCCTTGACATTTTACCAGGCTTATTTTTATAATATGCTATGGTAAGCTAAGGGAAAGAGTGAGGGTCTTTGGAACAAAATCTTTTCCATAATGAAGTTCATTCTTTGGGGTCTCCAAGAAATCACATCTGTATTAAGCTCTGTTCATAATTATAAAGTATCTCTAACTGCTCAGACTCACTCTACCACCATAAGCAATCCTGGGCTGTCAGTGGCAATTTTACACCCTGTGATGGGAGAGAATATAATAGACAATGCAAGCCTTGGTGGACGCCTAAAGGCAGTGGCGGGTAGTATGGAGAAATAGTTTCCTTTAAGTGATTAATTCTAACCAGACTCTGGGAAACACATAGCACACTTTTATAAACTCTATAAACTTTACCCCACAAACATACACAGATTTTAAAACTTCACACCTCAAATATCCTCTTAAACGTCCTTTTCTGATGACTTAAACGTCTAAATATTCACACTCTGATAATTCAGGGTAACAGAAATGTATACAAGGTGCACACTGTGTTAAAGGGGTGTGCGACAGGGCTGAACAGCTACGAAACCAACATGCCACAGACAGCACCTTCCCTTTGCACCCAGAGAGGTGACAGCTTTCCTTGGGGGAGGGGGAGGGGGAGGGGCCTCAGGACACACTGACAGGGAGCTGTTGAAGAACGTAACTGTGCTTTAGCTGAAGGACGTTAAACAAGAACACCCCGTCCAACAATGCATGAGCTCCACAGAAGCTCCTGACAGGGTCCCCGGGACAGTGAGCAGCCGCCGAGCATTGGGGGGCGGGAGGTAGGGGGGTGATTGTTTAGCCACAGCAGAGCTCACACGTGATGTATGTATCACATCACATTCTTATGGCATTTGTACCAAAACCTTCTGATTCTCTCAGAATACATGTTTCCGAGTGTCTCTACCAAGAAAAAAAAGGGGCGGGGCGAGGGGGGGTTGTTGCGAAAGAAGAGATACAAGAGAGACTTTTGTGAGGATCTCTCTGTGTCCTCTCCATGCATGCCTCTGACTCTGGTAAAGCTACGATGCGGGGGGGGGGGGCGGGGGGTTGTGGTGGGATGAATTGGGAGATTGGGAATGACATGTATACACTGATGTGTATAAAATGCATGACTAGTAAGAACCTGCTGTATAAAAAAAATAAATTAAAAAAAAAAAGCTACGATGCAGGAAGCCTGGAAGATGGAAGGATGCGCAGGAGAACACAGTCCCTGACATGCCCTAGAAATCGTCTCCCTTGCAGGCTTGGGCCGTCATTCTTTTATTCCCAGTCACGGGAGGGAGACAGCTCCCAAGCGGTGGTGCCAGGGGAACCAAATAAGCGAGGGTGACCCCACTGCTCAGGACACAGAGTCTTGAGACTTTCCCACGAATTTAGATTGTATTCTAACTGTGATCTGCTCGCCTGCAATCGTGGTACAGGTCACTAGGCAGTAATCCCTCACCCCTCACCCACACCATTCCCGACCAAAGACATTTCTCAAGAAATACACAACAGAGCTCAGGAGCCGAGGAGTTCTCCTGCTTTGTCGGCAGAGGGCGCTGCTGAGCAAGAAGCCGTCCCTCCCCGCGTCGGGCTGCCCTCCCCAGGCTGGGGCTCCGGGGAACCGAGCGCGATACTTCGGGTCTGCAGTCGTCCGCTGCTGACCGCTCTGCCCGGCATATCGGGGTCTGAAAAGAGCTGGCCAGGGGTGGGGGCCGGGCAGCGAGCTCTACAGCCCCCATGAACACCCACTCTCCACCCCGGCCCCCCAACAAATCCATGAACGCAACTGCTTGATCCGTTGTGCCTCGCTGATGATCAACAGAAAGTTGCCATAGCTTAACATTTTCCTGCGAGTAATCTTCATTTTTCTCACAAGTGGCCTTCTCATAATAATAGGGGGGGAAAAAAGACTACCTTACATTAGAAAGTGTGCTGTATTTTCATTCTTGCAAACGGAGAGGCTATACATACACTTCATTTAAAAGAAAATTGGATAATTTTTTCTCCCAAACACCTTTTAAACCTTATGTTTAAGAACTTCAGTTTGAATGCAAAAGAAGGAATTACTTCCCATTATTTAGATATTGTATGTAAGAATAATTTGCGCTAAAAAATCATATTCCTTGTTAATTTAATATAATTTGATTTGCTTCACTCTTTAAATAATAGTAACCGAATTAAAACTCTCATTATTCAGACTAATTTAATAAAAGAGTCTAAATTTCACAATGCATGAAAGGTCTGAACCTGAGTTTCTTATCATACTAAAAATAGCTGCACAATGCCGCAGGTGTAACCTAATGGTCCTTCCCAGCCCAATTAACTCCAACATTTTAAAAGTCATCAACTTATATTTTAAAATATAACAAAGGACATGCAAATTCTATGAAAGTAAGTCATTACTCCAGTAAGTATAAAACAATTTAGTTACCAATGCAGGCGACAAAAGAATAGTGGTGGTGATTAATCTTCACCCACAAAGCCCTCAGCTGGAGTGTGTTTGCTCAGACAACATGATTTACCCCAGGAGTGCTTGCAGACAGGGCCCAGAGAGCTTCAGAAAGGGCCAGGCGGCAGGTGGGGACTTTTAACCACACCTTCTGGGCACCCGAGACAGGGCTCTGCCCGTATTTGCTCTGTGGCACCAGCCCAGGGCTAATGGCACACTCAGCTTTTCTCTAAGGTGAGGGGGACCGAGACAGACTTCTCCTCTCTTCTACCTGCCGGTTAGCAGGAAGAAACCCAACATGGGGGAATTCCACTGGTGGCCCAGTGGTTAAGACTTGCCACTTTCACTACCGTGGCCCAGGAGGGGTTCAATCCCTGGTCAGGGAACTAAGATCCCTCAAGCCCCGAGGTGCGGCCAATAAATAAAAACCAATAAATAAAAGAAGAAGAAAAAACCCAACATGGAAGAAATCTCTTATAATGCCCTTGAAACAGTTCTGCCATAGTGGCTTTGCTTTTCAAGAAAGGTGAAGCAAGCAAGAGCCAATCTGTATATGACTCAGATATGATCAACACCCAGCTGGCCAGGCTCCTACCCCCAGACCCCAAGGCACCTCTGCATTAGATGACCAAGGGAGGGACTGGCCGAGGAGGCCTTTCATGGTCCCTTTATTTTAGGGATGGTGCCACTTCCTGGCTGAACTGGTTGATACCTACAATGACCACACTTAACCTTACCTGGCTTCCAGTTCTGGTGGGGTCAGCATCCTGGGGGGTCAGGATCCAAGGTCTCCATGGTGTTTGGCTGGAAGGACACGGACCAAGAGTGAACCCCAGCATTTTCTGCTTTTAAAGTTAGATCATAAGAGTTAACATTCTTATAATTTCTAATGTCTGCCTAAGAGTCACTGGACACACCAGAGCGTTCTCTCAAGTTCTCAGTCTGTGCCATTTGCGTTTTTTTCTCCCGCCACATTCTCAGTTCTCTGCCTTCACTGGGCTTTTTGAGAAATCCCAAATATGATACACATCATTATTTGAGGAATTTCTCTTCCCAGCCTGGCAGGATTCTTCCATTCAGACTCCCCTCGGTAGCTGGCTACTTTGTTGCTCATTAATTTCTGACTGCACAGAGATGAGTCTACAGAGTTTTACGATGCAAAAAGTGGGAATGTGTTTCTCCTCTCTGGCTGCCTGGCCACCCAGCCCCTTCCACAACTCCCCTGCTAATTTGATTTTAACTTTACTACCTTAAAAAAGGTTGGTGCCCGGGGACAGCGAAAGCTGAGCCCCACGCACAGGGCAAACAAAGAATGTCACCAAGAGTGTGACAGTCAACGTGACGCGACCCCCTGCAGGGTTCGCTGAGGGGCCCCCGAAGACTTCACCGCTCCCAGCCCGGTGGGTTTCAGATCTAGAAACCGAAGCTTTGGCCCATTGCCGGGCACCTCCTGGGCCTCCGCACTTCAGAACTATGCTCTGGAGCCGGGAAGATTCTGCGTCCCTGACTCTGGCTAAGGAACTTTCTCTGCATCGCGTCGGGCTCCAGGGCTCCGCCCGGCTTCGGGGGCTCAGCGCGGCCGGAGCATCCTGCCTGCGCTCCCCGCACCGACGCGCCGTGGGGACACCCTCACCTCTCGGGCCCGCGCGGCGGTGGTGGTCCCCGTGGGCCGTCCCCGGGGCAGTGACAGACGCGTCCCCGCGCCTCCCGGGCTCCGGCCGCTGCCTCGGGTCTCATGGTGCCCTCGGAGCCCGCGCCCCTCCCGCGGCGCCCGCGACCGGCCGCGCCTTTAACCGCTCGGGCGAGGGCGCTCACCTACCCGCGCTCTCGGCGCCAGGTTTAAAAACGGGGGCGGGGCGGGGAGGGGACACGGGAAACCCGGGAGAGGGTAGGGAGGGCACCGGAGAAGCTCCGGGAGGGAGCGCCGCGGGGGGGAGGGGACGAGGTCAAGAAGGGGAATTGGGAAGCCCTGGTCAAGGGTGTGGAGGGAACAAAGGAAATCCAGCCATAATCGCCAGGGGCGGGGGCGAGGAAGCTCGGGGAGGGGACGGCGGGAAGTGACACAGAAAGCCTTGGAGAGGGGGGCACAGGGGGCAGGGGTCTTGGGCGGTGGCGTCGGGCGCGCTCCCTCGCCCAGGGGCCTCCCGCGCCCGGTGCTGGAGAGGAGGGATCCCTGGCTTCTTCCCGCCCCTCTGGGGTCTCCGCGTCCCTCGGGTTTCTTATTCCTGCATCTAGGTCTCCAGATTTGCGGGAAATCTCACGTCCACGACTTTTAAAGCGGCCGCGGGGTTTGGGGGGCGGTTACTGAAGCCTGTGGACACGCCCCGCCTGCGGTGCTGAACCGTGGGCGCCCGGAAGCCCCGACCGCGATGCTCAAAGCGGCGGTGGGGCTGCAGCAACGCATCCAGGCGGTGGAAGGTGGCGGAGAGAGCTCTCCAGATGAGAGCACCCTTCCCAGCGACGGAGGCCTTGGAGAAGGATGTGGCTTTCTCCGAGGGTGGGTGCGATTTTCCTCTGGTTAGCCCCGGGCCCGGCACAGAAAGCGCCTTGGATGAGCCGGGATGGCGCGCGTGCCCTGGGAATACCTGGCCGGGCTGCAGGGCTCGCGGGGGCGCAGCTGTCGTGGTCCCCAGAGCTCGGGCAGGGTGGGAGGAGCGCTGTTTCATTAGTAGAGTCCGGCGGCAGAACCCTGAAGGCGGCCGGCCTGGACTCGGGCCCCTCGCTTAAGTACGATCTGCTGCTCAGTGCCCCACTGACGCCGCGTCTAAGAAAGCGAGCTTACTTTATGTGACTTACAGTAATGGAATTTTTTAAAAAAATTAAAGAACTTCAGACATTAAAATGTTTCCACATTTTTTCCCCTTTAAGAGCAACAGGTTATGGCTTCCCTGGTGGCTCAGTGGTTAAGAATCCGCCTGCCAATGCAGGGGACACGGGTTCAAGCCCTGGCCCGAGAAGATCCCACATGCCACGGAGCAACTAAGCCCGAGCGCAACTACTGAGCCTGCGCTGTAGAGCCCGCGGGCCACAGCTACTGAAGCCCGTGCGCCACAATTACCGAAACCTGTGAGCCTAGAACCCGAGCTCCGCAACAAGAGAAGCCACCGCAATGAGAAGCCTGTGCACTGCAGTGAAGAGGAGCCCCCGTTCGTCGCAACTAGAGAAAGCCCGCGCGCCGCAACGAAGGCCCAATGCACCGAAAAGAAATAAATAAAATAAAATAAAATATTTAAGTTGTGTAAAAAAAAAAAAGAGTGTGGGAGTGAGACGCAAGAGGGAAGAGATATGGGTATATATGTATATGTATAGCTGATTTACTTTGTTATAAAGCAGAAACTAACACACCATTGTAAAGCAATTAGACTCCAATAAAGATGCTAAAAAAAAGAGCAACAGGTTATGACAATAATGAAACCTTATTAAAGGCGAAGAGAGGAATTAATTTTAAAACTAAAATTTCACACAATGATTTTAAAAGACACTGAGTATAAGGGCATGGGAGAGGGGAGGCAAAGAACATTAACAGACAACATTGCAACAATAAGATACTATATTTAATCTACCAACAGAGAAAGGATTTTATAAAGGGACGATGGGCAACCGGTGTGGGTGCCTTCAAACGAGAGTCTTCAGGTAGCCTGTGGCAATGCAACCGGGGTACTTTCAGAAAAGTATGACAACTTACATCACGTGCCTTAAAAATATTCACCTGTTAGGCCCAGTAACTCTACTTCTGTGTTTATATTAAAGATGTATTCAAGATGGGGATGAAGACGTATTTAATCACAGAAAGGTGTTCATTATAGTGTTTTTTATGATGTTGAAAAGTAAGTCTCAAAATATAACAATGATTAAATAGATGATAGTGGAATATCATGCAGCTAATAAAAACATTTTCTGACTTGAACAGCATGGGGAAATACTTGTGATGTTAAAAAAACAAGATTGGGGCTTCCCTGGTGGCGCAGTGGTTGAGAGTCCGCCTGCCGATGCAGGGGACACAGGTTCGTGCCCCGGTCCGGGAAGATCCCACATGCCGTGGAGCGGCTGGGCCTGTGAGCCATGGCCGCTGAGCCTGTGCGTCTGGAGCCTGTGCTCTGCAACGGGAGAGGCCACAACAGTGAGAGGCCTGCGTAGCGCAAAAAAAAAAAAAAAAAAAAAAAAGAACAAAATTGTATGAGTAGGACCAAACAGTATACGAAGGATACAAATGACAAAACAGATGTGCCCACTGAGTACTCGTTAAACATTTAAAAAATGTTTTCTAAAATTTTCAACAATGAGCCTATATTACTTTTTTTGTGTGTGGTAAAATACACATAACATAAAATTTACCATTTTAAGCATTTTCAAATACAATTCGCTGGCACTAGGTAGACTCACATTGTTGTGCAACCATCACCACCATCCATCTCCAGAACTTTTTCATCATCCTGAACTGAAACTCTGTACCCATTAAACACTAACTTCCCATTCCTCCCTTTGCCAGCCCCTGGTAACCACCATTCTATTTTCTGTCTCTATGGCTTTGACTATTCCAGGCTTGTATAATAGGAATCATTTGTCCTTTTGTGGATCATGTATTAATTTTATAAGTTATACATTTAATCTTCACCCCAACTCTGCAAACAGGCATTATTCTCATTTTACAGATTAAGAAACAGGGGGTTGAGAGAGAGTTAGATAACTAGTGCAAAGTCACCATCTGGTTAGAGAGCCAGTACTCTTGGTCCTGCTGGGTACATGGGCTTTGTAAACCAAATGCCAAAAAAATACATTTAAAGGTCAAAAAGGACTCAAGACAGCATCTGCACACAGTAGGTACTCAGTTATTATAATTTTTTTTTATTGAAGTATAGTTGATTTACAATGTTGTGTTAGTCTCAGGTATACAGAAAAGTGATTCAGTTATACATACATATATTCTTTTTCAGATTCTTTTCCATCATAAGTTATTACAAGATATGGAATATAGTTCCCTCTGCTATACAGTAGGTCCTTGCTGTTTATCTATTTTATATACAGTAGTGTGTATCTTTTAATCTCAAACTACTAATTTATCCCCACCCCCACTCAGTTTTGTCTTTTTGCTTTGTTTTGGTTTTCTTTCTGCCAAACACATGTAAGACCACAATGGCCACAGCTGGAACAGTTTGAACAGCAAAAGAAAGCAGTATTAGGTTATAACCCAAAGTATACAATAAATATTATTGAGTTCATACTGATATCAATAAATATTGAATAAATGAATAAATGGGAAGAATAGGCAAGTATTCTTAAAAATTATTTATTTATTTATTTTAAAAATTTTGGCTGCACTGGCTCTTTGTTGTTGCCCGCAGGCTTTCTCTAGCTGCAGCGAGCGGGGGCTACTCTTCATTGTGGCGCGTGGGCCTCTCATTGCAGTGGCTTCTCTTGTTGCAGTGCACGGGCTCTAGGCACATGAGCTGCAGTAGCTTCACTGCAACATAGAAGCCCCCACGTGCAGCAATGAAGATCCAATGCAGCCAAAAATAATAAATAAATAAACTTATAAAAAAAATTTGTGTAAACCTGAGAAAACCATAATTCGAAAAGATACATGCATCCAATATTCATTGCAGCTCTATTTACAGCAGCCAAGACATGGAACTAAACTCAATGTCCATTGACAGATGAATGGAAAAGATGTAGTTACATATATACGGTGGAATATTATTCAGCCATAAAAAAGAATGAAATAATGCCATTTGCAGCAACATGGATGGACCTAGACATTATCATACTAAGTGAGGTAAACCAGACAGAGAAAGACAAGTATCATATGATAATGCTTATATGCAGAGTCTAAAAAAAAGATACAAATGAACTTATATACAAAACAGAAATAGACCCAAAGACATAGAAAGCAAACTTATGACTACCAAGGGAGAAAGGGGGAAGGGGAGGGATAAATTACGAGTTTGGGATTAACATACACACACACATATATAAAATAGATAACCAACAAGGACTTACTATATAGCACAGGGAAATATACTCAGTATTTTGTAATAACATATAAGGGAAAAGAATCTGAAAAAGAATACTTATATAAAACTGAATCACTTTGCTGTACACCTGAAACTAAAATAACATCGCAAATCAACTATACTTCAATAAAAAAATAAAATAGAAAATTTATGTAGATATTCAATCCTCGAGGAAATGGAGTGTGACTCTATAAACCATAGTTTTAAAATTATGCATTTTGTTTGTTTGTTTTTTTGCGGTACGCGGGCCTCTCACTGTTGTGGCCTCTCCCGTTGTGGAGCACAGGCTCCGGATGCACAGGTTCAGCGGCCATGGCTCACGGGCCCAGCCGCTCCGCGGCATGTGGGATCTTCCTGGACCGGGGCACGAACCCGCGTCCCCAGCATCGGCGGGCGGACTCTCAACCACTGCGCCACCAGGGAAGCCCTATGTATGTTTTTTATGAAAATATATGTAATGAAAAATAAATTCATTGGTAATATAGAATAAAGGTTTGGGGATTTTTTAAATTTCTTTTTTCTGCAGGTAAAGAAATTAAAATACAGGAAAAGAAATAAAGTGCTGTTGAGGTAGTTGGGAATTCAAAAGGCTTTGTGCCACCAAGTATGTTATAACAATTTCTTTTTTTAAAAATAAATTTATTTATTTTTGGCTGCGTCAGGTCTTCGTTGCTGCACGGAGGCTTTCTCTAGTTGCGGCGAGCTGTTCGTTGCGGTGCGCGGGCTGCTCATTGCGGTGGCTTCTCTTGTTGCGGAGCACGGGCTCTAGGTACACGGGCTTCAGTAGTTATGGCACGTGGGCTCAGTAGTTGTGACTCGTGGGCTCTAGAGTGCAGGCTCAGTAGTTGTGGTGCACGGGCTTAGTTGCTCTGCGACATGTGGGATTTTCCCGGACCAGGGCTCGAACCCGTGTCCCCTGCATTGGCAGGCGGAGTCTTAACCACAGCACCACCAGGGAGGTCCCCTATAACAATTTCTTAAACTTTTTTGGATCCAAGAAAGATTTTTATGATAGACGAAGTATTTGGTGAAGGGTATAGAAATCTTAAACTTAATTAGGACCATGGTTTAGAAACGGGAAAAAATTGTATAACTTCAGGTATGTAAATCCCTGCCTGAGAGGTGGTGTGGGAAATAAATAAAATTGAGGTGCTGTTTCTTGCTCTGTTCTCTTTAACTAAAAATTCTTTTTCATATGCTGACTTTCAGCTGTTGCTTAAAAGCAAAGAGTAAAGATATTAACCCTCAGGGTTTCCGGCTTGCCTAGGAGGAGGATACCAGAAGTCAAAACATCTAAGAGGGCAGAATATTTTTACATAAACAGTGCTGAAGACAGGCGGGGAAATGACCATTTCCTTTCCTTCTGTTTAGGCAGAACCTATTTCCTGTTATCCACTCCACAAAGCACTCTGTACCTCTGAAAGCTGCTTTAGAAGTTACAAGATGTAGTTATTGCTGTGGCTGTTCTTGTTTTCTGAAAGATTTTTGGAGACTAAAATACATGTATTTGTTGCATGGGAATAAGTAATATATTTGGTATTTTGAGGGGGCGTTAAATTAATTAATTAATTTTTATTTTTTTGAAATTGTGGCAAGATACAAATAACTAAAATTTACCATTTTAACCATTTTTAAGCATACGGTTCAGTGACATCACGTACATTGACACTGCTGTGCAGTCATCACTATCATCTGTCTCCAGAACCTCTTCATCATCCCAGACAAACTCTACCTATTAAATAATAACTCCATTTCCCCCTCCCTCGTCCCTGGTAACTTCTATTCTACTTTCTGTTCTATGAGTTGATTATTCTAGGTACCTCATAGAAGTGGAATCATGCAATATTTGTTCTTTTGTGACTGCCTTATTTCACTTAGCATAAAATCCTGTTAAAAACAAGATAACAGGGCTTCCCTGGTGGCGCAGTGGTTGAGAATCTGCCTGCTAATGCAGGGGACACGGGTTCGAACCCTGGTCTGGGAAGATCCCACATGCCACAGAGCAACTGGGCCCGTGAGCCACAACTACTGAGCCTGTGCTCCGCAACAAGAGAGGCCGCGATGGTGAGAGGCCTGCGCACCGCGATGAAGAGTGGCCCCCATTTGCCACAACTGGAGAAAGCCCTTGCACAGAGGCAAAGACCCAATACAGCAAAAATAAATAAATAAATTAATAAACTCCTACCCGCAACATCTAAAAAAAAAAAGTGTTTGGTATATAGTAACCTCAGGAAATAGTAATTATTATTAAAAACAACAACAACAACAAGATAACAGACCCCAAATGGAGTCAGTTATGCTAAGCCCCGTGTTGCCAAATCAAGACTTTTTTTGGTGGGGGGGTTATTTTTATTTTTTAAAATTTTTTTATTGGAGTATAGTTGATTTACAATGTTGTGTTAGTTTCTGCTGTACAGCAAAATGAGTTGGTTATACATAAACATATATGCACTCTTTCTTAGAGTCTTTTCCCATATAGGTTATTACAGAGTGTTGATCAGAGTTCCCTGTGCTAAACAGCAAGTCCTTATTAGTTATCTATTTTCTATATAGTAGTGTGTATATGTCAATCCCAATTTATCAACCCCTCTTCCCCACCCCAAAATCAAGACTGAATTACAGTTTGGCCTCCTTCAGAAATGGAATCTTAAACTAGTCAATCAGGAGTCACCTGCTCAGCACTAGTGAGATAATATGCCTGATAGATCCTGCCATCCCCTAAAGGGAAGTGACCTTGCCAAAACCAATCTGCTTTTTGCCCCATTAACTTCCTTGTTCCTGCTCCCTTCTGCTGGTAAAAGTCTTTCATTTGGAAAAAAACAAGTCTTTCAATTTGTACAGTTCCTCAGAGCTCCTTTTTATCTGCTGGAGTGGATGCTGCCTGATTCATAAATCCCTGAATAAAACCAATAAGATCTTTAAAATTTACTCAGTTGAATTTTGTTTTTTAACAGTCTTCAAGGTTCATCTATGTTGTAGCAAGTGCCAGAATATCCTTCCTTTTCAAGGCTGGATAATATTCTATTGTATGGATGCATCACTTTTGTTTACCCATTCATCTGTCAGTAAATACTTCGGTTGTTTCTGTCTTTTGGCTATTGTGAATAATACTGCTATGAACAACACTCATGAATCCCTGCTTCAGTTCTTTTGGGTATATACTCAGAAGTGAGGTTGCTAGATGAAATATACTTGGTTTTGAATTCTTATTTTAAGGCTTGAGTTTGCTCTTGAAAAAAAAAATTTAACATGAATCTTGTGTTCAAAGTGTGAACGGGGGAAATGTTCTGTAACCAAGCTTCCCCCTATGACTGTGGATGTCCCTAGCTCTACCATGTGATAACTGACATTTGGACACTGGAACCACCTCCAGATACTACCTGTGTTAAAGCCAGACCATAGCAATGGCTACGAGATCCTGCCTAATCTCCCCTGACACCCTTTACTTCTCAGATCTCATCTACTGCTCTCTCCTCCATCCTTCCCCCTAAAGCCCCTGGCCTCTGGACTGTTAATGCACCAGGAACATCCCAGAAACACTCACCTTTCGGGTGAACCTGCCTCTCACCTTCTTCAAGTCTTTACTCAAGTGTCCCGTGAGGATGATGCTTTCCCTGGACACTTGTTTAGAGTACCTCTCTCTCTCTCTCCCTTTCTCTCTCACACACACATACATCCCTCAGCATTGCCTAGCCTCCTTCCTTTCCTGCTTTATTTTTATCCGTAGTACCTACCACATTTAACATGCTATTTTTAGCTTCTTTTATAAATAAATAAATTAATTAATTAATCTTTTTATTTTTGGCTGCATTGGGTCTTCGTTGCTGCACACGGGCTTTCTCTAGTTGCGGTGAGGAGGGCTACTCTTCTTTGTGGTGGCTCCTCTTGTTGTGGAGCATGGGCTCTAGGCGTGTGGGCTTCAGTAGTTGTGGCACTGGGCTCAGTAGTTGTGGCTTGTGGGCTTAGTTGCTCTGTGGCATGTGGGATCTTCCAAGACTAGGACTCGAACCCATGTCCCCTACTTTGGCAGGCAGATTCTTAACCATTGCACCAATAGGGAAGTCCCTAGCTTCTTTTTTAAAAAAATTCTACAATGCTTTACAATTTTCAAAAGTTTCACACACATGATTTCATATAATCCCATAATAACCCTTTTTTCTCCTCTATCCGTATATTGCCCCTCCCCCATTTCCTCTCCCCACTGGTAACCATTAGTTTTTTTCTATATCTGTGAGTCTGATGCTTTTTTGTTTTATTCACTAGTTTGTTGTATTTTTTAGATTTCACATATAAATGATATCACAACAGTATTTGTCTTTCTCTGTCTCACTTATTTCACTTAGCATAATGCCCTCCAAGTCCATCCATGTTGCTGCAATTGGCAAAATTTTGTTCTTTTTTATGGCTGAGTAGTATTCCATTGTATATATATACCACATCTTCTTTATCCATTCATCTGTTGATGGACACAGGTTGTGTCCATACCTTGGCAATTGTAAATTATGTTGCTACGAACATTAGGGTGTATGTATCCTCTAGAATTAGTGTTCTGGGTTTTTTTTTTTCGATATTAACATACTATTTAAAAAACCTATTTATTTTATTTATTTTCTGCCTCTCCCAGTAGGAGTTCAGCTCCATGAAGGCAAGGCTTTTGTCTGTTTTTGTTCACTACTGTATCCTGGTGTCTACAAAGACATCTGACACATAGTAGGTGTTGGAGAGCGTGTAGCTGTAACTATGGTTAGCTTCAGAAGAAAATGAAGAAGTACATAGCAGTGGCCCAATTTAATTATGTATGTTGACCTAACGCCCAAAATGAGAGAACATAGAAAGCAATGTTTTATCCACATGTGGCCAATGATAAGTAATAGGATCTTACTTCAGGCTGTCCCCAAAGGAAACAGGGTGTTATTCTGCCTAGAGAGGATTGAAGAGTAGCCCCAAAAGTTATGTCCAAGTCCTAACCCCCAGAACCTGTGAGTGTGACCTTACTTAGAAAAAGGAATTTTGCAGATGAAATTAGGTTTAGAGCAAACCGTAAATCCAAGGACAGGTGTCCTTGTAAGAGAAAGGCAGAGGGAGGGACTCCCCTGGCAGCCCAGTGGTTAAGACCTCGCTTTCCAATGCAGGGGATGTGGGTTCGATCCCTGGTCAGGGAGCTAAGATCCCACATGCCTCGCAGCCACAAAAAACCCAAAAACATAAATCAGAAGCAATATTGTAACAAATTCAATAAAGACTTTAAAAATTGTCCACATCAAAAAAAAAGAAGCTTTAAAAACAAGAGGAAGGCAGAAGGAGATATGAAGTAGAGACACAGAGAGAAGATGTGAAGACAGAGGCAGAGGCTGGGATTATACACCTACAAGGCAAAGAACGCTGAGGATTGCGGCAGCCATCCGAAGCTGGGAGAGAGGCATTCAAGGGATTCTTCCTGAGAGCCTCGAGGAGGAAGAAACATGCAGACGCCTTGATTTCAGACTTCTGCCTTCCAGCACTCTGAGAGAATACATTTCTGTTATTTCTGTTAAAATAACACTTCTATTATTTTAGGCCACCCAGTTTGTGGTAATTTGTTATGGCAGCCCCAGGAAATGAATACATCCTCCATCTATCTTTTTTAAATATTTTTTTGTTGCCGTGCTGCACAGCTTACTTGCTTGCCGGATCTTAGTTCCCCCGAGGATGAGGGATTGAACCTGTGCCCCCTGCAGTGAAACGGCTGAGTCCTGGGCTTCCCTTGTGGCACAGTGGTTGGGAGTCCGCCTGCTGATGCAGGGGACACGGGTTCGTACCCCGGTCCAGGAGGATCCCACATGCCGCGGAGCGGCTGGGCCCATGAGCCATGGCCGCTGAGCCTGTGCGTCCGGAGCCTGTGCTCCACAACATGAGAGGCCACAACAGTGAGAGGCCCGCGTACCGGAAAAAAAAAAAAAAACAACTAAGGGCTGAGTCCTAACCACTGGACCGCCAGAGAATTCCCAAATACATCCTCCATTTTTGTATCTAAGATTCACTCTTTTCATTGTGTCTATAGGTGGACGAAGAAACGCACAGTTACATATTGCCTGCTCCTTTGCAGTGCTGTGTGGGGAAAAAAAAAGATACAGATATAAATAGATACAGAAACAGATATAGATACAGATACAGTTATGGCAAGCAATACCAGGGAAGCCAGACCCCAGATGTTGAGCTAGAAGTGACCTGCGGTGTCAATTCCTAGTCCCTCTCCGTTTCAGCAGCGAGATGACAGAAGCTCAGGAAATGGTACGCCTACTGCCCTAATAGTAGCTAATAGCAGTCGTAACTTCAGCTAACAATGACTGGGCATTAATCATGTGCCTGGCGCTGCGGTTTACGGATATTAATTCACTCAGATGTAGAAGGGAGAGAGCAGCAGTATCCATATTTTACAGGGGAGGAAACCAAATCACAGAGAAGTTAAATCAGTTTTCTTGTTTCAGAAGAACAAAGTTTAATGTTCACATCCATATCTTTTCATATCTCTATTACCGCTTCTACTGACTTCTTCAATACTTTTGTAACAGTTACTATGTGTGGAACGCTCTAGTGCTGGGGTTTCGGCAGCCAACGAGATAGACAAGTTCTGTGCCTACATTAGGAAGTTTATATTCAAATTTGAAAAGAAATTTAGTGAACAATACAATTTGAAATCATTTCTTCAAGGTAACCCAGAAAATCAGGGCTTAGACATGAACCCAGGAGGGCTCCCTCCAGAGTCTGGAGTGTTACAAACATCCAACTGGGCTTCCCTGGTGGCGCAGTGGTTGAGAGTCAGCCTGCTGATGCAGGGGACGCGGGTTCGTGCCCCGGTTCGGGAAGATCCCACATGCCGCGGAGCGGCTGAGCCCGTGAGCCATGGCTGCTGAGCCTGCGCGTCCGGAACCTGTGCTCCGCAACGGGAGAGGCCACAACAGTGAGGGGCCCGCGTACCGCGAAAAAACAAAAAACAAAACCCAAAAACATCCAGCCAAGTCAATCTGAAGATCTAATTGGCTTTACTAGGCGTTTCACTTATTAGGCAGTATCCCGTCTGGCAGCTAGAAGGGTGGATGATCCATGGGATTGTACAGAAACAGAAGGTTTTTATAAGAAGGGCGGGGCAGGGGAGCTATTAGCAAAAGAAAAGAAAGGATTCTTTTCAGTCCAGGACATTCATTCTGGGGAGAGGGAAAGGCAACGTTTTTTTTTTGGTCGCACCCCAAGATTTCTTAGTTCCCGCACCAGGGATCGAATCTGCGTCCCCTGCAGTGGAAGCCTGGAGTTTTAACCACTGGACCTCCAGGAAGTCCCAAAGCAAGGGTTTTATCATGCAGATCACTTCTTCTTCCTCTGGGGAAGAGAGAGGGCCCAAATGACTTGGTGTTGACCAGAAAATTCCAAACTGGTTGGTTAAGATCAAATTTCTGGGGAAGGTCAGAACGGCAATTAGGCCAGGTATTAAATCTGGGATTGGTATCATGGGCTTTCAGCACCAGTGAGTGACACCATTTTGGTCCTGTGGTTTTCTTTTTTTTAACAGGGGCTTAGCAACACGCCACACAGAAGACTGGGCTCCCGCTGTCACCTGTTAGAACTGATCTCACTTGGCAGTCCAGGGGCCTGTCCACAGGAAGGATAAAGTGTGTTGGGGAGGTGACTGGATGGTGGCAGCAAGACCCATAGTTCATTCTGATCATCCTCAAAAGCGACCGTCCAGGCTCTGGGTCGCGCGGAAGTTCTGCTTCTACTCTGAGAAGTTCAATTCAGACCCTCCTTGTTTCCTCTGGCCCTCTGGGTTTTTAGGGTGTTGAGAGTGAAAACACTTTTTTTTTTTTTTCTTTTGCAGTACGCGGGCCTCTTACTGTTGTGGCCTCTCCCGTTGTGGAGCACAGGCTCCGGACGCGCAGGCTCAGCAGCCATGGCTCACGGGCTCAGCCGCTCCGGGCATGTGGGATCTTCCCGGACCTGGGCACAAACCCATGTCCCCTGCACCGGCAGGCGGACTCTCAACCACCACAACACCAGGGAAGCCCGAAAACACTTTTTGATGTACACATATTTTAATGGAGCTAAGAGAGGAGAAAACAGAAAGTATGAGGAGGAGAAAGCAGGACAACCCTTGGCATCTATGGCTCCTGGAAATGCAGTTTTGTTTTGTTTTTTTAATATTTATTTTTATTTATTTATTGGGTTGCACTGGGTCTTAGTCGTGGCAGCCTGGCTCCTTAGTTGCAGCTTGCCGGCTCCTTAGTTGTGGCATGCATGTGGGATCGAGTTCCCTGACCAGGGATTGAACCTGCGGCCCCTGCATTGGGAGTGTGGAGTCTTATCCACTGCGCCCTGAGGGAAGTCCCTGGAAAGGCAGTTTTTTCAAACCTTTGAAATAAAGATGAGTAAACTTGCTTAGCATCCATGAGATTGGGTGTAGCCTTTTAAACTAAGGGTTTGCAACCTTCTGAGTGGTCCCCGCTGGTCAATTCACGTAGGTGTGTCAGGCTCACGCCTAACACAGGCACCAGTCCACTACGTCCCAGCTCAGCAAAAGATTGGGCACATGATCAGGGAGAGGATCTCCCTAAGGACTGGTGCGGCCTGCCCATAGGGGCACATGAAGACGGGGCTCTGTCCTGCAGGACAGGACCCTGAGATTATCATACAATTCCACGATATGCGCTGATTCTACCTGAAAGCTGATATTTCCATTGGCATGGATGCAGCCTGGAGGAATACGCTCATCCCTGCCCCAGTCCTTTCTGATGTCCTTAAAACAGGAGGAAAGGGGACAGGGCACAACCTTTAAAAGAATGACATGACCATTGGATACGACATAAACTGGTTAGAACCAATTAGGCCGAAGATGATGGAAGATTCGACTTCAGTGGACCTTGGGCCTCATTCTATGCTCATTGTAATAATACATTAGGATGTGCTAAAAAGTGGGTGGTGGCCCAGTTCCTGGAAATCCCCACCCCTTCTCCAAAATAGTTGGCATAATCCTCCCACTCATTAGCCTATGAAAATACCCAGCCCATAAAAACTAACCACCCCCTGTTTCAGGGCCTCTCGTCTTCTGAGATGGTCCTCACTCTGTGGAGTGTGTTTCTCCCTTGGCCACTCTCACTTTCTGTGACAACCCCATGCCCTGGGGCCACTCTCGCCTTCTGAGACAGATTGCATTCTGTCTGTGGAATGTGTATCTCTCTAAATAAATCCACTTCTTTTTTTTTTTTTTTTTTGACCACTCCGCTTGCAGGATCTCAGTTCCCCCAACCAGGGATCGAACCCAGGCCCCCTGCAGTGAAAGCGCAGAGTCCTAACCACTGGACCACCAGGGAATTCCCCCCACCTTTTTTTTAATAAACCCACTTCTTACCTATCACTTTGTCTCTCACTGAATTCTTTCTGCAAGGAGACATAAAGAACCCGAGCTTCATTAAGTCCTGAGACCAGGTGAGTGTTCTCAATTAAAAGACAGTGGGGGGGCTTCCCTGGTGATCCAGTGGTTAAGACGCCATGCTTCCACTGCAGGGGGTATGGGTTAGACCCCCGGCCGGGGAACTAAGATCCCGTGTGGTGTGTGATGTGGTCAAAAAAATAAATAAATAAAATAAAACAAAAGACAGTGGGTTCAAGTCCCAGTGTGGGTTCTGGCCAGGTTCAAGTCCCAACCGGAGGGGCACAGTTTCATCCCCACTGCCAGTTCTGGCCCTGCCCCTGCCCTGGACTTCAGCCCTGGTCCCATGAACTGACTAACTTGGCACCTCTGCTTCACTCTTTCCCTCTTTCCCATGGACACTATTATACTTTGTGATATTGTGATCAAATACGTATCTGGTCTTTGCCCGTTTCTGGCACAGAGCTCCTAAAACCCTTGGAATTTCCTTCGTGATAAGAGCGGAAGAAGTGTCTTAATATTCATAACAAAAAACCCCTTTCAACCACACCTGATTTTATGTTAATGAAGTGAGTTTTGGAAAGCACCTAAGGATGGGGGCTCGTTGCCAGGGGAACCAATCATTTGGTTGGTGACAGGGTTAATCTGTGGGGGAGGGGAGGCAGCCTGGAGGTTGGATCAATCTCCAGTGGCCAGTGATTTATTCAAGCATGATTTAAATATAATGAAGTCTCTGGGGCTTCCCTGGTGGCGCAATGGTTAAGAATCTGCCTGACAATGCAAGGGACACAGGTTCGAGCCTTGGTTGGGGAAGATCCCACATGCCGCGGAACAACAAAGCCCGCAAGCCACAACTACTGAGTCCACGTGCCACAACTACTGAAGCCTGTGCACCTAGAGCCCGTGCTCTGCAACAAGAGAAGCCAGGACAATGAGAAGCCCGCGCACCGCAAAAAAGAGTAGCCCCGGCTCGCCGCAACTAGAGAAAGCCTGTGCACAACACCAAAGACCCAATGCAGCAAAAAATAATATAAATAAATAAATAAATGTATTTAAAAAATAAATATAATGATGTCTCCCAAGAGGGCGGGGTTCAGAGAGCTTCCAGGTTGGTGAACACGTAGGGATTGGGGACAGAACCTCTGGCCCCTTGCCCCAGACCTTTCTCTAGGCATCTCTTCCATCTGGCTGTTCCTGAGTTATATTCTTTTATAATAAATCGGTGATCTAGTAAGAAAATTTTTCTCTAAGTTCTGTGAGCTGCTTTAACAAATTAATAGAATCCAAGGAGGAGGGTGTTGGAATCTCTGATATATGGCTGGTCAGTCGGAAGCACAAGTGACAGCCTAGGCTTGGGACTGGCTGCTGAAGTTGGGTTGGGGGCATGGGACAGCCTTGCAGGACTGAGCCCTTAACTTGTGGGACCTGACGCTGTCTCCAGGTAGATGGTGTCAGAATTGAGTTGGATTGTAGGACATCCAGCTGGTGTCTGAGAATTGCTTGGTGGCGTGGGGAAAACCCACACACATAGGAACTGTAACTAGAATCATTTGATACCTTCACCCCTGGGCTGAGTCTCCTGCTTACCTGACATGTCTGTAGCCACCAGGATTCCAGTGAAACCAGCTACATGCCGGCTGGACCTGGGCTGGCTCTCCAGGATGGGGACTTCACACACGATGCCTGAGAGCCTCCAGAGTTCGCCTGAGCCCACGGTGATGGCCATTTTTTGTCCCATCTGCATGGGATGGTGGGCATGGCCCTATGCTGTGCAACCAGCACCCCATAAAAGGGGGGTTTTTCTAGGCTGAATTGTACCCCCTCCAAATTCATATGCTGAAGTTGTAACTTCCAGTACCTCAGAACATAACCGTAATTGGTGATAGGGTTTTTAAGGAAGTAATTAAGGTCAAATGAGGTCAGATGGGTGGGCCTTTATCTGATATGACTGATGTCCTTATAAGGGATTAGTACATGTATAGCTGATTCACATTGTTATAAAGCAGAAACTAACACACTGTTGTAAAGCAATTATATTCCAATAAAGATGTTAAAAAAAAAAAGAAAAAAAGGAAGGGATTAGGACACAGACCCACACAGAGGGAAGACCATGTGAGGACACAGGGAGAAAATGGTCAGGCATCTACAAGCCAAGGGAAGAGGCCCTCAGAAGAAACCAGTCCTGCTGATATCTTGATCTTGAAACTGTGGCCTCCAGAACCGGAGGAAATAAATTCCTGTTGTTGAAGTCATTTAGTCTGTGTTGCTTTTTTATGGCAGACCTAGCAAAGAAATACACAGCTTTTGTGTCTCTCCTTGTCCCAGGCTCCTCTGGGGCCATTTGTCCTGAACCATCGTGCATCTGCCTCTCCCCTACGTTCCTCATAAATGACTTTGCTCATTTCCTGCCCGTGGCCTTATTTCACCCTTGCTTCTAGATCAAGTGCCTGGTACATAACTGACACTCAATAAATGACTTTATTTTTGAAATTTTTATTGGAGTATAATTGATTTAAAATGTTATGTTAGTTTCTGCTGTACAGCAAGGTGAATCAGTTATACTTATACATATTTCCACTCTTTTAAAAATTCTATATAGGTCATTACACAGTATTGAGAAGAGTTCCCTGTGCTATACAGTAGGTCCTTATTAACGGATTTGTTTTATACTTAGTAGTGTGTACATGTCAATCCCAATCTCCCAGTTTATCCTTCACCCCCCCTCCTCCCTGGTAACCATAAGTTTGTTTTCTACATCTGTGACTTTATTTCTATTTTGTAAATAAGTTCATTAGTACCATTTTTTTAGATTTCACATATAAGCGATATCATATGGTATTTGTTTTTCTCTGTCTGACATACTTCATTCAGTATGAGAATCTCTAGGTCCATCCAATAAATGCTTTTATTTTTTTGTTTTTTTAAAATAAATTTATTTATTTTATTTATTTTTGGCTGTGTTTGGTCTTCGTTGCTGCGCACGGGCTTTCTCTAGTTGTGGCGAGCAGGGGTTACTCTTCATTGCGGTGTGTGGGCTTCTCATTGTGGTGGCTTCTCTTGTTGTGGAGCACGGGCTTTAGGTGCGCGGGCTTCAGTAGTTGTGGCACGCAGGCTCAGTAGTTGTGGCTCACGGGCTCTAGAGGAAAGGCCCAGTAGTTGTGCCACACGGGCTTAGTCTCTGTGCCACATGTGGGATCTTCCCGGACCAGGGCTCAGACCCGTGTCTCCTGCACTGGCAGGCGGATTCGTAACCACCGCGCCACCAGGGAAGTCCCAATAAATGCTTTTTTTTTTTTTTTTTGCGGTACGCGGGCCTCTCACCGTTGTGGCCTCTCCCGTTGCGGAACACAGGCTCCGGATACGCAGGCTCAGCGGCCATGGCTCACGGGCCCAGCCGCTCCACGGCATGTGGGATCTTCCCAGACCGGGGCACGAACCCGTGTCCCCCGCATCGGCAGGCGGACTCTCAACCACTGTGCCACCAGGGAAGCCCCCAATAAATGCTTTTTAAGTGAACAAATAGTGTTCATTTTTAAAGCATTTATCTTCCCAACAGAGTGGAACTTTATTCTTTACTTTGTATTTCCAGAACCCAGAACAATCTGTGTATTGGGATGGATATAAATTTGACTGCGCTTGAGAGACTCCAAATATTAGTTACTTACACAAGATAGGAGTTTATTTTGCATATAATAGTGTGGAGGGAGATGGTCTGGAGCTGGTAGGCAGCCCAGCTCAACGAGCTGGTGCAGGGTTCAGGCTCTGTCTGAATTGTTACTCCACCTTCCCCAGATGTTGCCACCATCTTCATGATCTCAGGTGTCCCCTCTCTATGCCTGAGTATCAAGTAGCAGGAGGGAGAGAGGGAGGGGAAAGGCACTCACTCGACCTTTTAGGATAAGACCCAAATGTTGCACACATTGCTTCTGCTCACATCCTATTGTGAATTTGGTCACGTGGCCACACTTAACTGTAAGGGTGGCTAGGATGTACAGTCGTTATTCTGGACGACAGTGCATCCCGCTAAAAATTCTGCTATTATGGATGAAGAAGAGAATGGATGCTAAGAGACAACTAGAGATCTTTGCCATACCATGTCTCACAACAGATGCTCAATAAATACTTGCTGAATTAATGAAATTATTCTCAATAAAGTATGTATGAATAGGGGCCTGCAGGTCGGCGGGGAGCGGTGGGGTCAGAGGCTGCCGCCGCTGCTGCCGCCGCCGCAGGGAAGGTGCCGCGGGCATCCGGGATGCCCGGCTTGGCCGTAACCCGGTCCGGGGCCGGGTGGGCCCGCGAGGGCCCATGGCCGAGCCGGCTCCGTTACCTCTGACTTTTGAGGATGTGGCCGTTTATTTCTCCGAGCAAGAATGGCAGGATCTAGAGGTATGGCAGAAGGAGCTTTACAAGCAAGTAATGAGAACCAATTATGAGATTCTTGTTTCTCTAGATGATGGACTTCCCAAACCAGAACTAATATCCTGGCTTGAACAGGGGAGAGAACTCTTCAGGAACTGGGGAGAATCACAGAAATCAGGAAACATAATTTGCTCCTCTGCTGATTTGCATTTGGATCCAGTTATTGAGGGACATCTGTTTGGGGGAAGCCAGCAAGCTGTGAAACCAGGAGAAGCCCACTGCCATTTCCAAGTAGATCCTCTTCAGAGCCAGCGTTCCTCTGAACCCTTATTAGGAAAAAGTGAAGACGTTTCCTTCAGGCCTGACCAAGTCGTCACCGTCCTGAATCCACAAAGACATGATACTCGGGCTCTAATTCCAGTAGTCCACAGCTCCAGGGAACCCACCCAAAGAGACAGAATCGTAACTCCCAGGACCCTCGGTCTCCCAGGCTTCCAGGAAACCTCCGGGGAGGGCCTCCAGCACCCTTGCCCCGTCTGTGGGGAAGGCTTTTGGAAGAACCTCTCAGAGCAGCACCAGGGGAGCCACTCGAAGGACCTGCCACACAAGGCCTGGAATCAATTCCGCAAACAAACCGAGGCACAACAGCCGCTGAGCATCCCTCGGGGACAGAGGCACTTCCGCTGTCCAGAATGTGGGCGGGGCTTCCGCCGGAAGTCGTGTTTGCTTAGACCCCTGGCAATCCACCCGGAGGACAGCCAGCTGCCGCGCAGCGAGTGTGAACTGTACGCCCACCACCTGCGCGCGGGGCCGAGGCCTTCCCAGTGCCCCGGCTGCGACGAGAGAGGCCAGGCTCCCAGAGAGAGGGTGCCGGGGCCGCCTCCGAGCAGGGTGAGCTCCCGCGCTCGGGAGAGAAGCCGGGCCTGAGCCCGGCTGGCGAGGAGCGCCCGGAGGCTCTCGAGCCCGGCCCCGGCGCGGAGAGGCAGGCCACCAGCGGCCCGTGCGGCCGGCGCTCCTCCCCGCAGTGCGGGCTTCCAGACCACACCCACGTGCACAGCGCAGAGCGGCCCTTCCGGTGCGCCGAGTGCGGCCGGGCCTCCTGCCAGCACGGACGGCTGCGGCTCCACCGGCGGCTGCACTCAGACGAGCAGCCTTTCGCGTGCGCGGAGTGCGGCCTGGGCTTCCGGCTGAGGAGGCACGGCGACGAGAGGCCGCTCTCCTGCGGCGAGTGCGACCGCGTCTTCGCCCACCCGTGCAAGCTGCGCGAGCACCTTCGGGTGCACAGCAGAGAGCGGCCTTTCGGCTGCCCTGAGTGCGGCAAGAGCTTCCGCCTGAAGGGCATCCTGAAGGCGCACGAGCGCACGCACAGCGGCGACCGACCCTTCCAGTGCGCGGAGTGCGGCAAGGGCTTCACGCGGCCGTCCAAGCTGGCCGAGCACTTCCGCATGCACAGCGGAGAGCGGCCCTTCCAGTGCGCGAAGTGCGGCAAGGGCTTCACGCGGCCGTCCAAGCTGGCCGAGCACTTCCGCGTGCACAGCGGCGAGCGGCCCTTCGGCTGGGCGACTGCGGCCGCCGCTTCCGTCTCGAGGGGCAGCTGCAGAGCCACCAGCGCCTGCACACGGGCGAGACGACCTTCCCGTGCCCCGACTGCGGCAAGAGCTACCGCGTGAAGGCCGACATGAAGGCGCACCGGCTGCTGCACGGCGGCCGGATGCTCTTCTCCTGCGAGTGTGGCAAAGGCTTCGCCAAGCAGTCCAAGCTCGTGGAGCACATCAGGACTCACACGGGCGAGAAGCCCTTTCAGTGTCCCCAGTGCGAAAAGAGCTTCCGCTTGAAGGCGCAGCTGCTCAGCCACCAGGGCCTGCACACCGGTGAGAGGCCTTTCCGCTGCCCCGAATGCAATAAAAACTTCTGGGAAAGGGGCCACATGCTTCGGCACCAGCGCATCCACAGGCCCGACAGGCCGTTCGTCTGTGCAGACTGCAGCAAGGGCTTCATTTATAAGTCGAAACTCGCCGAACACATCAGAGTGCACACGAAGTCCTGTCGTGCCCCCAGTGAGCCTGACGTTAAGCAAAGTCTCAGCCAACTATTTGCGATGATTGAGGCCGACTGGAGTTGAGGCCGAGTAGGGCGCCCAAAGCGGTCAGCAGAGTCGGTATTGCCAGGGAGTCCACAGCCAGCGCAGCCAAACCCCAAATCTGGTAAGACAGATGGAGGGAACAGGGGCCCTTTTTGGAGCAAGAACGTAACACAAGTTAGGAATATGAGAAACCGCAAAGATTCTCATTTAAAACATCACCAGCGGGCTTCCCTGGTGGCGCAGTGGTTGGGAGTCCCCCTGCCGATGCAGGGGACGCGGGTTCGTGCCCCGGTCCGGGAGGATCCTACGTGCCGCGGAGCGGCTGGGCCCGTGAGCCATGGCCGCTGAGCCTGTGCGTCCGGAGCCTGTGCTCCACAACGGGAGAGGCCACAGCAGTGAGAGGCCTGCGCACCACAAAAAAACAACAACAACAAAGAAACAAACAACAAAAAAAAACATCACCAGCTGTGTTTTCTATCCATTGATAGAAAACAGTGGATAGAAACAATAGATAGGTTTGTTCTTCCCACCATCTTAACGGGTGATTTTCCCCAATGTGCTAATAAGCTAACTCTGAAATCCCAGCTTGAATTTAGACAGCAGGAAATCCCTCCAGTACTGTTCTCAAAGCTAAAAGGATGGGGTGACTGTTAAATGTCAACTCTTCTTTTTTTCATAGTATGATGATAAGCAGGGGGTTTAACCCAGCGACTTTTGTTGCAGGCCTGATACGATAGGATTTGGTTTTGACTTATTTGAAGTTAATAGCAACAAAATGAGTTCTCCGACTCATGGTTTGTCTATGTGAATGCTGCAGTTTCACAGCAGGTTTCATAGTGATTAAGCATGGTTACCCTTAAGGAAAAGCTGATAATTCAAGCAAAATTTGATTAATCTGGGTTGAAGAAAATAAAACCGAAGGTGCTAAAAAAAAGAAAAGAATGTATGAATAGAATAATAATCCAAGAGGCAATGAGGTGTATTGAAAATACACCTGAGGGGGACTTCCCTGGTTGCTCAGTGAATAAGACTCCACGCTCCCAATGCAGGGGACCCAGGTTCGATCCCTGGTCAGGGAACTAGATCCCACAGGCATGCTATGCTGCAACTAAGGAGCCCACGTGCTGCAACTAAGGAGCCAGGGGAGCCTCAACTAAGGAGGCCGCCTGCTGAAACTAAGACCCGGCACAACCAAATAAAATAAATAAATATTTGAAAAATATACCTGAGGAATTCCCTGGCAGTCCAGTGGTTTGGACCCCATGCTTCCAGTGCAGGGGCACGGGTTCGGTCCCTGGTTGTGGAACTAAGATCCCATCTGCCTTGCAGTGCAGTCTAAAAAAATAAAAAAAACCATCTGAACATGTACGTTTTTATTAATGTAAGTTGGAATATTTACTATACATAGAGCCAAAGATTTTCACAGAACACAACAGAAAATATTGTTAGATTTTATACCTTGAGGAAACATCTCAAAAAAGGTAAACCTAGGGCTTCCCTGGTGGCGCAGTGGTTGAGAGTCCGCCTGCCGAGGCAGGGGACACGGGTTCGTGCCCCAGTCCGGGAAGATCCCACATACCGTGGCTGCTGAGCCTGCACGTCCGGAGCCTGTGCTCCGCAATGGGAGAGGCCCGCGCACTGCAAAAAAAAAAAAAAAAAAAAAAAAAAAAAAGGTAAACCTAAACATATGGACATAGAGGAAAAAACCGCAAACTAGCTGGCATATACTTTAGGAGGCTGAAATATATGTCAAAAACAATTAGAGTAAGTATATTCTTATGGCAAAAATAACTCCTGTGCAGGTTCGATCCCTGGTCCAGGAAACTAAGATCCCACATGCCACATGGTGCAGCCATGAAAAAAAAAAAAAACTTTTGCGACTATGACCCATTTATTTCTAGCAGTACTTGGTATATGACAAGATCAGCTGGAATTTTTCACTTTAGATCTTTCTTGAAAACCTCTATCTCCAGTCCCATTGCCACTCGTGGTCCCAGCCCTCATCATTTTGTACCTGGAGGTGCCACCCCTTCCCCATGTGGGCCTCTCCTCCCTCTGATGGTTTCTATACATTACCTTGAGAAGATTTTTCCTGATGTTATGTTCTGGTTCAGAACTTCTGATGATTCTCTGATCAATTCCTAACCTCCTAGCTGAGCGTTCTAGGATTTTGATAGTCGCTGGCTATTCAGTACATCTAGTTTACTCCTCACTCTGGGAAGCCTGTTGTCTGGATGTTCTCCTTATTCATTTAAATTTTCATTTTATTAGTGGATTATGTGTTCACGTGGCTCAAAAATAGCCCAGCATAAGAAGTGACAGAGTGAAAAGTCCCCTTCCTACCCTGGTTCCCATCCACTCCATCTCTGTCCCCACCCTGTTTGTTTTTATTTGATTGTACTGGGTCAGTTGTGGCAGGTGGGCTCCTTAGTTGCGGCTCACCGGCTCCTTAGTTGTGGCATGCAAACTCTTACTTGCGTCATGCATGTGGGATCTAGTTGCCTGACCAGGGATTGAACCCAGGCCCCCTGCAATGGGAGTGCGGAGCCTTAACCACTGAGCCACCAGGGAAGTCCCCCTGTCCCCACTCTTTATAAAGCTCTGTTGCAGGCTTTGGGTTCTTTGTGCAAATACAAACAAGTACAGTTATATTTTATCAGATGCCTGCCTTTTACACAAAACGTAGATTACTATATTCCAGATGTTTCTATTTCTATATCAATGCACAGAGAGCTTCTATATCCTTGTTTTTTTTTTGTTTTTTTTTAAGGAGATGTGCAGTGTTCCAGTGTGTGGAGTACCCACATTTATGTAACCATCTCTACCCTGACAATTAGGTGGTTTCCAACCTTCTGTTATTACAAACAGTACCTCAATGAATAACCTTATACATACATACACCATTCGCCATTTTGCACATATATGACTATATCTGCAGGGTAAACTCCTAGAAGAGGTGCCTGAGTTTTTCACCATTATGCTAGATCCCCTTTCCTTTGGTACCACCCAGGCCTCTATGCCAGGGCTTGTCACACTCGCTTGGTTCCTTGGAGAGATTTACTCCACAGGACAGTTGGAATAACTGGCATATTGTATGCATGATTCATGGGGCATTATGAACCTGACTTTCTCTTCTCCCATCTCTCTAAAATGCATCCTGTGAAAATTATATTCACCTGCTCCAGATGATAACCGAAAGTTCGGCCTGTCTGTACACCGGTAAATCCCAGAGACAGGGTTTTGGTGAAGTAGGAAAGGAGAGCTTTATTGCTTTGCCAGGCAAAGGGGGACACACTGGCCTTCTGCCTTGAAAAACTATGTGTCCCAACCCCAGAGGACTGGATGAAGGGTTCTATAATAAGGGTTCAAAGGTGGGGCTGCTGACAAGATGAGGGTGTGAGCAGGGCCTCAGGTGGTCTCCTCATCTTGATGAGCTGCTCTGGTCCCTTCAATCTTGCCTAGGTGGCTGCTGCTCCTTGGCTGCCCCTCCTTTGATCAGCAACTGTTCGAATGCGCCCTTTGGAACTCAGGGAAGGTCATGGAGGCTGGAGTCTTGCCTGTAAGAAATGGTGGACGAAAGGAGGCCTCCGGGCCCGGGCCCCACTGGGTTTCAGTGCCTAGTAGCCCCACAGGGCTGCACTCGGTTTCAGTTGGCATATTCATATCCCAGGGCTTCTGTAACAAAGTACCACAAACTGGATTTTCCTATCTCACAATTCTGGAGGTTAGATGTCCAAAATCAAGGTATGGGCAGTGCCATGTTCCCTCTGAAACCTGTAGGGGAATCCTTCCTTGCCTCTTCCCAGCTTTGCTGGTTTGCTGCATCACTCCAACCTCTGCCTTCATCATCACATGGTGTTTCCCTGTGTGTCTCTGTCTTCACATGGCCTTCGTATAGAGACCGCAGTCATATTGGATTAGAGGCCCACCGTCCTTCGGTCTGACCACATCTTAACTAATTACATCTGCAAAGACCCCAGTTCCAAATAAGGTCACATTCTAAGGTACCGGGGGTTAGGACTTCATAGCTTTCTTTGCAGGGGGGTGGAAGGGGACACACAATTCAACCCATAACATGGGCCCAAAACTTTTCTGTTTTGGGGAGACAATGTTAGGGTCACTTTAAGTCACAAGCTCACTCTCAGTTCAGAAACTTGTATGTCCAGTTCTGGGTTCATAATCAGTCCTTCAAGCTCCATGCCAAGGCCAGCTACCCTCAGAGTTGGCAGCTGCCTGCCTGCAGGAGGGGTCTGCTCTCTGCTGCCCCCCTTGCCCATTCATCCCCACCCCCTGCCGTGGGCTCACTCTCCAGCCAGCGTGGGAGCTGCAGGAGGATGGGAGAGGTCTGACCAGCTCTGTGCTCTCAGGGCCTGCTATTGCTGTACTTTCCTTCTCAAGGATATTTTTAGGGTTACTTTGGAGATTTCCATCTTGGAGACATCTTGGCTGCAAATCTCCTGATTCTGGCCAACGCAACTCGATTTGGGGAGTTTACTTGCCACTTCTTCAGCCCCAGAAATCCAGCATTCCTCCCTCTGTCCCAGGTGGCCGTTTTGGACAGGACCCTCAGTGATCCAAGGCCAGGTCCTCCTTCCCTCCCCCGTTGCCCCCAACTGATTCAAAGTACCCTACAGGGAGGCAGCAACGAGCTCCTAGCTTTGCCACCAAAGCAGTCGGTCTCTTCTCTGGATTTCCCAGACGATGTCAGATGTCCATCCACTGGGTTCCCCAACTGAAGGGACACGCATTAGCAAGCTTTCTGGGCTTCTCCTGGGGGATGGAGATGAAACCTCACAGCGAGGCCAGGGTTCTCCGCACAGAAATCTCACCCCAGTCCTTCTCTCCTCACTCTGACCCTCTTGTATTTGCTTGCTCTGGTTGAGGTGCTGGGGGACCAGGTCACATCACTTCCTTTGCAGCTGTGGCAGGTGGGGTTTTTTCTCTCACTCCCTTTGTGTCTGATACATGTGTATCACTACGGCACCTCAGTATCACAGTCTTTCCTCAACTGTCAGCATACAGGTGACTATGTATTGATATGTAACAACAAAGTGGTCACTTAAAAGTTCTCTCTCTCTATGCCTTTTAAACAGGTAGGTCTTAAAAATTGAAGGGCCTATTTTTCTTTCTTATTTTTATTTATATATTTATTTCTTTAGGCCACACCGAGTGGCACACGGGTTCTTATTTCCCCGATCAGGGATCGAACCCGTACCCCTTGCATTGGAAGCATGGACTCTTAACCATTGGACAGCCAGGAAAGTCCCAAAGGGCCTTTTTCTCTAAAGTTTATTTTTGAAAATAAACTATATTTTTAGAATAGTTTTAGATTTACAGGAAATTTGCAAGATAGTTCAGAGTGTTCCTTAAACCAGTTTCCCATTATTATTTTCAATTGAGGTATAATTGATGTTTAATGTTATATTAGTTTTAGGTGTATTACATAATGATGCATTATTTGTATACACCAGTATCTCATTACTAATATCTTACATAAGTATGGTATGTTTGTTGCAATTAATAAAACCATATTGATACATTTTTTTAAAGCTATAGTCCATACTGTATTTAGATTTCCTGTTTTCCCTAATGTCCTTTCTCTATCCCAGGATTCCATCTAGATACCACATTAAATTGAACCATTTCCGTCCTCTTGGTTGTGAAGTTCTCTGATTCTGCTTCTTATGGATGACCTCGACAATTAGAATTCGGCTAACGTTTTCCTCATGATTAACAGGGGTTAAGGGTTTGCGGGAATGCGGTACAATAAAAAATATATTTGGTCTTTGACCCCAATTCCTGGTACTAAAATCCTGGGAATTCCCTGAGTAATAAGAGCGTCTTTGTTATTCATAATGACCCCCTTTCAATGGTATGAGTTTATGCTAATGAGGTGATAATTGGTGAGCCCCTAAGTGGCTTAGGATGGGGGCTGGTAGCCAGAGGAGCCGAGCGAGTGAAGAGGTTTGCCCCTTTCCCCTGACCCGCGTAAGGAAACCTCCCAAAAAACCCTGAAACAAAGGGGTTCAGAGGGCAGTGCTGTCAGGGTGGCCCCCGGGGGAGTGCGCGGAACCTCTGCGTCCCCCACCTCCTTCTGTGCATCGAAGACCGGAAATAGTAAGTACAGCGCTTTGCTGAGTTCTCTGTGTTCTAGGGAATTATCGAACTTGAGGGGTTGGATGGTGGGAAACCTTGCGTTTGTAGTCGGCCGGGCTTTAGAAATGCGGGTAGCCTGGGAACCGTACCATTCGTGGCTGGCGTCTGAAGTGGAGGGAGAGAATTGGAGAACTGGTTGTTGGTGTTGGAAAGGACACCACGTACTTGGTGTGTGTACGGAGTGAGACTAGAGAAGGCAAGCGGAGGGCCTCTATTTTTGCTGAGCATCTTGAGATAAGGATTTATAAGGCTGGAATAAGGGGGTGAGAGACTGGAGGGCTGCAGGAAGGAGGGTTAGAAAAATAAAACGTCCACAAGGGGCACGTGGTGGGGAGAGAAGACTCATGGAAGATAAGCCTCGGTGAGCTTTCTGTCTCCCCTGAGTGTGGTCCCAGCGTCTAACGCTAGAGCAGGCTCCGGGCGCCGCCGAAATACGGACGTTTGCAAGCCTTCCCTTGTGGCCCCAGCCCGCGCTGTGGTCGGGCGGCCACGAGGGGGCGCAGCGCGCGGCGGGGACACGAGGACGGCCCCCGGGCAGAGGAGCCGGCCGGCCTCCCCTCAAGTATTCGGGTCGCCGCGTGAGTCAGGGCGGGGGTCGGGGTCGGATGGGACAGGCTGGGCGCCAAACCGCGGATGGCCGTGTCGTTGGTCACGGCCGCGGCTTTGCACCGCAGAAGGCCGGCCGAGCGGCTCCAGCCAGCGAGAGGGGGTGGGGTTTCCGGAAAGGCCGGGAAGGGGTACTACGAGGACCGACAGCGCCGACGCACTCACGCACCTCCCCTCTGGACCCCGGCGGGCTCGGCCCCCCCAGTCAGTGCGCATGCGCGGCCGGAGGCCGCCTGCGTGCCTTCATTCCAGCCCCCGCCCCCGGCCCCGCCGGGCTCCTAGCCCCGCCCCCGGCCCCGCCGGGCTCCTGGCCCTGTCCCAGGCGCAGTATCCCAAATGCGAGTGTTAGGACAGACCCACTAGCAGCCAGAAAACGTGGGCGAATTCTTATGTAACCTGGGTGTGGGCAGTGGCTTTCTAATGACCCAGTATCCAGATGTAAGGAAGAAAAAAAACCAGACATTGCTACGTTAGAGTACCTTGAAGAACAAAAACCGTGTAGCCAAGCTGAAACCGCACTCCTCAGACGGGCCTCTAACCTAGCCAAAACTCAGGCTGGGACTCCAACCCACAATCCCTGGCTTAGGACGGACTAGAACCCACTGTCTTTAATGGAAACCACTCACCTGGTGTCAGGACTTACTGAAGCTCATGTTCTTTTGTCTCGTTGCAGAAAGAATTACGCTTGAGGCAAAGCGATGGGCAAAGAGTGAGTTTATTAGCATAGGAGCTTGTGAGAGATACAGGCGGGCCGGCAATGGGTCGCAGCCCTGAGAACAAAGAGGGCTACATTAAAAAAAATATATATATTTATTTTATGTATTTGGCTTTGCCAGGTCTTAGTTGCATCATGCGAACTCTTAGCTGCGGCACGCATGTGGGATCTAGTTCCCCGACCAGGGCTCGAACTTGGGCCCCCTGCATTGGGAGTGGGGAGTCAGGCACTGGACCACCAGGGAAGTCCAGAGGGCTACATTTTTATAATCAAAGAAAAAGTGGGGAGGAGACAAGACCATCTTTTTCCTCATTTTTGGGTAGATGTCAAGGCTTACATCATTAGTTCCTCCCTTGACCCCTATATGGTATAACTGGGACTCTCACGGCACTACTTAAATCATATGTATGTTAGCAGAAGGGTGGTGACATATACTAAAATATGGTAATTCATCTCAGGTTTTGTATAATGTCCACTTTCACCTAATTTCTTTGCCCTTTCACTGATACTCCTGTCTTGGCTATATGTATAAATGCTATTCTTCAAGGACCATAAACTCCCTGACTTCATGTAGCAGGATTTGGACCCCATATCTATTGTCCTGTGTTTTAACTAGCACAAGACTTGTGGCTTGAGTGTGCCTGGCACTTGAATGTGCCTGGTCTTCCTTCAGGGTAGTCTAGATTGCTGCTAGGTTACTGGATTCTTTTCTTGTGGTCATTAGCTTACAGCAGTCTCCCAAACTGCCTTAAAATTCCCTTTTTGTCTTTAATCCCCTAGTGGGATTTCTAAACTATTTAATTATTCTACTCTATCCATATCAAAACCAACCAACAGACTCATACCATATATAAAGTAAAAGCCTGGCAACATATGTTACAGGTAAAGGGTTAATATCCCAAATATGTAAATAACTCAAAGATTGAGGGAACCAAAGACCAAAATCCAATTTTTAAAAAGGCAAGAGACAGGAATGGGCATTCTGCAAAAAATATTTGCGAGGCCATAAAAAAATATGCCTTAAACAAATGAAAAGATGCTTAATTCCTCTCCTAATGAGGGAAATGCTCATTACTCTGAGATATCACTTCTAACCTACCCAACTTGCAAACAGCCAAAGCAACAGGACAGACTGGGAAAACAGGCATTCTGCTATATTGCTGGTGAGAATGCAAGATGGTTCAACTCCGATAAAGGGGAATTTAGAGTGCATTTACCCTTGACCTAGCAATTTCACAGGTAGGAACTTAGCTGAAGAAACACCTACACCCACATAAAAGTATATATATGTACAAGGCTACGTATCGCAGCACTGTGTGCAATGACAAAATTTTGGAAACAGCCTCAGTGACAATACATCAGCAATTTGTTGAATAAACCCTGGTACATTGGCACAATGGAGTACTATGCAGCTGTAAAAAAGAGCAAGGAAGATCTTCTATGAACGGATATGGAGTGATTCTAGGATATATTGAAAAGTGAAAAAGGTAAATACAAAAGGATGCAAATATTATGCCTTTTTTTGTGTAAAACAAGGGGAAATAGTAAAATACTGACATATTTTCCTATTTTTGCAAAGAAAAAAAACTCCAAACAAACCCATGGGGAAGAGTAAACTAGAAACTAATAAATTGGTTACTTACAGTGAATGGGTAGGAATGGGGTGAAAGGCTAGGAGAAATGACAATTATTCAAGCATATTTTTTTTTTCTTTTTTGGTAGTTTTGACTTTTAGAGACATGAATGTTTTAATATTAAAAAAATAAAATTTAATTCAACAAAGATGAGGGGAAAAGAAACCTAAAATTGAATATAAAAAGAAGTAAACAAATGAACTAAACTGCATAGTAAATTAACCACATGGAAGAAAAGTAAACCCAAATTGCTTTTGAACAGAGCTCTTTTCTTTTCTTTCTTTCTTTCTTTTTTTTTGTGGTGCGGGCCTCTCACCGCTGTGGCCTCTCCCATTGCGGAGCACAGGCTCTGGACGCGCAAGCTCAGTGGCCATGGCTCACGGGCCCAGCCGCTCCGCGGCATGTGGGATCTTCCCGGACCGGGGCATGAACCCGTGTCCCCTGCATTGGCAGGTGGACTCTCAACCACTGTGCCACCAGGGAAGCCCGTTGTTTTATTTTTTTTAATATTTATTTATTTATTTATTTATTTATTTATTTATTTAGGCTGTACTGGGTCTTAGTTGCGGCACCCAGGATCTTCGTTGCAGCATGCGGGATCTTTAGTTGCATAGTTGCAGCATGCAGGATCTTTAGTTGCAGCATGCATGTGGGATCTAGTTCCCCGACCAGGTCCCCCTGCATTGTAAGCGTGGAGTCTTACCCACTGGACCACCGGGGAAGTCCCTTGTTTTTCAGATTCTTTTCCATTAGAGGTTATTACAAGATAGTGAATATAGTTCCGTGTGCTATACAGTAGGTTCTTGTTGTTTATCTGTTTTATATATAGTGTGTATATGTTAATCCTAAACTCCCAGTTTATCCCTCCCCCCACTTTCCCCTTTGGTAACCATAAGTTTGTTTTCTATGTCTATGTTGAACAGAACTCTTGACTATGTGCTTTCTGTGTGTAAACTAGCAAACAAACTACAAAGAAATTTCGAACTTCACTTAGTTGGTACTAGTCTGTCCTGGCAATTCTGAAACTACTTTCTGTGTACTGTGGGATTAAGCAAGTTAGTAACTATCATGGTATTGTTGGGAGTGAAGATTCTCACTGTGGGAGAAGGGTGATACAAATCTGGAGGGAGGGAACGCAAGGAAGAGCTCTGTGGATTGGACTCTATTTCCTAGATCTGTCTGCTGAAAGAGCCTTGGGAGGGCCACCCCAGTAGCCCTGAACATTCCCAGTGTTCATATTTTGGTTTCTAAATCCCATTCTCAAGAGTTGCTTGGAGAAATAGCTCACTCAGGAGGGGCAGGGCAAGTGAAAGATGAGCCAGGAATAGCTTGTTGTGCCCACTGAAAGCAAGGAGGTGCTCAAAGAATGATGGGGACATCAAACAATGAAGACCCAGGGGCCAGCTCGATAGCGCTTCCAGTGGCCAAATTTGTAACAATTTGAGCATCAAAATGAGTAATTACAATAATGAATTCTCACATTAAAAAAAAAGAATCCGGGCTTCCCTGGTGGTGCAGTGGTTGAGAGTCCGCCTGCCGATGCAGGGGACACAGGTTCGTGCCCCGGTCCAGGATGATCCCACATGCCGCAGGGCGGCTGGGCCCGTGAGCCATGGCCGCTGAGCCTGCGCATCTGGAGCCTGTGCTCCGCAACGGGAGAGGCCACAACAGTGAGAGACCCGCGTACAGCAAAAAAAAAAAAAAAAAAAAAAAAAAAGAATCCATGTATATTAACACATATATGTGGAATCTAGAAAAGTGGTATAGATGATTTTTTTTTGCAAAGCAGATATAGAGACACAGACATAGAGAACAAAGGGGATACCAGAGGGGAAGGGGGGGGATGAATTGGGAGATAGGATTGACATATATACACTACTATGTATAAAATAGATAACTAATGATAACCTACTGTATAGCACAGGGAACTCTACTCAATGTTCTATGGTGACCTAAATGGGAAGGAAATCCAAAAAAGGGGATATATGTATATGTATAGCTGATTCACTTTGCTGTATAGCAGAAACTAACACAACATTGTAAAGCAACTATACGCCAATAAATATTAATAAAAAATAAAATTAGAACAAAAAGAAACCATGAATCCGGAGGGATACTAAAAAGCAAATAAACGTATAAACAAATAGAGGTAAAAGAGACAGTTCTTTACCGTCCTATGTCAACTAATAAATGCTGAAGAAACAAAGAGTTAAAAAAGTCACTTCATTGCAACTATTATAACAGTGGCTGATCCAGGCAGGATACTAAAACCACTGGTGAAAGCTTGTTGGGGAATAAGATATTACACAGTCTCAAAGGATCACTCCATAGATTACTCATTAATTATAAAGGTAAAAAAGGAAGCTTTATAGTGGGAAAATCTGGTGGATACCACCTTAACCACATGATCAAAATCAGCATGATGCAGAATGACATCATGTGCCAACAGTGCATTACATCCAACAAACTTAAAGTGAGAGACAGGCTACAAAATGATGGTCCTGACTCTTAAAAAATGTCGAAGTCACGAAAGACAAAGACTAAGGGACTGTTCCAGATTAAAGATGAATAAAGAGACATGACAACTACATGAAAGGTGTGACTTTGAATTGGGAAAAATAATACTGCATAAAGGATGTTATTGGGACAATTGGCCTAATGTGAATATGGACTCAGTTGTAGATATTAGCATTGGATCAATGTTAAATTTTCTGAATTCGATCACTGCAGTGTGGTTACCTAAGAGAGCCTTCCCGTTCTTAGGAAATAATCCTTGAAGTACTTAGGGGTGAAGAGTCATGATTTCTGCAACTTAATCTCAAACGGTTCAGGGATGAAAAAAAGTCTCTTATGCTTTGTACCACTGAGTAGATATTCCACAATTTGCACTATATGTTCCCTATTGTTGATCATTAACAGTTTTCCAATTTAAAAAATCACTCTTACAATGTTGCTATTAACATCTTTACAAATATAATTTCTTTCTTCTTTTTTTTAAATTTTATTTTTATTTATTTATTTTTGGCTGCATTGGGTCTTCGTTGCTGCACGTGGGCTTTCTCTAGTTGCAGCGAGCGGGGCTACTCTTTGTTGTGGTGCGCGGGCTTCTCATTGTGGCGGCTTCTTTTGTTGCAGAGCACAGGCTCTAGGCGCGCGGGCTTCAGTGGTTGTGTCACGTGGGCTCAGTAGTTGTGGCTCGCGGGCTCTAGAGTGCAGGCTCAGTAGTTGTGGCACACAGGCTTAGTTGCTCCACGGCATGTGGGATCTTCCCAGACCAGGGCTCGAACCCATGTCCCCTGCGTTGGCAGGCAGGCTCTTAACCACCGCACCACCAGGGAAGCCCTCCTTCTTCCTTTGTTACCATTTTTAGGATAAATGCCCAGAATTATGAATACCAAATCAAAGAGTGTAAATGTTTGGATGGCCTTTAAGTAGAGAGTAGTAATTTAAGATTCTAAGAGTGGCTGATTTAAATAGAAGGTTGTATGTAAAATGGGAGGAGAGAACACAGAGCTACAAATAGCAGGAGATTCTGAAAGCAGCTGCTCATGCAAAGGACTCTCTCCCATTCCTGGAAAACTCCTCACACCATGCTTACAGCAGACTTTTTAGTTAGTAACATCCCTGCCGTTGTCCTGGGACCCATGGGTCTAATCCAAGCCACCATGGCCTAAATTTAGACATTGGACAATAAGGGATTTGTGATTAGCTGACTCAATTGTTTCTGGAGAATTCTGCTGATCAAGAACCACAATGTGATTTTTTTTTTTTTTTTTTTTTGCAGTACGCGGGCCTCTCACTGTTGTGGCCTCTCCCGTTGCAGAGCACAGGCTCCGGATGCGCAGACTCAGCGGCCATGGCTCACGGGCCCAGCCGCTCCGTGGCATGTGGGATCTTCCCGGACCGGGGTACGAACCCGTGTCCCCTACATCGGCAGGCGGACTCTCAACCACTGCGCCACCAGGGAAGCCTAATGCAATGTTTTGGGTTCAAGAACCTCATGATTCTCCAAGACAGTTGTGAAAATCAGTATAAATCTAAAATAAAAAGAAAGATCATTTGGCCTAAATGATACTGAGTTGAAACAAAAACCACTGGTAATGGGAATGTAAATTGCTATAACTACTTTGGAAAACAGTTTAGTATTATCTTTTAACACTGAACATTAACTTGATCCAGTAATTCCTTTCCTAGGTCTGTTCCCCGAGAAATGCTTGCCCATGGGCCCTGCAGACAAGTAAGGGGATGCTCAGAGCAGCATTGTTTGTCAGAGTGAACAAGCTGGAAATAACCCAATGTCCATCAATAGGACAATGGCTAACCAAATTATGTTATAGTCATATAGCAGGATATTATATCAAAGTGAAAATGAATAAAATGTAGCTACACACAATTATATGTGTGAATCTTAGAAACAATGATCGGAAAAAATGCAAGGCTCAGAAGTTTACTTTTTGAATAATATTATTTATATAAAGCTAAAAAACCCACAATGTAGTTGTAGGGATATATTCATTTGTATTAAGACATTTTTATTTTTATTTTTTGGCTGCTCCACGTGGCATTTGGGATCTTAGTTCCCCGACCAGGGATCGAACCAACACCCCCTGCAGTGGAAGCATGGAGTCTTAACCACTGGACCCCCAGGGAAGTCCCTGTAGTAAGATTTATTTTTTAAAGCATGGGAATTAAAAATGTAAAATTGAGGAAAGGGAGGCAGGGGGATGGGGTAGACAAGAAGTACAGAGTTATTGGCATTATTCTAGTTTTTTCCTTTCTCCCTTTCTCGCTTCCTTTCTTTTCTTTTTTAAGTGTGCACTGTAAAGTGTTCAAGAGGGATATCCAGGATGGAGTATTTACCAAACAGTTTATCACTTGATTTGATTTGATTGCCAAGCTTCTCCAGGGGAGATGCTGCCTTTCATGGGTGATGTAAATCTAGGAGGGTAGCTTGATAGTTAGGATGGCAGATCCCAGCTGGCTGGATCAAAGGGGTGCAGCCAACAGGATACACGTTAACAGGAATAAACATGTTGACACTGGTTTTAAATATCAGCAGCAAAAGTATAGATAGAATTAGGATTCGTGAGTTTTAGAAAAAAGAAAGTTTTTAGGATTTTATATGAATGCAAGTTCAATAAGCTATCAAGCACATTTGGCAAAATTCTAGTTCTTACGTTGAGGGGTATGTACACAATGTTCATTTTATTACTAGACTCTGTACCTTACATATGTTACAGAAATTCTATTGAATGTGTTGAATAACAGGTTAAAATTTAAAACATCACTGGTATCTACTGTTTTGTTTTTTTGTTTCTTTGTTTGTTTTGCGGTACGTGGGCCTCTCACTGTTGTGGCCTCTCCCGTTGCGGAGCACAGGCTCCGGACGCGCTGGCTCGGCGACCATGGCTCACGGGCCCAGCCGCTCCGCGGCATGTGGGATCTTCCCAGACCAGGGCACGAACCCGTGTCCCCTGCATCGGCAGGCAGACTCTCAACCACTGCGCCACCAGAGAAGCCCTCTACTGTTTTTGTATGTCGAATTTGAAAATAGCAATGTAGATAAAATCAGGAAACATAATTTTATAATTGGAAGAGGCCTTCAAGATGATAGTCTAATCTGAAATGTAACCATTTAAAAATTATAAGTGCTAGGGAATATTTATAGGTTGGGAAATTGGGGACGACTCTCTAAACATAAAAACAATGGAAAAAGTCATGAAAAAATTAAGGTTTTATTTAATTAAAATGTAAAAATGGTACATTAAAAATCATCTTAAACAAAATTAAAAGGCAAATGACAAACTGGGTTAAAAATATGCCACAAGTGGGACTTCCTTGGTGGTGCAGTGGTTAAGAATCTGCCTGCTAATGCAGAGGACACGGGTTCAAGCCCTGGTCCAGGAAGATCCCACATGCCGTGGAGCAACTAAGCCCGTGTGCCACAACTACTGAGCCTGCACTCTAGAGCCCGTGAGCCACAACTACTGAGCCCATGTGCCACAACTACTGAAGCCCACATGCCTAGAGCCTGTGCTCCACAACAAGAGAAGCCACCGCAATGAGAAGTCTGCGCACCACAATGAAGAGTAGCCCCCGCTTGCTGCAACTAGAGAAAACCCATGCACAGCCAAGAAAAAGACCCAACACAGCCAAAAAAAGAGAACCAACACAGCTAAAAAATAAAAAAAAAAATGCCACAAGTATTTGCCAGCCTAGAGTTAATGTCTTTAATATATAAAGAACCCATAAAATCAACAAGAAACACACCAAAATTGAAAAATGTCAATGGACTTTAGCACAATGAAGGAAACTTATCAACAAAACAAGAAAGTAGCCTATAGAATGGGAGAAGATATTTGCAAGCAATATGTCTGATTAGGAGTTAATATCCAACATATGTACACAGCTCATGGAACTCAACATCAAAAAAACGAACAACCAAGGACTTCCCTGGCAGTCCAGTGGTTAAGACCCTGTGCTCCCAATGCACGGGGCACAGTCAGGGAACTAAGTTCCCACATGCCGCTCAGCCAAAACAAAAACAAACAACCTGATTCAAAAATGGGCAGAGGACTTGAATAGACTTTTTTCCAAAGAAGACATACAGATGGCCAACAGACATATGAAAAGATGTCCTACATCACTAATCACCAGGGAATTATAAATCAAAACCACAGTGAAATATCACCTCATACCTGTCAGAAAGGCTATCATAAAAAAGACAATAAGTAAGCATTAGTGGAGATGTGGAGAAAAGGGAACTCTTGCTGTACACTGTTGGTGGGGATGAAAATTGGTGCAGCTACTATGGAAAACAGCATGGAGGTGTCTCAAACAACTAAAAATAGAACTACTGTATGATCCAGCGATTCCACTGGAGTATTTACCTGAGGGAAACAAATACACTAATTTGAAAAGATATATGCATGCCAATGTTCATTGCAGCACTATTTACAACAGCCAATATATGGAAGCAACCTAAGTGTCCATCATTAGCTGAATGGATAAAGAAGATGTGGTATATAATATAATATATATACACACACACACACACACACACACAATGGAATATTACAGGCATTAAAAAGAGAAATCTTGCCATTTGGCACAACATGGATGGAGCCAGAGGGTATTACACTAAGTGAAGTAAGTCAGACAGAGAAAGACAAATACCGAATGATTTCATATATGTGGAATCTAAAAAACAAAACGAGAAAAAACTCATGGATACAGAGAACAAATGGGGGGGTGGGGCAAAATAGGTAAAGGGGATTAAGAGGTACAAACCTCCAGTTATGAAATAAGTAAGCCAATGGGATGTAATATATGTAATATATATGTAATATATATTTCTTATGCTAAGAAATATGGTCAGTAATTTTGTAATAACTTTCTATGAGGACAGATGGTTACTAGACTTATACTGGGATCATTTCATAATGTATGCAAATATCAAATCATACGTAGTACACCTGAAGCTAACATAATATTGTATGTCAACTATATTTCAATAACAAAAGAAAAAATGGGAATGGATATGAACAGATAATTCATAAAGAAATCCAATGACCAGAGAAAAACAAGTACCGTATGCTAACACATATATATGGAATCTAAAAAACAATGGTTATGAAGAACCTAGGGGCAGGACAGGAATAAAGATGCAGATGTAGAGAATGGACTTGAGGGCACCGGGAGGGGGAAGGGTAAGTTGGGATGAAGTGAGAGAGTGGCATGGACATATATACACTACCAAATGTAAAATAGATAGCTAGTGGGAAGCAGCCACATAGCACAGGGAGATCAGCTCTGTGCTTTGTGATCACCTGGAGGGGTGGGATAGGGAGGGTGGGAGGGAGGGAGACGCAAGAGGGAGGTGATATGGGGATATACGTATACGTATAGCTGATTCACATTGTTATAAAGCAGAAACTAACACACCATTGTAAAGCAATTATACTCCAATAAAGATGTTAAAAAAAAAAAGAAATCCAATGACCAGTAAAACAATGGAAAAAACAAGTTTTTCTAATAAAATAAACAAGTGTATATAACAAAACAGAAACAGACTCATAGAGAATAAACTAGTGGTTTACTAGTGGGGAGAGGAAAGGGGGGGCAGGATAGGCGTAGGAGATACAAACTATAAAATAAATAAGCAAGAAGGATGTGTTATACAGCACAGCAAAATATAGCCATCATTTTGTAATAACTTTAGGTGGAGTATAATCTATTAAAAATATTGTATCGCTATGTTGTACACCTGAAACAAATATTTTATAAGTCAACTATACTTCAAACAAAACTAACATAAAAAGGTTTTTCGGGCTTCCCTGGTGGCGCAGTGGTTGAGAGTCCGCCTGCCGATGCAGGGGACACGGGTTAGTGCCCGGTCCGGGAGGATCCCACATGCCGCGGAGCGGCTGGGCCCGTGAGCCATGGCCGCTGAGCCTGCGCGTCCAGAGCCTGTGCTCCGCAACGGGAGAGGCCACAGCAGTGAGAGGCCCGCGTACCGCAAAAAAAAAAAAAAAAAAAAAAAAGGGGTTTTCTAGTAATTCAAAAGGAAAGAAAAACTAATCTTTTAAAGAGATACAATTTTTCATTAATCAAAATAGCAAAGATTTAAAAAAAACTTGTATTAGAGCACTTGATATTGACAAAGGGTGCACTAAAATAAGCCCTCAGTCTTTTATTAGAAGATAAAATTATACACCATTTGAGGTAAGAAGTTTGGCTTTATATTTCAATAGTCTTAGAAAGGTTCATATCCTCTGACCCAATAATGTTACTTATAGGATCACAGGAATATATCCTAAACAGTTACCAGAGAGGTGGCTTTCAAGTTTTGTACAGGACTGTTCTAAAACAGTCCCAACAACATAAGAATGGCTACACAAGTCATGGACACGCAAACGTGGAATATTTTGTAGCTGTCAAAAATCATGTCATTGGGGCCTCCCTGGTGGCGCAGTGGTTGAGAGTCCGCCTGCCGATGCAGGGGATACGGGTTCGTGCCCCGGTCTGGGAGGATCCCACATGCCGCGGAGCGGCTGGGCCCGTGAGCCATGGCCGCTGAGCCTGTGCGTCCGGAGCCTGTGCTCCGCAACGGGAGAGGCCACAACAGTGAGAGGCCCGCGTACAGCAAAAAAAAAAAAAAATCATGTCATTGAAGATGTTGATTCTGATTACCCCTGAATTTCAGCCCCTCTTATTTATCAGCAGTGATGGAGATTTTACATTGAGGTTTTTCTCTGACCTGGAGTTATTCCGTGGACCATCCATAAGCACTTCCTGGAGGTCCGACACGATTCTTTTCCCTTTTGGGGGAGTATTCTAATTGATACCATGAGTCAGTCTGCGCTGCACCACAGAATCATGAATTCCCTATTCCCCAGCAGAGGAAACCTTAAGTCCTTGCTTGAAATTGCTGCGTTGGAAGTGAAGGATTCAGGGTTCAAATGGCAGAGTCCCTCATCCCTAGGGCAGCAGTGGAAATCCGGTGCTGCTGTTACTTAGTAAAGGAAAAGGAAGGGTTAAATCCAGCTCTCAGTCACTCTTGTAATGCAGGAAGGAGTAACACCGGGAGGTGAAATCCACTGAGTCAACAATTTAAGCCCCAAACACCCCTATCTTCACCCCTTTTTCACCAAACATCCTATCGAGAGTAGTCCAATCTGGCTACTTTCTCTCTCACTCATTGAGCAAACCTTCAGCCACCTTCACTAAGAGCTGGGAATCCAGCCCGAGCCGGTCCCTGCCCCCCCGGGTTTCCAGTCTCCAGGGCAAGGCAGACCCTTTGTACCAGCAGTACAAGGTGGGTGAGCGTTCTTACAGGGCAGTGTGGAAGGGGGCCTTCCGCCACCCCCAGGAGGTGACATTTTGACATTGAAGGCAAGACCTAATGTTTCAGGTGTTCAGGTGGAGGATGTTGGGGAAGGCGAGGCGCAGTGTTCCAGGCCGCCCAGTGGAGGAGGGCAGCGGGAAGGGTGCCCTGGAGCAGACAGAAGCCCCCGCCAGGGTGGCCAGCGGTGGCCGGAGCGGGCTGGGGAGCCGTCAGCGTTTGGGGTTGTGCCGCGGCAGCGGGGCCCCACCGAGGGGTATCCCGACCCGGCCTTTCCCACCGTCTGCTTCCCACGCCCCCGCTGCCACCTGCTCTGTCCTTTGGTGTTGAAGCCTCTGCCCTCCTCGGGTGCATTTCGGCGGCGGCCTCCCACTCCGTCGGCCGCGCTGCACCGCGGGGCGCAGGTGCTGGGGCCCGGAGGCCTGGAGAGCAGCCGCGGGGTCCCGGGCTCGGCCCACAGGCACGTGCTCCCTGGGCTCCCTCCTGCCAGGTAAAGGGCTGGGGCGCCGGGGCCGAGGGGCACGCTGGTGGGTGGGTTCCCCAAGCAAGGGCTCGGGTTTCCTGTCTTTGAGCATGCTGTTTATCCCCTTAGAGGGAGTTATTTATAGAAAGGAGTGGTTTAATCACGGCTTGCTCTTCTGTTTTTGCTCTTTTCATTTTCAAGATGCCTGATGGGGGCTGGATGCAGTCAGCTTCCCAGAGCTGGAATCTTGTTCACAGCGGGCTGCATAAAGCCGTTCCAATTCGGCTGCATCATCTGCTCTTGGCTTCTCCAGGAAACGGCTCTTTCTCTGTTCAGGGCTTTACAAGCATTTTATAAACACAGAACATACCAGCCCCGTGGTTACTGAGATGCTTCTTCCTTTTCTACAGTCTGAATTTCTCTTTTTACTCCACCAGCTTTACTGTTATTTTATTATAAACTTTTGGCTTTGGGGGCTAAGAAGCAGCGTCTGCATAAAGGCCTTTTAAAAATCAAAGGTTGACTGCAAAGCAAGGGACATCAACAAGGGGCACTGCAGCTTCGCTTCTATGGAGACTGGATAGGGGTGCTTCTATGGGAACATAAATTCAGTGAAAACAAGGAAGCAAAGCCCAGGCTGGGAATGTAAGGGGTTGTATGAATGCTCCCAGTGTCCCATTGATTCTTTCCATGGAACTTCCATTTCCAGACCCATGAAATTTCCAGTAGGCAAAGGTTTATAATAGGTATGACTTTTTTTTCACTGTTTGGTTTTCTCTAATCACCGAAGTTTCAGCTCCTAGGGGAAGATGTTCAGGTTGGCTGAGAAAATTATTATGTGACTCATCGGTCCCTTTTTGTGGAGCTTTCAGCCACAAGGAGAGGACATATCTGTCCTTGGTGTTACTGCAGTATCCGCCATTTCAGGCTGAGTCTGCTTTTTTTTTTTTTTTTTTTTTCTTTTTGCGGTATGCGGGCCTCTCACTGCTGTGGCCTCTCCCGTTGCGGAGCACAGGCTCCGGACGCGCAGGCCCAGCGGCCATGGCTCACGGGCCCAGCCGCTCCGCGGCATATGGGATCCTCCCAGACCGGGGCACGAACCCGCATCCCCTGCATCGGCAGGCGGACTCTCAACCACTGCGCCACCAGGGAGGCCCTGAGTCTGCTTTTTGATAGTCTTTTTCATCTGTGCTTCGCTGGGTAACACGCACACTCGCAGGGCGCTCTGGTTTAGGACCCTTTTAGTTTTTGATCCTTCAGTTCCTTTACTTCCCCAGTTCTCCCATGATGTCCCTCTGCTTGTCCCTTTGTTCTTCCTTGCCCCCTTCTCAGGGCTCAGATGTGCCCTGTCTGGGATGCTCACACAGGCTCAGCCCTAGGCTGCTGTGGGGATGCGCTGCTAATGATCTTTTTCATTTTAATTGCAAACGTTTTAGTCATCTTCCCCATTCATTCCTTTGACCTCAGTAACTGGCCCTTTATTTTATTTATTAAAAACATTTTTTTGGCCGCGCCTCAAGGCTTATAGGATTGTAGTTCCCCCACCAGGGACTGAACCTGCACTCTCCACAGTGAAAGCGCGGAGTGCTAACCACTGGACCGTCAGGTCATCCCCCAACTGGCCCTTTACAAGAGAGATCTTTGTTCAGAAAATGGGACAGGTTGCTAGGAAGACAGATTCTCCTCTAAGGACGGGGGCTCACCTGTTTGCTGTTCGTTCTCCCATCTGCTGAGGTGGTTTAGACTTCTGTTTGCTTGTGAATGTGTGTGTGGCGTGTTCTGGTCTTCTGGAAATTTAAGGTACTAATCACCCTAACTGCAGGTCCTATCTGATGGGGAGGTAACTGCTCACAGATGGTGACTCCCCTCTCCAGCGAGGAAAACCTTTATGTGCCTAGGATGTAGAGGACCACTCCCCTCTGCTGGATGAAGACAAATTTGCTTTCTGCGGAGAAAATTTTGTGAGTACTTACTTCGCTCTGTAGTGGCCAACTGGGTAAAAGAGGTTAACAGTTCTACTTCACGTTACAAATACTAGAGGTATGAGCCAGTTTAGTTTCAAGAAACTTTTATGCAGCACCTACTGAGCTACCGCAGTGCTAAATACTGGGAATATGGAGGTGAATGAGGTCACTGCAAATCAAATCCTTGCAAACTGAATCATGGTGTAAATGTATTAGGATCTGAGAATTTCAGAGCTTGAAGGGGAAGTTAGAGATGGTCTGGTTTGTGTCCCTCCTACTTTTTAAAATAGTTGAAAAACTGGGGTCCAGAGAGATGAAATGATGTGCTTAATTAAGACCACATGGCTAGGGACTTCCCTGGTGGTCCAGTGGTTAAGACTCCACACTCCCAATGCAGGGAACCCTGGTTGGATCCCAGGTCAGGGAACTAAATCCCACATGCCTCAGCTAAGACCCAGGGCAGCCAGATAAATATTGAAAAAAAAAAAAAAAAAAAAAAAAGACCACATAACCAGTTAGGGACAGGGGAAAAAATGCTACTGAAATTCTGTGGAAGGTCATCGTTTAATTTTCATAACTTATTTTGAAATACTTTTGGATTTACAAACAGGTTGCAAAAATAGTACAGAGTTCATTTACCTAGCTTCCTCCAGTGTTGACATCTTATACAACCACGGATTTATCAAAACTCACACAGGATAAACAACAAGGTGCTACTGTTCCTACAGGGAACCATGCTCAATCTCCTGGGATAAACCATAATGGAGAAGAATATAAAAAAGAATGTATATATGTGTGTAACTGAGTCACTTTGCTGTATGGCAGAGACTGGCACAACACTGTAAATCAACTATAGTTCAATATAAAAAAAGACACCAAAAAACAAAACAAAAACCTCACAACATTAGTACAATACTATTAACTAAACTACAGACTTCAGATTTCACCAGTTTTTCGACTACAGTCCTTTTGCTCTTCCAGGATCCAATTCAGGATACCACATTGCATTTATTTATTTACTTACCACATTGCATTTAGACTCGAGTTTTTAACTTTGGATTTTCCTACACTTAAAACAGTAATGAATTAGTGACATTCAGCCGTTGTACAGAAACTGTATCAGAAGCCCCCTTTGTCTATTGGAGTATGCTTTGTGCGTTCCCAGAGCCAGCTGTTTGCCTTGGTGCTCTTGATGAAATCCCACAGCAGCTCTGTGGGTGTGTCTAAACTCCGGACAGTTCCAGCCTATCTGATCTGGGTACAAATGGCTGTCTTCAGGGCTCGCCGTGGCACACCCTGACTCTTCTGCCACCTTCCCTCTTGGATCTTGAGTCTCATTTCTGTTTATTGATCGTTGTGCATATGGCATTCTTTGCTCCCAGTTTGCCCAGTTTATCAAGTAAGACTTTGGAGCCAGAAAGTCATAAATTCAGCCCCCAGCTTCCCGAATATCCAGTAGTTGTGAGACCTTAAGCAAGTCACTTAATTGCTCTAAAATTCAATTTCCTCCTCTGCAAGATGGGGACAGCAGCGCCCATACGGAGAGGGTTAAACGGAGGGATGTGCTCAGTGACAAGCAGTGCTGGGTGCACAGTAGATGTGAAGGGAATGGATGGCACCAAGGGGGGTCCTGAATACCAGGCAGGAGCCCCTGCACCTGCTGGTGGCGAGAGGCAGGCACTGAAGGGTTTGAGAAGGGGAGTGATGGGACTGGGGCTGCACTTGAGAAAGTCAAATGGAGGAGTGCTGGTGTAAGCAGGGCAGTGGGAAACAAGAGACCTGCAGGGAATTAGCGAGGAGGCTATCATGTTAGTTCCCGTGGAGCAGAATGGAGGCCTGGACTGGAGACTCCTGAGACAGTGTGTGGTGGTACCATCAACTGAAACAGAAATAAACAGGAGGCAGGAATGGAGAGGAGTAGGGACTCCAAGATGACTAAGTTCTAGGTCCAGGTGAAAAGGAGAATGTGATGTCGTTAACAGAGGTAGAGAAATCAAGATGAAGAGGGGATCTGTGGGAGAAAAATGCATCTGGTTTTATTCCTGTTGCTCCTGAGATACCAACAGACCATCCAAACAGAGGTATGCAGAAGCAATAATTGTGGCACTGGAGCCTGGGAGAGGCCAGAGGATCTGAGCATTGTGGCCAGAGCGGTGGCCACTGAAACCAAGAGGGCAAATGGGACCACCCAGGAAGAGAACGTAGGTGAGGCCAGAAGTTGGGGGCAAAGACTTACTTGTGCCCAATGGTTCAAAGAAGGGTAAGAGAGATGGTAAGAGAGATGAGAACTACGATGTATGAGTCAGCTCTGGCTGCTGTAACAAAGTACCACAGACTGGCTTAAACAACAGAAATTGATTTCCTCACAGTCTGGAGGCCAGAAGTCCAAGGTCAAGGTGTTCACAGAGTTGGTTTCTTCTGAGGACTCCCTCCTTGGCCTGTGGATGGCCTTCTTCTCACTGTTTCTTCACATGGTCTTCCCTCTGTGTCCTAATCTCTTAAAGGATTCCAGTCATACTGGACCAGGGCCCACCCATATGACCTCATCTTACTTGAATCATCACTTTAAAGGCCTTATCTCCAAAAAGAGTCACATTCTGAGGTACTAAGGTTCATGACCTCAATGTAAGAATTTTTGTCGTCCGGGCACGGGGGTCCCTACAAATCAGCCCATACATAACATAGTAACAAAGAGAAAATGAGTGGTCCCTCCCCACTCCCCCATCCCCACCAAGTGAATTTTGAAAGAGCTCCAGGAAAGGGTTTCAGAAAGGATGGGGGCTGGCTACTTTCCTGTTTTCTCTCAGATCCCCTCCCACCCTCTGCAAGGAGTCCCCTCTCTCCAGTGATTCCCAAGGAAGGAGGTTCTTTGATGCTCCTTGCTGTGTGGCTTCCAGAGAGGTTCAGCCACGGGACAGTAGAAGCCAGAGGAACAGAGAAGCCGGGGGAACTTCCCCTTCTCTCCAGCTCCGGCAGCGTCCTCGGCAGCAGCTGTTTTTTCCCTGTGGCTCCAACTGGCTTCCCCCAGGCACCTCTGGCTCCTGGGCTGAGGTCACCCCACCTTCCTGCAGGCGGGTAGCAGCTTTCTGCTGTTTCTGTTCTCTCTGTTGCCTCCCTGTCCCGTGTTTGGTGTGTCAGCACCTTCAGAGTGTCTGTAGCCAACTCTCAGTATTAAATCCTCCATCAGTGGTTTCTATTTCCCTGACTGGTAGAGACAGAGACACCATTAGCCAGGGAGGCAAATGGTGCAGAAAAATGGGAGGGATGAAAACTGAGAATGGTTAGATCTTTGAGCAATGAAGGGAGAAGCCACGGTTTTAGGGATTAAGAAGGGAATCTCTGCCAATCTGTTGGGCATATACCAATTCCCGTTAAGGTTTTAATATGCAGATGCTTTTGAGATTGAGCACCTTTTCATGTTTATCGCCAAATGTTTTTTTAAAAAATAAATTTATTTATTTACTTATTTATTTTTGGCTGCATTGGGCCTTCGCTGCTGTGCGCAGGCTTTCTGTAGTTGTGGTGAGCAGGGGCTACTCTTTGTTGCGGTGCGCGGGCTCCTCATTGCGGTGGCTTCTCTTGTTGGAGAGCTTGGGCTCTAGGCGCGTGAGCTTCAGTAGTTGTGGCATGCTGGATTATTTGGTACAAAATTAATTTTTGACCAAGGGTAGTGGGTGGTGGTGGTTGGTTTGATCCCTATCTTTATAGGGCTTGGGCATTTGCTAATCAGCAAGATTGAAATAACAATTGTTTTCCTTTGAGGCCCTGATCGTGGCCCAAGCCTCTGATCTATTCTTTGCCTAGTAGCTTGTTTCTATCAGTCCCAAACTGCATTTTCCCTTTTGAGTGTAAACCAATAATAAAAAGGACTATTGGTTTAAAAAGTTTAATTCACTTGATTTTTAACTGCATATGTGTATGCAGATAATCATACTGACATTTTCCAGACAGTCAAATATTCAAAGAAAAGCTCTTCACATTTTATACTTTTTACCAACAAAACCTCATGATTTAAATTAAATATCTGGGTAATTCCCTGGTGGTCCAGTGGTTAAGACTCTGTTTTTTCACTGCTGAGGGCTCAGGTTCAATCCTTCGTCGGGGAACTAATATCCTGCAAGTCCCGGGGCATGGCGGGGGAAAAAAGTTAATTATATATTTATTTTTTTGGAGGCCAACTTTTCAAATAGATGGCCGTTCTTGAGACTCTGGGGATCTCTGAATATCATTTGTTTTTAGCAGTCCAACACTGTTGTGGAGGGAACAGTTTTCTTTTATCTACAAAATAGAGACTATGTACTTTTAACTGCTAAAAGTGAACTGTTTACAGTTCAGCTACTTATTTATTTTGGCTGCACCGGGTCTTAAGTTGTGGCACTTGGGATCTTTAGTTGTGGCACGTGGGCTCATAGTTGTGGCATGCATGCCGGATCTAGTTCCGTGAGCTGGGATCAAACCTGGGCCCCCCTGCATTGGGATCAAGGAGTCTTACCCACTGGACCACCAGGGAAGTCCCTACAGTTCGGCTATTTAAATTTCAGTGTCTACTCAAGTCTCCTACTAGACTCGGGTTATTTCAAAAACAAACTATCCTTCCCAGCTCTGGTCATTTGACTTATTAGCGTTCTGAATGCTTTCCAAGTTCAGACAGAGCTGATGTCAGTATAATAGGCTTCCCCCGGGGAGGAACAGTCATCTATTTAATGGGGGCAGGACAGCTTTCCCTAGAGGAGTGACATTCTTTTGGCCTACACTCTGCCCTGTCCCCAGACCATCATTTCCAGGGCAGGTCTCCTAAGGGCTGGAGACTAGAGACCGATTATGGGAAAGCTGTTCTTCTTTTTTTTTGGTGGTGCTGCACAACATGCCTGATCTAGTTCCCTGACCTGGGATCGAACCTGCACCCCCTGCAGTAGAAATGTGGAGTCCTAACCACTGGACCACCAGTTAAGTGCCGGGGAAGGCTGTTCTTAGAGCCAATCATTTTGATGGCTTACTACTGAGGTGGTCTTCAGTCACTGGCTGTCGAGCAACGCCTTCCTTCCTGTAGTGATGTTCTTATGAATCAGTCTTGCTTTTAAATTCCTACTCTGTGGTCTTTTTCTCCACAATTTGGAAGAGGCTTGTTACAAGGCTAGAGCAACCCAGATGCAGGGAATGACAGAAGTGACTTTAGCACTGCTTCTTGAACTTCGTGAATCACCTGGGGATTTTGTTAAAGTGCAGATACTGATTTGGTGGTTCTGGGGTGGGGCATGGGATCCTGCATTTCTAGCAAGTCCCCAGGTGATCCCAATACATCCAAGGACCAAATTTTGAGTAGTGAGGGACTACAGGATGTGAATCAGGACAGTAAGATCCCCTGATGTCTTATTTTTACATCTTTCCCCTTTGCTATCTGGGGATGATGAACCTAAGCTCCATCCCTGAGCCTTTTCACATCATTTTATGTGGGATCATGAACAGGGCCTACTGTGTGACTTCTCTTTTTTTTTGCGTTACGCGGGCCTCTTACTGTTGTGGCCTCTCTCGTTGCGGAGCACACAGGCTCCGGATGCGCAGGCTCAGCGGCCATGGCTCACGGGCCCAGCTGCTCCGCGGCATGTGGGATCCTCCCGGACCTGGACACGAACCCGTGTCCCCTGCATTGGCAGGCGGACTCTCAACCACTGCGCCACCAGGGAAGCCGTGTGTGACTTCTCTTATTCCTCCCCTTCTACCAGCCTTACTGTATTCCTTCCTGGGCGTAAATGGTATCAGTGTTCCTCAATCCAAGGGTCCGGAAGGGACCTTACCCGCTTCTCTGTTCATACTGACCCACTATGGTCCCCATCCTTTGTAACGGAGAACTGGCTGATCCTCACGTTTTCGCATGATGTTTTCTGAGACCATGACATCTTGAAGCATCTAAGGGCAAACCTGGAAAGTTCCCATCTGGCCAGATGGAGTTATGGTGTCTGTGGGAAGCAGAGGGTGCAAAGCTCTTAAGGAACTTGGAAAAACTGGGGATGCTTGTCTCCTTCAGGTAGAAGAGATGACCTCTCCATTCCTAGCTGGGGTTGGTGGGGGGAGAGGCTGGTCCTTAGAGCCATAATTTAGCAAATTCCGAGAAGGCTAGGTGAAGTGCTCTTCTGGTAGAACATTAGGGTTAATCACTCTGTTAAGCCTTTTCATTTTCTAAATTCCTGACTTCTTAGCCCTGTGTTATCGTGGATGGGAGGAGTCCCTCCTTAGATGAGACTTTTGCTCATTTGTTCCTCCAGTGACACAATTTTAGGTCTTGTTACTGCGCCAGAATCTACTTCCCAACTGCTGCTGCCCTGTAGGGACATGTAGGCTGTGGCTTCAGCCCTGCTCATCACTTCCTGTCTTTTTTCCATTTTTGGTCCACTTGATGCTTACCTTGTTTTTTTTTTTTTTTTTTTTTTTTTTTTTGCGGTCCGCGGGCCTCTCACTGTTGCGGCCTCTCCTGTTGCGGAGCACAGGCTCCGGACGCGCAGGCTCAGCGGCCATAGCTCACGGGCCCAGCCGCTCCGCGGCATGTGGGATCTTCCCGGACCGGGGCACGAACCCGTATCCCCTGCATCGGCAGGGGGACTTTCAACCATTGCGCCACCAGGGAAGCCCCTTACCTTGTTTTTGAGTCCAGTTATTTCCTTTTGGTTTCTCTCTCTTTTTAAATGTATTGTTGCTATATGCAACGAGAAGAATTTTCTATGTCATCTGAGAGGAAGCCTGAGGGTCTGAAAGTGGGCTTCCTGCACTGCTGTTTTAAAGCAGATGAATAAATGGTCAGGGTACTTAAAAATCAGCCCTGGGATTAAGGAAGACTTGGGAGTGGCCTCCCTGATTGCTATTACTGCAATATGCCATCCACTTACATCAAACGCCACAACAGGAAGCAACCTAGGGAAAACCTCTGCTTTGCTTCAGAGTTGTTGAGGACCCTGTTCTTTACCTACTGCCTTTAAAAAAAAAAAAAGAGGTTCCGGGGAGAAACCTCTGTCAGCCTGAGGAATCATTATGCTTCTCTTAGGGGACGAGAACACTGAATCCTGTTTCCCCTTCTCTACTGATCTTAGGATACTCACAGTGAAACTGGTGACGCGCGTATTCAAGAGCACCGGGCCGCCTTTTTAGTGCTCCTGTGTCTTCAACGTGTTTCCTGTCCTTACTTTAAGAGCCAGAAATACACTTATTATTGCGCTGTTTTAATTTATGTCATTTATCTTAAAGTCCTTTTTGCATGAAGGCCTAGTATAACCTAATAAAAACAGCCTCACCTCATCTTCCCACTTGGACTGGGCAGCAGTTGTGTGTATCAGCACACTTGGGCTCCAGGTACGGTGCTGGCTGGTTCATGTCGGCTGCTGACGTTATAAACATATACACAGCCCCTTCCTCATTCCGCCTCCCACCCCTCCAGCAAAGGAGGCCAGACTCTGGCTTAAGCGGGCTACCGGGCTTACCCGCCAGGTCCCCAACCTACCTCACCGCCCGCCTTTTCCCTCCATCACGTTACCTCCACCCTTCACCCTGAGTGGCCTCCCCTGGTCCCCTCCCACTCACCTCCCCGGGCACGGCCTCTCTTCTCCCTCCATCACCTCCCTTCCCCACACCCCTCCCTCCAGTCCAGGCCTCCCATCTCCCTCCATACAAACGTCCCCCTCCCCCGCCACCTCGCGGCCTTCTCCAGCCGGCCCGGCCTCTCCCCGGCGGCGCGGCCTCTTCCGGCCGGCGGGAGGGCGGGGCCGAGCGCTCGGGCGGGCCGGCCGGTGGTGCGAGCGTCCCGGGCTCGCGCTCCGCCGCCGGCCGGCCGGCCATGCTCATCACGCTGTGCTACCTGTACCTGTGGGCGCGCTGGGGGCGCGGGCCGGCCGCGCTAGTGCGCACCACGGTGCACAAGCTGCGGGCCTCGCGCTGCTCCTTCACCTTCTGCCGCGCGGCCGCGCAGCCCCGGGGCGCCCGCGTGTGCCTGAGCCGCGGCGGCCGCGTCTTCTGCGTCGGCGAGAGCCAGGTGGGCGGGCGAGCGTGGGCGCCGGGGGGCGCGGAAGGCGGGGCCGAGCGGGACGGGGGGCGGGGGCGGGGCCGCGCGGGGGCGCAGCCTCGGGGTCTGCCCGGAGCCCCCGCGCTCCGCCCTGGGCTGTGCAGCCCGGGGGCACCCTCTGCGCCGCCGGGAGGTCGCGAGCGTGGGGTCTGGGGAGCGGCAGGCTCCGGGGCTCCACTGCATGCGATGCCCATGGGAGCCCGGATACTGGGACCAGAGACCGAAACTGTGACAGGCGATCTGGTCTCTTCTCCACGGGGTGCCGGCGCGAGCGTGTGGTCGCCTGGCTCTTGGCGGTGCAAAGTAGGCTTGTGCCTGTGTGCCTGTGCGGAGTCGATTAGCACCTGAGCAGTGCCTCTTTCCTGACATCCTCTTCCGCCTACCCTGTGGGCTGGAGTTTGGTTGAACCTGATTTCAGAGAAAGACAACAAATCCTCAGCTTTCTGTCAGGTGTTCCCGAGGTGACAAAAACTGCTCTGTCCCCCGCTCCTGTCAGCTGCGTCATTTACCAGTCGGGCACCTACTGATTATCTCTGAATTGTTTGGTTTCGGTTTGCACACAGTCTTGTCTTTTGGCCCAATACTTAGCCTGGTGGCTATAAGGCTGTAAGTTCAGCCGGCTCTGTCACCCACAGTGTGACCTGGGGCTGCCGTTTGATCTCTGCGAAACCTCAGCTCTCTTTCTGTGAATGGGAACAATAGTTCTTCCCACTCAGCTATCGGAAATGGGCTTCACGGTGCAGTTCTGTGCAAATTTCCATTGACTTCACCCACTTTGTCATTAACATTGAAAAGTGTTTTGCTTTTGATGGGTTTCTTGTCCTTTCCTCCTCCTTCTGGAAAGTTGGATCACTCGTAGCATTAAAATGAGATTTTCTTTGTGTGTAAAACCATACACCATGTGGGAATTAAAATCTTATCTCAGGTTTGAATATTTTGTTGAGGTTATTGTTGTAGTTGTTCAGTCAGGGACGAAAATGAGTCCAACACATGAGATGTATGCGTTAAAGCACAGTGGTAGAGGGTTGCAGCTCGCTCAGGCAAAACAGCAAAGCCCTCAGTCCACTATGGCGTATTTATTTAAGTTTTATCCAAAACAAAAAAGGTTCTTTCATAGGCTGTGTCATCCTTGAACATCTAAGCAATGCACCTCCTTACTTTCTTATGTTCCCAATTATACCGAGGACATGCGTGGATCAGTGCCCAGAGCAATCAGTACGGCTTGCAGTCCTGAAACATTCGCACGCACCCAGCTTGCTAGGTGAGCCGACTCTTGGGTCATGTCTTTTCCCATGTCCTCAGTTACCCTGCTACAGTTATGGCCTAGACATGGGATTATACTTTGCTGCTACAAATAAAAAAATACCCATTCTGGGACTTCCCTGGTGACGCAGTGGTTAAGAACTGCCTGACAATGCAGGGGACACAGGTTCGAGCCCCAGTCCGGGAAGATCCCACATGCTGAGGAGCAACTAAGCCCGTGCGCCACAACCACTGAAGCCTGCGCGCCTAGAGCCCGTGCTCCGCAACAAGAGAAGCCACTGCAATGAGAAGCCCGCGCACCGCGACGAAGTGTAGCCCCTGCTCGCCACAACTAGAAAAAGCCCGCAAAAGCCCGCGGGCAGCAACGAAGACCCAACGCAGCCAAAAATAAATAAATAAATAAATAAGTTTATTTATTTAAAAAATACCCATCCTTGTTGGTGTACTGTATAACACAGAATATGAGTAAGTTCTAAGAGAGTGCATATGTAATATCGCCTAGGTGTTCATTCATTACATACAATGGACTCCTGAGGGAAGGAGGGCTTAATTCTTGTAAGGAACCCTGACTGAGAAAGATAATAAAATGAGGAAAAATTGAGGGGTGGATTTTTCTATAGTAGTGGTTTCCAAACTGGATTCATTTACTTAAAAAATAACCTCTAGGGACTTTCCTGGTGGCGCAGTGGTTAAGAATCTGCCTGCTAATGCAGGGAACACGGGTTCAATCCCTGATCAGGGAAGATCCCACATGCCACGGAGCAACTAAGCCCATACGCCACAACTACTGAGCCTGCGCTTTAGAGCCCGCGAGCCACAACTACCGAAGTCCCCACGCCTAGAGCTCGTGCTCCACAACAGGAGAGGCCACCCTGATGAGAAGCCCGCACAGCTCAAGGAAGAGTAGCCCCCCGCTGGCTGCAACCAGAGAAAGCCCACTCACGCAACAAAGACGCAACGCAGCCAATCAATCAATCAATTTATTAAAAAAAAAAAACGCCTCTAAGAGGTTTAGATTAGAGTAGAAATAATGAACATCCAAAAAACAATGAGATACAAATGTCTTTAATTCTCTTGGGAGACAGTTTTACTTTTGCACATCTCCATGACTTTACTGGGCTTCGGTTAACTTTGATAACTGTAACTAATGCTCTTCAGCCCTTGCTGACTGCTCCAGCAGGGGTACGGACACCTGGGCCAAACCGGCTTTGGGTTTTCGGGGTTGCTGTCCTCCTTAGAGCTTTGCCCAGAAATCACTGTCTCACAGAGATGTCCCTGAGTTTCCAGACTAGATGTGACCAGCCAGCTCTGTATCCTCATAGACTTTAAATTGCACTTCGTATTTCCAGTTTTTTTTTTATTGTGACATTATTTTTTTTTTCATTTTTTAAATTGAAGTATAGTTGATTTACAATGTTGTGCTAATTTCTGCTGTACAGCAGAGTGGTTCAGTTATATATATATATATATATATATATATATATATATATATATATATATACACACACACATACATTCTTTTTTATATTCTTTTCCATTATGTCCGGTTTTTATCCTTTTCTCCCTAGGAACTGGGTCTGTTTAGCTAAGCAGCTTGACCTGTAATAGTTACTCAGTATTTCAACAAATGAAGTAGTGGTTGTTGAGTTTAAGCTCTGATGTTCGAGGCCTACCATCGGAAAGTTTGACTATTTGTGACTAGCTACTGTTACTTAAGATCGCAGATATCGTGGGGCTGGTGATTTGGTTCAGTACATACCTATTGTCGGTCTACCTGGGCTGAAGTAACTTTACAGAACTGAATCTTATGCCTTTGCTGTCTCCATACTTTATATACTTAAAATCATATGCATGAGTACTGAAAGTGTATGTTTATATAATTGAAGGTCCCCCAAGAACTGGTAAGTATCACCAAAGAGAGTTTATACAAACCAGAAATTTTAAGCTTTTTGTTTAATATACACATTTTCTATGAGTAAAGTGGACAGTCTGTTTTTTGTTTTTAACTATTATATTGATAATTATGTTTACCCATAGGAGGAGTTTTTTTCTCCCTCATTTTCATTCATTAATTGGTTCAACAGATATTTATTAAGCTTCTGCTTTGTGCCAGGTTGTTAGGCCTGGTGAAAATACTTTCTGATCTTCCCAGCAAGGGCAGATGTGAACTGACAAGCAACTATGGAGCTTGACCCAAATGCCTTTTTTGCGGGGGCAGGGTGATGATAAGGCCCCCCCCCCCCCACCGATGGGCAGCCTTAATTTCAGCTTTTTCTGCTAAGGATGTGCCTTGTTTTTAGTGTAGATTAATGTGCAGTGCTTTTAGAGAAATTTCAGGAGAAGAGCAGAGACTAATGGACACATCCAATCTGCTAACCAATCTTTATAAAAAAAAATTTTTTTTTAATTAATTTATTTTTGGTTGCATTGGGTCTTTGTTGCTGTGTGAGGGCTTTCTCTAGTTGTGGTGAGCGGGAGCTACTCTCAGTTGCTGTGCCCGGGCTTCTCATTGTGGTGGCTTCTCTTGTTGTGGAGCATGGGTTGTAGGTACGTGGGCTTCAGTAGTTGTGGCACGCGGGCTCAGTAGTTGTGGCTCGTGGGCTCTAAAATGCAGGCTCAGTAGTTGTGGCGCATGGGCGTAGTTGCCCCGCGGCATGTGGGATCTTCAGGACCAGGGCTCGAACCCGTGTCTCCTGCATTGGCAGGCGGATTCTTAACCACTGCGCCACCAGGGAAGCCCTATACAGATAGCATTTAAAAGTTTTTATTTATTTATTTATATTTTGGCCACGCTTTGTGGCACCAGGGAAGTCCCTGCTAACCAATCTTGATGCTGTAATGGTGGAGGAAAAGGAGGAACAGCTCTTCGGGCATCTGTCAGTAACAGGCTTCTGCTGACCATCATGCACTTCTGAGCCACCTCATCTTTTTCTTTCTTTTTGGCCATGCTGAGCAGCATGTGGGATCTTAGTTCCCCGACCAGGGATCAAACCCATGCCCCCTGCAGTGGAAGCACAGTCTTAACCACTGGACCGCCAGGGAAGTCCCTGAGCTGCCTCATCTTTAAATGTGCTTCCAAGTTGTAATTTGGAAGGTTCCTACATGCTCTCAGCAGTAAGGAATGGTGGGAATAAGTTTCAGAATTAACTGCTTGATAAGAAATATCTAGAGATGTTAAAACTGTCATAAGACATTGAGGGATGTTGCAGCTGTTTAGACAGTCACAGTTCAACAAAAAAAGGCAGGGTTAATGTGGTCTATAGGAGAGCATCCAGTGACCTTATTTATTTAGATGCCACCTGGAATTGCAGAGGCGGGGTTGTCCTGGATGTTGATATACATGGCAGTTGTGGTTTGAAGTCATATTGAATCCTTCCTTTTTGTGTTTCTTTCCATCTATCCAGTCCATTGATGACTTGAACAAATGGGCCCTGTTTCTGGTTTCTCCTTTTGTACTTGAAGCAGAACACATAGCATTTGTGACAGAGAGCATTTGGGTGCAAGGTGACACTTTACAGAGACCATCGTCCTCTTCGGAAACTGTGAGTACTGTGGTTTTCATCTGTGCACCGTAATCAAAACTAATTGGGTTTTTTTTTTTTTTTTTTTCTTTTTGCGGTATGCGGGCCTCTCACTGTTGTGGCCTCTCCCGTTGCGGAGCACAGGCTCCGGATGCGCAGGCCCAGCGGCCATGGCTCACGGGCCCAGCCGCTCCGCGGCATATGGGATCCTCCCAGACCGGGGCACGAACCCGTATCCCCTGCATCGGCAGGCGGACTCTCAACCACTGCGCCACCAGGGAGGCCCTAATTGGGTTTTTTAATGAGTGTTCTTTCCTGGCCTTTGTGACTGATTCCCTTTCTTTTCTGATATTTTGGTTTAAATAAAAATATATTAGTAGGGAACTCCCAGTGGTTAGGATTCGGCACTCTCACTCTCTCACTGCTGGGCCCAAGTTTACTCCCTGGTCAGGGAACTAAGATTCTGCAGGCTGTGTAGCATGGCCGGGAAGAAAGAAAGAAAGAAAAAAAAAAAATATATATATATATGTATATGTAAAATTACTTTCACCTGTTTCTTTTTATCTTTTTTTTTTCTTTTTCTTTTTTTTTTTTGCGGTACACGGGCCTCTCACTGCTGCGGCCTCTCCCATTGCGGAGCACAGGCTCCGGACTCGCAGGCTCAGCGGCCATGGCTCACAGGCCTAGCCGCTCCACGGGATGTGGGATCTTCCCGGACCGGGGCATGAACCCGTGTCCCCTGTATCAGCAGGCGGACTCTCAACCACCGTGCCACCAGGGGAGCCCTCTTTTTATCGTTTTAATGTGGCTGCTAGATTTAAACCTACCTGTGTTTTGGGACTTCCCTGGCAGTCCAGTGGTTAAGACCCTGTGCTTCCACTCTACACCGCAGGGGGCACGGGTTTGATCCCTGGTAGGTGAACTAAGATCCTGCATGCAAGGCGGTTCAGCCAAAAAAAAAGAAAAAAGCTACCTGTGTTTTAAGTTGTTTTGTGGCTTGAGGTCTGTTATTGCGCAGCGCTGCTCAAGTCTCTCCCCAGGTCATAGGGTCCCGCTCCACAGCTTATTGCTTCCAAAATCAGATGATTTATATTGCCACATACTTCCTGGAGATTTCACCCCAAGTATTCTGAAAGCACTTCAAACTCAGTAATGTGTCCCACACTGGTTGTTTATATTCCTCTGCTGGAAAAGAAGAAAATCTCTGGTGAACGTCGCAAACTGTGCTCCTTTCACCCCCTCCCTCATCCTTCCTGCTATTCGGTTACGAGTTCTACTAACTCCTCTCCCCTGGTGTCTCTGCTTTACTCCTTCACTTCCATCCCTCCTCATTCCATTCTCTTCTTCATTATCTTTTTGTTGAAACTGTGAAGATGTCATCCCATCTTGGGTGCCTTCAGTGCAGTTTCCTCTGGATGGCCAGTTATCTTTCTAGACACACATCCAGTGGGGTTGTACTCTGGCATAAGCTCTCGTGGATGCCTTCTGACCAAAGCCAGCACGTCTCAGGTTCATGGAAATCTGACCCTAACCCCCGCTTGTGTGCTGCTTCTGCTTGGGTGTCTGTGATGAGTCCTTTCTGCCTTCACTCACCCACCGTATGTTCCCCGCCTGCCGCGTGGATAGTCCAGGAGGGGTTTTGCTGATGACAGAAAGCCATAGTCACTGGACCTCCATCTCACAAACACTGTCTTTAAGACATTGTATTGGGGACTTCCCTGGTAGTCCATTGGTAAAGAATCTGCCTTACGGTGCAGGGGATGAGGGTTCCACCCCTGGTCAGGGAACTGAGATCCTGCATGCCGCAGGGAAACTGAGCCCGAGCCACAACTACTGAGCTCGCATGCCATAAGTACGGAGCTCGCCCGCCTCAGCTGGAGCCCAGGCACCACAGCTACAGAGTCCCCGCGCCCTGGAGCCTGTGCGACACAACTAGAAATAGAAAACCCGCTCGCCACAACTGGAGAAGCCTGTGCGCCTCAGTGAAGATCCTGAGTACCACAACTAAGACCCGATGCAGCCAAAAATAAATTAAATAAATATTAAAAAAAAAAGACATTGGATTTGGATGAACAAAAAGGAAGAGAGGAATAAGACTGGAAATAATTGACTACAACTCAAGGTGGATAGAAATGAGAGTTAGGAGACAGGTGAAGTAAAGGAGAGCAGGAAGCTCTCCTTTGTTTGGGGCTCGGGACGGGGCATAGGATTTGGCAGGTAGCCTGAGAGTAGCCTAGTATGCTACGACATTATGTTTTCTCCTGCAGGTTCCTACTGTTTTATTTAGCCTTATATATACTTATGATAATAATGATAAAATTTATTGAGCCCCTGCTTGGCATTTATATGTATTACCTGTAATGCTTACAATTCTACAAGATATTATTGTAATTTTTTTTTTTTCTTTTTTTGGCTGTGGTGTGTAGCATGTGGGATCTTAGTTCCCCAGCCAGGGATTGAACCCGTGCCCCCTTCAGTGGAATCGTGGAGTCTTAACCACTGGACTGCCAGGAAAGTCCATTATTGTCTTTTTTTTTTTTTTTTTTTTTTTGCGGTACGCGGGCCTCTCACTGTTGTGGCCTCTCCCATTGCGGAGCACAGGCTCCGGATGCGCAGGCTCAGCGGCCATGGCTCACGGGCCCAGCCGCTCCGTGGCACGTGGGATCCTCCTGGACTGGGGCACGAACCCGTGTCCCCTGCATCGGCAGGCGGACTCTCAACCACTGCGCCACCAGGGAAGCCCCATTATTGTCATTTTTAAAGATAAGAAAACTGAAGTTATCAGATTAAAGGTTGAAGTTTTCTTTTTTTAAAAAAAATTTATTTATTTTTGGTTGAGTTGGGTCTTTGTTGCTGTGTGTGGGCTTTCTCTAGTTGTGGCGAGCGGGGGCTACTCTTCGTTGCCGTGAGTGGGTTTCTCATTGTGGTGGCTTCTCTTGTGGAGCATGGGCCCTAGGTGCACGGGCTCAGTAGTTGTGGTGCAGGGGCTTAGTTGCTCCGTGGCATGTGGGATCTTTCTGGACCAGGGCTCGAACCCGTGTCCCCTGCATTGGCAGGCGGATTCTCAACCACTGTGCCACCAGGGAAGCCCTTGAGGTTTTCTTATATATTCTAATGCTATATATATTTAGTAAGATTTCAATTTAAAATGAGGGCCAGAACTTCTAAAATATTGCAATTACATAAAATATCAAATATGCACAGATTCCTTTTTAACACAAAAATATGACTGCTGTGCTCTTAATTTCCTAAATTGTTGTTACTTAGTGTATATCTTTATACACATAGCATTTAAAAAGTTTTATTTATTTATTTATTTATTTGGCCACACTTTGTGGCATGTGGGATCTTAGTTCCCCAACCCGGGATCGAATCCTTCAGTGGAAGCACGGAGTCTTAACCACCAGACTGCCAGGGAAGCCCACACATAGCATCTTAAGCAGCCCAGTTACTGTATTATGTAACGTACAGGCTAAGCTGTTGTAACAAATGGTACCCAGACCACAGTGGTTCAGAGAAGAAGTTTACTCGTCTCTGAAGGCGTGGTCTTGCTCTGGAAGGGCATCCAGGGACCCAGCTCCCTTCTGTCTTGTTGCTCCGTTATCTCCCCTCTGCCATCCTTCTTCTCTCTCTTGGTAGAGGCTGGCTCCTGCTACCCCCCCGCCCCCCCCCACTGCCAACCTCATCCACATCCCAGCCCTCAGAATGGGGGATGAAAAGGACGGTAGGGACCAACCGGGTTCCTCTTTAAAACTGTGATCTAGAACTTTCACTTGTCACTTCTGCTCCCATCACTTAGCTGCAGGGGAGGCTGAGAAATGCAGTCCATAGCTGGACAGCCATGGATTTGGTAGAAACGTGGAGTTCTGTTATTACAAGGGAGAAAAAAAGGCTAGATATTGGCAGATAATTAGCATTTCTGTCACAGTTATTTAATTTACCTTCTAAGGGTAATTTAATTAAGATCTTGCTTAATGGCGGTTACTTAATTCTTAGTTTTCTGGGGGTAAAAGGATGCCTACCCACCAAGGGTACTATCCAGTTAACTCATCTTATTTGTGATCAGAAGGTTTGCTGGGTCTTGCAGCCAGGAGCTGGAGATGTCTAGAGCCATATGTTGGACCACTCTGGCTATTACACAGAGCTCCATTTTGTAAACTGGGCTTCAGATATTTTTTTTAAAATAAATTTATTTTTATTTATTTATTTTTGGCTGCGTTGGGTCTTCGTTGCTGCGCGAGGGCTTTCTCTACTTGTGGTGAGCGGGGCCTACTCTTCATTGCAGTGCGCGGGCTTCTCATTGCGGTGGCTTCTCCTGTTGCGGAGCACGGGCTCTAGGTCCGCGGGCTTCAGTAATTGTGGCACGTGGGCTCAGTAGTTGTGACTCATGAGCTCTAGAGCACAGGCTCAGTAGTTGTGGCACACGGGCTTAGTTGCTCCGCGGCATGTGGGATCTTCCCGGACCAGGGCTCGAACCCGTGTCCCCTGCATTGGCAGGCAGATTCTTAACCACTGCGCCACCAGGGAAGTCCCTGGGCTTCAGATCTTAAAAAGGAGTTGATTTCACAGGTCTCTGTCTTCTCAGTCTGCTGTTACCATTCAGGTCGATTGTTTGATGGGATTTTGCAGCTTGGGGGCTCTTAGGACTCTATGTATTTTTCACCTAACTCTAAAGTCATTTGAATTTGACAGGATCCTAAGATATTTAACAGAAAATACATTATGGAGAAAAGACTTTTGAACTTGTTGAGACCTGACATTCTTTCCCATTTTTAGGATTGTGCAATACCATGCTTACAGATGCGATATCGTTCTTACAGATGTCAGAAAATGACATCTTTTGAAACTTTGGATATCTCAGATGGCTTGCATCTGTGGTTTTTCTACAGACCCCAACAGCAAATAAATGAATCGCAGGAATTAAAAAATGTAGCATTCACCTATTCATATTTTCACTGAGTCATTCTTTCACTAACAGATATTTATTGCACAGTAGACTGTGTTCTAATTATTTTGTTAGGTGCCATAGTGGATACCAACGGGTCGTGGCAGATTCAGCTCAATTTTCAGTGTCTTCTGTGCTTATGTTAGCAGTCCTGTTCCGTAAGAATCTCTGACCCAAAGAACTTCCACAGGTCTCTTATTGCAGCAAATTCACTCATGTTCCTATTATTCTATCAAGGCCTTCATTCATTCCTCCATCCAAGGTTTACTGAGTCCCTATTATGTGCCAGATTGTGTGCTAGGGCTGGAGGTATGTCATATGGAGATGAAAGATGCCTTTAGAGACGACAGTCACGGTCATCTTAAGGAGCTCACAGTGTCAGGGAGAAGACAGCTACGGAAAGGAACAATTAAAGTTCATTGTGAAAATTGCTCTGGGAAGCAAGTATGGGGGTGATGGTAAATCTCTCCAGATGCGGTGGCGTCAGGAAGGATGTTCTAGGGGCAGGAAGTAATACCTGAGGTTTTTTTTTTTTTTTTTTTTTTTTTTTTGCGGTTCGCGGGCCTCTTACTGCTGTGGCCTCTCCCGTTGCGGAGCGCAGGCTCAGCGGCCATGGCTCACGGGCCCAGCTGCTCCGTGGCATGTGGGATCTTCCCGGACCGGGGCACGAACCCGTGTCCCCTGCATCGGCAGGCGGACTCTCAACCACCGCGCCACCAGAGAAGCCCCCATACGTTCCTTTTGTCTCCCCTATCTTTAGCATGTCTTAAAAGTTACTGACTTAATATATCTATGATCTTCGTGCTGTTTGTTGTTCTTGTTTATTATGTAGCAAAACTGAATGTTCTTTAATAGTATGGCAAAGACACAGGATACACGGATTGTAAAAGTTTTCTTTGCACTAATTAGGAATTTGGACTTTATCCTATGGACAGTAGGCTAAAGCTTTTTTCTTTTCTTTTTTAAAAAAATTATTATTCTTTTTTGGTTTTCTTTTTCCTTAAAAAAATTTTTTTTTTTTTAGCAGAATTAGCAGATTTGTACGTTAGAAAGATCACAGTTCAGGCAGATTGGAGACTGGATCGGAGGGAGGCAAACCTGGAACAGATTGTACTCCATGTGGGAACAGAGACGAGCCTCGCAGAGTATTGGTAATGGGAAGGGGAGACAGGGACAGATGTAGGAGCTTTTTATGAGATGATGAGGGATTGTGGGGCGGATGGTGGGTCATTCCTGGAGACAGGGAATATGGCAGGAGGGGCTGGTGGAGGGACCCCTGTAAAGAATGCAGTTTTGCACATTGTTTTAGTCAGCTTTGCTGAAATAACAGATGACCTCAGAATTTCAGTGGCTTCTAACAGCAAATCTTTGTTTTTGCTCATGTCACACATAGGCTGAGCAGGTTTGCTGCTGCTGTTTTTTTTTTTTGTTTTGTTTGTTTTTGCGGTACGCGGGCCTCTCACTGTTGTGGCCTCTCCCGTTGCGGAGCACAGGCTCCGGACGTGCAGGCTCAGCGGCCATGGCTCACGGGCCCAGCTGCTCTGCAGCATGTGGGATCCACCTGGACCGGGGCACGAACCCGTGTCCCCCGCATGGCCGGGCGGACTCTCAACCACTGCGCCACCAGGGAAGCCCGCTGCTGCTGTTTCAAGCTGCGATTTCTCTAGGCTGTGCTCCACACATCTTTCCCCTGCAGGGACCAGACCAAAAGAGCACGTCCATCTCACACAGAGTGCAGGAGTGAGAGAGCTGGCTGAAACTCAGTGTAGTAGGTTTAAGATGGCTGCAAATTCCTTTCTCTTGTTGAGAGGTGGAGTCTTATACCCCTCTCTTGAATCTAGGCTGACCTTAGTGATTTGTTTATCTAATAGGATGTGGTAGAAGAGACATTCTGGGGCCTCCAAGGCTAGATCATAAGAAACCTTGCAGCTTCCACCTGGGTTCTTGGAACCCAGCTCCCATGCTGTGAGGAAGCTCAAGCTGCCCTGTGGCAACGTTCCCATGAAGAAGAACTGAGGCCCTCAGTGGACAGTCCTAGTTGAGTTCCCAGCTGGCAGGCGGCTCCAGCTTGCCAGCTGTATGAGGAAGCCACCTTGGAAGTGGATCGTCCAGGCCCAGTTGAACCATCCTAGCTGATGCCATGTGGCGCAGAGTTGACACTGTAGACACTGGGTTTCAGCTGGTTATGGAGCATCTAAAGAACACACATGGTAGGGACTTCCCTGGCAGTCCAATGGTTAAGACTCTGTGCTTCCATTGCAGGGGCCATGGGTTCCATCCCTGGTCTGGGAATTAAGACCCTGTGAGCTGCGTGGCCAAAAAGAAAAAAGTTAAAAAAAAAAAAAGAAGAACACACATAATAGAAAAAGGTTATGACAACAAGGGTATTTCTATTCTTTTCTGATTAGCTCTCCTTTATTCAGAAAATTAGAACACCTAGACCACCCTTTTTCTTGAGTTTCTGGTCAGTTACGGTTTTGCAGGACCACCTTAAGTCTCACCTGGGTCACTTTATTATTTCAGCTCTTGCTTGCTGTGGACTTGTTATATCCCTTACACTGTCACTTGATTTTCCAACACCCTTCTCTTAAGAGCACCATGGGGCATAGTATCTTTTTAAATAATAGAGTGAAAATGAATTTTGTAGTACTCCTGTATCCTTTCTGTTTTCAAACCCAAAAGGCATTGAGCATAACTGAAAGTAAGAAATAACCTCTTCCCCTTACTCCCCTGGTTTCAGATTCTTCACATCTCTGTGCGTCTAGCCCTCCTGCATTCAGTTCATTACTAGATGTTTAAAAACCTAGCATGTAATTACACTGATTTGTAAGAGGAGAAACAAGAGCCAGAAAATTAGCAGTGTCGATGCTGTGACATTGATCTTATTCAGGGTGTAACTGGTTGTAACTTGTATTTATCTGGGTTCTCTTCAGAAACAGAATAGGGTGTGTGTGTGTGTGTGCGTGTGCGTGTGCGTGCGCGCACGTGTGTGCATTATACATACATCCATATACATATATGTGTACATATATAGGGAGAGAGAGGGAGGAAGTGGCGGGGGAGAGAAACAGAAAGAAAGAGATTGTTTTAAGTAATTGGCTCACATGATTGTGGTGTCAAATCTGCAGGGCAGGCCGGAGGCTGGAAACTCAGGGGAGATAGATGTTGCAGCTTGAGTCTGAAGGCAGTCTAGAGGCAGAATTCCCTCTTCCCCTGGGAACCTCAGTCTTTTTCTTGTAAAGCCTTCAACTGATTAGACGAGGCTCATCCACATTACAGAGGATAATCTACTCAAAGCGGACTCATTTTAAATGTGAACCACATCTAAAAAATATCTTCACAGTCACCTCTGGACTGATGTTTGGCCAAATAGCCAGGTACTGTGGCCTAGCTGAGTTGGCACATAGATTAACCATCACCTAACTGGCTGATGAGATTCCCGTTGCCCGATTAGCTGCAGAACTTCAGCTCCGCACCTGCTGCAGGCAGCCTTGGGAAGGGCAAGTTGTTGTAGCGAGTTTAACCCCATTCTGTTGGTCCCTGGATCCCCTTCCTGGTGCACGTGTGTGTTGCGTTGAGTGGAGTGGACACATCAGTGTAGTCACTGCAGCCTCAAGTCCCAGGCTCGGGTTATGGAAGGGCTTTCTGCAGGCTGCACAGGAGAGGAGGACATCCCCTTGTTTAGGGCTGACCAGGGCTCCTTTGCCTTTGATCTTGGGGAGTAAGCCTTTTGCTTGACTTCCCCTTTCTTCCTTTGTCCCTTTGTCTCCAGCTGGAAGTGCATATGGGAAGTGGCCTGTTTGCTTTTAGCCACCGGGCGGATGACAGACACCCTGGATGAGTCCCGGTGACACTGCGGCTTTGCTTTGATCGGGGCCGCAGCGCTGCTTGGAGGAGTTTGCATGGTCTGTGGCTCACGGGCCACGTTCCTAGAAAAAGGAAATGCACTGAGGTGAGGAAACAGCCGGCCTAGTTGCGAAACTTGATCAGGGACGTGTGTATATATTGTTCTCTGGCTGCTTCCTGTCCTTCCCCCCTTGCTTTATCTCCTGCGTCTCTCCTGGGTGTGAGGATTTCATTGTTGGCTCCTTTTACAGGAAGTGCTTACTTTGAGGCACAGCTCCACGCCAGTGCCCGCTGCAGCAGGGTGCTACATCAACGTCTGAACAACTAAATTCTGGGCTGTATCTCCACCGGCCAAGTATTTGTCCTTATTCTCTGCCAGTCATAGCACTGAGAACAAAGATGCTTTTAGCCTCCTGCAGGAGGTTGCATTGCTCCTTTTCATGTCTCCCATTCACCCTCATCTGAAAAGTCAGCTCTTGCCAAGGCGATACTTTATCTTCTCATCCTCCTGAGCTGACATCCTTCCTGCATTCTCAAAGCTGGGAATCAACTAAATATTTGTCTGAATTGTAGACTTCAACTCTTCACCCTGGATCAAAGGTGTCCTATTTGAAATGCAGAGTCCTACGGAAGCGTTGGTCAGGCTGGCCCCTCCAGGTGAATCCTGCTCACTCTGGCTGGATGTCTGGGAGCAGGTGGGAGAAGTAGGTGGTAAAAAGGAGGGAAAGCTACATGTAGAGCTAAAAACTCTGAGGTTTCTCTTTCTCCCAATAGGCTAGACTGATTAGTGCGTTTCGACCTTTTGACCATAAGGGCTTGCATTTATTATTTTTCCCTCGAAGACACTGTTTCTCAACTTTAAAAATTATTGTTTGCCTAAGGAGAAAAGTTAAATTCAGTTTGAATTCTCTTTAAGGAGAGAAATGAAATACTAAGGCATAATGATTCTGTGGGGTAGTATTGAACCTTGGAGGACTCCAGACTCTTTTCTTTTTCTTTTTAAAATTGAGATACAATTCACATACCATGAATTTCATCCTTTTAAAGTGTATAATTACAATTCAGTAGTTGTGCAGTCATCACCACCATCTAATTCTGGAACATTTTTATCACTCCCCCCAAAAAATGTGTACCTATTTGCAGTCACTCTCCAGTGGTCCTGTCCCTGGGAGCCACTACTCTACTTTCCAACTCTATAGATTTGTCTGATTTGAATATTTCATATAAATAGAACCATATAACATGTGACCTTTAGTTATTGGCTTCCTAGACTTAGCATAATGTATTCAAGATTCATCTACATTGTAACATGTATCAGTACTTCATTCCCTTTCATGGCTGAATAATATCCCATTGTATGGATATATACATTTTACTTATCCATTTATCTGTTGATGGACATGTGGGGTATTTCTACTCTTTGGCTATTATGAATAATGCTGCTATGAACACTTGTGTACATGCTTTGTGTGTAGATGTATATTTTTAATTCTCTTAGGTATATACCTAGGAGTGGAATTTCTGGGTCATTTGGAAACTCTGTTTAACTTTTTGAGGAACTGATGAACTCTTCCAAGGAGGGTGCACCCTTTTACATTTCTACCAGCAGTGTATTAGGGTTCTGATTTCTCAACATCCTCAATATTTGTTATTGTCCATCTTTTTTTTTTTTTTTTTGGCCACGCTTCATGGCATGTGAGATATTAGTTCCCTGACAGGGACTGAACCCAATTGGCAGTGAAAGCGTGGAGTCCTAACCACTGGACCACCAGGGAATTCCCTATTGTCCATCTTTTTGATTTTAACCATCCTAGTAGAGGATGAAGTATCTCATTGTAGTGTTTTTTTTTTTTAATTTATTTTTGGCTGTATCAGGTCTTTGTTTCTGCACGCAGGCTTTCTCTAGTTGCGAGGAGCAGGGGCTACTCTTCGTTGCAGTACGCGGGCTTCTCATTGTGGTGGCTTCTCTTGTGGAGCTCGGGCTCTAGGCACGCGGGCTTCAGTAGTTGTGGCACACGGGCTCAGCAGTTGTGGCTCGCAGGCTCTAGAGCGCAGGCTCAGTAGTTGTGGCACACGGGCTTAATTGCTCTACAGCATGTGGGATCTTCCCAGACCAGGCCTCGAACCCGTGTCCCCTGCATTGGCAGGCAGATTCTTAACCATTGCGGCACCAGGGGAGTCCATCTCATTGTAGTTTTGATTTGCATTTCTCTAATGACGAATGGTGTTGAGCATCTTTTCAAGTGCTATTGCCACTTGTATATTTTCTTTGGGGAAATGTCTAGTCAGATCCTTTGCCCATTTTTAAATTGGGTATTTGTCTTTTTATTGTTGAGTTGTGGGAATTCTTTATATATTGTGGATACAAATCTCTTATCAGATACATGATTTGCAAATATTTTCTCACATTTTGTGGGTTGTCTTTTCACTTTCTTGAAGGTGCTCTTTGAAGCACAAAATTTTTTAAAATAAATTTATTTATTTAATTTATTTATTTTTGGCTGTGTTGGGTCTTTGTTGCTGTGCGCGGGTTTTGTCTAGTTGTGGCGAGCGGGGGCTACTCTTTGTAGCGGTGCACAGTCTTCTCATTGTGGTGGCTTCTCTTATTGCGGAGCACGGGCTCTAGGCACATGGGCTTCAGTAGTTGTGGCACACGGGCTTAGTTGCTCTGTGGCATGTGGGATCTTCCCGGACCAGGGCTCTAACCCGTGTCCCCTGCATTGGCAGAAGGATTCTTAACCACTGCGCCACCAGGGAAGTCCCACTCAAAAATTTTGATGAAGTCCACTTTATTTTTTTCTTTTGTTGATTGTACTTTTGGTGTCTTATCTGAGAAACAAGTGCCTGATCCAAGGTCATGATGATTTACATCCATGTTTTCTTCGAAGAGTTTTGTAGTTTTAGCTCTTATATTGAGGATTTGATCCATTTTCAGTTAATTTTGTACCTGGTAATACATGGTATGAGATGGGGTACATCTTCATTCTTTTGCATGTGGATATCTGGTTGTACCAGCATAGTTGTTGAAAAGATGATTCTTTCCCTTTGAGTTGTCTTGGGAACCTTGTCCAAAATCAATCGTCTACAAATGTATATGTTTATTTCTATACTCTCAGTTCTATTCCATTGATCTATATGTTTATCTTGATGCCAGTTGTACCCTGACTTTTATTTATTTATTTATTTATTTATGGGCCCTGACTTTTATTTTTTTATTTTTTTTATTTTTTAAATTCTGTCTCAATTATCCTTTATTTGTAGTTTTACCTTGAATTACTCTGGTAACCTATTGAGGTTTTTTTTTTTTTTTCTCCAGTTCGTGCTGTCTCGGCGCACGTACGTGTCACCAGCTCTTTTTTTTTTTTTTTTTTTTTTAAATATATGGCTGTGTTGGGTCTTCGTTTCTGTGCGAGGGCTTTCTCTAGTTGTGGCAAGTGGGGGCCACTCCTCATCGCGGTGCGCGGGCCTCTCACTGTCGCGGCCTCTCTTGTTGCGGAGCACAGGCTCCAGACGCGCAGGCTCAGTAATTGTGGCTCACGGGGCCACCTTCCGTGGCATGTGGGATCTTCCCAGACCAGGGCTCGAACCCGTGTGTCCGGCATTGGCAGGCGGACGCTCAACCACTGCGCCACCAGGGAAGCCCCGGCCCTGACTTTTAAATCCCAGGTTTCCTGGATAAGAAAGTAACCTCAGGGCCAAAGTTCCTTGGCTTGTGGGAATTCCCCTTACCTCTGTAGGTTCAGGATTTACCCTGACATTTGGCCTGGAAGTTCTTCATTATCTAGTCAATTTTCCAGTGCTTTAAAAATGATGTTTTCTTTATTTCTCCAGCATTTAATTATTTATTTGTTTATTGCTGAGTCGGGTCTTAGTTGTGGCACTTGGGCTCCGTAGTTGTGGCACGGACTCAGTAGTTGCAGCACGAGGGCTTAGTTGCCCCATGACATGTGAGATCTTAGTTCCCTGGCCAGGGATTGAATCTGCGTCCCCTGCATTGGAAGGTGGATTCTTAACCACTGGACCACCAAGGAAGTCCATATCCAGCATTTTAAAATTGTTTTCAGCAAGAGTTAGTTCTAAAAGCCTAACCTAACAATTTAAAAAATGGAATTCAAAAGTATGTATCTCTAGGGCTTCCCTGGTAGCTCAGTGGTTGAGAGTCCGCCTGCCGATGCAGGGGACACAGGTTCGTGCCCCGGTCCGGGAAGATCCCACATGCTGTGGAGCGGCTGGGCCCGTGAGCCATGGCCGCTGAGCCTGCACGTCCGGAGCCTGTGCTCCACAACGGGAGAGGCCACAACAGTGAGAGGCCCGCATACCGCAAAAAAAAAAAAAAGTATATATCTCTGATCATGCAATTTGGGGCAGGACATCCCTGAGAAGATTTTGGGAAGTAGGGAAATTATTCATGGCATCTTGCAAAAGGACCACTATATTCAATATTGCTTTTAAAGCCAGATTCTAATAATAGCAGCTTCCATTAACTGAACCCTTTTTCTGTCCCAAGCTTTCTACTGGGGGCATTACATAAACTCTTTAATTTCATTACATAAACTCTTTAATTTCATTAACATAACAAACCTATACAATGATGGGTACTATCATTATTCCTGTTTTATGAAATGAAGAAGCTGAGACTTGAGAGGTTCTGAGACGATTAGCAGAGTTTGACCCAGACCCAGATCTAGGGCTCCAGAACCAGGCTCCCAACCCCAAGGGGCTCCCCTTCTTGTCCCAGTCTCAGATTTTTTTCATAAACACTGGAAGGCTTAAAGCAGGGGCCCCCAACCCCTGGGCCACGGACTGGTACTGGTCCATTGCCTGTTAGGAACCAGGCCACACAACAGGAGGTGAGCGAGCGGTGGATGGGCGAGTGAAGCTTCATCTGTATTTATAGCCATTTATATCCGCTCCCCGCCGCTCGCATTACTGCCTGAGCTCCGCCTCCTGTCAGCATTATGTGAGTTGTATAATTATCTCCTTATATATTACAGTGTAATAATAATAGAAATAAAGTGCACAATAAATGTAATGTGCTTCAGTCATCCCAAAACCATCCCCCCTACCCCGGTTCGTGGAAAAATTGTCTTCCACGAAACTGGTCCCTGGTGCCAAAAAGTTTGGGGACCGCTGGCTTAAAAGGACTGAGCTTTGTCTACTCTCATTTTCCCTGTCCCCCTTGTGGTGGAAATGTGAACTGCGACAGGCCGGAGCTCTCTGGAGAAGGTTGCTCTCACATTTCAGGAATCAATGGGAAGCATGTTTAAACTTCTGATTCCTGGGCTGCAACTCCAGAGAGTCTGAAGCACCAGACAGAGAGTAGTGCCCAGAAACATGAAGTTTTCATCTGCTCCCGGGGAGTTCTGTTGTAGTGGGTCTTGGACCCCACTTTGAGAAAAGCTGATCTAAGGGTGAATGAATAGCCATGAATCATTGGATACTGCGGGCTTGTTCTCTCCTATTTCCTGTTAGTGAAGGGCAAGTTTACGTCTTTCCAGTATGTAGGGAATGGCCCTTTCCCCTTTTAGTCCCTTGAAAAGCAGTTAAGACTTCAATTACTTTTAAATGAGAGAGTACATCTGGTGCTTTGTAAGCCCTGTTATGTAGAAATGAGAATGTTTGAACCAGGACATCTTTGGTGTTAAAATGTACTATCCAGGGGCTTCCCTGGTGGCGCAGTGGATGAGAGTCCACCTGCCGATGCAGGGGACACGGGTTCGTGCCCCGGTCCGGGAAGATCCCACATGCCGCGGAGCGGCTGGGCCCGTGAGCCACGGCCGCTGAGCCTGCGCGTCCGGAGCCTGTGCTCCGCAACGGGAGAGGCCACAACGGTGAGAGGCCCGCGTACGGCAAAAAAAAAAAAAAAAAAAAAAAAAAAAAGTACTATCCAGTAATTCATTGTTTGACTGTAATATAGTGGTGGGAGCTGAAGGGAAAAGTAAAGTATCTGGTTATTTTAGAGAAGAAAAATCTCATCCTGTCTTTCTTCCTCCTCCCTCACCCACTTCTTCTCAGGTTGTGAAGTGGTCGGATTGTTGCTTGCCGTTAGCTTGCAGACCTGGGGATCCTTATCAGTTAATCGCCAAAGCAAGTGTGGATGACTTCAGCAAGCTGGGAGTGGCATTTCTTGAGGATAGACTCCAGGTGGCTAATGGACTGATACCCCAGAAGATCGTTTGTAAGTCATCTTGGGAGGTGTTTTCATCATAGCAGGATGCCATTAGTTATGAGCTTAAGGACTGTTGTTTGGTATGACTTAAGGGCAATGCTTATTTGCAGCTTAATTCAGCCAGCAGTTTGGATAGAACCATAGTCATATAACATTCATACATGTGTCAGTTTTTTTTGTGGTGCTTATCCCTGACTATATCATTAGTGCTTTTCAAATTCTTAAAGAAGGATTTCCCATAATTGTGTTGTTCATGAAATGGCCTGCAAAGTTAGAACCCATATAATATTTATTTCACACACTCTCATACAGTATAACTGGTTTCTAGACCATAGTTCAACTGAATGGAAGGCATAGCCAGTGTTACTAGGAAGTTCTAAATCTAACAGTTTTTTTTTTACTGAAAACATATATACTACATCATTTTGGGACACATCTTTTTTCAGGAAACACGCAAAATGTTCTTCCTTAATTAGGCTTAAAAGTAGGCTTTCCATGTCCATGTAAGTCTTTTTTATGTATATGTATACACATATATAATTTTTAATTAATTAATTAATCAATTAATTTCACTCCCAGTGGCATTGGGTCTTCGTTGCTGCACACAGGCTTTCTCCAGTTGCGGAGAGCGGGGGCCACTCCCCACTGCGGTGCGCGGGCCCCTCACTGTGGTGGTCCCCCCACCATTGTGGAGCACGGGGTTCAGGCGCGTGGGCCCCAGCGGTTGTGGCACGCAGGCTCAGTAGTTGTGGCTCGCGGGCTTAGTTGCTCCGTGGCATGTGGGATCCTCCCGGACCAGGGCTCGAAGCCGTGTCCCCTGCACTGACAGGCGGACTCCCAACCACTGAACCCCCAGGGAAGCCGATGTACACATATACTTTTAAATTTTTATTTTATTGAAGTATAATTGACTTACAAGAAAGTCTTCATTTGTATCTTGAGCCAATGAGTGTCACCAGCTCTGGAAATTTGTGAAAATCACTTCATTTCCCCATTGGCCATGTGCACGTGCCTAATACCATGCCAGACGTTTAGCAAGTGCTCAGTTAATGTTTTTTGAATCAGTGATTGTAAACTTATATTCCAGACCTGGGTCAAGATACTGGCAAGATCCTTCTCCCCGGCTGATCCAATGAAGTGTCCTGAGAGTGGCTTTTTCCTGGGGCGTGCGTGGATAGACTCTAGCTATGTGCCTTGTTTTTGAGTTTCGTTATCATATAGGAGATGGATAGCCACAAAATTGAATCTATAAGCAAGTGGACAAAATCACCTCTCCGAATCTCACTTTCTTCACCAGACAATAAGGGGGTCTGAGGTTTTCCGATCTGTATGGGAAAGGTGTGGAAACGTGCGATTTTACTCGGGATTGTCAGGGGCACCCTCCTAGCAGGTGGGAGCAGTTACGTGGTTCTCAAGGAGGCCTCAGAGTTCGGCGAGGGGGATGAGGGCTGCCCTGGAATGTAGGTCGTGCAGCGCAGAGAGTGCCCTGAGCTGAGCTGTGTGACAAACCAGAGGGTTGATGGATTGTCTTTTCTGTTCTCTTTAGCCATCCACTTGCACGACTCCGCTCTGAAGGAACTTAAGGATCAGGCCTCAGACGCGCCAGCCCAGCTCCTGGAGCCCCAGCCTGAATCTTCTGTTGAGAGCAAGCCTGAGCTGGAGGCTATGGAGCATGTTGGCAGAGAGGACCGCCAGGTTCTGGGTTCCGCACTCACGCAGGGGCAAGGCGGTGCCCTTGGCGGCGAGCCTGCCGGGGAGAGCAACAGAGGCGTGGGCTCCGTCGAGCGCTGTCACCTCCATCTTTCTAGCTGCCACGAGTGTTTGGAGCTTGAGAACAGCACCATCGAATCCGTCAAGTTTGCCTCTGCAGAGAACATTCCAGATCTTCCCTACGACTACAGCAGTGGTTTGGAGGGTATTGCGTATGACCTCTGCCCCAAGAGAGAACAGAGGAGGGTCAACCTCACGGGAAAGGCACCCAACATCCTTCTCTACGTGGGGTCCGACTCCCAGGACGCGCTGGGCCGGCTCCAGCAGGTCCGGTCAGCTCTGGCCGACTGCGTGGACACCAACTGCTACACTCTGTACCACCTGCCACTGGAAAGTGCTCTCAGGGACCCGTGGCCAGACAACTGCCTGTTGGTGGTCATTGCCACGAGGGAGTCCGTCCCTGAGGACCTGTCCCGGAGGTTCATGGCCTATCTTTCTCAGGGAGGGAAGGTACTGGGCCTGTCATCGCCCTTCACGCTTGCTGGCTTCCAGGTGACCAGGAAGGCCCCACTGCAGGACACAGTCCAGAGCTTGGTTTTCTGCAAGGCGGACAGGAGCCAGGTGAGGCTCAGCGTCCTGAGCAGCGGCTGCGTTTTCGAGGGGGGCCCCGGGGAGCCGCTCAGCCTTGGCAAGCTCCAGGGCCACCTGGACAACGAGGACGAGGACAGGCTGATTGTGCAAGTGCCTTTCGGAACATGTGGAGGAGAAGCTGTTCTTTGCCAGGTACGCAGGCCGGCATCCGTGTCAGGATCTTTGGGTCTCTTTGATTGGATACGCTCTCGAAGAATGTACTTTGAAAGGTTGGAGAGTCTGTGTGCTGGGGGGGTGCTTCTGACTTTCGGCTGGGAATTTTTGCTGATGGTGAGTAGCAGGCTTTCCTGTGGATATCCTGTTTCACCGAAATACTTGTGATGGAGGAATGAGGCAGAAGATATTATGGCTAATTAAAGATTGATGGTTAACCAAGAATTAGCCAAAATTTGTTTCTTGTCTTGATCTATACACTGGTGATACTCTTTCTAAAATCCATCAGTCCCCACTCTCTTGCCTCAAAGCACACTTTAGTTAATGTAATCGAACTGTTATTTAATGAAGGGAATTGAGTGCCTTGGGGTGGTAATTCCAAGCAGTAGTAACTGTCATATTAAAATATTGTCAGGGGTTTGTGTGAATGCTCACCAACTGCTGGGACAGTGAGTGTTGAAAACACCTTTAGATCCTCAATTCCTTTATGATTTGTCAGTCTTAAAATTTAAGTGCTGAGAACAGTTTCAAATAAGAGAATATTGAAATGATTTAGATTTATAGCAAATTAATGTATAGGTAAGAAAAAATGGAAACAGAGATAAAAGGAAAACTTTACTTCCCTTCCCGTGCTAAGGGGGCTCCTTTGGTTCATCTGCTGTTTCTTGCGCCCCCATCCCCCGCATTCTTTTTCTTTTGAGCTTGTTGTTTGTTTAAGCAAATGGTAGCAGGATAGACTACTTCAGAATTCCTGATCATTTACTGCAAATCTTTTAATGCCTTTGGGCAAAAGTTTTTTTTTCCTATTTGAATATTTACTTATTTAGCTGCTCTGGGTCTTAGTTGTGGCATGCAGGATCTTTTAGTTGTGGCATGCGGGATATAGTTCCCTGATCAGGGATTGAACCTGGGCCCCCTGAATTGGGAGTGCGGAGTCTTAACCACTGGACCACCAGGGAAGTCCCTGATGATCTGATGAGAAGACTAAGTAGATGTGGATATCTTGCCCAGAATGGTTCCCAGGATGAGCGTAACAGATTTTGTTTTGTTATAGGGATCTTTTTATTGAGTTAGGGAATTGTTTCCTTTTTTTTTTTTTTTTTTTTTTGGGTATGGTTTCATTTCATATGCTGTGCGTCTCTCCAGCCCTCCTAGAAATTGTCTCTTGGGTTTTCTGACCAAATATTCTTTAAGGGGGCATGAACATGTTCGCAGATGAACGCATAGAACGCAAGCAGGTTTCATGTGGGCTGCAAACTACTGGATTATTTTTTGGAGGCCTAATAAAGCTCCTCTTATCTTTTTGTCTGCAAATATGGTAACTATAGTAACTCAGAAAATCCACTTAAAAACCTGACTTCCTAGAGCTGCATTTCAGCTTTCAGCAGTGAATTTTACCACCCCTGTGCACAGACTTGTACTAGAAAATTGATTCGGCACTGTTGGCGATCCATTTTTCCGAGTTACATAGCAAATCTGCTTGCTGTACCATTTAAATTGACCCCGTTACCGTCATAAAATTTGATACGCGTGCATTGCCCTAGGATAAAAGGCAACATGATGTAGCCTCAGAAATCAGATGCAGGGGATTAGAATGTCATTTTTGATTTTAAATGACTTCCAGTCTCTGTGTGACAGGGTCACTGTTTTCTCCTCAGGGCTGTGTCACTACCATACCTTGCTGCCGAGATCAACCAATAAATATTAGCACAGGCTGGTTAGTTTCCTCTTTCCCTGTTCAATTTCATAGTCTTCATTTTTATAATAAACGGGGCAATGATGTAACCCAGTAAGAGGAGGACTTCAAGGACAAACCACAGCTGCTCAATAGGTGGTGGTCTCACAGCCAGGGGGCTGACACTGAGACCTTAGGCAAGGCATTCATTGTTGTACAGAAAAAGGAAATTTTTTTTTTTTTGCGGTACGTGGGCCTCTCACTGTTGGGGCCTCTCCCGTTGCGGAGCACAGGCTCTGGACATGTCGCAGGCCCAGCGTCCACGGCTCACGGGCCTAGCTGCTCCGCAGGATGTGGGATCTTCCCGGACCGGGGCACAAACCGGTGTCCCCTGCATCGGCAGGTGGACTCTCAACCACTGCGCCACCAGGGAAGCCCTAGAAAAAGGAAATTTTGATGGACTGTTCTGCTGATCAGATTTGCAGGGAAAGTTTAAGGCTGTGGGTTAATGCTGACATTCGATTTATCACATGGACCAGGAGTTTGGCATGAAGTTGTGCAAATAGAGCCGGTGAAATGGATTTGAAATATTTTGTGTTCTTATTTAGCTTAGCACATAGCAGACGCGGTTCTGCTTTTATAGCAGAGTTTCTCAACCATGGCACTGTTGAGATTTCGGACCGGTTCCTTCTTTGTTGTGGGGTCGTTAGCAGCACTGCCTGCTAGATGCCAGTAGCACCCACCGTCCCGTCTGTGACTGGAGACGTTTTTAGTTTGGGCTTTGGGGCTTGTCTAAATGCCTTAACTTTAGACGAAGCCAAGTTACAGAAATGGGCCCATCACTATGGCAACAGCATCACAGCCAGAGGACCAGGAGGGTGGGTGCGGCATGCACACGCACTGGTGGCTGTTTTGAGATGCAGAGCCAGACGGCCTCTCTTCTCGCTGCTGTTGTAGAAGCACCTAACCTTGAAACCGACAATCGCGCTTCGCCCACAATGTCGACAGCTGTGCTTTCTCTCACCTCCTGGAATCCGGAGCCCCGCTCGGAGGGGGAGCTCTCCTTTTCGTCCTCGGCATCTCGCACTTGTGACAGGGACTTCCATAGCACCCCACCCTGAGTGTACTTGCTCAGCCCAGGGAGTACATTGCCATTAACCACACTCGCGCCCCTCCTTGGGCCCAGCTGGGGACAGAACTTGGCTCGTTTGATTTCTGCCACCTGTAAGAGGTAATCTCCGGACAGTCACGTGCTCAGGTGAATTAAACGTGACCCGTTGCCATGCCGACCGTCCGTCCCAGCACTGGCTTTGACCCCTGGAGATGAGAGGCACACATTTTGGGTAAGAATGCGCGGTAGAAGGAGACACAGTAGGATTCATATACCTTAAAGGAGTTCGCTTTTCTGCCTCCTTCCTTTTCTAGGGCTGTTTAGAGGACAGACTCCCCTGCTGCTCGTGGGCAAGAGGCTCGGCGGTGGGTGAAGCAGGCAGCCCTCAGCTGGCCCGCTGGAATGTGGGGACTCTGCTGGACAGTCCTCCGCAAACTTTTCAGATTGGCTCCAACTTTCAACAAGTGGATTGTTTTAGACAGTATATTTGGGCAGTGTTTTTGTTTTGGTTATGGCTTGAGTGGGAATTGAGAGATTTTTAAGTTGCCTGAAGGCTGGCACTATACTTTTTAAAATTAATTAATTTATTTATTTATTAATTTTTGGCTGCATTAGGTCTTTGGTGCTGCACGCGGGCTTTTCTTTAGTTGTGTCGAGCGGGGGCTACTCTTCGTTGCGGTGCGTGGGCTTCTCATTGCGGTGGCTTCTCTTGTTGTGGAGCACGGGCTCTAGGCGTGCAGACTTCAGTAGTTGTGGCTCACAGGCTGTAGGGCGCAGGCTCAGTAGTTGTGCACGGGCTTAGTTGCTCCACGGCATGTGGGATCTTCCCGGACCAGGGCTCAAACCCCTGTCCTCTGCATTGGCAGGCGGATTCTTAACCACTGCGCCACCAGGGAAGCCCCTAGCACTATACTTTTCATTTTATTATAACGTTCTTATAACTTCAGCCGGGTGCTCTGCAGGCAGTAGAATCCCACAGCTGACCCCTGGCAAAAGCAAAATAAAATAAAGCATGGTCAGATTGCCCTTCTGAGTACTGAGTATTCTGGCATCCTCCAGGCTCTAATGCCCAGTTAAAATCTCATCTCAACAGAGCCAGAAGTTCTAGTACATTCCTTCATACCAAAACACAGACCATTGATAGGAAGGTTCTAGTTTGAGTCAGCTAGAAGTTCCGGTATGTTGGGATCTTAGTTCCCTGACCAGGGATTGAACCCACGCCCCCTGCAGGGGAAGTGTGGAGTCTTAACCACTGGACTGCCAGGGAAGTCCCAGAACTACTTTCATTTTAACTGTACAACAAAGCCTGAACTAAATACATGAAATTCCAAGTCTTATCAGGTGAAGGAGGGAGGTGGGACAGCCCTTTCTGGAGTCCGCCAAACCCTACTCCTCTATTTGTATTCCTGCAAACACCCTTAAAGCGGTGACTGAGGCCACTCCCGTCCCCAGGAGTTATGACCAGTAGGTGGAATAGAAGCTTCGAGCCTGACTCACTGTGCCTCCCCCAGTTCAGCAGCAACTGTACTTGGGTCCTCAGCACAACCATGTTCCTAAACGTTTGTCGTATAACCGAGTTAATTGACTTGCCCAAGGTCCCGTGACTGTTTAGCGATAAGATTCGGGACCTGGAAAGTTACTATCCGGGGTCATTTCCACCAGATCTTTTCAGCCACGATTTTAATGGGCTCCCTCGAATCTTTTTATTGCTTGTTGTTCCTTACCAAATATTCAGGTTCCAGGTTTATATACTGTTGATGATTAGAAGGATTCATGTTCAAGTTTTCAGAAAAAGTAGTAAAGCCACTGCTTTTCTTTATGTCGCTAAGTGCCCCTGATTTACATCACGGTGTCTTTTTCCCTCAGGTGCACCTGGAACTACCTCCCAGCTCACCAGTAGTGCAAACACCAGAGGATTTTAACCTGCTCAAATCAAGCAATTTTAAAAGATATGAAGTCCTTAAGGAGATCCTGACGACGCTTGGCCTAAGCTGTGACGCAAAACACGTTCCTGCCTTAACGCCTCTTTACCTGCTGTCTGCGGCTGAGGTGAGTGTGTGCTCGGCTGGGAAGGGACCTCCTCAGGTGCCCTCCGTCAGAACGGTGACCCTTCCCTCAGTCGTTGCCTTGCAGTGGGTTTCAATTTTGTTTTCTGTTGTGATTGTCCATTTCTATTTTGACTTCAGGTTTTGAAACCGCCTTAAAGTTGTCCAAGTATAACTAATTTCTTTGGTGTTTTATATAAGGGAGGGAGGGAAGAACATAGGAGTTCAGAGGGAGTTATGTCTTAAAGTTCTGTGGCCCTTTCCACTTGAGGGGGGAAAAGGTCACTCTTTTATGTGTCAAGAGTGTATTTGGAAACCGCAGTTTATTCAGTTGGGATTAAAAGCCTTCGCTTTGATTTGGGCCTTCCTCAGTGAATCTTTGGATGGGGAAATCACAACTTTTGTTTCTTTTGTGCTGAAGTCTGCCATCTTGTGGCAAAAGGGGCTCTGGATTTCAGTTGATATCTTTTACTTTTGTCTAAAGGGAAAATGTCATGGAGTTGGGAATGTATTCAGGAATTTTCCTGGCCTTTTGTCTGCATTTGATGCCTGCGGCTGCTACCTGGTTGGGCAGGTTGCCACATTCTCCAGGTGTGTCTTCTCAATAATCTTTTTGCTTTGCCAAGCTGTCAATTTCTTGTTGATTGTGGCAAATTATTTTGTGGGACTATCTCTGTTTGTCTCCCCTAAATGGGGAAATTTGTGAGTTTAGTGACATAACTATATAGTTTCAGCAAATACCTAATAGTCCAGGTGACTATAAACACCAAACTTCCCTGCTTTGCTGGAAAAGAACAAATTATACCCTCTATCTGAACTGTTTTAAAAGAGGAGGAATTCTCTTTTGGGTTATTCTCTGTCCCTTGGCAAACTTACTTTTCAGAAGAGACTAGAGCTATGAGTTCTCTGGGTGGGATGTGCTCACTTGGGGAAGACAGATATAGAATCTGAGAGCATTTAGGATTTGGATACCTTACAGAATTATTTGAGGACTAGATGAAATCGTATATATAGAAGTTCTGTGTAAATTGTATTATTTAAACCTTAGTGCAGGGACTTCCCTGGTGGCACAGTGGCTAAGAATCCGCCTGCCAATGCAGGGGACACGGGTTCAATCCCTGGTCCGGGAATATCCCACATGCCACGAAGCAACTAAGCCCCGTGCGCCACAACTACTGAGCCTGCGCTCTGGAGCCTGTGAGCCACAACTACTGAGCCCACATGCCACAACTACTGAAGCCCGTGCACCTAGAGCCCGTGCTCTGCAACAGGAGAAGCCACTGCAATGAGAAGACCGCACACCGTAACGAAGAGTAGCCCTCGCTCGCCGCAACTAGAGAAAGCCAGTGCACAGCAACAAAGACCCAACACAGCCACAAACAAACAAACAAACAAACAAAAAAACCCATTAAACACCTTAGTGCAATTATTATTATTATGTTACTGGTGTTGCTGGGAGATTGAATAAGTTAAAAGTGTATAATGTGCCTAATAAGTGCCTGGTGCCTGGTCTAAAAAGACTAGGTAATTTTTTTTTTGTAAATTTATTTATTTTATTTTACTTATTTTATCTTTGGCTATGTTGGGTCTTCGTTGCTGCACGTGGGCTTTTCTCTGGTTGCGGTGAGCGGGGGCTACTCTTCGTTGCTGTGCGCAGGCTTCTCATTGCGGTGGCTTCTCTTGTTGCGGAGCACGGGTTCTAGGCGCACGGGCTTCAGTAGCTGTGGCACATGGGCTCTAGAGCACAGGCTCAGTAGTTGTGGCACACGGGCTTAGTTGCTCTGCGGCGTGTGGGATCTTCCCGGCCCAGTGCTCAAACCCGTGTCGCCTGCATTGGCAGGCGGATTCTTAACCACTGCGCCACCAGGGAATCCCTAAGTAATGTTTTTAATTAAAAAAAATTAAAAGTATAGCAATGGATGATTTTTTTCATAGTCATTGCATTTTCATTACACAGTTTTTTGAGCCAGTCTGCCCTCTTCTTCTTCTTTTTTTAAAATTTTATTTTATTTATTTATTTATTTATTTTTGGCTGCGTTGGGTCTTTGTTGCTGCAAGCGGGCTTTCTGTAGTTGCAGCGAGCAGGGGCTACTCTTCGTTGTGGTGCACAGGCTTCTCATTGCAGTGGCTTCTCTTGTTGTTGCGGAGCACAGGTTCTAGGCACATGGGCTTCAGTAGTTGTGGCTTGCGGGCTCTAGAGCTCAGGCTCAGTAGTTGTGGCACATGGGCTTAGTTGCTTCGTGGCATGTGGGATCTTCCCGGACTAGGGCTCGAACCCGTGTTCGCTGCATTGGCAGGCGGATTCTTAACCACTGTGCCACCAGGGAAGCCCTGCCCTCTTCTTAATGGGTGTTCTTGGGGATTAATGGTATGACTTTTGTTTGCACCTTCATCTCAGGCCCCAAAGCTCCACATCATTTATCTCTGTTTTATGTGTTAATAGAAGGAGAAGCAACAGCTCTGTTCTGTGATTTATTAAAAAGTATCAAAATAAAGCCAGTCCTCAGAGCTTCAACACTTAAAGAGGACCCATTTATAGACCCCCCCCCACCTTGGAGGGATGGGGCATAGCCTTTGGGGTGAGGGTTTCTGGTCCCTAGGGGAGGTGGCTGTCCCTCTCCTAGACCTTCTCTCTCCCTCCTTTCCTGAGCGTGGAGGGCTGAGGCTGGACTTGTGCAGGGTGCCTGCCTGCTCCGAAGTCAGGGAGCGAGCTAGACCCAGGCTTGCCCCTGGCAGTGCTCCCTGACCTTTCCCGTGAGCTCTTGTGATCATGCTGGTCTTGGGACTTGGGCCTCCTGACTCTTGGCCGTCGCAGTGGAGAGGAAAGAGTGACCTGCTCTCTTGTGACTGTCCCGTGAGCAGAGGTTTGGAATTCTAGGTTTTTCCATCTTCTTTAGAATGGGCATAACCTGAAATACCTAAGGCTTTGTATTGTGTGTCTGTGTATATTACAATATACAGTAGATGCTTCCTATTTTTGTCCTCTGGCTCTTTAAACTGCCTGGGGGTGGGAGGATACATTTTCTCCTATTCATTGGTAACCCCCATTCACAAACCATGGGAATGCAAAGCTTGAACAATATTAAAGCAAATATTTATTCTATATACACATACACAAACACTCCACACAGACCCCAAGCCGACCAAGCCCTTTATTGTATAAAAACTTGGGAAAAGAGTAATTTTGAGCGATGTTCACTTCTCATTTCGGGCCCTTCACTTGGTCTGGTTGATCTTAGGTATCTGTCCTGTGGACTACTTTCCCTCCCAACTGCTTCTCTTTGAATTCTGCTTTACTTTGGGAGCCCAAGGAACTGAGTGCGTGAATGAAGGTATGATTGTTACATATGTGTATCCTTATTTCTTAATGTTAATTAACTCCTCTTAGAAGACCCTGAATCTGCTGTAGAAGGAAGTGCAAGAATTCAGGGTTTCGGGCTTCCCTGGTGGCGCAGTGGTTGAGAGTCCGCCGGCCGATGCAGGGGACACGGGTTCATGCCCCCGTCCGGGAAGATCCCACATGCCGCGGAGCGGCTGGGCCCGTGAGCCATGGCCGCTGAGCCTGTGCGTCCGGAGCCTGTGCTCCGCAACGGGAGAGGCCACAACAGTGAGAGGCCGACGTACTGCAAAAAAAAAAAAAAAAAAAAAAAAGAATCCAGGGTTTCAGAAGTGTGTTTTCCTGGAGTACAAGTGCTCTGAAGGATTACTGTGCAGGTGTAAAGGTGGCTACTCACCAACTGTGCTGGTCTTTCTGGAGGCAGCTGGGCGAGTCCTCCTCGTCTTTCTGATGCCGAGACATTTTGGAATACCTTCTCGTCATTGTGCTGGTGGCTGAGTATTATAGATACGGATGACAGATTGGGAATGGAATTGGATCATACTCTCTATTCTGAGCCTTCTTGATAGATCTTCTTGCTTCCCATGGAATTAAGTTCCACGGCGAGGATCCTGGCATCCCGTCACCTGTTACATACGGCCCATCTTTAGGTTTCTCACCTACCTTTTGGATTAGATGCCTGTGCTGGCTGTTTGTTTTCTTTCTTTTTTTTTTTTCTCACATCTTTATTGGAGTATAATTACAATGTTGTGTTAGTTTCTGCTGTATAACAAAGTGAGTCAGCTATACATATACATATATCCCCATATCCCCTCCCTCTTCGGTCTCCCTCCCAGCCTCCCTATCCCACCCCTCTAGGTGGTCACAAAGCACCGAGCTGATCTCCCTGTGCTATGCAGCTGCTTCCCACTAGCTATCTATTTTATGTTTGGTAGTGTATATATGTCCATGCCACTCTCATTTCATCCCAGCTTACCCTCCCTCCCCCCGCCCCCACCCTGTGTCCTCAAGTCCATTCTCTACGTCTGCGTCTTTATTCCTGTCCTGCCCCTAGGTTCTCCAGAATCATTTTTTTTATTCCATATATATGTGTTAGCATATGGTATTTGTTTTTCTCTTTCTGACTTACTTCACTCTGTGTGACAGATTCTAGGTCCATCCACCTCCCTGGCTCTCTGCTTCTTGCTTCCTGTAAAATACTCTGTGCTATTGAGGATGAGATCTCTCACCACACGGTGTCGCTGCTGAGCCAGGCTGCCTAGTGAGCAGGCAGAATTATATCCTAGAACTATGAAGTAGCTCTTCAGAGATTTGCTTTTTTTTCTCTCTACATCAGTTTTGCATAGTATAATTTAGTAATTTTCCATTATATCGGTGGCACTTTTTCTGGGCCTGTAGAAATTATTTCATAGTCACAGTTAATAATATTCATCTTTCATTAAACATTTACTGTGTACTAGGTACTATTATAGGATGGACTGTGGAAGAACAAAATAAACACACTAGTTATCTAAATAGTTTTACTGCATACCAGCTGTGTTTATACAGTTTGGTGCCTGGAGACTCGCTCTTTATACCAAAGCGCACAGAAGATTTATGAGGCATCTATGTGCTTCCATATTACAGTGACATAAATGGAAAAAAGATAGCATGTGATCCAAGTAGAAAAAAAAACATTCACCCAAAGTACAGTCAGCCCTTGGCATTTGCTGGAGGTGTGATTCTGAGACCTTCGTTGACACCCAGGCACCACAGTAGCATGTGATTTCGCTATAAAATCCAGTCACGTGTGACTTCATGAGTGTCACCATGCATGACACCATGGGGAAACAAGGCCCCACTGAGGTGCAGATGCTGGGTGGCCCAGCTGGACTTCTCTGACCGAGGTCTCCCCATTTAATCGAATCTCCCAGGGGCAGGATTGAAATTCAGACCTCCACAAAATTACGATACGTTGTAAACCATCAAATGCATGAGCACACATACACCACACGCATATGTCCATAGAAAAAAGACTGGAAGGAAATACGGTATGTATGGGGGGTATATTTCAACAAGCTCTGAATATCTGATTTCCTATCTATTCCACTGTGGTCTGGGTTTCCTTTGGTGAGATTCAGGCTCAAGTTTTAGCAAAATGTCAGCAGTCTATGGTGACACATCAGCCTCATTTACGAAAAGGAGATACTAAAACAGTGAGAGTATTTTTATTCTAAGCTCTTTTACAAGTTCATGTTTTATGTTTTTTTTTTGTTTGTTTGTTTGTTTTTTTATGAAATGAGCTCTCTGAGAAATGTACCTCATCCCTGCAGTTTTCTTCTAAGTGTATTCGTTTTGGAGCAAACTGCAGTCACTCTCACAGGAGTCCCGTTTGATGTCAGGAGGCATCACTTTAAACCTTCTGATGCCATGGACAGGTCCATCTGTCTCGTCAAAAGTTGGATGCTGGGCTTCCCTGGTGGCGCAGTGGTTGAGAGTCCGCCTGCCGACGCAGGGGACGCGGGTTCGTGCCCCGGTCCGGGAAGATCCCACATGCTGTGGAGTGGCTGGGCCCGTGAGCCATGGCCGCTGAGCCTGCGCTTCCAGAGCCTGTGCTCCATGGCGGGAGAGGCCACAACAGTGAGAGGCCCGCGTACCGCAAAAAAAAAAAAAAAAGTTGGATGCTAAGTGCATAACTTACACAAGGAAGTGTATGTAACCTTTGTTGATTCGCCTAACCATAAAGTCTTGTTGCTATTTTGTAGCAACAAAATAGCATTAAATCTTGTAGACTTAATGGTGATTTTAAGTCTACATTAATGGTGATTTTAATAAAATCAGCATTAAATCTTGTAGACTTAATGGTGATTTTATTAAATTTTAAAAATTTCTTTGTATTTTCCAAATACTCTGTTATGAACATGTATTAATTTTATAATGAGCAAAACCAGTTATTAAAACTTAAAAAACAAATTACTGTATGTCATTGGACTTTGAAGGCATCCCATAAATGGTCAAAATTTGAATGTTAAAAGGCAAGGACCCTCGTGTAGATATTGATATTTTATTTAATATTTGACACCTATATTAATTATTTTAAGAGCGTTGGCTTTGTTAGTAAATGGCTTTACTCTGGCTACGACTATTAGGTTTACTTTTGAGCCCTCAGGTCGGCATGTGTGCGTCTCAGGGCCTCAACCGTCCATTCGCTCCCATGGCTGGAAGGTGGCTACTGGTGGTTGTTCCTAATTCTAGCGTCCCCACCCCTGCTTGGATGTAGCACTTTCTTGACTATCGAACTATTTTGAACCATTTGTCAAAGGAGACCATGTATGTATGCTGACATCTCCGGGGTGAGCGCTTTCAAACAGATAACTTCCTTTCCGGAGGTGTGACTAGAGCCAGAGACTTAAGAGCCACTCAGGGGCCCCAGGGTCTGTGGAGCGGGATTGCTGGGCGGCCACTACTCCCTCCCCCCATCGGTGGTGACCATAAGTTAGGAAGGATACACCTTTCCTGCGGGGCACACCGGCGTGTTTGTGAGCGACGCTGATTTTATAGAAAAGCCACAGTTCTTTCCCTGGCAGAACCTAAAGTCCAGTCGGTCCAGAACGTCACCCTCTTGTTTCCGTTTCTCTGGGCTCTGTTGCTATTTTTATCTCAGCCAGGGAAATGACAGAAAGAAGGAGGCTGGGCAGTGGAGTCACAGGGGTTTGTGCCGAGAGGGGCAGCTGGTGGATTTGGACAGACTAGGACAGAGTCGAGGCCCCCCTCCGCCCCACCCACTGCCAGCGGGTCCCTTTCCACCCCCCTGGGGCAGGAGGAGGGGCCGCTGTGCACAGCCCTCCGCTGAGGTCCGCAGCGGGGAGGACTGGGCCTGCCCTCTTATCCTGGGGTATCGCCGCTTGGGTCTGGGGGACACGGGCTTCTTTCTGAAGCAGTAAAGCTGGGATTCTTTTGGGCGTTCCTCACAGCTCGTAGCTAGTGGCATGGAGGCGACCTGAGCATCCGAAGCCAGCAGGACATAGGCAGGAATCCTGCCAGAGGGTGTGTGGTTCCTTTGCCTCGGGGTCAAATGGAACCGTAATAAGAAGTGACAACTGGGTTTGTTATTAAAGAAACTGGGCAGAAATCACTACGTTGTGCGTGTGTGTGATTTTGGTGGTGTGGGACTGTGGGGCGGATCATGTATGCTTCAAAACAAAACCTGGTGCAACATTTCATTTTGAGTCAACCCCAAATTATTTGTTGTGAAACTTTTCCCTCCCTGCCCAAACAGGTTTTTTGTTTGTTTGTTTGTTTCCAGGGAGGATTTTTTTAAATTTCAATTTAATTTTATTTTATTTTATATAGCAGGTTCTTATTAGAAAGCGGGGGTTGGTGGTGGTGGTGGGATGAACTGGGAGATTGGGACTGACATGTATACACTGATATGTATAAAATAGATAACTAACCAAACAGGTATTGTTGATAAGGATAGTTTTTTTTCTTTGTCTTTTTTTTTTTTTTTTTTTTTCTTTTGCAGTACACGGGCCTCCCCACTGTTGTGGCCTCTCCCGTTGCGGAGCACAGGCTCCGGACGCGCAGGCTCAGCGGCCATGGCTCACGGGCCCAGCCGCTCCGCGGCATATGGGATCTTCCCGGACCGGGACACGAACCCGTGTCCCCTGCATGGGCAGGCGGACTCTCAACCACTGCGCCATCAGGGAAGCCCCGATAAGGATAGTTTTGATATTTGCAAATGTATTGTCCCTTCCCCCTAGGGAATTACTTTTTCGATGTTGGTTGCTTTATGAAGAAACTTAGACGAAGTCATACCACATGATACTTACCCTCCTTCTCTAGCCGACTACTTCATTTAGCAAACATCCGAGCGCCTGCTAAGTGTGAGACCTTGCTGTGGAAGTTTCTGGAAAACAAGAGACGATTTCTCATCTTGCTCACACACTCTATAGTTAACCAAGGGCCTTCCCAGGTGTCAGGATCTTATCTGAGTCTCAAGTGGTCCTGCCAGTGGGGGGAGGGGAGGGAGGGGGTCCTTGCCCCTCAGAGGAGCAAACTGGATTGTGGAGCAGTGAAGGGTCTCATGTATTTTTCTGAGTTAATTAGACTTCTCCAATTAAGAAAAAAAATCTTTGCTTTCCTTTGTTTTAGCACAGTTATTTGGCGCGGAATCTTCCCTCCCTCCACCTTTAATCCTCGTTCTGAATCTTGAATGTACAGCGAGGTGGAAACTTCTAGTGTTCCTCTAGAATACAGCTTAAAAAATAGTTTTTAGAGATCCAAATTAGAGAGAAACCCAGAATTCCAGGTGTGCCCTGAATAGCTTTTTTTTTGCCCAGGAAGAGGGAATATTTATTTACTTTCTTTCTTACTTACATACAGCCATCAGTATTTTTGTCTGTGGGGTCTAGGCTCTGATCCAGTTTTTATTTTTCAAGTAACAGTCTTTTTCTTTAGCAAGAATATGAAGAAGTAACTTACATCATTATTTATTAAAATATACAGATTTTCCAAACGTATGCCCTTTCTCCTCTGGGCAATTCCCACCCACCACTCAATAAAATCATCTTTCAAAGGTCATTGTTTGTTATTTTCTTCTTTTAAACACACTATTCAGAGAAAAAAAATCACTGGGGATTCACATTATTCTAAACAATTTATGAGAAAGTCTGTCTGGTTGTATTTCCCAGTAGAAAGGGCTGGGGCATTATTAAATGATTTGTTATTGTTTTCTTCTGTAGACACCAAAAGATGAGACAGAAAAATCAAAGTTAATTAAGTAAAAGCAATCCAGTTTTTTTTTTTTTATGGCAGTATTTACTTTATTTCAGTGGTCTAGAACAAAACCCACACTATCTCCAAGGTACGCCTATACATTAAATGTGTACACTTTTTTGTATGTCAATTATACCTCTGTAGAGCTAAAAAAAAAGTCAATAAAAGAATTGAAAGAGAAAAGAAAATAGAGGTTAACAGACTGTGTCTCTATAGAAATGAGTATCTCTTCCTATACCTCCACACTGTTCAACAAATATTTGTAGAATAGGATAAGCACTATGGTAAGGGCTGAGAGAGTGGCATGGACATATATACACTACCAAACATAAAATAGATAGCTAGTGGGAAGCAGCCGCATAGCACAGGGAGATCAGCTCGGTGCTTTGTGACCACCTAGAGGGTGGGATAGGGAGAGTGGGAGGGAGGGAGATGCAAGAGGGAAGAGATATGGGAACATATGTATATGTATAACTGATTCACTTTGTTATAAAGCAGAAACTAACACACCATTGTAAAGCAATTATACTCCAATAAAGATGTTAAAAAAAAAAGAGAGACTTTGGACTTAGCCTTGCTTTAGCCATTGGCATGACATGGCTATTCTCCACAGACCTCATTGTTCTTCTAATAGCATCAGCCTCAGTATCCACGAGTTACTGATCTGTGGATTCAGCCAACCATGGATGGATTCAGAACCTGCAGGTACAGCTACTGGGCTACACCATTTTATATAAGGGACTTGAGTATACATAGATTTTAGTATCCTGGGGGGTCCTGGAACTGATCCCCCATGGAAACCGAGGGATGACTGTAGTTTTCTAAAGGATTCCATTAAGCCATAAATTCTTTCTTAACAAAAACCAGGGTGTTCCTGAGTTAAGGGTGTACCTCCTTTTTCCCTCATGCTTCAACACCGGCTTGAATGTACTTTATGAGGCTTTCCATGTATTGTTTCTCATAAACCCAATCACTGCCCTCTTTATGAGTCTATCAAATTTTGTTCATTCTAATAGAGCATTACGGATCATCAGACCAGATGTTTACTGATCTGTCTCTCTAATAGACTGTCTGAGCAATTCTTGTTGGGAGAAAATGGTTTCTTCAATCCTGAATAGCTTTTGACTTGTGGCTGACGCAGTGTCGGGGGCAGCTGTTTTACAATACGGCACCAGCTAAAGAGCAGATGGCAGATTAAAGCAAACATTTAAAAGCTTTTATAGCTATGAAGGCTTTTAAGGGTCTTTCATATACCTCTTTCTCTCCTTTCTTTCTTCCTTTGCCCTTCACCCAAACTAGAAATTTTTGCTTCATTTTAACCGACTTCCTGTTATCAAACATAATACCTATGGCAAAGGTGACATGATGAGTTTGATGTTGAAATGCAAAAGAAATAATACTTGGGATGTTTTCCTTTGCTGCCTTCATTTTATTCTGTTTTTTTTTGTGTGTGTGTGGGTGGGGAGAGGCTTTTCAGCTACTGTACGTGCCGTATTTTTACTTGAATCTTTTTTTTTTTTTTTTTTTTTTTCGGTACGCGGGCCTCTCACTGTTGTGGTCTCTCCCGTTGCGGAGCACAGGCTCCGGACGCGCAGGCTCAGCAGCCATGGCTCACGGGCCCAGCCGCTCCGCAGCATGTGGGATTCTCCCGGACCGGGGCATGAACCCACGTCCCCCGCATCGGCAGGCGGACTCTCAACCACTGCACCACCAGGGAAGCCCTTTACTTGAATCTTGGTTGCACAAGAAAGTTTCAAAGTGGCTCTGGGGTGAATGCTTCTGGCTACAATCAAGGCAGAGACTGATAATGCACTGGGGGAAACGCAGACAGATACAACTTTGGTTGCTCTCTGCTTTCAATTGGTGTTGTCACGGTTTGGGTTTTCTCTGTGCTGCAGCTCTTGCTGGCTGACCTGGGGAAGAGGTAGCACGTTGGAGGGAGCATCTTCTCTGCAGTTTCCTTCTGGGGATAGGAAGTTCCCTGTTGAGAGAGGGTGGTTTTATTTCCTCAGACTATTTATATCCACTGCTTATGCAGTCACAGATTTGTGGATGGGAAACAGGCTCTTTTGGAATAAAAAATCCTCCCAGACCAAATGCTTTTTGTCTTCTGTACCAGCTCCCTAATAGCTGCCATGTGTGAGGGGGTATGGATTATGGCGTTACCTCCTGGGGAAGTCGATTGAAGCTGTCTCTAGGAAGGCTTGCAACATTCTTTAGAACAGATTTTGGTCTCCCAGGTCTAAAAAATACATCCCAGGGAATAAGCCCACACTGGTACCGGGTTTGGGGGCATAATCAAAGGGCCCTTGTGATCAGGTTCCGAGCCAAGGCCAGGATGAAATGGGCACGGTGGCCAGGAGGCCCGTGGTCACAGCAGAGCCATCGGTTCGTGGCTCTCCCGGCTGCTGAGCTGGCAGTCAGTGCAGGAATGGGGGGTTCTGAGGCCTGAATCCTGTTTGATAAATGTTCTAGTTCAGTTTTCTGGGATGTGAATTATAGCCGGGGAACTCGTTTTGTTTCCGTTCATGCTAATAATCTGAGAATGTTGCTCCAAGCGTTGTGCAGTCTTGAGAAAATGTTTATAGTATTTCAGGATTTTAAAACTGACCTGCAGTTTGTGGACCCAAATGGTGTTTAATCCTCCATTTCCCCTGCCTGAGCGGGAAGGGTTCAGCGTCGCGGCGTTCCTGTGTCGGATCTCAGCAGGGAGGCTGGGTCAGTACAGGGAGACCTTTCTTTGGCCAAGTTGGCAACAGGAAAGCTCGGCCAAGGTTAGTCTGTCCATCAGTCACTTTCTCTTGGAGATAAGGAGGGAATGCTGATCACTTACTTGGCTGTGGTCTTGTTTCGGCCCCTCAGTGGCTGCCTGTGAGTAGGTGCATGTTTCCAGGCACTGCTGTGTCACCCACAACTTTCTAGGTCTTGTATGTTTCTAAGACTTTCAGTTCTGCATGATCCCTCTGCTCGCTTTGTCAGTATTTTTCTTTCCTAAAGTGTTTTCAGGCTTTGTTTTATTAATAATATATTTAATAATACAATCATTGGAAGAAATACTGGCATGTAGACTATAATTTTGTTTTTATTAATTGTTGGAGATACTATCCCTCATAGAGAATTCTAGAGATCAAACCCCATTAGGTCAATTGAGGAACATGGCTTTAAATGAAAATAATTTAGTCATTAGAGTATTTGTTTTAACTGATTTTCTAGTGGCATTCAAGTCTTTACAATTTTAAGCATAGTGAATTACTTTCACTGAAACGTTAAGAGAATACGCTCTAAGATTGCTGAATTAGGACCTTCCTTGACGGAGAGGTGTTTTCCCCATTTACCGCCGAGGATGAGAGAAGACTTAGGTTATAATACATAGACAATTCTGCTAAAAATGAAATGTTCTTTCCCATTGACACATGGAGATCTACAACATCATTTTGTTGTGTCTCCTGTGTGTATGTCCAAGTGTGGAGAGGTAGGGGTTACGGGCAAAGAGAAGGATTGTGTTAGTCAGCTCCTACACCTCCAAGATTTAAATTCGGACTCCCAATAGAATCTCTTTCAAAGGAGGCGTGCCATCCACCACCACCAGTCAGCAGGATTGCCTGGTTCTGAATGGACACGTTGCCAAGCCATTTGTCAATATCACTTACCACGAGTCTTTCCTGAGCCCTGAACTGTAAAAACGGTTAGTTTAAATCTACTTGACTTCTGCAGGCAAAGTAAAAGTTTGAAAAATTAAAATTAAAAGTGAATTTTCTTCTAAGAATCCTTGTGAAGGTTTGCTTTTCTTTGCCATAGGGAAGTATTTGACCATTTGTTTCCTGGTCTTTGAGGAAAAATGAATCCTACATACGGCAGTTACTAGGGAGTAACTGTATGATGGCAGTACTCATGCTCCCTCCTGTTTTTAATCTCAGTAAATAAGGAAATACATCTTTTAAAAGAACACATCAAATTGTGGTTTCATACATTTAAAAATGATGGTTCATTTTTGTGGAGGTGGTGGGGGGGGTGAGTGGGGAACGTCCAGTCCAGGCTCTCTCTGCCCAGAATTGCCTAGATTATTACTCTAGATTGTTGCCTTCCAGAGACAACTTGGAGATATGCGATGATTTAAGTTTTTCTGTGGCTTTTCAGCCCGTAAAATGCTTTAAATGTCAAAGGTCCGTACTTTTGAAGCGTCTCCTCTTTGTACTTTCCCTTCGTGGTGATGGGATTAGGTCTGGTGTCTCAGACTGGCCAAGTGAGTTTGTCACAGAAGATGGCTGTTTAAAGGACACTGAATTCTCATTACCAAGCCCCTTCTATTCTGTCTGGGGAGGGTAGATGAAATGACCTTTCACATCCTTTCTAGGGCTCTGTAGTATTTATGCTGGTCCCAGCGAAGCAATTGGATGTGAAAAAAAAAATTGTTTTTTTTAAACTTTTAAAGCAGTTCCTTTGAATGCATTCTTTTGTAAGAATTGTGTGATTATTGTGATTATTACCATTTCATCTTTCTATTGGAACAATTTGAAGTCATTGATAGATACTTTTTCATAGTTAATTTAAGCATAGTGAAAGAATATTTTGCCTTCTGCTTTACTTTATGTATTTGAGACTCTCAAATTAATTTTCCTGCTAGTTTAAGAATTAACAATGCAATATATAGGAGCCTCAAATTTACAAACAAGTTGTGTTTTCAAAGTCTGTGTGCTAAATTGGCTGTTTTCAAAACATGGTCCCCGTTACTTATGTCAGTTGGGTTTTCTAACTAGTTCATATATGTCCTTATACTCCATATGGCAGTTAAACTGTGGAATGCCATCTAGTGGTACCCTTTTGGTCAGATTCTGGCTTGGTGGGTCATGAACTCAGTGGGGACACACTAAACATCTCTTTCTATTTCTCCAGCGTCAACTCAGAATTTAACAGCCTTATTTCAGGCATTGCTCGAAAACAGCCATGCTGGAGACCTAGTAATACCGTGGTGTATATATATCCTTATGGAGAATTAATGAATTTGTACGGTAGGTTAATACTTTCCTTATATTTAAGAAAACATTTTTTCTTTCATAGCAACTGTTGAACCGTGCATACAAGTAAAAGAAAATATTTTGTAGAAAATTTCAAATATACAAAAGTAAACAAAATAATGTAATGAACCCTATATGTATTCATCAGTCTGCTTCACAGTTTTCCATTCTGGTCAATCTCATTTTATCTGTTCCTACCCATGCCTCCTCCTGTATTATTTTGAAGCAAATCCCAGATCAGATCTCTCACCTGTAAATATTTCAGTATGTGTCTCTGAGATAAGAACTCTGTTTAAAAATATAAGTGTGGGATTTCACTGTCACACCTAAAATAAAACAATTTCCTTCATATAATCTCTTAGTCAGTGTTCCAGTTACTAAATAGACATTTAAAGATGTGTTATATTATCCATGCATTGTGTATAAGCCTGTTGGTTCTTTTACAAAACAAATGCAAGAAGGAAGCAACTAGATATAAACTGTTGTAACTTTTTTGGGGAAGTGATCTGAAAGTTGATTTCTGTATGTTTTGAAGGCCATATTTTAGCTCCTGTTCCGAAAATAGCGGCAAATAACCATTTGTAATAACATGCAAAACAGCCCTTATGAGATACAAGAGTTTGCTGCCCTTTCAGGACTAAACCTGAGTTTCTTGCCCTGTCTTTTTCTGTGAAGTCCCGGGTTTCTTTAGCAGGGACGGTATTGATTTTTGCTCGTATGCTTTCGGTTCGGGTTGATGTTTAGCCTTTGACCCAGCCACTTTCTTACAATAAACAGTTTGTTGATGAGAGCAGCTGCCCAGCAGATTGTTTCCAGATTGTTCTCTCCTGGCTGAGGACGGAGTGCACCTTACGAAAAAGTCGGCTTGAAGCTTGCGGCTTCTACTTCCTATGGCTGTCTGCCTTTGAAGCCAACTGTCAGCCTCTGAACATTCTTCTATTTATAGCCAGTGAAGTGGTGTGAATCTGTGGCACTGGAAATCAGGCTTCACTTACTATCTTGGCTATTTTATTCCCTGAATGAATATAGCAGCTTCTTCTAGAAGTTTCTGCCATGTGAGCAATTCCTGATATTAGAGTAGGAATTCCCAGCGTTGGGTATGTGGAAATGAGTGTGCTGGGTGGTGCTGTGTAGGGAAGTAGACAGAACATGCTTTGTGTTGTGCAGGAATCCATGCTCCTTGAATATTTAAAGATTTTCTGCATAATTAAGGAATGAGGTAACTTTCAAACCGAGGTAAGGATTATCTGCCTCATGTTATTATCTTGCCCTCTTAAAATAAATTTTCATATTTATCCTACTTTCAAAAGACTACTCCTGGGCTTCCCTGGTGGCGCAGTGGTTAAGAGTCCGCCTGCCGATGCAGGGGACATGGGTTCGTGACCCGGTCCAGGAAGATCCCACATGCCGTGGAGCGGCTGGGCCCGTGAGCCATGGCCGCTGAGCCTGCGCATCCGGAGCCTGTGCTCCGCAACGGGAGAGACCACAACAACGAGAGGCCCTAGTACCGCAAAAAAAAAAAAAAAAAAAAAAAAAAAAGACTACTCCTTTTTGTTGTTGTTTTTTTTTTTAAGATGTTGGGGGTAAGTTTACTAATCTATTTATTTATTTTTGGCTGTGTTGGGTCTTCGTTTCTGTGCGAGGGCTTTCTCTAGTTGTGGCAAGCGGGGGCCACTCTTCATTGCGGTGCGCGGGCCTCTCACCATTGCGGCCGCTCTTGTCGCGGAGCACAGGCTCCAGACGCGCAGGCTCAGTAGTTGTGGCTCACGGGCCTAGTTGCTCCACGGCATGTGGGATCTTCCCAGAACGGGGCTCGAACCCGTGTCCCCTGCACTAACAGGCAGACTCTCAACCACTGCGCCACCAGGGAAGCCCTGTTGTTGTTATTCTTAATGCAAGTGACCAGTACCCTAAGGATTTGGCAATTTATGTGACTCAAAGGTGCACCTTAGTTTGGATTTTTGCTGCTTCCCTAATCACCGCCCGGTTGTTACCTAGAATGGCCTGTCTGCTTGCAGCAACCTTCATTAAGGCAAGGTCGGAACTTTTCCCGCATCAGAGCCAACACTTTTTACTCAACTGGCCACCAGGGGCTGCTGTCAGAATGGTGAGGCTGAGCTCACCTCCCTAGAGGCAAGTTTACTTTTTCTACAACCAGTAAATTTTGTTAAGCTACCAATCCTGGTTTCAAAACTCAGGTCTCACTACACAGCCTCCAGTTACCAAGCATGCTTATGGCTGTATCCCTTCCAGCCAGCTATTACGTAGAACCTGGACCCGATTCAAGACCTAAGATTAAGATTTGTGTGTTTTTCATTTAGTGCCAATAAGCTGTTATTAATACACTGATTCCACATATACTGAAAAACTCCATGAAACGCACTGGGGTTTGTGCTCAGGAAAGAATGTCCTGCGTTCCGACTGTTCAAGATTGGGGCCTCTGGAGGCATGGCCTGTGACAATTAAAATCGGGTTTTTGAGGGTGGTGTTCTTGCCTGAAGTGACCTTCGCTACCCTAGTACGGGCAGCATAAAGGATTGTGCTGATTCAACTAAGATGTGAATGCTAGAAAGTATTCTTGGTAGTAGTCATTTGGTTTTTCTTTTCTTTTTTTTTAAACAAAGGCTGCATCTTTGATGATTCCAGGATTAACAGCAGAACAAAAATATCCAGTGAATGTTGGAGCTGGCAGAGGCCTTAGAGAGCTTTTGGAGCAAATCCCTTCGTTTCTCCTCAACTTTTTATTTAAAAAAAATTAAAACCTAAGAAAGGGTGAAAGAATAGCACGCAACCCCCATGTAGCCTTCACCTGGATTCACCACGGGTTAACGTTTTACCACAATTTGATAAAGAGGGTTTGTTTTTTTCAAAAGATGTGTATGCTACTGTCTTCAAGTAAAACACAAAGCACAGAACTTATTGTAAGTTATTTATGAGAGTATGAGTCTTCCACATTTTTGTTTCTAGGAGTTGGCAAGAGAGTGGCACTAGTTTCCACTTGGCCCTGGGCTCGTTTTCTTTATTTGAAGTAAAACCAGTAGCCTACTGGTTTGTAATGGTTCTGGAGAGCTGGTGGTCACCCTACTGGGCTGTGGGCACATCCCATCTTCACATGGGCCAGCATGTATAAACTTCTTAGAAGATATATTAAAAGTCCTAAATTTTAGAACATAAAACATCTTAGAGCCACGTGCTATGAGGATAACTAGTTGATCTTTTATGCCCAACAAAGGAATTCTACCAACCCTAATCGAGGAACAGTCCACTGATGACCGTGTTATGTGTACAGGATTTACAATGTTTCTTTCAGTTTTCCAACCCAAGTATTGTGACTTGGAACCTTAGATCTGATTGATTACTTTTATATGAAGGTTAAAAAAATTGTTTTTTTTGGTAAAATAGTGTACAAATGCTGTTGTATTATGTGAATATCTGCCTACCCCATTAAACTGTAATACAAGATCATCTGAAGGCAAGGAACATGTGTTGTTAATCCTTGTATCCCTTTTCCAGCATTTTGCCTATAGTAGGCGTTTAGTGTGTTTTGTTCAAAAACTTAAAAACATTTTGGCGTTTCCCACTAAAGTATTGTGAAACGCTTCCTCCACTCCTCTGTCTGGGAAACCCGAGGGGCCTCAGGGGATAGGCCAGTAGTAAACAGCCCACGGGGCTTCGACTGACTGCCCAGTCCAATCTAGCTGTCACCCTTTATCTAGCTGTCACCCTTTATCTAGCTGTCACCCTTTATAACGGGGGTTTCGTAAACATCATGTTAAACATTTTAAAAGAATCAGCTGTTGATGTACCCGAGGAAAAGTGACAAGATGGAGCTTCAGAAAAAAGTTGGAATAGTTTTGCAGAGCTGCCCTCTCCTTGTAGGACAGGTTAAGGGGACACCCTCGCTTCTCTAGACTATTGGAAATCTTTCTGCTTTCCCTGAATCCTCCTCGTACTGGCCACCTCTCTCTTTGCAGGTAACATGTATATCTTAATTTTGGAATCCTAGAGAGGATGTTATAGTTTTAACTGAGCATTTTAGCATTTGGGATGAAGCACCGAATCTTGAATGTTAAAGCTGAAAGGGGGATTTGCAGTTTTCTCGTTTTCTTAAAAAAATTATTATTATTATTTAATTAATTTATTTTTGCCTGCGTTGGGTCTTTGTCGCTTTGCACGGGCTTTCTCTAGTTGTGGCGAGCGGGGGCTACTCTTCGTTGCAGTGCCCGGGCTTCTCATTGCAATGGCTTCTCTTATTGTGGAGCACAGGCTGCAGGAGCACAGGCTTCAGTAGTTGTGGCACACGGGCTCATTAGTTGTGGCTCGTGGGTTCTAGAGCGCAGGCTCTGTAGTTGTGGTGCCCGGGCTTAGCTGTTCCGCGGCATGTGGGAGCTTCCTGGACCCGGGCTTGAACCCTTGTACCCTGTATTGGCAGGCGGATTCTTAACCACTGCGCCACCAGGGAAGTTCCCGTTTTCTCCTTTTTAAAAATGAGGAACAGGCAGGACCTCCCAGCTAGTCGGGAGCAGAGCTGTTGACCAGATTCTGTGCCGGTGTCTGCTGCCCCCAGGCTCCAGAGAGGCCAAGGCCAGGCTGCAGTGACAGAGGCACTCAGTTTAGGATGGGTGGGGCCTTCCGAAAACAAAAAGCTCAGCGCTCCAAGCCTGCTGCTCGCTCAGCATGGCGGACGCTCACGTCTGTGCGTGCGCATGCGTGCTTGCGTGCCTGCGTGAGTGTGCGCCAGCCAGGACGTGCCCCCTCAGGGCGAGGCGCACCGAGCTCCCCCGCAAGCGTTCCCACTGGAGCGCTGGGCCCACCACCCGCAGCTTTCTTGGCTTCGTAGACTACGCTCCTCGCTCCGGCAGGAGCCTGTTTGTGTTGGCCTCCGACAAATGGCGGGCGTTTTACACGGGCCGGCTTAATGAAGGCCCTGGAGACTTCTACGGATGTTGAACCCAAACCCACAGGCCCCGTCCGTGTAAGTTAGCGCCTCTCGAGTAGGAGCGGTGGTTGAGCTCCGACCCGGAATGCCTCCCTTTCTTTTAGAGCCGGCCACGGCTCTACTTTTGGTCTCCGCCCTTGCAGAATAGATTTCATCTCTAAAATGAGCCCATTTGGCCCAGCGGAGGTGTGATGCCTATAAAACCATACTTGTTAGAAATGACTTATTCATTACCTCTGTTTTACGGGTCCACCCCAGCCTTTTGTGGTCTTCACTAGTTGGCAGGTAACAAAAAATGCAGTAAATCGTGGCTTTTCAAAGCCGGAGCCTGAGGGAAACCTTTACATAATAAAAGGAATACAGTTTAACAGACATTTATTGAGTGCCTACTGTGTCCCAGGCATTGGGGACTGGAAATGACTGACAAGTTCAGCTGGGGTGGGTGGTGGGTGGGCGGGGAACCTCCCATTCCTGGGGTTTAGATATCGGATGCCCTTTGTCATAAATCCTTTGGAGTTGCGGAGTTAGCATTCCAAGTTTGGTCTGATCACTATGAAAGATCAGGATGTGTGGAAGTTCATCTTGTTGCTGGGCACAGGTTGTGCCCCAGGGCAGAGATGTGAGAGGCAGTCACATCAGAGCGGGACCCCCCCTTCCCCTTGGGTCCTCTCTGAGCAGTTGTGTCGGGCACTGTCCACTTTACCCTGTGCCCTTGTTCTCTGCCTCTTCCCAGGCTCTGGTTACGCTGGCAGGAGGTGAGAGAGGTGGACGCATTTCCTCGCCGCCCGCTCTGCTTACAGCCCCTGTGGGGAGCTCTGTCCTCTTGCTCCTCCAGGCTTGTTGCTGGTCCAGGTGCTTCACCACCCCCGCCCTTTAATTCTCTTAACTCTGTTCACAGTTCCTTAAGTAGCCCTTCCATTGAAGTCTTTTTTTTTTTTTTTGCGGTACTCGAACCTCTCACCGCTGCGGCCTCTCCCGTTGCGGAGCACAGGCTCCGGACGCGCAGGCTCAGCGGCCATGGCTCACGGGCCCAGCCGCTCCGCAGCATGTGGGATCCTCCCGGACCGGGGCACGAACCCGTGTCCCCTGCATCGGCAGGCAGACTCTCAACCATTGCGCCACCAGGGAAGCGCGAACCCCTTGTATTTTTGAGAGTCAGCGTCAACAGACTCACTCTGATGAATTAATATGGACCTAACTGGAAAGAAGCATCATCAAGGGCCCCATGGAGATCTTGCTGGCTTGGTGCCAGACTTGATACCGGCGCCAGCATGGGTGGTCTCAATCCCAGATGCCTAAGAGCAGAAGAGGTGGTACACAAGAGTCCAGCTGGAGAGTCTGTCCCCGTATAATGAGGGTAGTGCTTCTTGGCCCAGCCAGTTATTGCCATGTGGGAAAGAGTTTCTGTTTCTTCAGAAGAAGCAGGATGAGGGCTTCCCTGGTGGTGCAGTGGTTGAGAGTCCGCCTGCCGATGCAGGGGACATGGGTTCGTGCCCCGGTCCGGGAAGATCCCACATGCCGCGGAGCGGCTGGGCCCGTGAGCCATGGCCGCTGAGCCTGGGCGTCCGGAGCCTGTGCTCCGCAACGGGAGAGGCCACAATAGTGAGGGGCCCGCGTACCGCAAAAACAAACAAACAAACAAAAAAAAACAACAAAAAAACAAAAGAAGCAGGATGTGAAATATCCTGATTTTTAAGTGTTAGCAACTAGTTCAAAATGGATGGGCCAAGTAAAACATTTCTCTGGGTCCATTTTGGCCCTTGGGTATCTGTTGGTGACAATTGACCTGGATATTTGTGGGCATGGACTGCTTTCAGCAGTGTGTCGTCACTGAAGCTAGAAGCCCCTCTAGGTCCATTCATTCTGGGGTGAGAGTGCTTGGGATCAGTGACTGAGCATATTTGGGGAAGCAGGAAGGCATGGGCCTTGGGAATCCAAGCTGGGGTGCAGTACTGTCCAAGGAGGAATCTGGACAAGTTAGGCAAGTGTTGATCAGACTGCAGTGGGTCCATTGGAACTGAGACAGAAGTGTCTGCGTGGGGAACCAATCAGAACACGCTCATCTCAGAGCCTGCCTGAGGCTTTGCTCTGCTTGGTTCTGGTGCTCAGAATAAAAGTTCACCCTGAAGGTTGCCACATGAACAATCCCTGCCGTAAATGAGGTCAGGACCAAAAACAGTCCTGCTCTTTCAGGAGTGTCATCTTTTGATTGTAAAGATCTGCTATGCTATGTGCCTTCATCACTTTTGTGAAGACACTGAGTGAACGTGAAATTGGCTGTGAATATTTTGTTTGTAAAATACCAGTAGTAAGAATTTTTTTTTTGGTATAAATTTTCATATAAATTCTTCTACTCCCGTTTCCTCTCATATTTAACTGAGAATGAAAACACCCATAAAAAGAGCTTGTATTCTATGTCTTGGTAGATTCATTTTCTGATTTACCCACTTGTAAATTTATAATGTTGCCTAGCAGCTTATAATGTTATGACTGAAGCACAACTAATCTGATTATTTACAATGAGGCAAATGTGTCTCTGAGATAGAAAACCTTTAAAAGTTATGATCAATTATTTGGTGTTTCTTGGGAAAAGGAGCACCAAAACACAAACAGAGTTGGTAATAAATATTTTGAATCCAGTGCTGAATCAGAGGTATGGCTGTGTTTCACCCATTGTATCTTGTTTAGATGGATAAAATTTAGCAGATAAGACAAGTGATGGGGTGGAATGGCTCTAATGTGACTGGACATAGCATACTGTACATCTCTGTACATCTGCTACACTCCCCGTATGACGTGTTAACTAACCATGGAGTAGCCACTTGTGTGTATTTGCACTAAATATAAATTTAAGCATTCATTTCTTCAGAAGTAGGGACACTGGTGTTCTTTTTGGACATTAGTGAATATAGAGTCTCCTGGACTTCAGTCATTGTTTAGTGTTGCACAAGATTGTTGCTGTTTGCTTTAGAAAATCAACTTTGGGATGACGTAGTCAAGAAAATACACTTATTTATGTGTAGGGTTTGATAAACATATACGCTGGAGTAACCGTCGTTGCTATCAAGATAGAGACCATTTGCAGAATCCCACAAAATTCTCTTACTCTGTTTCTCATTCAGTCCTCATCCACTCTCCCACCCCCGTGCTCATCCTTGGGCAATCACTGATCTGCTTTCTATCCTTATAGATTAGATTGGTCTTTTCTGGAACTTCATCTAAATTGAATCATACAGTACATACTCTTCTGTCTTTTTAAATTTTATTTTATTTATTAAATTAAAAAAATTTTAATCAGCCTTATGTTTTTGAGATTCATTCATTTTGTTGCCTATATGGGTAGTTAATTCCTTTTTTATAGCCAAGTAGTGTTCCATTATATAGCTGTGCCATAACTTACCTATTCTCCTGTTAGTGGGCATTGGGTTTGCATTTTTTGGATATTATGAGTAAAGTTTCTACAACCATTCATGTATAAGTCTTTGTTTGGATGTGTGTTTTCATTTCTCTTGGTTAAATACCTAGGAATAGAATTTCTGGGTCATGTGGCAAGTGTATGTTTAATTTGATGAGAAACTGCCAACCTGTTTTCCACAATTGTTGTACCATTTTACGCTCCCACCAGTGATGTATGAGAGCTCCAGTTACTTCACATCTTTGCCAACACTAGGTATTGTCAGAATTTAGAAATTTGTTCTTCTCTTTCTGGCTTACTTCACTCTGTATGACAGACTCATACAGAGTGAAGTAAGCCAGAAAGAGAAAAACTAATATCATATATTAACGCATATATGTGGAACCTAGAAACATGGTACAGAGGAACCCATTTGCAAGGCAGAAATGGAGACACAGGTGTAGAGAACAAACGTATGGACACCACAGGGGGAAAGTGGCAGGTGGTGGTGGTGGTGGGATGAATTGGGAGATTGGGATTGACATATATACACTAATATGTGTAAAATGGATAACTAATAAGAATCTGCTGTATAAAAAAATAAATTTAATTTTAAAAAAAGAATTAAAAAAGTAACCATTCTAACGGGTGTGTAGCAGTATCTCATTGTGGTTTTAATTTGTATTTCCCTGGTGACCAATGATGTTGAGCACTTTTCATGTGCTTTTTGGCCATCTGATGTTTTCGTTTGGCCAAATCTTCTTGCTGATGTTCTAAGTTGAATTGTTTTCTTATAATTATGTTTTAAGAGGTTTTTTTTTTTTTCTTCATTCTGGATACAAGTCCTTTGTCAGATGTGTGTATTAAGAATAGTTTCTCTCGGTTTGTTGTCTTTTCATTTTCCTTAACATTAACCCTTGAAGAGCAGCAGTTCTTAGAGTTCTTAATTTTTATAATGTCCAGCTTATCATTTTTTAAAAAAATAAATTTATTTATTTATTTTTGGCTGTGTTGGGTCTTCGTTTCTGTGCGAGGGCTTTCTCTAGTTGTGGCTAGTGGGGGCCACTCTTCATCGCGGTGCGCAGGCCTCTCACTGTCGCGGCCTCTTCGTTGCAGAGCACAGGCTCCAAATGCGCAGGCTCAGTAGTTGTGGCTCGTGGGCCCAGTTGCTCCGTGGCTTGTGGGATCTTCCCAGACCAGGGCTCAAACCCACATCCCCTGCATTGGCAGGCAGATTCTCAACCACTGTGCCACCAGGGAAGCCCTATCATTTTTTTTTAATTTGATGGTTTATGCTTCTTTTGTTGTATCTGAGAAAAGATTTACCTATCCTAAGATCAGAAAGTTTTTCTCCTGTATTTTATTTTAGAAGTTTTATATTTTTACATTTAGGTCTGTGATTCATTTCAAGTTACTTTTGGTATACATGTAAGGGTCAAGGTGTTTTGGGTTTTTTGTTTGTTTGTTTTTTTGCATATGTGTGTCCCATTGTTTCAGCACCATGTATTGAAAAGATGATTTTTTTCAGGTGAATTACCTTGTTGAAAATCAACTGAACATATATGTGTGGCACTATTTCTGGACTCTATTCTGTTTTTAGAAATATATGTCTGTCTGTAAGGAAATACCATACTGTCTTGATTCCTGCAGCTTTATAATAAATCTTGAAGTCAGATAAGGTAAATCTTCCAACTTTTTTCTTCCCAAAATTGTTTTGGTCATTCTAGGCCTATTCTATATATATCTATGTAAGTTTTAGAAGTAGCTTGCTAAGATTTTGATTGGAATTGCATTGCTTCCATAGATCAATTTGGAGAAGAATGGACGTCAATAATATTCAGTGTTCTGATCCATCCATGAACATGGTATATCTCTTCAGTTATTTAGGACTTCTTTAATTTTAAGTTCAGTAGTGTTTGTAGTTTTCAGTGTACAGTTCTGGCACATACTTTCTTTAATTTATTCCTAAATGTTTCAGATCTATTGATGCCACTGAAAATGGTATTTAAAAAATTCAGACTCCAGATATTCATGGCTAGAAATAAACCCAGTTTTTGTATATTGACCTTGTATTTTGCAACCTTGCTAAAAGTACTAGTTCTAGTACTTTTTTGGTGGACTCCTTGGGGTTTTCATGTTGTGTGCAACATGCCCCAATAGGAAACAAAGGCACATTCACTTTCCTTGAGAATAGCTAGTGTTTCACTAGTGCTGTGGCTGGTTCAAAGGGGCCAACATTTATGTGACTATAAAATGTTGTTTTTGGTTCCACCTAAATTGTATTTAATTAGCCTGAAATCTTAGAGAAAGGTAAATACTAAATTCTTGAAGTTCAAATGTTAAAAAAATAACATTAATTAGAAGGTTTTAATGAATTTCACTGGAGTGGAATTTGATAGCAGTTGTTTTATTTTCAACAGGACTGATTTGACTTTAACGCTTTCATATTTCTTTCTGATGCTGTGTATCCATTTCAAGGCCATCTCTTAGCATTGCCTTTTCTGGGTTTTCCCTCTTGATATACCTATTTATGTTTCTTACTTGTGGGATGTTTTTGGTAAGGAATTTAATATGCATTTATATGATGAATGCTTATTAAGCATGCAGCATTTGCCAGACTTGGTACCGGGTGCCATGGATACAGTGTGAGCCAGACAGAAACATGCATTTGCTGTCTTTATGGAGCTTACATTCTAGCAAGAGAGTGGGACATTGAGTAAATGATTATACAAACTATGGAATTACAACTTGAAAAGTGGTATAAAGTCACTAAGTTTATGAAAGAGAGTTCTAACTTAGACTGGGACAGGCTGTGGGTCGGAGAAATCTTCCTTAAAGCAGCGACATTTTTGCATGCTCCAATAGTTGTGTTTATAGAGTTAGGTAGACTTGGGAGTAGGGGGTTGGTAATACTACTTATGCCAACCCATTTACCTTGATATATATGCTCCAACCTTTTTTCTTCAATAGCATGTCTATACCGCCTTTGTGGTCATTGGTAGAGTTAAACCAAGAATCATGAATTAATTCCTTTTCCTTTTATGATAGCAGCTAATTCTGTAACTCTGAAGTCATCATTGTAACAAGTCCATTTGAGAGGACATACCAGGCAGATTTGCATCAAACAGGTAGTAATTTTGATACTTCTTGTGACCAGAGTTTTATTCTCCTGTCTAGGGATAATGGGGATGGGCGACCCATGTGTACTCGCTTTTACTTGACTGCTTACAGTTGGATTTGACTATAGTGAATATAAATATTTAGGAGAATTATAGGTGGTATACAGTTATATTTCTTAATAAGTTCCATGCCTTGTTTTATATCTTTTTAGATTCTCTTTTGTCTGAATAACTTACTTGGCTCTGATTAAGTCCTGAAAGATTATATGAAAGAAGTATTAAAAAAAAACCCTCATATACCTTGCTTACATCAATTTTAATTTATTTCGCATATTTGTGTATCTCTAAGTGTTGCTTTCAAAAACAAACAATTTATTAGATGAATGATACATAGATGGCCAGTTGGATAATTTGCTCCATAGGAAATTCCCTGCTTTATTCCTGTCTGAAAGGTCTACCTGATGCTAGCTGTTTCTTTTTGGTTTTATCTTGATTTTCATAGACTTTGAATGGGGGATTCACATTGCCTACGCCTGCTGAATAACTGTTTAACTCTCTGCTTGAGTTAATGAAAACTGAAGTTAGTTAGGAAGTGTTTATCGTTCAGATTATTTCCCTCTCTTTTTTTATGATTTAACCTATTCACTGATGTATCTTTAGCCTGTGCAGTGCCCTTGTGAAATCCAGCTGTTCTGGGGAATGTGATGAAGGAAATTCGGGTTTGATCGCTTTATACTTTAAGGGCATTGACTAAAGTTTAAGGAACAGAGTTGGTTATAACTAATGGCCAGGTTTGAGTTTTGGGGGTGTCTTAGTCAATACAGGCTGCTAAAACAGGGTAGCATAGACTGGGCAGCTTGTAAACAACAGACACTTATTTTTCATACATTTGGTGGCTGGAGGTCTGAGATCAGGGTGCCAGCATGGTTGTTCTGGTGAGGGCCCTCTCCCAGGTTGCAGACAAACATCTTTTTGCTATGTCCTCACTTGGTGGAGAGAGGGTGAAGGATGTCTCTGGGATTGCCTTTTTTAATAAAAAATTTATTTATTTATTTATTTATTTATTTATTTATTTATTTATGGCTGTGTTGCGTCTTCGTTGCTATCCACGGGCTTTCTCTAGTTTCGGTGAGCGGGGGCTACTCTTCGTGGCGGCGTGTGGGCTTCTCATTGCAGTGGCTTCTCTTGTTGTGGAGCACAGACTCTAGGTGCACGGGCTTCAGTAGTTGTGTCTCGCGGGCTCCAGAGCGCAGGCTCAGTAGTTGTGGCGCACGGGTTTAGTTGCTCCGCGGCATGTGGGATCTTCTTGGACCAGGGCTCGAATGTGTGTCCCCTGCATTGGCAGGCGGATTCTTAACCACTGCGCCACCAGGGAAGCCCTGGGATTGCTTTTTTAAAGGTACTATTCCCTTTCATGAGGGCTCCACCCTCATGACCTAATCACACCCAAAGGCCCCACCTCCAAATACCATCACCTTGGGGATTAATCAGAATTTCAACATATGAATTTTTTGGGGGATACAAACATTCAGCACATAATAGGGGTTACTTTTATAATTTATTCATTTTTATTCTTACTCCAGTAGAGTGTATATTAAAGAATTAATGGTGAACAGGGAATATTCCATTTAAAATTTTTCTTGGTTCTTTGTGCAGGGATGGAAAGTTAGTGCTGTAATTCCTGGTGGCTCACTTCAGCTTGACCTCTTCCAATGACTTTTCTGTTGCTCGTTCAAGCAGGATCACCCCTGTGCCTCTCATATAGCATGTAGCTGTGCGTGGCTGCATAAAAGCAGAAAATCATGCCGACTGCTGACTCTGAATTCAGAAGCACTAACCTTAGATGAACCTTGAATGCTTCTGGTTGCGCATATGATTTTCCCTGCTTCCTTCATTTTCTGTCTCCTTTCTCAAACCTGCAGCACCTCCTTCCTCCTTTTCACTCTTGGCTGAGCCTCTTCCTTCCTATTTATAGAGAAGATAGGAGGAATCAGAAGATGATATCACCAGCACCCAGCGCCAGGACTCCCAACTGTGGGTGGCTTTGGAGCAGGGTGGTGGCAGTGTAGGTCAATTCCCAGGGCTGGCTGTGTAGCCAGCAAGGGATGAGGGAGGGCTGCAATCCAGTGGGGAAGCTGGGCTGGTGTCCCCAGAGGTGATGTGAGTCCTGCCCATCCCAATGGATAAAGGGCTCTGCTTTCAAGGCCGACCTCTCAGCTTGATCATTAGGACCCACCCCTTACCTGTTTACCTGTTTCCTTTTCTCCATAGGACTACTCACATTGTCATAAAAAAAATCATGCTGTTATTTCTCTCATTTAATAACCAAACAAAACCTGTTTTGACTTCATTCCTCCCTGTAGCCACTGTCCCATTCTTCTTTTTCTTTAGAGGAAATTCCTTGGCAGTGTTTTGTCCTCGGGGTCTACAGTTTCCCTCCTTCCCCAGACAGGCTGTTGGTTACTTCTCAGTCCTCTTTTTACTGCCCTGTCATCCTCTTCTGCCTTCTTGCTGCCTGCAGAAGTGGACTCCCAGGACTGCCAGGACACTCTGCGCCAGCACGTGCGTGCGTGTGTGCGCGCGCACACACACACACACACACACACTTGAAGATTCTTGTGCTGTCATATGTCTCACCCTCTGGGTTTCTTCTGATCACTTCCTTTGAAGCCATTTAACTTGTTCCTCTAACCTCTGTATTTTCTGCAAATTGGAAGTGAGTTTTAAAGTTTCATTAATAGAATTTAGTTAAATGACATTTCATCTTTGAAGCTGCTTCTCTTAGGCACGTGGAGCTTTGGGACAGACCCCTGATATTAACAGAAGGACTCATCTCCTCTTTGGAAGTGCCTGGCCTTTGCATGAAGGTGGCCCAGGAGTCCAGATCAGCATTTACTGTGACTGACAGATTTTAATATGTTTTACGCTGGCCTCTCAGGATGCTGACTGCCCCCAACCCCCGATGCTCCACCCCAAGAGGAGGCCCCTGGGGCTTTCAGGGTCGCAGAGGAAGTTGCAGCCTCTTGGGAGGGTGGGTAGGGAGCTCTGTTCTAGGTCAGATAATATCTCCTGTAGTTCTGCCCCCGCTCCTTGGGGAGGCAACGAGAAAAGCCTCTTTGGGTTGGTAACCCGGCAGTGGCTGGTGATGGTCAACTTGTCTATGAGAGGAGGTGGAGGTCCTGCAGAGGCTGAGAGCGAATTCTCTAGTACCTTAGTACTTGGTCTTCTGTGACTTTTCACCTAGGTTTTTATTTCCCCAGATGAGATAATGAACTTCCTTGAGGGTGGAAGTATAAAGTTATAAATTTTCTGTAAAATTCATAGAGAACTAGAGAATCACTAATGAACTCTAGAACTGGAGAGGACTTTTGAGAATTTAGGATATAGTTAGTGTAGGATAGAAATATACTTATTTCCCTGGATCTTGGTTTCTGAATAGTTTATTTTTATAATTATGGGTATACTTAGTTACTTATTGTCTATTGTATAATAGTTTATACGTTCAGACTATGTTAATCTAGCTTTTACTGGTCATGAATTAGGATGTTCTTATATTACCAAAATGACATTTTAAGGAAAAGCTACCATCATCTAACATAATGCCAAATTATGACCTTTCCATTTCTTTCTTTATGACACAGGAAATGCGGTATCCTCTTATGCAGTGGCTGGGGAAACATGTGGATGCTGAAGGAGTAATAAAATCTAGCAAGCTGTCCCTTAAATTCGTTTCATCCTACACATCTGAAATAGAAATCACCCCATCTGCTATACCTGTGGTGACTGACATGGAGACCTTCTCATCCGAAAACTTTAACTTTGAGATCTACCAACAAAATTTGCAGACAAAGAAACTTGGAAAAGTAATTCTGTTTGCTGAAGTGACACCCACCACAATGAATCTTCTGGACGGGTAAGTTCTGGCCAGGCTGGCTTCTCTACCTGCTTGGAGGAATCCAGTTATGTTGATCGTTCTCTCTAACCAGCGCTGGGTGAGAGGGATAGAGATTTAGAACGATAACTCTTGAGAAAGCACTAGCAAGATGGGAGTAGTACCCTGTCCTAGAGGAGGTAAAATGTAGGAAAAGAAATGAAAGTTCTTTGGTCAAGGATTTGTGTTTTAAAGAATGGGGGATGTTTGTGCCTTGTGACTCTCTTCCTTTAATCTGGCCTTTCAGAATGTCTTTGGAAAGAAAGAACATTAGGAAAAAAGATGTTTAGCAGGTGGCACGGGTGTTGATGTTGCTGCTTTACATTTGTGATGTTATAATCAGTGTTAAGATGTTCTAACCGGTTTAAGATGTTTTGCAGGAGCATTAGGATAGCAAATTTGAACGACATGTAAGCTGTGTTAAATTAAATAAATTAGAGCTTTGTACTTTGAAAACCTGTTTTGGTGTGTTCCTATCCAATGCATTTTTAAAGCACTCTGTAATCCCATTTGGAGGTTCAAAATTTACTCTTATTGCAACTTTTCCTTTTTATTCCTTCTGTTTCATGGACTTTGATTAAAGGTTTAAAAATGGAAAACAGATGAAAGGAATTTTTAAACTCCAGATTAGTCAATATTAGGTAATACTCTTATGTTGAGATAGATAGTTTAAAAAGTAGGGTTATTAGAGGGAGTGAATAAGAAAAGCATCTTCCTTCAACATGGGACTAATATTTAAGGAATGTAAGACTCCATCCCCCCCCCAGCCCCCCATTCAGCTTCTAGACACTTCCACCTGTGGGACTGCACAGTTAGACAGATACATAATTCAACATATGGACCGTGTGGAAATATTTTGGCTTTTCTTCTTAACAATAATTTCTGGATTTGCTAGTATGTTGATATAAACTGATGAGATCATTTTAGGATTTCATGGCTGTCATACTCAAAGTCACGGAAATGGCAATTTTAGTGTACATATAGGATGTAGAAAAAGCATTAATATTATGGGGGAATTAGCAGAGTGAGGAGGTGAAGTAAGAAGGGGAATATGAGCAGTGGTCATGAACCGTTCTTGTTGCCCGAGTTGTTTTGCGTTGTCATAGGTACTTTTTTTTTTTTTTCCCAGTGTTCCCATCCTCTCCTGCCTTTACTCCCATCCCCCTGCCAGTCCCTTGAATGAATCCCTGTAGAGAAGAAAACACCTGTATTTGTATGGAGCATTTATTACTTGCTTGTACAAACTCTGTGATAATCTTTTGTCACTGCAGTGAACTATATTATATTGAAAAGGTGACCCATTATAATCATATTTTCCAAATAAAAAATCAGACACAACATTTAACAAAAGATTTTGGGAGGTGACATTCAGGTGGGAAAACGTTGGCACTTCCAGACCCTTTTGGCTGTTTTTGTGGACAACAGGGAAGAATATTTTGTGTTGGGGAGATCTTGAAACTTTGAGATTATCGCTGTTGAGTCTGGGCAGTGTATTACCAAGAGGGCTGTGAGTGCCTTGCTAGGGTGGGTAGACCGACGCTCCTGTGTAACCATGTGGTTGGGTTTCCTTATACCCTGGTGAGGCTGTGTTTTAGGATGGAAAATAAATGCCGTGTAAATAGCAGTTTTACTACGCTTGAATATCTGTAAGTTCATTTTTGATATTGAACTTTTTTTGAAAAATGAAAATTCCACCTTAAGCCATTTGGGTCTGTAAAAGTGTGCATGAGCTCGGGAGTCGGGAAAATTCTGTAGGGTTAAAGGTTGTTATTTTTACAGAAGAGAAACATTTCAGCTTTTCTAGAAGCATTTAGGAATCTTTGTTTCTTTTCTTGTCTAGTCTCCAGAGCGTGGATGGTAAAATGGCTTTGATGATGACTGATGAAGCACAGAGCAGATATTGAATAAGCAGTCGTCTTTCACCATGACTTATCATAGATGTCCTCTTCCACTGCACAAGTGGGTTCCGTCCTAGCACTAAGAGAAAAGTACTCACTGCAGCCTACTGAGTCAGCGAGGCTGGTGAGAGGTTCCTGGGCGGCTGTAACCTCTTTTAGAAGGAACTTGAAGAGGTCACCTTGGTGTCAAAAGCTCCCCAAATTGTCCACAAAGGGGTCATGAGATAGGTACATGAAACATCTTGATTATTATTTTCTAAGAGGAAGAGTGAAGACATTTCTACGGCTGACGTCATATTTGATCCTAAGAATGAGCCACTCTTATGGAAACAGTATCTTGTTGTGGTTTAACAACAGTAATAGTACCTAATAGGCACTGAAAGCTCTTCTCTTCCATACACTGCTTTTATGTGCTGTATGTGAATCCACTAATTCCATACATCACGCCGGTGTGTAGAACGCTAGGTAACAGAACTTGTCGTATGTGGAATTGTTCCTATTTCTGATAAACGCTGACATTTTCAGTTTTCAGAGCTTTTCCCTATAATGATACAGCTTCTAACAGACATGCAGTCTACCTCCCAAGCTACCAAAGGCCAGGCCTCGATTGAATGCTTTGCTGCTGCATGACAGTGTTCATTAGCGGTGAGCCTGTGAGACCCATGTCCTTGCCAACTGCCCCCGCCCAGGTCCCCTCTGCAGTTTTAGGCCCGTTTCTTGTGACGAGCACAAGGTCTAAGCACTAGCACATCCCATTCACGTACCCATTTCTAGGTCAGTTGGGGTTAGGTTCCACTGTGTGAGACAGCGATCCCCCAAATTAAAGTGGCTTAAATAGGATTGACGTTTCTTACTGTACATGAGATGGACTGATGGACAGCCTGGGGCCGAGTGTGGCTCACAGTGTCCAAGACCTAGTTGAGTTGCTCTGACACCCTCAGCAAGTGGTCCACGAGGCGACCCACTCATTTATATTCCCTCTCATTTTAGCCGGTAAGCAGAAGGAGAGGGGACAGCACCATGTGCCCCCATTCCTTTTTTTTTAATATCTAAAAAATATTTATTTATTTTTAATTTATTTTTGGCCGCATTGGGTCTTCGTTGCTGCACACGGGCTTTCTCTAGTTGCGGCCAGCGCAGGCTACTCTTCGTGGTGGAGCGCTGGCTTCTCACTGCAGTGGCTTCTCTTGTTGTGGAGCACGGGCTCTAGGCACGGACTTCAGTAGTTGTGGCACACATGCTCAGTAGTTGTGGCTCATGGGCTCTAGAGCGCAGGCTCAGTAGTTTTGGCGCACGGGCTTAGTTGCTCTGCGGCATGTGGGATCTTCCCGGACCAGGGCTCGAACCCGTGTCCCCTGCATTGGCAGGCGGATTCGAAACCACTTTGCCACCAGGGAAACCCACCCCCATTCTTTATGGACTCTTTCACAGGTTGCTCATGATATTTTTGTTTATATCCCAGGGCTAGAACCTAGTCACATGACCATATTAACCTACAAAGAAGGCTAAGAAATAACTGTGGTCTTTATACTTGGCACCCATGAATCCAATGAATATTAGGGTTCTGTTACCAGGGAGGAGAGGAGGTAGGTAGTAGAGGACACTTAGAAGTCTTTGAAACAAGCATGTACTTTCTGTGTGTTGGACGCCTAAAAAAATAGCAGGAGGCCTTTAGGTAGCATATACATTATGATGGCCCCAATGCTTGCAAAACTTAAAACCATAGGTGGAAATAATTATTTGACAGGTAACTCTGGTTTTATTTCACTGCTTGTTCAGTGCCATTACAGGTATTTTTCTTGTGTTATTATAAATCCAGGAGGATTTGGACATTTTTCTTTTAACAGATTATTGGAGGATATATTTTCTTCTTTGACCACAAACCCAGCTTAAACTACTGTGGCACTGAGGTGGCATTGAAAGCTTTCATTTGATCTCTGGATAAGGGAGCGCACTGGTCTTGAAGCCATGAACCACCACTACCATCACCTCCTGCCCCACCCTGTGAATTTTAAAGCTATGTTAGTGGTTCTGTGGAGGAGAAAGAGCTCTGGGCCGGGTGGTGGGGGGGAGGAGTGGCGGAGAGAAGTACTGGAGTTGCTTGCCGATTACGTCAAGGTACTGTGGACTCTCCCCCCAAAAATGAAGAGCAAAAACCACGTGAATGAGTGATGTTTCCTCGATAGTCTGACTTGGCTGTGCCACCCAACCAAGTCTGGTTGGAAGAGGTAATTTTACCCTGTATCCCGCATCCCAGTCCTTTTTTCTGACACACATTTCTGACCATGAAATGCATTTTGTACTCTATTGTCAGGGTAACACCTTTTGGATGAAATGCTAGTTTTGATTGACTTAGGCGGTCTTTCTTTTTTTTCCTCCTGTGCTATTTCCTGGTAGGTTTCCCACTGACCAGTTAGCTCAGCTGGTTGGGTAGAGAGACCCAGGGGTATGGGTTTAGTACTCTGTCTGGACCAGTGAACTTTACTGTGTTCCATGGTCAGTCCTATAGCTACAGACCCAAGAAGCCATTTGAAACTGTGAGCTGTTGTTGGTGGGGCCTTCCAGACAAGGGGGTGTGGATGGGCCACCGCTCATCCCTCGTCACTCCTGGACAAGCACCTCCAGGTGCCCACTCTGTCCTGGTTTGGTCAGCAGGGCTGCGCATCTTGTTGAGTCTCCTGATAAGCGATGATTGACCCTCAGCTGTGGGGAAGGCGGGAAGGGGGAAGGCTAGACCTTGGAGCACTGGGTTTAGGGTAACTGAGTCATTGTGACAGCTGTGGAATTGTCTTTTATTTGACTGATAGTATCTTTTTTTTTTTTTTTTTTTTTGCCGCACGCGGGCCTCTCACTGCCGTGGCCTCTCCCGTTGCGGAGCACAGGCTCCGGACACACAGGCTCAGTGGCCATGGCTCACGGGCCCAGCCGCTCCGCGGCATGTGGGATCTTCCCGGACCGGGGCATGAACCCGCGTCCCCTGCATCGGCAGGTGGACTCTCAACCACTGCGCCACCAGGAAAGCCCGATAGTATCTTTTTTGATGACTTGCACCAAGCCTCTGTCGGGTATCGAAACGACTTATGTGTGAAGCCACAGTGTGTGGTGAGCCAGATGAACGCAAACTTGTTTATACTGATTCCCTTTGCATACTTGTACATCCCAACTAAACTGGCCACGGATGGGCTATGTTTTATTTGTAAAGAGTAACTTAGATTCCTTTATTACGTAAGTTTATCTTCTAGCCGTTGTTTTAAGTCCTCTGATTTTTCAGGCTTAAGTTTGCCTTCATCATACGTGGAATAAGCATTTACGGAGTGCCTGCCGTACGCCAGGCACTGTGTTAGGCGCTGGAGAGAGAATGATGGGGAGTGTACTGTCCTTGCCTCACAGTGTGTGGGAAGATGCACATCCCAGTGCACAGTGAGTTCATACAGATCTGTGCACCCTTGGTCTGAGCCTGGTAGTTCAGGCAGAAAGAGAGAAGTAGGCGCAGCAGACAACACGATGCTGGGAGAGAAGTAGACTGATCAGTGAAGTTTTTGGAGCAGTTACTGTGTCAGGCATTGTCCCTAACGCCTAAAGCTCACAGTCTGGTAGCGAAATGCTGGAACTTAAGACTTTATCACCAACTATCTGTGTACCCTTGACAGTCTCACCCTCCTGGGCCTTGCTTTCCTTAACTGTGAGATCTGGGCACTAGACGCACCCCATTGATCAAATGATCCTGGAGTCAGAATCCTATACCCCACCAAGCCTTTCTGGCTCTCAGTAACCTCCAGTGCCTTTAGAGGGCTGAAATGGTTTTGTGAACCAGCTTCATGTTAGTTGAGGAAAACTTGCATTGGAAACAGTTGACTTTCTACAAGCAAAGGGAAAGAAATGGAAAGCAATCCCATAAAGTCATTAAAAATATATTTGGGGGAAATTGCACTGGGGAGAATAGCCAGCATCATTTAAGAAAGGCGGTATTTTTGCTTCACAATTTGGGGCCAGTCCCAGGTTTTCACCTCTATGCATACGTGTCTAGTCAGTCCCGAACATGTCTTTCTGCCTTTCTTCCCTTCGGATTCTGCTCCCCTAACTCGCTCCAGTGCGCACCCTCCTCCCCAGAAGTTGAGGCCTGAGAGGACAGAAATTGGACTGGAACTAATTTAATGGCTGAGTGACCTCACAGTAGAGAAACAGCCGGATCCTAATAGGGGTCTTTGTCTACATTTCCACCCTGGCTGGTAGCATGCCAGTCAAGAGTCAAGCTAGAGACACAGGTGGAAGCGATTAGACCTGTCATAAGGTTTGAAAAATTGATTCTGGAGGCGAAGTGAATAGATTGAACTTGACAGTGTTGTCCTAAAGATTCTAAGGGAAAATTCTGTAGTTTAATTTGAAATCCCTTGATTATTCATTAGCTTTCCAGATGGCTTTTGTTGATGTTTTACATATTAATGCCTGTATTGTGTTATTGCTGCACTCTTAATGTGCACGTAGGTAATGAGCAAAGAATAAATACATTGGTAAGTGTCCCAAATTAATGGGATGTTAGGCTAATTGTGAAATAAAGGGTTTTTAAGAAGTTGATTGCTTTGGAATAATTAGTGTGAGCTTTTTATAGGCCAATTTGATACTTTTAAAGTGAAAATTATTGGAGAATTTTAAAGAAGCCTTCATTTTAATGTTTACTTCTAAATTAAGGTTTAGAATATAACTCCAGCCTTTGACTCTAGTGGTCATGGCTAAAGAGTTATTCTGGCCAGTTCTCTATCAAATGCTTTTTTTGGGTCTCAATTCAACACCTGAATAAGTTAACCTTTCACATGCCAAGCTCCTGGCATTGAATTATAAAATGGCCTATTATTTTCCTGAAATGTCTCCATATTAATTTTTAGCATTCTAGGATGTTTATTTTTACATTTTTGTAACTAATTTTTTTTAAGTAAGGCAAACTTTCTGATGCTTGCCGTTTTGTGATGGTTACCAGTGTGTTCTATTAAGATAGCATCTTCATTAGAATTGGACCTTCTTTCTGTCTCTCTCTCAATGTTGAACAACATTTAACAACCTGAAAGGTCCCAAGTTTTACGGTACGGAAGAGTGAGACTGAATGTGACCATCAAGCTGATGCCGTGCGAGTGATGAAACCCTTCAGAGGCACTTGGACAAGCCACCCAGCCATCGTTCTGGTTCTCCTGTGATCCGGAACACAGTGGAAGCCCTTCCCCTAGGAACCCCTCTCCAAACTCCCAGCACAGTCTTTTGCATGTTCTCAGTGGTGGGTGACTGTCTTAATCTTTCAAGGGTATACCAGACTTTTAGGTAAAAAGTAGATCCTATGGTAGGGTATCCATTGTGGGAGGTATGTGTAGAAACTGCGTAGTTCCCCACAGTCACTCATTTCACATGACTGAGGATGAAGTATCTTGGTTTGACCTAGGGGCTTAGAGCTTAGGATGGAGTATTGCTGCCCTGGGTTGGAATCCCAGTTCCACGTTTCACTGCATGAATAACCCTGGGCAAATCAGTAACCTTTCAAGCTTCCATTTCCTTATCTGTATGAAGTAGCTGGTAATAGTCTCAGCTTTTTAATTTTCTTTTCTTTCCAAGTTCAGTCACTCTGCTCATTTCTCTTCAGCACCAGCTATGTGCAGGACTCTGCACTAGGCCCTGGGACCCAGTGGGGATACAGTAGATGTGGGACCTTCCCTCCAGAAGCCTGCATTCCACTCCAGGATAGGGTGAGGCTGTACTGAAATACATCTGCAAAGCTCTTAGTGCATAGCTCATATTTATTGATCTCTCTTTATTATTTAAGCTTTAGATATGATTCTGTTTTTCTTTTTGACCAATGCATTCTTCCAGTGGCGGTGCTGTGAGCACCCGTGAAACAAATCAGTGTCAACTTGGCTCAAGAGCATGATGTGCGTTTTCTTGGGGTCGAGTTTCTGTTGAAGATTTTGACGGTTTTTTCACATCATACTAGAAGCACAATGGCTCATCACTGGTTATTGTTTTGGGAAAAATGTTTTGTTTGAGTCCAGCTTTTCTTGAAAGATGAGAAAACATAGTTGACTGTCTCTGTGTTTCCCTTAAAATATGTGCAGCCAGTTCTCTCTCTCTCTCTCTGTCTTTTTAACCAAACTTTCTCTTTATTTAGATCTTAATACTTTATCATTTTCATAGGTAACAATTGTCAGCTCAAAAGAGCCAAAACGTCAACAGTTTGAATGTAATTATCAGTCCCATGGGTATGCCTTGTGCATTACTCATATCTTCCTTCCTTCCTTCCTTCCTAAACCTTTTGTGTCAGTCAGAATGCATGGATTTGATATTGTTTCATTCTCTTGAATTTCCTTAAATATCTCTGATATTTATTACTCTGCAGGAGTGCTTGATCTTATATTTGATATAGTATAAATGTCTCTGTTATAGTTAAACAGTAATAAAAGACCACAAAAGGTAATGCAAGGTAAAGCAAGGTCTGTGGCTAGAAAAGGCAGTCACTAAAGATGGTGACAGGCAAGTTTCTTTTCCTCAGTCTAGATTTATCTTAGGGAGAAAACCAAGACTATTAACTATGGTTTAGAAGGGAATTGAGTCTTTTGATGGGTGGGGTGTTTTCTGCTGCAGTTGTAGAGTGCAGAGGAGTTATTTCTTAGCCACAGGGCCATTTAAATGACGTTGGGGTACCCAGAGTGAGCTTCTTAGAAATATGCCTTACACTGGGCGGGCCAGCATGGGTTGCTGACAGCAGCAGGCTTTGGCTACTGGCCTGGGACGAATTTCATGACTTCTCATCTTAAAATGTATAAGCTGTAGTGATGCCCATTCAGGGGTGCCACTCAGGTCGCGGGGGTCAAAGGGCATAGTGAAGTGTAAAGCCTGTCGAACAGCTTCTGACATGGACTGGGTGGGTGGTCAGCAAGTACTGGTTTAACCTCCCCTTTGCCTACCAACTAAGATGGGCACTTTCCCCATATGGAGACTGCTGATGGCCACCTGTTTGGAAGTAGCAAAAATGAAGACTGAGAATATGTTCCAAGGTTCTAACGCAGCAAGAAATGTACGACAAGAAAACAGCATTTTAAAAACTTGGTTAGATGACAGTATGGCTAGACCTTGAGGACATTATGCTAAGTGAGGTCAGTCAGACAGAGGAAGACAGGTACTGTATGATATCACTTACATGTGGAATCTAAAAAAGCCGAACTCATAAGAACAGAGAGCAAAGTGGTGGTTACCAGGAGCTGGAGGGTGGGGGGCTATAGAGTGGATGTTTCTTAAGGCTATAGACTTGCACCGAGCAGAGGTCTAACGCACAGTATCGTGGATGTAGACAAAGTGGTGGTTACCAGGAGCTGGAGGGTGGGGGGCTATAGAGTGGATGTTTCTTAAGGCTATAGACTTGCACCGAGCAGAGGTCTAACGCACAGTATCGTGGATGTAGACAACAATATTGTATTATAATCATCAAACTTGCAAGAGACCAGAACCTAATTGTTCCAACCGCTAAAACGAAATGATAATTAGGTAACATGACAGAGGTGCTAATAATTGCTACAGTGGCAGTGATACCACAATACATAAATGTGTCAGATTAACATGGACACCTTGATTTTACACAGTGTTATGTCTCAAATATATATCGATTAAAAATTAAACACTTTGCTCAACACAGAAAAAACCCAGAAACTCAGTTTATGGATTAACGTTAATTTATATGTGGAAAAAGTTTTAAATATTATTAGAATTTAGCGTTCAAGATAATTCAAGTCTGCCTGCTCACTGGTATACATGTGGTGAGAAGATGGAGGCTGAGCTCTGGGTTAAAAAATGTATCTTGGTAAAAATCTGTAAATGTGTTAGACAATCAAGCAGATAGTTCTCTTTGCCCCTATTCAGCATCCCTCTCCCCTATTACCATTTCTCCCCTGACTTTGCTTTGTGATTCACTTAGAAAAACTTCTGGTTTTCTTTCAAATAAAACACTTACCTGTTTTTGAGGTGAGGGTTGATTTGCTTTCATCTGCTCCTTTAAAATCTTTTGCACACCTACCATTTGGCCAGACATACGTGCAGCTCTGAAATACCCTTATTTCTGCTTTTTTTGTTTTGGGTAGAAGCATGTTCTGTTTCTGCATGAGGGGTATTCCATCACGTTGAGATCCCAAGCACCACATTTTTTCTGCATTGCACAAGGAGTCATTCATCATTTTCATTTTTTGTTTGGCTCTGCCACAAGAGTATTCCAATTAGTGAGAAGGAAAGTGATGAAGTCATCGCCTGGCAGGGAAGTATTTCCTTGAGATGTGGGAAGGGTAGGGGAGACAAGAGAAGGGGAAGGGATTATGGTGAGGTCTGCACCTACCTTTTTCCAGAGGTCACCTGGATGCTATTGTAGTTTTCACAGTTTAAAATTGGATAATATGAGTGTATAGAATTTACTTAAAAATGAAACTACAGGGCTTCCCTGGTGGCGCAGTGGTTGAGAGTCCGCCTGCCGATGCAGGGGACACGGGTTCGTGCCCCGGTCCGGGAAGATCCCACATGCCGCGGAGCGGCTGGGCCCGTGAGCCATGGCCGCTGAGCCTGCGCGTCTGGAGCCTGTGCTCCACAACGGGAGAGGCCACAACAGTGAGAGGCCCGCGTACCGCAAAAAAAAAAAAAAAAAAAAAAAAAAATGAAACTACACAGTAGGGTGGCAGTGTCAACAACCCTGGAAACTTAGGCTGTAACTTTATCTCTGTCATTTTGACATACCAGCTTTGTGACGTTGGGTGAAGCACTCAGCCTCTCTGGGCCTCTGTAAAATGGGAAGGTTGTACTAGATCCATGGCTTAATTTTCTTTTTAAAGCAATAAAGCCCCTTTCAAATGAAATACCCTGCTGTGCAAATGGGGCTGGGGAGCCTAGGTTCCTTAGGGCATGGGTGTCCAGACCACTGGCCAAAGTCCTTAGAACGAACACTCAGGCCCAGCTGACTGGGGAGAGTTATATCTTTTATTTTTCTTAATAGGCATATGCTTTATTTTTTATTTCTTTAATTCTTATTGGAGTATCGTTGCTTTACAATGTTGAGTTAGTTCCTCCTGTACAACAAAGTGAGTCAGCTATACGTATACATATATCCCCTCTTTTTTGGATTTCCTTCCCATTTAGGTCACCACAGTGCATTGAGTAGAGTTCCTCGTGCGATACAGTAGTTTCTCATTAGTTATCTATTTTATACATAGTATCACTAGTGTATATATGTCAATCCCAATCTCCCAATTCAGCCCCCTGCCCCCCTTCCCCCGGTATCCATTCGTTTGTTCTCTGTGTCTGGAGAGTTATATCTTAATGGCAGGCCGACTGGTTGGTCTTCTTATACCCTGTCTCATTCCCAAAGGATTTAAGGCAGTGGGGACTTAAGTTTATCTCTCATGAGATAAGTTCTTTCTACTTTCTGTAGGAGTACCGTGCAGTCAAATGGATTACACCATGTTTCTTTGGTTGTTAGGTGTCACGTCAAAGTATATGTGTATTATCCATAAAACTCAGCATCATTCAGAATTTCAGGAGTTCTCCAGATTAATAATTGTGGTGACTGAGTAACTGTGGTTCCCTTCTGGAACCCAGAGAAACCTGGGTGGGTTCCATACGCTTGTTAAACTAAGCAGCTTTTGTCTTGGCGGGGTGGTGATCATCCAGGTGGTTATTCAAATGTCTCCAATTAGAGATGAGCAATATTTGAGAGGAAAAATCTCTGCGGGGATTGCTTCCATTTCAAACACCTAGAATCTAAGAGCCAGATGATACTGTGGAGTGAAGAACTCAGCTGTGATGAATGACCCTCTGTTCACCAAAGCCTTAGGTGTGCTTGGGCAGGTACAGTGGGTGGAGCGGCAGTGGTGGGCGTGGCAGAGGAGGAGTTGGGCAGGTATGTAGTTGTCTCGGATGAGTTCTTGGCCAACATTTTAGATTTTGAAGTTTCATGAAAGCTTGCTTGGCTCATTCATAGAGAGAGTGTAGAATCTGCCCTGGAAGGGAAGTATGGGCCACCTTTGCTTGAACGACAGTCGGGGGTCTGAGGTGGAGGATTTATACAAGCTGTGGCTTTCTCCCTGCTTTCCTGGAGTTTTAAATTTGTAATCTTTAGTGTCCATCCTACTTCTGAAAATATGTTATGGCACCTTCTCTTTTTAGAATTTAAACAAAATGAAATGTGATTTGATTTTTGACATTCTGTGTTATTTGTGGAGGTAATACAAGAAACCTGGATGTTGCCAACCAGGCTTGTGAATGTAGTATGTAGAGCTTGTCTTACAGGAAATTGGTTTTTGTTTTTGTTTAGAAGCTCAATTAAAATGCCCCCTGTAGTTCTTAGTTCGAGGTTTTGTTCCTTTCTGTTCCCTTGCCTTGTCTTCTCTTCTCTTCTTTTTGATGCAAAGCATAAGTACCTCCCAAGTGTTTAAGGTCCTTAGAGATCTTCTTGGAGCACTCCCTCCAGGTCCTTCTAAGATTATAGGCAGTTTCACTTTTTTACCGTGGCACCTGGAAAACTGCCACGAAACAGAAAAACATTTTCCAGCACGATATCGTCATAATTGGGATAGAATGAAGATTTGAGACCAACTAAGCCCGAAATCAGACCAAGAGTGTATCACAGAACTCTTAGATCTGGGAGATGCCTGAAAGGCCGGTCTCTCCTTCCTGGCCAAAGGCCCTCTTCGGGTATGTCTGAGCACCCTGGTGGTGAGCAGATTGCTGCCATTCATTTCAGTTAATGAATATGTATTGGTCTCTTATAACTTGAGGCAGCTCATTCCAGTCATCATAGGATAGTGCTGTCTCCCAGGAAGGGTCCTTTTAACCCCATCTTATTACAAACAAAAAGGAAATCTGGCCATGGATCCAAATAGAGAAAACTTGCATTTCTCCCAAATGATAGTTAAGATATTTGTTAATGAGTTAAGATAGTTTAAGGTATTTATAGATAGCTATTATGGCCTTCCTTATTTCCATGCCATCTTTTTTCTAAGCATCTTCAGTAATAAACATTTCTTTATATCTCCATGTTGGAGATCAAAACTTTAGGTTTGAAGGACCAGAAACCTTGATAGAAAGCCAGTCACGATGCATAAAACTACTCAAATTTATTTTTCTCAAAATATTTTTCAACTGTAAAAGAACTCTTGTTCATTATAGAAAACTTAGAAATATAATAATTTATAATAAGGAGATGAAAATTATCTATAACCTCACCACCTATAAGAGATCATATTAGGACTTCCCTGGTGGCGCAGTGGTTAAGCATCCGCCTGCCAATGCAGGGGACATGGGTTCAATCCCTGGTCCGGGAAGATCCCACATGCCGCGGAGCAACTAAGCCCGTGCGCCACAACTACTGAGCCTGCTCTCTAGAGCCTGCGAGCCACAACTACTGAGCTCACGTGCCACAACTACCGAAGCCCACGTGCCTAGAGCCTGTGCTCCGCAACAGGAGAAGCCATTGCAATGAGAAGCCCGCGCACTGCAATGAAGAGTAGCCCCCGCTCGCTGCAACTAGAGAAAGCCCATGCGCAACAATGAAGACCCAATGTAGCCAAAAATAAATAAATAAATGAACTCATTAAAAAAAGAGATCATATTAATCTTTTGCTGTATTTCATACTAGTCTTTTATCCTCCTACACACATATGTAAAATCGTGATTATATTGTATATGAAATAAGCATTTCTCATTCAATCAAATGGTCTGCTGAAAACATGTCTTTCACTGGGTGTATATAGTTTGGCTGTAATTTATTTAAGCAATCTCCTATGAATGCATTCCTGTTATTTCCAGTGTTTTCCTATTATAAATAATAAACGTATTTCTTTTCGAACCAACAGTTCTGTATAAATCTTTAGTGATTCCATTACAATATTTCTTTTCTAGAAGAAAATTGGAAAAAATTGGAAAATTGAACAGGATGAGGCTAATAATATTTCTTGTTATTTATAGTATTTCATTATGTTATGTAATTATTTTACATTTATTTCATCTTTGTCCACAGAGATGTTATAATAATACCTAACATTAATATGGCATTTACTACATGGCAGGTACTGTGCATTTTTCCTATTCAGTCCTTACCAAAACCCTATGAGATACATACGTTATAGTTTCCATTTTAAGAGATGAGGGAGCTATTGCTTAGAGAATTTAAATGGCTTGACCAGAGCCACAAAAAGTGTTAAATGGCAGAAGCAGCATTTAAAAGATTTGTCTCAAGAGCCTTAAGTCTTAACCCCAAATACTGTACCTCCAACAGATGCTGCTGAAATCCTAATATACTAGATCCCCCATCCTTCTAACATCTACGTATATACTAATGGTGTTAAAAAAGAAATCAGACTGGTACATGTCTAATTCTTAGTGATTTTCTAAGGAAAATTGTAAATGAGATGTGTGGTGGAAAGTGCTGTAATCGGAGTCCTAAGTTCAAGTTCTTGAGCTTACTAGTGAGACCACTTACTTAACTTGGTTGTTCCTCTGTACTATTATCAGTAAAATACGGACAATAATACCTGTATGAATGGGTCATGGTCTGGATTAAATTAAATGGTATATATGAAAATGCCAGTATAGTTCCTGTACTATACTGGTGTCAATAGTAGTAATATGTGCTCAACAATAGTAATTTCCGTATTTCCTTGAATTTCATCTGGTATAGGTCATCTCTCATTAGTACAGTTTCCTTTGAAAATTAGACCGGCATGTCTCTTTTAGGTTTTGTCTAGTTAGCAATAACCCTTCAAAGATTGCCATAATAAATTTAATTATATATTCCCCATGTTCTCAGGTTCTCTGAACTTGAAAATAGAACAGTAGTAATTATCCAATTTGAAGAAGAGATTAAAAGATTGAAAAAAAATAAGCTGAGCCTCAGGAACCTGTGGGATGAGATCAAAATGTCTAGTATATGTGTAATTGGACTTCCAGAAGGAGAAAAATGACAGAATAGGGCAGAAAAAAATATTTGAGGAAATAATGGCTAAATGATCCCCCAATTTGTTGAAAGACATTATAAATTGACAGGTTTGAGAAGTTCAGCAAACCCCAAGGAGGATAAATATGATGAAAATAGACCTATGTACATCATTAGACAAACCACTAAAGGCCAAAGATAAAGGGAATATACTGAAAGCAATCTGAGGAAAACAACACTTTACATTCAGAGGAACAATAATTTGAATGCTCATGGATTTCTCTTTAGAAATTATGGATACCAGAGGAGAGTGGAACAATGTTTTTAAAGGGCACAAATGAAAAAAACCCTGTCAACCCAGAGTTCTGTACCCAGCAAAAATATGCTTCAACAATGAAGACAAAATACATTTTCAGATAAAAGAATGCTAATACAATTTGTAATAGTGAAGATCTGCTGGAAAGAAATGCCAAAGGGCGGGCGTTCCAGACGGTGAAGGGAAATACAGCAAATGGAATGTTGTACCTTCAGGAAGGAATGAAGTGGCAAATATCTGAATAAATTAAAAATACTTTTTTATACTTAATTTATTTAAAATATATATGACTGTTTAAAGTAGAAATTATAACATCACCCTGCATAATCTTGTGTTATGTTGATGTCATAATATGACAAGTCTAGCATAAAGGACAGGGAGAGGTGGTAAATGGACCTAGGTAATTGCAACATTACTGCATCTAACATGAAATAGTATAATACAGGGGTCCCCAACCCGTCTTAGGAACTGGGCTGCACGGGAGGAGGTGAGCAGCAGGCGAGCGAGCGAAGCTTCATCTGCTGCTCCCCATCACTCACCTCACCGCCTGAACCATCCCCCACCCCCACCCCCCATCCATGCGAAAATTGTCTTCCACAAAACCAGTCCCTGGTGCCAAAAAGGTTGGGGACCACTGGCATAATACATACTTGGCAGATACATAAATTAAGCATGCATATTGTAATCTTTAGAATAACCACTAAAAACATGGCAAAGAGTTATATCTAAGAAGCCAATAGATAAATTAAAATATCCAAATAATCTAAAAGAAGGCAGCAAAAAAGAAGAAAGAAAAAGGAATAGAGAAACAAAAAAATAGGGAAAAAACAAAAATGTACAAAATGGTAGACCATTATTAAATGATAATGGACTAAGTTAGAATGGATTTTAAAGGAAAAAGCAAGACCTGAGTATATGTTCTCTTTAAGAAACACTTTAATTATAAAGACAGGTTAAAAGTAAAAAGATAGGAAAAGATATAGCATGCCAACACTAAGGTTATGAAGGCTGGAGTGACTTCATTAATTTCCAATAAAACAGACTTCAAGGCAAAGAATTAGGAAAGCTAAAGAGGGATATTTCTTTTTTTTTAATTAAATTTAATTTTTTTATACAGCAGGTTCTTTTTAGTTATCTGTTTTATACATATTAGTGTATGTATGTCAGTCCCAATCTCCCAATTCATCTCTCCCCGCCACCGCTTTCCCCCCTTGTTGTCCTTATGTTTATTCTCTACATCTGTGCCTCTCTTTCTGCCTTGCAAAGTGGTTCATCTGTACCATTTTTCTAGATTACACATATATGCGTTAATATATGATCTTTGTTTTTCTCTTTCTGGCTTCCTTCACTATGTATGACAGTCTAGGTCCATCCATGTCTCTACAAATGACTGAATTTCGTTCCTTTTTATGGCTGAGTAATATTCCATCATATATACCTACCACATCTTCTTTATCCATTTGTCTGTCGATGGGCATTTAGGTTACTTCCATGACCTGGCTATTGTAAATAGTGCTGCTGCAATAAACATTGGGGTACATGTGTCTTTTTGAATTATGGTTTTCTCTGGGTATATGCCCAGGCGTGGGATTGCTGGGTCATATGGTAATTCTATTTTTAGTTTTTTAAGGAACCTCAATACTGTTCTCCATAGAGGCTGTATCAAATTACATTCCCATCAACAGTGCAAGAGGGTTCCCTTTTCTCCACACTCTCTCCAGCATTTATTGTTTGTAGATTTTCTGATGATGCCTATTCTAACCCGTGTGAGATGATAACCTCATTGTAGTTTTGATTTGCATTTCTCTGATAATTAGTGATGTTGAGCAGCTTTTCATATGCCTCTTGGCCATCTGTATGTCTTCTTTGGAGAAATGTCTATTTAGATCTTCCGCCCATTTTTTGATTGGGGTGTTTGTTTTTTAAATATTGAGCTGCCTGAGCTGTTTATATATTTTGGAGATTAATCCTTTGTCCTTTGATTCGTTTGCAAATATTTTCTACCATTCTGAGGGTTGTCTTTTCGTCTTGTTTATAGTTTCCTTTGCTGTGCAAAAGCTTTTAAGTTTCATTAGATCCCATTTGTTTATTTTTGTTTTTATTTCCATTACTCTAGGAGGTGGGTCAAAAAAGATCTTGCTGTGATTTATGTCAAAGAGTATTCTTCCTATGTTTTCCTCTAAGAGTTTTATAGTGTCCGGTCTTATATTTAGGTCTTTAATCCATTTTGAGTTTATTTTTGTGTATGGAGTTTGGGAGTGTTCTAATTTCATTCTTTTACATTAGCTGTCCAGTTTTCCCAGCGCCACTTATTGAAAGAGGCTGTCTTTTCTCCATTGCATATCCTCACTTCCTTGTCATAGATGAGGTGAGCAAAAGTCATGGGTTTATCTCTGGGCTTTCTATCCTGTTCCATTGATCTATATATCTCTTTTTGTGCCAGTACCATATTGTCTTGATTACTGTAGCTTTGTAGTATAGTCTGAAGTCAGGGAGTCTGATTCCTGCAGCTCCATTTTTTTTTCCCCCTCAAGATTGCTTTGGCTATTCGGAGTCTTTTGTGTCTCCATACAAATTTTAAGATTTTTTGTTCTAGTTCTGTAAAAATTGCCATTGGTAGTTTGATAGGGATTGCATTGAATCTGTAGATTGCTTTGGGTAGTATAGTCATTTTCACAATAATGATTCTTCCAAACCAAGAACATGGTGTATCTCTCCATCTGTTTGGTTCATCTTTGATTCTTTCATCAGTGTCTTATAGTTTTCTCACCATGCACTATAAAGAGGGATATTTCATAATGATAAAATGGTCAAGTCATTGACTCGGCATAACAGTGTGTGTTTACCTAATAAAAGCTTCAAAATACAAGAAGCAAAAATTGACAGAGCTAAAAGAGAAAAATAGACAAGTCCACAGTCATAGCTGAGAAACTTAACACCACTTTTAACAGGTGATGGAACAGCTAAGCAAAAATCATGAAAGACAAAAAGGATCTGATAACACTATCCACTATTTGCACCTAATTGATTTATAGAACACTACACCTAGTTGAATGCATGTTCTTTTCAGGTTCATATTCACCTAGGGAGACTGTATGCTGGGACATAAAACAAGCCTCCATAAAAATAAAGTGAAATCACATAGAGTATATTCTCTATCCACAACAGAATTAAATTAGAAATTAGTAACAAAAAATGTATCTAGGAAGATCACAAATATTTCAAAATTAAAGAACACACATCTAAATAATCTATGGGTCAAGGAAGAAACCACAAGAGAAATTAGAAAGTATTTTGAGATTAAGGAAGATCTTAATAAATAAAGATACCATGGTCATGTGTCAGAAGTTATTAAGGTTCCAGTTTGCTTTAAATTGATTTATGAATTCAGTTCAAATTTAATAAAAATCACAGCAGGAGTATCAGTAGAAATGTATGAACTCCTTATAAAATTTACGTATAAGAGTTCTACAATTGAAAATAACTTTCAACAAGAACAAAGTTGAAGGACTTCCCTGGTGGTGTAGTGGTTAAGAATCTGCCTGTCAATGCAGGGGACATAGGTTCAATCCCTGGTCTGAGAAGATCCCACATGCCGTGGGACAACTAAGCCTGTGTGCCACAACTACTGAGCCTGCGCTCTAGAGCCCATGAGCTACAACTACTGAACCCACATGCCACAACTACTGAAGTTTGTGCGCCTAGAGCCCGTGCTCTGCAACAAGAGAAGTCACTGCAGTGAGAAGCCCATGCACAGCAACAAAGAGTAGCCCCCGCTTGCTGCAACAAGAGAAGTCACTGCAGTGAGAAGCCCATGTACAGCAACAAAGAGTAGCCCCCGCTTGCTGCAACTAGAGAAAGTCCACAAGAAGCAATGAAGACCCAACACAGCCAAAAAATTTTTTAAAAAAACAAAGTTGAAGTCACATTATCTGACTTTTAAAATTTACTGTAAATCTGTGATAAGCAGAGCTGTGTGGTATTGGCATTAATGAAAAGAATAGATCAGTAGAACAGAATACCCCAGGAATTGACCTGCTCTTAACTGGCCATTTGATTTTTGACACAGATGTCAAAGCAGTCCAATGGAGAATGGAAAGTCTTTTCAAGAAACAGTGCTGGCATAATTAGATATAAGCTCATATAGGAAAATAAGTGAGTCTTGATCCCTGCCTTACATCACACGTTAAAATTGCCTTGAGATGGATCATAGACCTTAATACAAAGCAAAAATTATAAAGCTTGTAAAGGAAAATAGAAATCTTCATGACCTGAGAGTGGTCAGAGGTTTCAAACACTGTTTGGAGAATGAAGTCACCATAAAAGAAAAAAAATTGACAAATTAGTCTTCGCAAAAATGAAAATATTCTGCTCATCAGAAGATACTGATTAAAAATGAATAGACAAGTCACACTGGGAGATAATATTTTCAAAGCATATATCTTACAAAAACTGGTATATATAATATATAAAGAACTTCTAGAACTCAATAATAAAATGACAAACAGCCCAATTAAAATATTTCAACAACACTTCACAAAATAAGAATGCCAGCAGCCATATAAGCACATGAAAAGATCCTCAGCATTTTCTGTCTTCAGAAAAATGCAAATTAAAACCACGAGATATGCATACCCACCAGAGTAGCTAAAAATAAAAAGATTGACCACACCAGATAATGGCAAGGCTGTGGAATAACTCAGAATCCCCAAACATCACATCACTGGTGAGAATGTAAAATGGTATGACCACTTTGACGAAACGGTATGCCAGTTTGTTTTCTAAAAGCAAACATGTACTTTTCCTTCTGACCCAACAGTCCTAGTCCTAGTTATTTGCTTAAATGAAAATATGTGTCTACACTAAGACTTGTACATCATTATTCATAGCAGCTTTATTTGTAATAGCTAAAATCTGGAAACAACCCAAAAGTCCATCAACAGATGAATGGATAGGATACACTGTAGCAGATTCATACAATTGAATACCACTACGCAACAAAAAAGAACAGACTACTGATACGTGCATCAACTTGCACGAATTTCAGAAGTTTTATGCGCAGTAAAGGAACCCTTCCACAAAACAGTACCTGCTGTATGTCTGTGTGTTACGAAGTTCTAGAACAATCAAGTTTAATAGCTGGTGGGAGGAAATCAGGAGAGTGATTGTCTCTGGCGGGGTAGGGGTGGAAATCAACTGGGAAAAGCCCTGGGCAGCCCCGTGAGTGATGGTAGTGTTTCTTATTTTACAACGGGTAAAACAGGTGTAGACATTTGTCAAACCCCAGCAGATCTTATAATAAACAACACTCAAGGTAAATTTTATATAAAAACTAAAATATACAGCTCTAGTTAAATGCTGGCTTAAGTATCAACAGGGAATATCTGCAGTTCATGTTGAAATGCATAAAGTAATAAGTGGGTGGATAGAATATTCATGGTAGAATCTAGCTGATGTGTATATGAGCGTTGACTCTAAAATTTCATCCTTGCTATAATGTATCAGTATTTTTCAAATTTTTAATTTCAGTGTAGTCGATTTACAATGTCATGTTAGTTTCTGCTCTACAGCAAAGGGAATCAGCCATACATATACATATATCCACTCTCTTCTAAATTCCATTCCCATATAGGTCATTACAGAGCACAGAATAGAGTTCCCTGTGCTATACAGTAGGTTCTTATTAGTTATCTTTTATATACAGTAGCATGTATGTGTCAATCCAATCTCCCAATTTATCATCCCCCCCTTCCCCCTTGGTAACCATAAGTTTGTTTTCTACATCTGTGACTCAATTTCCCTCCCGTGTCCACATATCTGTTCTCTATGTCTGCATCTCTATTCCTCCCCTGGAAGTAGGTTCATCTGTACCATTTTTCTAGATTCCACATATATGCGTTAATATACGATATTTGTTTTACTCTTTCTGGCTTACTTCACTCCGCATGACAGACTTTAGGTGCATCCATATCTCTACAAATGACCCAATTTTGTTCCTTTTTATGGCTGAGTAATATTCCATTGTATATATGTACCACATCTTCTTTATCCATTCATCTGTGGTTGGACGTTTAGGTTTTTGATGATGGCTATTGTGATTGGTGTGAGGTGATACCTCATTGTCGTTTTTTTTTTTTAATTTTTTATTGGGCTATAGGAGATGTGTTGGGAACTCACTGTAGTTTTGATGTGTATTTCTCTAATAGTGTTGTTGAACATCTTTTCATGTGCCTCTTGGCCATCTGTATGTCTTCTTTGGAGAAATGTCTGTTTAGATCTTCTGCCCTTTTTTAAAAAAAAATAAATTTATTTACTTATTTATTTTTGGCTGGGTTGGGGCTTCGTTGCTGAGCGGGGGCTATTCTTCGTTGCAGTGCTCAGGCTTCTCATTGTGGTGGCTTCTCTTTGTTGCAGAGCACAGGCTCTAGGCGCACAGCTTAAGTAGTTTTGGCACGCTGGCTCAGTAGTGTGGCTAGCGGACTCTAGAGCACAGGCTCAGTAGTTGTGGTGCTCAGGCTTACTTGCTCCCCGGCATGTGGGATCTTCCTGGACCAGGGCTCGAACCCGTGTCCGCTGCACTGGCGGGCAGATTCTTAACCACTGAGCCACCAGTGCAGTCCCTTTTGCCCATGTTTTGATTGGGTTGTTTTTTTGATATTCAGCTGCATGAGCTGTTATCAGTATTTTTATAATAAGTAAATTACTGTGGAAGAGTTTTAAAAACATCCATGACAGTATATTTAAAATGAATTTAAATTCATAAAAACTGGGTTTATGTAACCTCTTGGTATCCCCAATTGTATGTCAAGCCCGCCTCATAAAAGGAAATATGTTTTCCTACATTCATACATTTTTCTTTCTTGTCTTCTTTCTTCTACTTAAATCCACAAAATTTTCCCCCTTGAACAAAATAGCTTGAGGTATATGAAATGTATGCAATTAAAATTGAAGTGTTACTTTTTGTGACTAGCTGGATTATTTACTCCTTTGGTATTGGGTATTCTCAGTACTAAAATGTAAAACAAAAATCACAGTCTGTATTCTCATTTTCTGAAATCCCAGTGGTCTGATTTCTTTCGATTTATGCCCCTAGTGAAAATATTTTAAAAATCTAAATTTGTCTGCACATAAAGTTTCATTTCTCACACCTCCTATCACCCAGCCTGCTGTCGTGGCCGTTCCAAGTGTGTGCGGAATAGGCAGCTCCCTGCTGAGCACGCTAGGAGGCTCAGGCTTGCCGTCAAGTGTTTGACTTCCTGTTAAACAGGGAAGATATAATTAGCTGTGTTCTCATTATTTAAAATATTCTCATTAATGTATATTCTGATGTAAGTTTACTCCATAATTGCTCAAAAGATACTCTCCAAGGCTCTAGGCAGGGGTGGGGTGGGCGGGGTCGGTGCCAGTTTCTCTCCCTAAGATGCTATTTTCCAGACCATTCTGCCCTGCTCGTTTAAAACCGTCGTAGTGAACCCATGAGGAGTTAGCTTTCTTCTCTTAGTGTTTGGATTTTAGTCTTCTTTATCTCTAGCTCATAATTTTATTGAAAAGTCTTCTTGTTATCCAGTCATTAAGATATTTTCCCCAACGTGATGTTTTGTCCTAAGCCCTTCTTTAAGATTTTCCGCTTATTTTTAGGGATACTTTCAGCTATGATTTCTTAACAGTGACCTCTCGTATGGGAACTGAGGTAACAACCCTCATATCGCCACACTTACCAATAACTGATGGAATGGTAACATAGGTAGGAATGCAGTTTCTTTCTACTTTACTGATAATCTAGTTTTAAAATTAAGTTAATTATTATCTGGGTAGATATTTTAAGAAATGGGAAGGGAAAGCTTGCTCATAGGTGAAAATCACTGCTAATGATAACTAATAAAAATAGTGAGTTAATAGCTGCTAACCATTGGAGAGTAACTATTGCATTTGCTAAGTCTGTGTATGGTGCCCAGTGATAAGAACTTTCTGTATATTAGCTTTTCCCCTTCCCCGTGCCCCTCTGTGGTAACAAGGACCCTGATGTGCATCCAGGGAGACTCGGCGATGCAGGTGCTGGCTCCTGGCGGGCGCGGGTTTTGAGTGCCGGCCCGGCCCGTGGTGGCCGGAGGCTGAGCGCCTTACCGCAGTACTGGTGAGGAAAACAAGCTGCCAGATCTTTTCACTGATCCAGTCCTTCAGTATCAATTTCTGGCGTCTCTTAAATGAAAAACACACATGCTTCAGTGTGGAATTACTTTTAAAATTGTGGCAAACAACTTTTATTCTTCAGATTCTGTGCCATTTGAGCATGTCATGAATAGGGTTCACAGGTTTTATTTAAAGGTGGTTGTCCGCTGTCCTTATTCTTGTTGCACTCCCAAAAGATTCCAAAACAGCAGTCTAGGATAACCCAGAAGTTAAGTTCCCTTATTGTTCATAAAGTGATCCTAGCTGGGATGACCTACCTCCTTTTTTAAAAAATAAAGGCACTGGATTTGATCCCTGGGGTACTGCTGAAGTTCTGAGAGCTGTGGTTTTTACTCGGGTGATATAAACACAAGGTTAAGGATGTCAGCAAGTGTTTTTTTTTTTTTTTTTGCGGTACGCGGGCCTCTCACTGTTGCGGCCTCTCCCGTTGCGGAGCACAGGCTCCGGACGCGCAGGCTCAGCGGCCATGGCTCACGGGCCTAGCCGCTCCGCGGCAGGTGGGATCCTCCCGGACCGGGGCACGAACCTGTGTCCCCTGCATCGGCAGGCGGACTCTCAACCACTGCGCCACCAGGGAAGCCCTGTCAGCAAGTTTAAAGTGAAGGATTCACAAAATGAGGATGTGGTGTAGCAGAGAGCAACATTCTCATCGGCTGGATAATTCCATAGGACTAAGTGAATCTGGTAAATATGAGAATTATTGAAGGTAGAATTTTGTTTCCTCTGAGTTTTATGAAACTTCTTAAGCATGTCTTACGTTCTCATATTGCTTTTTTTTTAATCAAAGGACATTTTGGAAATACAAAATGCAGTTAGCGTGGGTAATCCTTAGGAAAGAAATAAGATTTGAAAATGAAAATTTCTTTTCTGGCACATAATGAGATGGCTGAAAGAAACTCATGTAAAATTCATTATTTTTCCCTTAATAAATTGACTCAGATCATTAAAAAAAAAAGTTGTAATTTTCCCCTTAGAACATTCCAGCTGACGCTTGAATCCAAGGAGTTAGAGCTCAGGTACAACCAATACAGTCTCTCGATTTTCCGTGGGAAGAAGCTGCAGCTCAGAGAGAGGAAGGACTGCTCCACACCTCACCACTCTCAGGAGGCAGAAGGGGGCACCCTTGGCTCTTCACCCCAACTGCTGCCTAGTCCAGTGCTCTCCTGGCCTGTGGGGTGGGCTGCCCCTGGGTTGTGGAGGTCCTGAAGTGGAGGTACACTGTCAAGGCTCACGTGGTAGCCTGGGGGAAGAACACATGTACAGGACACACTCCTTCAAGACAAAGTTCTCTGGGTGCACCAGCCAGTTGTTTTGTATCCCTGTGAAGGTGTGGATGGCAGGCAAACAATGTTTTTTATTTATTTATTTGGTTGTGTGGGGTCTTAGTTGCAGCTCGCTGGCTCCTTATTTGAGGGACACGAACTCTTAGTTGCGGCACGCGAACTCCTAGTTGCGGCATGCATGTGGGATCTAGTTTCCTGACCAGGGATCGAACCCGGGTCCCCTGCATTGGGAGTGTGCAGTCTTATCCACTGCGCCACCAGGGAAGTCCCAAACAATGTTTTCTTGATGCTTTTTCTCCATTATAATTTTTACTTTGGTCATCATTTCTTTCTCCTTTGTGGAAGGATGTATTTCCTGGAATTAAATTAGAACCAAAATACGAGCTCAATGCAAAATTTAGAAGAAAACTGGAATTGGTACTTAAAATAATAAAATCCTCTACAGATCTACCTCGACTTATGATGGGGTTATACATCCTGATAAACCCACTGTAAGCTGAAAATGTCGTTAAATCGAAAATGCAGTTAATACACCTAACCTACCAAACACCCTAGCTTCGCCTAGCCTACCTTCACTGTGCTCAGAACACGTACAACACTCACATTGGCGTACCACGGGGAAAGATCATCTAACGCAAAGCCTATTTTATAATAAAGTGTTGAATCTCTCATGTAATTTATTGAATACTGATAGTGTAAAGAAGAATGGTCGTCTGGGTACAGAATGGTTCTACGTGTCTTGGCTGTTTACCCTCATGATCGTGTGGGTGACAGGGAGCTGTGGTTTATTGCTGCTTCCCAGTATCACAAGAGAATATTGAACTGCATATTGCTGGCCTGGGAAAGGGTAAAAGTTCAAAATCTGAAGTATGGCTTCTACTGAGTGCATATTGCTTTGGCACCATTGTAAAGTCAAAACAGTTGTAAGTTGAACGAACCATCCTAAGTCGGGGACCGTCTGTAGGTTGTTATCAGTTATACAAGTAACACGTGAATATTTTTCGCTTTCATAAACTTAAAAATTACAACTAATATTAACATTCACCCCAGTTCTGTTTGTCTCCTTTACCTCCACCCTCCCATTCCTCATTCCCACCTCTGGAATCACTGTTGGGAGGTTGATTTGTTTTTTTCTAGGGCTTCTAAATATAGTATTATTTAAAGATACCTTACTGTACCTTTTTTTCTACATTGGGATAAAAGATTAAGTTGCTAAATAGCAAGAGACCAAATAATAATTTGGCTTTAAGAGAAAAGTATTCAGTTCTACCTCACGTGACAGTCCAGGGTAAGTAGTCTAGGTCTTTGGGCTGCAGTGTTCCATGAGGTCATTTGAGGTCCCCTGCTGACAGTGGCTTGGCATCTTTAACATGTTGCTTCCTAGGTCAGTCTGGTCATTGCTATTCCAGCCAGCAAGGAGGACAACAGGGTGGAAAGAGTGGGCCAGAGATTTTCTCCTAAACAGGTGCGGGTGCAGTGGTGCACTCTCACCTTACGTTGTCAGAAGCCCGCACCCAGCCAGCCCACCTGAGAGGAGGAGGGCGAGGAGATGCATGACATAGCCAAGAAGGGGGACAGCAGATCTGGGTGGACTGCTGTCTGTCTTTACTACTGCATTTTTCTGTCATTCAGCTGTGCATCTCGGAGACTTCCTGTTACTGCAAATTGATATAGTTCATTCCTTTTAACAACTGCATAATATCCTACAGCAGGAGCATACCACTCTGTTTAGCAATTTCCTTCCTTTTTTTTTTTTTTTTTGCGGTACGCGGGCCTCTCACTGTTGTGGCCTCGCCCGTTGTGGAGCACAGGCTCCGGACGCGCAGGCTCAGCGGCCATGGCTCACGGGCCCAGCCACTCCGCGGCATGTGGGATCTTCCCAGACCGGGGCATGAACCCGTGTCCCCTGCATCGGCAGGCGGACTCTCAACCACTGCGCCACCAGGGAAGCCCAGCAATTTCCTTCTTAATGGATAGCTAACTGGTTTCTACCCTTTGCTCCTAGAATCAGTGTTGTCAATGCCTACGTGGCACACTGCTCGCTGCGGACATGCGTGGTGTTTCTCTTCTATGGGAAGTGGGTCATCACGGATGTGTCTTTAGTTTGTATAGCCTTTGCTAAACTACCTGCCAACCTAGCGGATATACCCAACTTCACTTGGGGTTTGAGAGAACCTGTTTCCCTACAATGGCTGGGGGGCTGATTCTTGCATCTTAATTTGACAGTAAGGGAGAGTAACCACCACCACCATCCCCCCCCACCAAAAAAAAAAAAAGAGAAACGAAAAATGAAACACTATAATGTAAGTTCTTTGGAGAAATGTGTATTACTGAGTACATTCATTAGAGCAGGACACTTAAAAAAAAAAAAACTGCTCAAGTTCTTGGCTTTGTTTTATAGCCAGCATCTAATACTACTTTATTTCTCCTTAGTTACCCAATTGAGTAACAATTTAAAAATCTGTGGTTGAAGATGATGGTTAAAGATGAAACAAAATTATTTATAGGAAATGAAAGTTACCTTGTGATTTAGAACCAGCTGCCTTAGTGCAAGATTGCTTTTGAGGAATTTATGATGGAAGGAATGTGATCCCCGTGTTTCTGCTATGGATTTGCTCAAATCATGAAAACAGTCATCTAAATTACAGGGACTCCACCTTTCATTGACTAGAAGGGGAGACCTAGTGCTAATGCAACAACTTATATTCAGTCAGATACACGATTACAAGTTTGAACTTGCAAAAATCTGTGCCATTTTGGTGGACACACTTTTACACCAATGTCATATAAAGTGTAATAACGTGGTTGAAATGGTTATTTCTTTAATTATAAGACAATGTTTTTAATCATCTGTGTGTTTGTTAGTGTATTTCTGAGTGTATCTCCTTTTAAATCATAAGTTTCATTCTTGAAAAGAGATGAATTTATCCAAATCATGGGTTATTGATTTAATTTTAAGCATTTCTGACCTTCCCTTTACCATTCCCTTCCCCCAGCCATTATCCAGAAACTTCAATGTACTATTACTTTGCACTACTAAGCAAACTAATTTTGTCCAGATTGAAAGGTTATAAAATTTATACAATTCAGGCTCACAAAATAAGACAGCACATGTGAATTCAAGAAGCTGTTAGTTATGAAGCGCTTTTCCTTTCTGAAAGGAAAGTCGTTTTAAGCTTCACTGAACGGATCTATGAAAAAGTTTGAGTATTATTTTACAATAATTTTAGACTTTCATGACTGGAAATTAAATACAGCAGTTTTAGAGGTATATTTTACTTGAACGTTTACAAGCTTAGGCCATGTTTTTATTAAAAAATCGGACTCAGCACCTTATATGGAGTACAATACCAGATGTGAGATATAGGAGAGATTGCTGGGGCCACCTGCTTACTGTGTATTAAAAACTTGTGTGGTAGCTGATGTCATATAAAGTGCATATGATAGGGAATAATTTTGAGTTATTAGACCATATCGGAATAGTAAGGATCAGTGGTGGTGGAATGTTTCAAAATTTCTAACACATTTTACTGTTTGTTTGGAAAAGCTTGGGCTGGAATGATAGCCCTTTGCTTTGAAAACAGCAACAGCAAAAAACAAGTACAAAAACAGAAGAGATTCTGTGGATGCTTCTAGGGAGAAGCAGGAGCTGGGAAGAAGCTAGTTGAAAAAATAATCTTAATTTGATGGACTTGGTGTGGCACGTTGCAGGGTTCTAATTTGCAGATCTTTTCTCTATTAACCTTTTTCTTTTTCTAACATTTTCCATCCTTTCTCACCTTTGCTGCATTCTTGCTTTCCTATCCTTCCTTGGTTTTGATAGGGACAGAGCTTCCAGTTCAAGGTTTAAGCAGAGTGGAAGACCCAGGAATCTGCAGATATGTGCCTTGGAGCACTGGTCTTTAAACTGGGGGTTGCATTTTGGGGTGCATGTGTGGGACGGTTTAGTTTTCAGACCCTCAGCTTGTATAGGGGCACTTTCCTGAAATTGTTTGCCTGAGGAAATGCCTGTGGTAGGGTATCAGGCCTGTTTTATTCTCCCACCCTCCACCATGCCCTGTATCATTGCCCCGTTCATCTGTCCATAATCTTATTATGGATGGAGCCTTGTCTGAGATGGAGCAACCTCTGGGGTGGCAAACAAAAGGATGGTGTGAAATATTGTTGTGAGAAAGCAAATGACACTGGGTAGGAATTCCTTTTGCATGTCAGGTGGTTTCCAATTCTTTAGACTGAGTTGAAGAAAGGCCTAACATCTGTCAGCTGAAGGATTGTTAAAAATTCCTTTTGATGATAGATAAGGGTGTGATTTTTGACAAATATGTTGGAAGGAATTTAAAGAATTGAGTGACAGTGCTGTAATAAAACTCCTGCTGTTGCCTTGTAGTTATGTATGTGAATGAGGTTTCCTAGTGTTTACATCTAAAAAATGGAAAGTAGGAATAGAACTGATACTGGCCCCTGTCTCATTCTAACAATAAGTAATATTCATTTATGAATACCATTTTAACAAAAGGACCTATTCATCTCTTTAAGAGCTATATTTCCAATGGATTTCAAGTTCATATGTGTAATATTTTTATTAAAATTTGAAACAGTTGTATTTTGGTCAGTTCTTTACTAGTGATAATCCTAACTATAAATCAATTCACAAGAAAAACATTTTAGTACTTAGAGCTTTATGGTCATAGGAAATAAAACGATTAAAAATGTCAATTTTTACATACTTTTAAAATTTGTAAACAAGTAAATCAGGGAGGTTAAGACTTTCAAACAAAATGATTGTTAGCGTGAAATTTTGGGGATGAAGTGACATTTTGTTGAAGGGGAAAAGGAATGAAATTTTTTGACTAAAGAAGTTATTCAGGTACTTTTAAAATTAATGATGGTGGGTAACACATTTATATGGTACTTCAGTTCCTTTGAATACATTTTTTGAAAGAGCAATGTAATAGGTTTTTTAAAATTTATTTTATTTATTTATTTTTGGCTGCATTGGGTCTTCGTTGCTGCGCGTGGGCTTTCTCTAGTTGCGGCGAGCAGGGGCTACTCTTTGTTGCCGTGTGCGGGCTTCTCATCGCAGTGGCTTCTCTTGTTGTGGAGCATGGGCTCTAGGCACGCGGGCTTCACCGGTTGTGGCGCACGGGCTTCGTTGCTCTGCGGCATGTGGGATCTTCCGGGACCAGGGCTCGAACCCGTGTCCCCTGCATTGGCAGGTGGATTCTTAACCACTGTGCCACCAGGCAAGCCCGAGCAATGTAATAGTTTTATTTAAAATATCAGTGTCTACCCCAAGCCAGAAATTCCATCCTTTGCAACTATCCAAATTTATATGTCAACTTAAAACTATGCAAGGCTTTCATAGTTTTTTTGCAGTTCATTTAGGCGGTATGCAAGACCTAGGTTTGAAGACCACTGCTTTGGGGCACACAGCAGAGTTCCACATGATACGGTAACATTTTTTAACCCCATCATAGGGGACTCAGATGGGCTCTTGGGTCTTGAGCAGCAGAACTTCTCTCAGAAGAAATAGTACAATGAGAATCTTGAGCAAGTTTCAGTGTTGTTTTATAGTAGTTTTCAATTTTCATAACTTGCTGGAAAAAATCGATCTGTATGGTGTTCAGGGACACTGTCACTTGAGTGAGCTCTTTAAGTGCAAATCTGATCATGTCCCTTTTTATCTCAAAAGCTCACAGGTTTTACATTTCCTAATCTAGAGAGTCCCAGCCCTTAGCATGCCAGAGAAGACAACCACTTGGCTCTAACCTTTTTTTTTTCCAGCCTTGGGTCTGCCTGTGACCCTGATCCTTTTTGTTTCAGTTTCACCGCACACCTTGTATGAAGTGGAACTTTGAATGCGCTGCTCCCACTGCCTGAGTATTTTCCCCACCATTTTCCATCTGATTCATTCCCACTGGGCAGTCTTGGCGAGTTTTGTCCTCTGGACGCCTCATTCATGTCTCCAGGTAGAGTCAGTAGCTCTCTCCCGGCATCACTCTGGCGCCTGTGTGTGCCCTGTCTCCCCACTGACTGTGCACACCCAGAGGCCTGTAGGATTATTGTTCTGTTTGTGCCGTGCCATGCTGGGTATGGGAGAATGGTGAGCCCTCATATTTATGATTGCACGTACATTGTTGGCTCATGTGGGATTCGGGGAATTTGTGGCAGTTAAGAAATGGCAAGTGTTGAATTAGGGGCATGGCATGGCTTAGTGGAAAGAATAGTCCAGAGACCTTGGGGCTCCACTGCAGCCATCACTGAATTGCTTTCACTTTGGCAAGCCACCGGGCCTTTCCTGTGCTTCCTTCTCTGGTCTGTCAAACTTATAAGTACTTGATCAGAGGTTCTTTCATCCCCTTCCAGGCCTGGGAGCTGAGTTATAGGCTCTGTAGGGCTAGTCAGCCATCGGTGAATGGGGCGGTCACCCAGGCAGGCACACCACAGGGAACAAGAGGGTGAGAGGAGCAGACGCCAAGCGTTTCTGAACTGGAAGGGCAAAATGTGAAATTTGAAAGAACGCTTTGTGAGGGAAAACAGATGTGCTCATAAAGCACATGAAAAGATGCCCAGCATCGTCAGCCATCAGGGAAATGCGAATCAAAACCACAGCAAATTACTCCCTCCTACACATTAAGATGGCTGTGAAGGAAAAGACACAGTAATAATTGTTGTTGAAGGTGAGGAGGAATTGGAACCCTCTCATACTGCTGATGGCACTGTAACATGGTGCAACAGCTTTGGAAGACTGGAGTTTTCCCAAAAGGTTAAACATGGAGCTACTATATGACCCATCATGTCTACTTCTAGGTATCAACCCAAGAGAAATGAAGCATGCGTCCACATAAAAACTTGTACGTGGATATTTGTAGCAGCATCATTCATGATAGCCAAAAGGAGAAAGCAGCCCAATAGATGAATGGATAAACAAAATGTGGTCTGTCCATACAATGGAATAGTATTCAGCCATAGAAAGAAATGAGGTACTCGTATGTGATCCAGCATCGGTGAACCTTGAAAACATTATGCTAAGTGAAAGAAGCCTGTCACAAAAGACTGTGTATTATATGATTCCGTTTATACGAAATGCCCAGAATAGGCTAATCTATAGAGACACAAAGTAGGATTGGTAGTTGCCAGGGGTTGGCGGTTGGGGGCGATGGGGATTGATTGATAATGGATAGGGGGTTATTTTGGGAGGAGCTGATAAAAAATGTTCAACTTTGAGAATATACTAAAGCCTACTAACTAGTGTGTGTACACACATAACTTATCCGTGTTATTTTCCAAATGCTTGAATGCACTAATTGGTTCTAGTTTTCCTTTCCAGCAACCATCTTCTAGGCCTGGAGCACCACTGTCATTTGGAATGTCCCCTTAGCCACCATCCTGGGACAATACTGCCTCTTTTGTTGTGTTCCCTCTTCACGGATGCCTTGGCATCCTCCTTTTTGGCTTACTCCCTAGTTTTGCAGGAGTTAGCCAGTTAAAAGGTATCTATTGAGCACTTTGTACCAAGGGCCTTTCCCACACCTCCTCTCTCCCCCTTCTCGTGCAAGTGAAGAAAATGAAGCCAGAGAAGCTTCATTTCTTACAATTAATTATTACGCCTCCTCAGTTTCTACCCTCCTACCATAGGGCACAGAGCCCATCCAGAGATGCAGTTCTCAGTCTCCAGATATGGGCCCTCTGCACTGACCTGGTGAAACAGCATCCCTGCCCAGCCCCATCTCCTCCTCCGTCAGGGTCTGCCTTCTCCTGGATGGCCACCAGGGCCTTCTCTAACATCTGGTGTGGGTTCGCATGGCAGCAACCTCATGTCTCCTACTCCCCTTTGTCTTGGACACTTTTAATTCTTCATTGCATGGCTCTGTGTTCTCACATACTACCCCAGCTCCATCTGGTCTTGGGCAAGCTGTCCGTCCCCCAATGCTCTGTCTTGCTTTTGCTGCTGTGCAGGGGACTGCTGTTAGGATGACTCTACAGTTAGGCTGTCATGGGCAGCAGGCTCATCTTCTTGAGGACTTCATTGCGTCCCATGTTCCGTTTCCATTTTGCAATAGTTGTAGCAATCCTTTAACCTTTGATTTTGAAATAAAGATGAATATAAAGACTGACCAGTTGCTAACAATTTGCCACATTTAGTTTTTCTCTCTCACTCAGTGAAGAAATTTATATACACATACACACATGTTGTGTGTATGTATATATTTTGAGCCATTCGACTCAGTTGCAGCCATCATGCCTCCATGGCCCTCAGTGCTAAGAATAAGACCTTTTCTTATGTAGCTACAGCACAGTTATAAAATTTAGCCAGTTTAACATTGGCATAATGCCATTACCTAACAATGGATATTTACATGTTGCCAGTTGTCCTGATCACGTCCGCTGTGGTCATTGCCCCCTATTCCAAGATCGTCCAATTGCATTTACTTGTCATGTCCCCGGAATCTCCTTTAACCTGGAGCATTACCCCAGCCTGCCTTCGCCATAGATGGCATTGCCATTTTGAGGAATACTGGATTTGATTCAGGCAGTTTGGGGCAGGAACTTAGCACGTGGGATGTTGTGTCCTCAGAGCAGCGCATCAGGAGGCTCAGGATGCCAGTTGTCCTGTGCCTGCAAGGTTAACATTTATTACTTGGTGAAGGTGGGGTACAGAGATCACCATTTTCCTTTTGTACCAAATAAGTAATCTATGGGGAGATACTTTGAGGCTAGTTTCAAACTTTCACCCACTAGTTTTATTATGACTCTTGCATGAATCAGGTGGCAAAATAGTGAGCTTCTAACTCATTTCTTTAACATTTATTTGTTGACATTCTGTGTAAGAAATAGCTTTCCTTTCTCATTCTTTATTTATGTCAGTACAAATGTGTGGATTTTTGTTTTATTCAATGGTTCATAATGTATTGATACTAGATGTCATTATTTATTTTTGTGCTCAGAGTATCCCAGATTTTCCCAGTGGCAGCCCCTGCAGGGTAAGTCCCATCTCCTTTTGACAGGCCACAGCATTTCTTGAACCATTGCTCATTTTCTGGCACAACAAGAATCAACTCTTGTTTATAAATATGTTGTCTTGTTTTATGTTACTGCCTATCCCAGTATGATGTAGCATCATTTTTTTTTTTTTTTTTTGCGATACGCGGGCCCCTCACTGTTGTGGCCTCTCCCGTTGCGGAGCACAGTTTCCGGACACGCAGGCTCAGCGGCCATGGCTCACGGGCCCAGCCGCTCCGCGGCATGTGGGATCTTCCCGGACCGGGGCACGAACCCGTATCCCCTGCATCGGCAGGCGGACTCTCAACCACTGCGCCATCAGGGAAGCCCGATGTAGCATCTTTATGAGTTCTGTTGGTTTATACTTCATTTTTCCATCATTAATTTCAGACAGAAAGTTTTATTGGTAAAGGGGCAGCGTTATTATCCACAGCTGAAGTGTGACCACTGAAGCTTGTGAGACCCATTAAGTTGACATAACTTTTCGAAAACCCGCTTCCCCCACAGTCATTACTGTGGTATTACCCCAAACTATTTCTCCATGGCCTTCTGGGGAAGGCGACTGATGGGTGAGAAACCTGTGAGGGGGAAAGAAGAGTTGTTATTTTTATAACTGATTGTTTTTATTGGGAAGGGAGAATTCTTAGGAATTTTATTTTTATTCTTTATGCTTCCCTGTTTTTTCCAAATTTGGTACCAAATTTTCCACGTGAATTACTTGTGGAGTAAGAAAAAGTAATTAACCTTTTAAACCAATTTTTTTTTAGATAGTTACAGGTTGTGCAAAAATAGAATTTCTGTAAAATTTCCACCCAGCTTCCCCTTATGTTAAATCTGACACAGTCACAGTACATTTATCAAAAGCAAGAAATTAACTGTGGTACAATTATTGTATTGGGGGTTTCCAAGACCACCCTCAGATTCACTGATTTCTTAGGGGGACCCACAGGACATGTAGTCATACTCATGGCTGTGACTTATTACAACAGAAGGATACAGAGCAAAATCAGCAAAGGGAAAAGGCACAGGGTGAAGCCTAGAGGAAATCAGGTGCACGCTTCTGAGACTTCTCCCCATGTGTTCACACAGGACACACTTAATTCCCCCAGCAATGAGCAGCGGCAACAGATACAAAGTGCTGTCTACCAAGGAAGCTCACTCAGGACACAGTGCCCAGGGTTTTTATTGAGGGCTGATCATGTAGGCACCCACTGCCTAGCCCATGTCAGAATTTTAGACTGCCAGAAGGAAAGTGCTGTTCAGCACATACCATATTATTTGAACAGACAGTGTAGGCACAGTATGCCACCCTTATCAGTTAGGAAGTGATGAGAATATTCCTAGTACCCAGTTCCCAGAAGCCAGTCAAGGAACACCTTGCAGCAGGTCTTTCTAAGGATAAGCACGAGGGCCACTGTGTTACCTCTTTCCTGCACAACTATTAACCAAATTTGCAGAACTTATTTGGTTTTACTAGTCTTTTCACAGATGTCATTTTTCTGTTTGAGATCCAGTCCAGGATATCACCTTGCAATTATTTGTCATGTTTCCTTCCAGGCTGTGACAATTCCTCTGTCTATCCTTGTCTTTTATGACCTTGACACTTTTGAAGAGTACTGGTCAGGTGTTTTGTAGAATGTCCCATACTTTGGGTCTGTCTGATGTTTTCTCATGATTACATTGAGCTTGTGTGTTTTGGGGATGAATACCACAGAGGTGATCGGCTCTTCTTGTTGCACCATCTTGGGGGTACATGATATTAACCTTGACTCCGGGGGGCGGGTATATGATGTTAATCCTAGGCTAGGGTAGTGTCTGCCAGGATTCTCCACTGTAACCTTAGTATTTCCCTTTTTGTAATTAGTAAATATTTTGAGGGAGATAGTTTGAGCCTGTAATTTACTTTTTAGTATAGAAAATCTCAAATATATGTATAGAAGTCGACAGAATATTACAGGGGATGCTCAGGTATTTATCAGTTACCATCAACAATTACCAGATTCTGGCTAATCTTATTTCATTTACAGTCTCACTCCCTTTCCAACCTCCATTCTCTAGTTTTTTGAAGGAAATCCCAAACAAGATGAGCTTTTTGGATGCTGAGAAAGGATTGGAGAGTTACCCCTCTCTGTGCGTCTTGCACTTTCACTCCTGGATGTCCCTGTTTCCATCTCTTTAACAGCAAAGTGGAATCTGGTCCCTGGAATTAGCAGTAGATGTCAGTGGCTCATTCATTCCTTGGAGTTCGGCTGCTCAGCTGTGACAGACTGACTTCACGCCCTAGGCAGAGTGCAGGAGTATCTGACTTCACTGAGCTTCAGTTTTCTTGGTTGTAGATTAGACAAAGAATACCTAATTTACAGTTGTGGTACAGGTTAAATGAGCGATGTGAAGCTCCAGGACAATACCAGGCAAACTGTCCATTCTCAGCTTAAGTATTACACAGAAGGCACCATGGAGAAAAAGTGTGTTCTTTACTTCATAGGAAGATCACAACCAATATTTCAAATCATTTTAAGTACCTAACTGTACAAATGTACATCTTTATTCCTTCGTACAAGCAGAGACAGTATTGCTTTGGTGGGGAAGTAATTGAGTCAGGAGGCTGGGCATGAGCTTTTGGAGCTTGGAGGGAGCCCGTGCACCCTCCAGCAGCACAGACCTTCCTTCTTTTCTCCGCTGCAGCAGGACATGATGATACTGACTGCCTTAAAGATGAGTGGTACCCACAGGGAGAGCCACGTCAGCCCCACTAGAACAGCTAAAACAAAAGAGATGGGTGATGGGAAGGGTTGGTGAGGATGTGGAGAAATTAGAACCCTCATACCTTGATGGTGGGAATGTAAAATGGTGCCGCCACTTTGGAAACAATCTGTTAGCTTCAAAAGGTTAGACGTGGAGTTACCATGCTCTTCAGCAAGCCTACACCCAGATGTCTACCCAAGAGAAATGGAACATATGTCCACACAAAAACTTGTGCACACACATCAGTATTCACAGTAGCCAAACAACCCAAATGTGCATCAGTGGATGAATGGCTAAATTAAAATGTGGTCTGTTTGTACAATGGAATATTATTAAGCCATAAAAAGGAGTGAAGTACTGATATGTGGTACAACATGGATGAACCATGAAAACGTTATGCTAAATGGAAGAAGCCACACCCCAAAGACCACATATTGTATGGCTTCATTTATATGAAATGCCCAGAACAGACAAATCCATAGAGATACAGAGTAAATGAGTGGTTGCCTGGAATGGGGTGGGGAATTGGGGAGGGATTACTAATAGGTAAGTGGCTTCTTTTTGGGGTGATGAAGATGTTCTGGAATTAGATAGTGATGATGGTTGTATAGCTGTGAATACACTAAGATGACTGAATCTTACAGTTTAAAAGGGTGAACTTATGGTATTTGGATCATAACTCAATAAAGCTATTGTTAAAGAAGATAGATGGTACAGAAATTTAGAAATGTATGTCAGAAGTAGGTAGGTAGTGTTTAAAAATAAAATGTAATAAACATCTCTTGATGAAAAGGTATTTCCACATCTGGAAGCAGCTGAGAGTAGCTCGACAAACCACATAGAATAGCAGCTCTAACCAAACACAGGTAAATTATGTGGGCAAAGTGCAGAGGGTTTTGAGTTGGGGGCAGAAAGAGGGAGTTGTTGAGATTGGTGGGTCGAGAATTTCCCTATATTTGCCTTCATTTGGACTATAGGGACATAGCCCGTGTTGTAAGGTAGGTTATATGTGCTTTTTAATGACAGGAGACCACATTTCATTCCTCTTTGTCATATCCTGTCCCTGAGCCCTTAGCACAGAACCTGGTTAGCATTCCACAAACGTCAGTTGGAATAAAACGAAGTAATTTTTCTGTCAACATATCCACCATTGGGAGAGGTGAAAAATTGAGAAAATGAATAGAATGTGTTTAACTTATTTTCACACTCGTTTTATTGAAGCTCTCTGTAAAAATAAACTCATGTGGATGGTAATTGATTGAGTGCTAATCTCTAAGTAGCAGAGTGTTAAAGTAGATAAGTGCCTCCTACTGTGGAGAAACGGGCAGAGTCTGAACCGCCGAGGTGTTTATTTAACACTGGGAAACATTTATTACTCTACACTTGCTTCCATTCACACACGGCATCTATCATTCCAGATGTGCCACGTCTAAACTAGACGTGGTTTGAAAAATGCAGTAATCCCTGTATCAGGTGAATTTCCAAGAGAAATAATTTTTCCTTTTTATTTATTGCCTGTTTCTTCAGCCTCTTTTCCTTGTCAAATAAAGCTGAAGTTGTAATTTGACTTAGTGTATTTGACTTACATGATAATGCTTATGTTAATTTTTGTGTATTTTTCTCAATTAAAAACAGCTTACAATTAAACTTTGAATATCTCCAAATAAAACTTGAACTTGGGGTCTAATTAACAGTGAGACATCAGCAGCTTTCCCTGCACATTGGTCTGACTCGTCCTTCCCACTTCATCGATTCCAACTTTGTCTTAGGTGGCCAGTTTGGGGAAGGAGCATGGCTTCCAGGAGGGCGTGGCTTTGGAGTCTGATGAACCTGGCTTGAGTCCTACTTCACCAGTTACTACCTGAGTGACCTTGAGGAAGTTATATGACTTCTCTCTGTTTAGTTTCCTCATCTGAAAAATCAGGAATAATGATGCCTACTCAGAATAAGATGAAATCCAAAAACTAAATTCGATACCAGGAAGAGAGCAGGTGCTCAATGAAAACCCCTCCCCCTACAGGTATTACATACAAGGCACATGTGTGCGTGAAAGCAAGGACACTCGTGCATTCTTGTCCTGCTCCTTCTGACCTGGAACCTGCCATACAGTGGCAATAAAGTTCAAGCCACAAACCGCATGGGAACTCAATTCGAGCAGATCACAGCCTGCTGCAGGCATTCTGAGCCAGGCACAGGTCATCGGAGAGGAGGGATCTTGATCAGGCTCACTCGGGAGGTGGGTGTTTTATAGACCTTTGCTGTGTGCTCTGTATGTTGTCCCTTCACTGGAAGGCCCTGCCCTGCACATGTGCATGGTCTTCCTTGGCACCCCTGCTTGGATGTCCCCATGGCGGACGTCCCCATGGCAGGGTCGGCTCCTACCATTGTGACACACCCTCTGTCCACACACACCTCTTCCTGGCCTCCGGATTTTGTTTACGGAAACTCAAACTTAACAAAGTCAGCAACTTGTTTACTGCTGTGTCCCTTGAGCCTGGGCAAGGCAGGGGCTTAGTAAATAAATGTTTGTTGAAAGAGTGGATGCATGGAGAAGACACACTTAAGGCTGTTTTGATTGTTTCCCCTCAATCCTCTGTTTTTTATTAGAGGCTGATCTTTCCAACCTCACTTTCGCCAGTTGTGGTTCCACTTAGAGACAAGGCTTGGTGGTTAGGGAAAGAGTTCCAACTTTATATTTCAAGTAAAGCTTAGCCAGTAGTTACTTTTGGTCTTTTGGAGATGTATCAAAAATTCCAGATGGATTAAAGAATTAAATATAAAAACATGAAAAAGGAGAAGACAGGAAGTGGAGATTTAGCCATGCTTTTCTTTTTTTTTTGGGTGGTACTTGGGCCTCTCACTGTTGTGGCCTCTCCCGTTGTGGAGCACAGGCTCCGGACGCGCAGGCTCAGTGGCCATGGCTCACGGGCCCAGCTGCTTCGCGGCATGTGGGATCCTCCCGGACCGGGGCACGAACCCATGTCCACTGCATCAGCAGGCGGACTCTCAACCACTGCGCCACCAGGGAAGCCCATTAGCCATGCTTTTGGTGAGATAAGAATTCATAAGTTTAAGGGCAATGAGTGAGATTTTTATGTAAACTTTTAAAGACTTTAGATATTTAATGAAAATATTTAAAATAATTAATAAATTAAGAAAAACCCAGGCCCCCAAAATAAATGACAACCAGCTAAGAACTGGGATTTCCAGAAAAAAAAAAGACCACCCTGATATACAATGGAATACTACTCAGCCATAAAAAAGAATGAAATAATACAATTTGCAATAACATGGATGCAACTAGAGATTATCATATTAAGTGAAGTAAGTCAGAAAGAAAAAGACAAATACCATATGATATCACTTACATGTGGAGTCTAAAATATGGCACAAATGAACCTATCTAGGAAACAGAAACAGACTCACAGACATAGAGAACAGACTTGTGGTTGCCAAGGGAGAGGGGACTGGGGGAGGGAAGGAATGAGAGTTTGGGATTAGCAGATGCAAAGTATTATATATAGAACGGATAAACAAGGTCCTACTGTATAGCAGTATATATAGGGAACTATATTCAATATCCTGTGATAAACCATAATGGAAAAGAATATTAAAAAAAATGTATGTGTATAGCTGAGTCACTTTGCTGTACAGCAGAGACTGGCACAACATTGTAAATCAACTATAGTTCAGTAAAAAATTAAATTAAAAAAACAAACAGGCCCACTCTACTTTGACCAGGGGAACTTGAACTTGTATGAAGCAACCAGAAGGTGGGCCCCTGAGATGCCAGTGTGGGGTGGGAGCTCTGAGAAGCCAGGGCGCCCCAGGAAGTTCTGGGTGGGCGAGCAAAGGAGGGTTGATGCTGGGGCTTTGGCGCTACGGCTCATTGTTTTTCCAAGGCCTCACCCAGGCTGGCTGGCCTCCCTCAAGTACACACAGATAAAAGTACAAACAACGTGAATCATTGCCGGCTTCTGCGGAACAGGGCTAGAGTGATGAGAGGGCATAGTAAGGAGATGGCGGTTCTCTGTATTTCTCCCACCCCACCTCTGCCTTCTGTCTTCCAGTCTCCAGCTTTGGGATAGGGTGGGACAGGAAGAAAAGTTAAAGAAAGGGAAGGAGAAAATATCTCGAGGATTGTTCATTGTCCCATTCTGGAGTACCGCTGAAGCACCAGTTTGGAACTGGAATACCTCCTGTGCCTGGGGTATGAAATGGCAGTTTGGAACAAGAGGTAAACCATCCTGGATGAGGCTTTACGTGAAGTCCCATATTAGTGTGAAGACTTTTTAAAACATCGCTTGGGTCATTTGTAGAGACGTGGATTGATCTAGAGACTGTCATACAGAGGGAAGTAAGTCAGAAAGAGAAAAACAAATATCGTATATTAACGCATATATGTGGAACCTAGAAAAATGGTACAGATGAACCGGTTTGCAGGGCAGAAATTGAGACACAGATGTAGAGAACAAACGTATAGACACCAAGGGGGGAAAGTGCGGGGGTGGTGGTAGTGGTGTGATGAATTGGGAGATTGGGATTGACGTGTATACACCAATATGTATAAAATGGCCAAGTGACCTCACTTGGCATGGTTTGTGAGGACGCGGTTCCCACATGGATGAATTTCAGTTAACATGGTACCATGCAAAGTGGAAATGGCCTATATTAATAAATTAATAAATTTAAGGTAATCAAAGTATGATACCACCAGGAAAAAGTGCATGGGGTGTGTCTGCATGCGTGCGTGTGTATGTGTGTCTGCGTGCGTGTGTGTGTGTGTGTGTGGTTTCACGTCCTAATAAGTCTGAGCTCCTTTGCACTGGTTTTCTGATTTCAAAATACATTAGCCATTTCATGCTCTGGCTCATACCCACCTCATAACTAGAGGTGAGGCAACATGATCCCTAGATGTGGTTTTCTCTTAACTAGGTGATTATTGGTGGTGGGTGCTATTTGGGCATTCATGTATTTTTTTCCTTCTGTTTTTGTTTTTGTTGCCCTGGAGACTGTATTACGGTGCCTGATGATATACTTCCTAGAGCGGGTTATGTTTTAATGCTTTTTCAGTGTGTTAATTGGGTCTGGAGTGTTTCAAAGGACTACTATTGGTATAGTATATGTTATTTATGTCTTTCCGACCCATAGAAGCCATGGTATTTTCTTGTAATCTGAGACAGATTGTATTTTAGAAAGTCTCACCTAAGATTATTGCCATTTGTACGTCTTTTAAAACTAAAGCCATCCACAACCTAGATGCCAGAAGTGCTTTGTCACTTCACAGCACCGTCTAACACTGCAGGAGTCCCACCAGGATGTTCTGGCCTGCCTTTTCCTCCATGTGAGTAACTCAGAATAGAATAGTGGTTTCCAACCAGATTAACCCATACTTCTCTTTTTTTCTTTAACAGCTTTTTTTTTGAGATACAATTTACATCCTATACAATTCAACACTTGAAGTGTACAATTAATTCAGTGGGTTTTCATATATTCACACTTGTGCAACCATCACTACAGTCAAATGTACAGCATTTTCATCACCCTGGAGAGAAACCCTGCACCCATTAGCAGTCACTCCTTCCCCCCCGACATCCCGTGTCCCCTGCCCCCTCCCCCCAACCCCTATTCTAGCCCTAAGCAACCACTATCTACTTTTTTACCTCTTTAGATTTGCCTAATCTGGACGTTTCACATAAATGGAATCATATAATGTGGCCTTTTTTTGTCTGGTTTCTCTCACTTAGTATAAGTGAAAGGTTCCTTCATGTTGTGCCATGTCCATACCTCTTTTTATAACAAATATTTTGTAATGCCATCTTTTCTTTTTTTTTTGCGGTACGCGGGCCTCTCACCGCTGTGGCCTCTCCTGTTGTGGAGCACAGGCTCCGGACGCGCAGGCTCAGTGGCCATGGCTCACGGGCCCAGCCGCTCCGCGGCATGTGGGATCCTCCCAGACCAGGGCACGAACCCATGTCCCCTGCATCGTCAGGCAGACTCTCAACCACTGCGCCACCAGGGAAGCCCTGTAATGCCATCTTTAACCTCTTGAAGTTAAATTCATAGACTATATAAGCAAGCTTCAGATGTAGTTTAAAGAAATCAATATAATATTCCAAGCATAATAAAAAGGAGAAATAAAAAGAAAGTAAAGCAAAATATTATGCATCTTAATATGTGTTCATATCTGACTGTTCAGGAAAACATGAAGTATTTATTTACATTACAAATTCTTTTTTTAAGATTTTTTTTTTGTTTTGATGTGGACCATTTTTAAAGTCTTCATTGAATTTGTTACAATATTGCTTCTGTTTTATGTTTTGGTTTTTTGGCTGCAAGGCATGTGGGATCTTAGCTCCCCGACCAGGGATCGAACCTCCGCCCCCTGCATTGGAAGGCGAAGTCTTAACCACGGGGCCGCCAGGGAAGTCCCCATATGAAGTATTTAGATGTTTGTACCTGTACGTGAATATGATGGCTGCTGGATAGACTAATAAAGATGTGTTGCATTGGATAATTCAGACAGCATGAGTGCTGTTGCCTTGGATGACACGATTTTTGATAATGGGAAACAGCTATGTACTTTGTTTGTACTTTACCCATCCTCTGTTGATTTACACGGCAGTAACCTCCTTGGAATAATAAAACTGTACAGAAAGTGCTTTTTGTTTTTATGTAAAAATAAAATTAGGTTCTCATGTCCGATAATTATGAACAGGTTTCACATCTACATGAGTGACCAGAGGGACATTAAAAATTTGTTTCAGTGGGTGGGAGAGTGGTTGCTCATTGTAGGACAGCATGAGGGGCCCTCTGAGAGCTAAGTTCTAGTCATCGTGACAAGCAAAAAAAAAAAAAAAAGTTCTGAGATGTCCCCTGCGGGCAGTCCTGCACCCGTAGATGACCTCTTCTCTGGGGTCTACCTTGTGACATTGGCTTCATCGATGCAATATCTCTTACGAAGCTTTCTTTTCCCTCCTTGAACTGTTCAAATTATTGGCCGTATTCTCATAGACAGGAAGGAAGCTGGTACCTTCTTCATGCATGGGGAGAAAGGGCTACTCTTGGTCTGATTTTCTGCGCCCACCCCGACCCTGCAATCCCCTACGCCCCAAGATCCTGCTTAAGTTCCGCTTCTGTTCTGAGATGTTGCGTTGTCCGAGCGATCCCAAGACGTCACTGCTTCTGCAGACCTCTGAGGCTGTTTTTTTTTTACTGTCATCAGTGTTTGACATTACCCTTTGTTACCCCTATGGAAGGTTTTTACATCCTGGGCTGTGCTACAGTTAGACCCAAGGAGGGTAAGAGATATTCCTTTTTTTGTCGTGTGGGAGGGAGGCAGGCATTTCAGGGGAGGTTTAAATGTAGAGCTTGTGTGTGCCCAGACCTCCAAGCCCATTGTGAAATAGACGTGTCTTAGGAAAGAACGCATATGGAAAGTTGAAGCTCTGGGGATTTTTTTCTCTTAGAACTGTTCGTGCTTACATGCCCTCTTGGAAAGATCTTTTGCCCTAGTTAGAAGATGGCTGTATTTTAGGACATTTTCAATTCTCATTAACCATGAGAATCGTGCAGCGATGGTGTGCACTGTGTCCTAGAGAGCCAGAGAATGTTTAAGAAAGTTGTGCTTGCGTTTGAAAGTTAGAGAATTCGTGCTTTTCCTCTCTTCCTTTCTTTCCCAGAAGTTATTTAAGGCAGTTTATAAGTATGCTCTCAGTGTATGCAATAGAATCTATCAGATTCTGAATTAAAATTGGGAGGGACAAAAGGAGAAGCAATGGTAGAGATAGAGTGGTTGGGGAAAATATTGAAAACGGTGGTAGGAATGAATAAAAATGATGCACAAAATAAAGACTTAGATGTCTGTAACTGAGGTTGGCCCCTTTGTAGAAGGCACTTGTGTACCAGGACTTGGATGGGGTCTCAAGGCCACAGGGGATGACTTAAGAAACGGGTTGTAGAGGGAAACTTAACCAGCTGAAGTTCAGGTCCCCCATCCGTCTGGTACTTGTTAGAGAGGTGTCCCTGGCACTATGTTGGAAGGAAGTGCATATATGTCCTGGGGAAGGACTCTGTTTCCCTCTTGCTTACTGTGTAAAGACAAGTGAAAGCTCTTGTCAGTGGGACAGCAGATGACTTGGCACCGAGCAGCAGGACCGGGGTTATGGCTATTTACAGATGTTGTCTCAGGCACACAGGAGGCTGGGGGTGGCCCTTTCTACCAGGAGAGGAGTCCTCTGGTTTCAGAGGAAGCTGAGAGAAGGGATGAATCCCCCGTCCCATGTGAACTTGTAGCCCAGATAATCCAAAGGAACTCATGGGTAATTTTCTGATAACCCTATTTGTCACAGTCATAAAGTTTTTCCTTAAAATGACTAACAGAGGGCTTCCCTGGTGGCGCAGTGGTTGAGAGTCCGCCTGCCGATGCAGGGGACATGGGTTCGTGCCCCGGTCCTGGAAGATCCCACATGACGCAGAGTGGTTGGGCCCGTGAGCCATGGCCGCTGAGCCTGCGCGTCCGGAGCCTGTGCTCCGCAACGGGAGAGGCCACAACAGTGAGAGGCCCACGTACAGCAAAAAAAAAAAGACTAACAGCAAAGGGTGAAATCTGCTCTGCTGAACTAGTTGCAGATGAAAAATGGAAACACTTAGAGAAAATAGAATTATTCTTCTGATCTTCATAAAAGAATGCTGTGTGAGGGTGAACAGCAGCCCCAGGAGCATCTTCACTTAGGAGCGCCGACAAGTTTCCTGGGCTGGCGCTGTAGTATAATATATACTGTTAGCTTCAGAAACTCTTCGAAATTCACCTAGGAATCAATGCCAAAAAATGTGGTGAATCTAGTTTTACCTTTTCTACTTTTTAATTTTTCACATACATGTTCCTGAAATGTAGAAGGCTCTTAATCTAATTGTTGAAATATCTTGCTTTACTCCGTAGCAGGTTTTCTTTTACGGAGGGTGGGGGTGAGGTGTGGTACAAAAAGGCTTTTGCTAAGAGAAAATACAGCCAGTTTCGGGGCACCTGGTTCCCAGCCCACCCATCACCCCCTGGCCATAGGACTGTACCCCTCCGTCCCCGCACATGCCCTCTGGGAAAAGAGCAGTGGGGGACCTGCCGACCCCCGGATGTGCTGGGAGGGGTGTCCTGAGAAGTCACCTTCTGCCCATTGCCCTGATTCCTGGCCAGCCTGGGGAATCTGACCACCCCACGCTGGGGGACTCCTCATTGGAGTTGGGGGTGAAGGGATATAGAAAACACAGTAAGAACATTGGAGGGCGAGCATCCAACCACGACTTTCATAGTTGTTGACCAATGGCGCCCTGCTGTTCCCCAGTCCCCAAATCTCCAGAGGTGGCTACAGACACAACCCACCCCAAGGGCATCTGTCCCTTTTCTGTGCCCTTCCATGAGGAAGGGAGCTGGGAGGACCCGGGACCTAAAGGCTCAGGGTGCTGAGGAGAGGCATGCGCACGTGTCCCCTCTCTTGTGCAGCGTGGACCTTCCCAAGTTCATGCTCAGTCTCTGGGAGGGGGCTTCCTGGGTCGCCCCTGCAAGCCTGGGGAGGGTCAGGAGTGCTGAGGTTCAGGATGGAGGGCAGTCTCCTCTATTTTCCCCAACTCCTCGGCTAGGGCAGGGTTTCTGCAGCACAGAGCCTCCACCTGTGCTACAGTCTGCTAAATGCTAAAGGGAAGGTCCCACGGAGGGGTGAGCTGACCTGGGTCTCCACTGCATCATCCTTTTGCCCACTCTTTTCTCCAAGTCCCTTCATTGCCCTGAGAGAGAATACATAGGTATTGAAATGTACACGGGAATGTTAAGGTGCAAATCCACATCTGACTCACTTTTTACCTTTTTTTTTTTTTTTTTTTTTGCGGCACGCAGGTCTGTCACTGCTGGCCTCTCCCGCCGCGGAGCACGGGCTCCGGACGCGCAGGCTCAGCGGCCATGGCTCACGGGCCCAGCCGCTCCACGGCATGTGGGATCTTCCCGGAGCGGGGCATGAACCCGTCTCCTCTGCATCGGCAGGCGGACTCTCAACCACTGCGCCACCAGGGAAGCCCATGACTCACTTTGTAATATATTTATAGGAAGAAACAAGTTAAGCCTCTAACAGTGATGCTACAGGAGACCTGCTGCCTCCATATAAATATTTTCTGAAAAGTAGTGGGAACTTGACCAACTTCCCCATTTTCTTCCCATCTCTGGTCTCCCCACCTCATCTCTCCCACTAGACCCATTTTAGGGATGGGTGTTGAGCATGAAGAGAAGAAAGTGAAAGGAACAGAATTTAGGTGCAAAACCGTGTGACATGTACTGGGAAAGAAAGAGTTGAAACAAGGTAGCTTTTTCACAGGGAAAGCAAACTTCAGGGCTGCGGACATTTTGCATCAAAGCCATCTCTCCCTGAGTTTTAATTTTTACTCTGTGTCAGAAACTACTGAGTTTTTTACATGTCAAGACTTAGGTGACTTGAGCAGAGAAGAAATGTGTTGGAGGCTGATGTTGGGTAACTCAGAGAATTAAGGAGAAGGTCGGAGGATGGAGCTGGGAAAGCTAGTTAGAGAGTGAAGGCAGGCAGAGCCAGGTGGAGTCTCAGGTAGAGTCTGGGGAGACGCTGCTGGGCACCCCCCACCCCCCACTCCCCGTGGGCGCGGGGTTCTAGCCTGTTGGTCTGGGCAAGTCTCTGGCCTCCTCCCACCCAGGTGCTCCCAGGGGTTCCATCTCCACCCACTGGAAGGAGGTGCAGAGACTTGGCCAAAAGCTGCCAAACTCCTTCTTTTCTGTTGGACCCTGATGAGATTCTGATTATGTTTAATGAGTAGAAAAAGGAACCAAATTTAACCGAGTTTTAAAACTTTTTGAAATAAGTAAAACTTACGTGAACACGCACATATGTTCCTGTATGATCTCTTTATAAACAATGTACACGTCAGCCTATTGGCACATAATTATTGATTAATTGGTCTCAGACAAAAAGGTCTTTTCCAGGTATGTTACTGAGAGCCTGTGGTTCTCTACGTGGGTATTATCCTCCCCAAACTGGGCGCATAACAAACTACTTTATAGTCCCAACATTTTCTGGGTCATTGTTAGAATAACATCGCTTAAATGGAATTTATTCACAGTGTTGTTCTATCAATATATGCTTTATTATTTTAGGATTAAATTTCCACGTATAACAAGAATGTAGTTATTGTCTTCAGAGGGATTTTATTATTACCATTCTAGAATGGGCCTTTTATTCCTTCACCATCTCCATTTTCTCCTTCATTAACTAAGAAGCAAATTAGACTTGCATTTAGCCGATGTCTGCCAAATGTTATTTTTAGAAGCCTTCTCACTTCTTTCTCACTCCCTCGGGATTTCTTCTTTCTTTCCTTAACTGTGTTTTGCCCTCTCAATCATTGCAATCAAAATCAGTGCTCTCCCAATATTAGTTCAATATGTAAAACCTATTGTTTATTTGCTTTTGGCCTCGGAAAGGCCTTGCTAGCCTAACAATCCAAGGAAAAATGCTCAAAGAAAAAGATAGGTTTCTGTAGAGTAATAAATTTCGGTATGTCAAGAAACACTGAAATAGTCAGGTGACCAAGGGAGAAAAAATATTTGGAACAATAAATAGGAATCAAAGGGTTAATATTTTCAATACACAAAAAGTTTTACGTTGAAAAATGGGTAAAGGAAGTGAGCAGTCCATTCCCAAAGCAGTCAGGTGACCAGTAAAAGTGTGGGAAAACATCTGAATATCATTATTAATAAAAGTGGGAATATATATAATTTTTTGCACCCTAAATTGTGAGCAAAGGTGTGGGTTAAAGGGTATTCTCACACTGCTGGCGCAGAATTAATACAACCTTTCTGGCGTGAACTGTGTGACACATGCTTTAAAATGTGCATCTATTTTGATATGATCATTCAGTTTGTAGGAATTTGAACCAAGAAGACACAGTGGGCACAAAGATATGTATATCTGCATGTTCACTGCTCCACTGTGTAAAATACAGAAAAACAGAGACTGTTTCAGTGCCTAATAATAGAAAGTTAAATTTTATATCCATTTGATTAACTGTACAGTTGTTAGAACTATTTGTATATCTATGAAAAACAATAAACCCCATAAAAACAGATGAAAAAACAATACCCCGAGTATGACCCAATTTTTGTTTTAAAAAAGTAAAGAAATCAGCTTTGTGCGTATGTTGAAAGAAGGCGAGAAAAGTTTACCAGAATATATTCAAGGCAGTGCTCTGTGGGGAATGGAATTACAGGAGGACTCCCACCCCACCCCAGCCCCACCTTGTGATTTTTCTGAATTTTAAAGAATTTCTTCTGTGAATATGTATCGCTGCTGTCAACAGGATGAAAAAACAAATCCTACTGAAAGAACTAGAGTGTCAATGTTTTAGGCATATGGAATATTAGGAAGAGGATTCTCTTTATGCTGGTTTTTTCTTTCCAGCTCAGTGACGTTCCAATTCTTTGGAGTTTCAAGCCAAAGGTTATTTTGGTTTTACAATTTACCATGTGCAATATTTTAAATAAAAATTACTTTTGAGACATTAAAAAACTGAGGTACTTTGGTTATCAGTTACTTAGCTTAATATGCGATTCTGGCAAATTGAGACCCATTAGTAGGATAGTGAATAAGATGCTGTTTATACTTACCATAAGAAAGTATAAATAAATATATATATATGAAGTGATAGTGGTGTTTACTGTTAATGCTTACTGTAACTTTCTGTGCTGATGTTGTTAGCACGATGAAATTCCTTTTAAATGATTCATAGCAATGAGTTTCTACTAGATCTTGATTTCAGTGTGCTGCGATGATACCAGCTCTTATTTCTTTATTGGTCACTTTTTATACTGTGTCCTATGCTAAACCCTTGAGTTTTTAGAAAAAGGAAATTTTGCCCTCCAAACTTTTATTTTGATATTAAAAAGATTTTCAGCATCTGGTGCTGTTTGTATATGATGAGCCCCAGGTAGTTTTTCTTAAGGTTTCTGCCTGAAGTTTTTCAGTCATAAAACGACGGTCATTTGTTGCACATGAGAAAAATACAATCGTTTTATATTGTGGCAGTGGTGGTGTTCCCAACCTCACTATTTACAAAAGGGAGATTTTAAAATTAGTTTAAGCTGGCTAGTTGAAACAGTGAGCCAAATGAATTAGATTTTTGTGTTTTTGAAAAGGCTGCAAAGATTGCGAGAGCTGTTCTTATAATGGCCTTTTGAAAATCCCCTTGCGTGCTGGACGAGGGATGAGCGGACAGCTCTAGATCTGGCATTGTTGGACCAGTCGAGCAAAGACGGGTTTATTGACAGGAATGTTGCTGAAGAACCACATGAGTTGAGCTGTTTGCTTTCAGATTTAGCCGTTGTTTAGACAAGCAGAACTCTTTATTCTTGCTCAGACCTGAGTGAGCTGAGCCTCAAGGTTGAAAAGTAAAAAGGGAACCTAAGAAAGAGTTCTTTCTCAACTTAGATTTCTGGGTGTTATATTGACTTTCCTTCAGAATTTTCTTCGTTCTTTGTATTATTTCTTCCATCCTGCTCCCAAAAGGATTTCTTTTCTTAGAACTTAAGTGCATACTTTCATTATCCACTCTCTTTTTTGTTTTACTAAAAAACAAAGCAAGGACAACATCAACAGCTCAAAAACTGAATAGACCTTCCCCCAAATAAACAAACAAATAGAAACTCAAGAGAACTGTGTCTCCCCGGACCCCCTCCTTAGGAACACAGCTCAAAGCCCCTAGGAGTGTCTTGGTGGAGAGCCTGCAGGTCTCAGTGGAAGGTCAGAAACTCAGCATTTACTGACTGCCTGCTATGTGTCAACATTTAACGCTTTGGAAGGTGGCAGTATTCCCATTTTATAGATGAGGAAACAAACCTTGAGGTCCCTCAGCTAGAAAGTACAGAATTTGAATTTGAACCTAGGTCTGCCTAAGCTTGCTTTTTTTGGTCTGTCTCTCTCTCTATATATAAAGAGAATAAAACAGTGGTGTGGGCCACCAAAAAATTTGCCATCTCTCTGAGCTCATGGGATAGAAGGTAGGTCAGGTTTATTTCTTATTCCCATCAAAGCAGGCTATTTGGGGCTTCTTGGACATTTATATCTACTTAGTGACCCTAAAAATCAAGCTATTAAACTTTCAGCTTAAAAAAAAAATCACCTGTTAATGTTTGGGGTGGAAACCCTGCCTGTTCGCTGACCTTGCACCTTCCTCTGAGTCTCACTCCACCCCGTGCCAGCCTTTGAGCAGGAAACGAGCCTTGGTGTTTGAAGCACTGCCTAGAATTTCCTGGGAGGGCCTTCCTCATATTAGCTCTGACTGGTGTGAGCTTTTCTTCCCGAGGGACAATTAAGGGTGGTGAAGATGCCTACAGTAGAAATAGCAAATTCTCCTGGTCGCAATGTCAGCGACGCTCAGACCACTGTTAAATCACAGATCATAGTACTGACCCTTCTGGAGGTGATGCTCGCCCTTGTTCATTCTGGTTATTGGTTGCCTCCCTGGGAACCTGCAGCAGTGTGGACCCCCTTTGCAGGGAGCCGAGCAGCAGGCGGTGAGGGTGGAGGGGGAGGTGGGGGACACCCAACGGGTCATCATGAAAGAAGAGGTGTGCAGTTAGTGCCTTGAACAGAAAGTTTGTTGCAAGTTTTAAAAAACATCACAATCAAAATGGGCAAAAGTTGTTATTAAACCCATTTCCTGTGTTTAAAAAAAAAATCGTGGTTGAAGAAAATAGAAGCATAAAAAATCAAGTCCATGTAAGCTTGAAAAGAAACCTGCAGTGGTGGATTTTCACATCGGCCTTAATTGGCCCAATTGACCTTCTCTGCTGTATTTACAATTGCCTTAAAATTGTAAGCAGATGTTTGAAACCCCTTCTTTAATAGGTCTGCAACATCTGTTTCGCCAACGCTGCTGCCCACCAAAGCAGTCGTAATTAGGGAGCACCTAATGCATACATCTTTCCTTATGGACCCAATCGATCGGATTTCTCCCTGAGGTATTAAAGTCAACCCTTATTCTTGCTTTTATTTGAATACACTTTGTATTATATTTTCTTACACAGAAGAGCAGTATGCCAGCCCCGTTAAAACAAAAAACAAAAAAAACAAAACTAAGAACTAGTTATCCTCCATAATGAATTTTTAAAATTGTGTCTATATAGTTACTAGTAATGGGTGGAAAATGTTTGAGCGTATAATTGTAAACCCTTGAAAATGTATGAAAGCTTTGGTCCTTTCCTGCTGCTTTTGTGTTCTCCAATGGGTGTTTCCTGCAAAACCAGCAAAGTGAAATGTGGCAATCTTAAAAGCTGGGAAGGAGCATTATTTATTTTATTTTATTTTTTAATTAATAGCCTTCAATCCTTAGAGCAGCTTTAGGTTTATAGAAACATTGAGTAGAAGATACAGAGTTCCCATAAAATTCCTTCTCCCTCTCCTCCCTGTGTCCTAGTTCTCCTGTGATTCACATCGTGGTGTGCTGCGTTTGTTACAGCTGATGAACCTGTATCGATTGATACATTATTGTAGTTACAAGTGCATCATTTACATTAGGGTTCACCCTTTGTGTTGTACATTCTGTGGGTTTGGACAAATCTCTCATGACGTGTATCTACCATCTTACAGTATCTTACAGAATAGTTTCATTGCCTTAAAAAAATCCCCTGTGTTCCACTGATGGGAGGGAGTATCACTGACTGAAATATTCTTTTATGATGATATGTTTACTTTAAAAAGAAATTATTTCTCATATATAATGGTCCAGAGAAATAGTCATTTTGATGTCTTAAAATGGAATGTACAAAATTTCAGAGAACAATTTTTTTATGTGCTTTATTTTTAAAATAATATTTCAGATAGCTTATAAATTTTCCTAAGGTTGATATGGTATGATGTACACCTAATAATTAGAAAATCCTATAAATTGCTAACATTCATTTCAGTTGCTTACAAATAAATGATTCTTTTAAGGATTAATTTCTTTAAAATTGTATCTTTAATGTGGACACTTATTTTAAATGACTTGCGTGAGGTAAGATATGTTTAATGCAAAGAGTTGGATGTCAGTAACTTCATTTCAGCCCTCTTTCCTGAGGTGTGTGTTTTACCTGAAGATTCCTCCCGTATAGATGATAGCCAAAGTCTAGAAGAGAAGAACTACGCCAGGGAAAAGCACCCAGTTTCAAACATGTGAAAAGCGACAGAGAAATGCCAGCCTTAGCACTGAGTGAAGAAATCATGGGTGGGAGAGGGAGTTGCATCTGACCCATGTACCCTCTTGACAAGTGGCTAGGCTGATATAGGTCTGTGCCCTTCAGGGCCAGGGATTAGAGTGTTTGGGCTGTCCTGGGTACATAGCCCTGGGCAGGGCACAGACTTCTTGTTTTTGTCAGCAGTAGAGGTAGATTTTTTTTTTTTAAGTTTTAGTGAAGTGTAATATGTATACAGGAAAGTGTATATATCCTAAGGGTGCAGCATTTGAATTTTTACAGATTAAACTAGTGCATGTAAGCAGATCAAGAAATACAGCCATCTTGTACCCCAGAGGCACCTATTATGGTCCCTTCTGGTCACTGTCCTCCTCTGAGAGGCACTGTCCTGACTTCTAGCACCATCTCAGTTTTGCCTGTTATTGTACTTGATAGAGATGGAAACATACACGATGGACTCTTTTGTGTCCATCCGCATCACTGCATGGGTTAGTTTGTTCATCCTTAATACTCTATCTGATGAATACTCCACAATTTTCTTGTCTGCTCTAGTATTGACAAGCATTCAGGTTGTCTCTGGTTCGGGGCTTTTATGAATAGTGCTGTTATCAATAGTCTGGTTCTTTTGGTGAACATATGTAATCATTTCTATAGAGTATATTCCTAGGAGCCGACTTGCTGTGTTGTAAGGTACGCATATGTCAACCCGAGTAGTTTTTTACTCAGCCTGACAAACTGACTTCCAGCCAGCCGTGTATGAGAGTTCGGGGTCAGCAGACTTTCAAGAACGGCACTCACATTCTTACTTGATGACCCAGTGTTATCAGCAACAAGCACTTCTAGGGTGACTAGCCTAACCTGTAGCTATGGAACAGAGCCCGGGCAGCTGAGGGGCACAACTGACATTTGTAATTGCCCACCCTGGGCCAGCCATTGTGTCTATTGCTTTCACGTGGGTTAGCGCACAAGAACCATAAATTGTATTATCCCCACTTTACAGATGAGAAGACTGCAGCTAAGACGATGTAATTTGCACAAGGTCTTAAAGGCAATAGTAGATTTGGGTCTACTAAAGACAGGCCCCAAACCAGAAGCCTGTGTTCTTAGCTGCCACATTGTATAGCCCTTGCCTTTGTTTTTAGGCACTAAATCCTCTTGATTTCCAAAGCAGCTGCATTCTGTGACTTCTAGATAACGCGATGGAGCCCATTAACTTTATCCTCCTCCATAACATTTTACTGTTACTGTAAATAATCCTAATAGTAAATAATGTACTGATGGTTTGGGACTATTTATTATCAAACTTTAATGAACTCTAGATCTTTACACACATGATAAATTGTTCCTAATATTTGGACAATGGCTTATTTTTTGTTTGTTTTGTTGGTAGATGGAACAGTAACAGCAAAAGCCAACAGCATACACTTTGTTGATGCATTCAATCCATTAAAATTTAAGTATAAGCCAACTGAATGTAAATATTTTTGGCAAAGTAAGAAACACCTTTAATTTATGTCAGTATGATGGAATATAAATAAATGCCTCCCAGACTTTTTTTGTGGTGTGTGGCCATGTCTTTCTTACTGAGATGTAATTCACATACTATAAAATTAACCCTCCTTAAACAGTTTTATCTTTCTGTTGCTTCCCCATCCCTCTCTGAAAATGAAAATCTTAATGGATTTTTAAAAATGAAATTACAAATTTAATCTAAAAGCAATATTGTAATTTAGCCTATATTTCTTTCTCATCATTTAGGAGAGTTATTTTATAATCTCCTCCTATCTTTACCATGATGAGAAGTCACTACTTTTTAAATTTATTTATTTATTTACGGCTGCGTCAGGTCTTAGTTGAGGCATGTGGGATCTTTCGTTGTGGTGCGCAGGCTCAGTAATTGTGGCGCGTGGGCTCTCTAGTTGTGGTGCACAGGCTCAGTAGTTGCAGCGAGCGGGCTTAGTTGCCCTGCAGCATGTGGGATCTTAGTTCCCCGACCAGGGATGGAACCTGTGTCCCCGGCATTGGAAGGCAGATTCTTAACCACTGGACCACTGGGGAAGTCCCACTACTTAGTTTTAATTTTTAAATATATGAGACATTTATCATTTCTGCATATCATAATTTCACTATATGCAATCTAAAAATACTTTAAAGGAAATTATCCATATTAATCAATTATATCTTAATATGCTAAGATTCAGATGAAAAAAATTTTTGATATTAGAATATTGTTCCATGGAGGGTATTTTTCAAGTTTTCATCAATAGTTATGGAAGCAATACTGATTCAACAGTAAAGGTAGACTGAATTTATTTTTAATATCTACCCACTTGTTCTAGAGATAGGTAGTTTTTATATTTGGGACTAGTAATTTTTACCTTAAACCAAATTTAAGTGTTGGACAATGTGCCTACCTCAGTTCTATGATTCTGTAAAGGTTAGTGATGAAATTTATACTAGGGTGAGTAAATCTATAAGATTTTACAGGTTTCTTAAATCAATCCAGGCATACTTTCTCTGTTTATGAGCTATTTAAGATCCATCCTTAACCTTTTACAGTAATGGAGTCTTATTGAAAATGAGAGTTTGTTTCTATTTTGAGTGTTTTTTCCCCCGCTTGAAAACACTTCTAAAGTTGTGCTAGCAAATTACAAGTGGACCATTTATAAGCTAAATAACACTTTTGGTCTTCAGTAGTCTTGGCATTCAGTAAAATAAAGGTTACCTTTACAATTTATCATTCAAGTTAATAAGCGTTTTGAGTTTTACTTGTGTTAATGTAGTTAGGTTGGAAGACACACTTATGTTGCAAAACATCCTTACAGGTCAGTATTTGGGTATGAGGAGCTTCCTTGTATCTTAAAACATTGTGAAAATTTGAAAAACATGCATGTGAGATATTAATAATGAACTGTACCATCTTCCTGTGAACTTTTGACTTAGGTCTTTTCCGTGATGTGTCTATTAATTTCCTTTGCCCACATTTTGAGCATTGTCTTTGAAGATCTTCTATCTTGTCATGCATGTCTTGTCCTCTTAGGCGTTCAGTGGTCCCCCGCTGCCATCTCTTCTCTTACAGTTCTTTCTTCCCTGAGCAGCTACCTATCTCTTCTACCCCCTTTTTAAAAAACTGAAATATAGTTGATTTATAATGTTAGTTTCAGGTTGGAGCATAGTGATTCAATGTTTTTACGGATTATACTCCATTAAAAGTTATTACAAGATAATGGCTACAGTTTCCTGTGCTATATAATATATCTTTGTTGCTTATCTTTTTTATACGTAGTAGTTTGTATCTCTTAATCCCATACCCCTAATTTTCCCCTCTCCCCTTTGGTAACCACTAGTTTGTTTTCTATATCTGTGAGTCTGGTTTTTCTTTTACGTCCTTTTGAGAATTGCACTCTATAATAAAGCTGAAGTGTGGTTGTATTTCTATATAGGAAGAAAAGCAAATTCTCACAAAATAATGGGTCATTAAAATGTGTGTGAGAGAGATTTTAGAGTCGGGCATCTTCCCCACCTGCTTCCTAACATGTGAATCTAAGGAAGATGGTCAACAATTTCAGATTTATTTCTGAAAGAGCCATCTGCCTGTGACTGAAACAAGCTTTCTCCATTTTAATCCATATTTACTAAAGCAATACTGAAAAATGTCTTTCTTTTTTTTTCTTTTTCTTGAAGTGAACATGCTAATTCTGTCCATCAACCTCTTGTGTCTTTTCAACTATGGGTATTTGCACAGTATTGAATATGTGAAGCAATGCCTATGTTCAGTCTTATTTAATATAACTATAGAGACCAAATGCTTAGATTGCTCTAAAGATGTGAAGTTGGTCCCCATTACTGTTTAAGTAATGTTAGAAATGAGAATAGTTTATCTGTGTATCTGGAATGTATTAGTTTCTTGTGGCTGCTGAAACCAATGACCACAAAGTGGGTGGCTGAAAACAATAGAAAATTATTCTCTCACAGTTCTGGAGGCCAGAAGTCCGTCATCAGGGTGTCGGCAGGGCCACGCTTCCTCTGGAGGTTCTGGGGGAGGATCTTTGCATCTTCCAGCCTCTGGTAGTTCGTGGCATTCTATGGCTTGTAGAGTTATCATTCCAGTCTCTGCCTTTGTCTTCATGTGACCTTCTCCTCTGTGTCTGTATCTTCTTCCGTCTGTCTCAAAAGGACATATATCATTGGATTTAGAGCCCGCCCTGGGAATCATACCTCAAGATCTTTAATTACATCTCCAAAGACCCTTTTTCCAAGTAAGAAAACATTCCCAAGGTCTGGGTATCAGGACATGGACATATATTTGCGGGGAGGGAGGACCATGATTAACCCACTACTAAAGGAAGGAAAACTTGCATTACCAAGAAGCTGACAGCAGAAAGGGAGATGGAATATCACTGGCCAGTTTCCTGGGAGGGCGAGGCTTGCATCCTGGCACTGGTGCTCGGAGAACTCAGGCATGTCTTCCACTGCAGCTTTGAAATGAAACTACTGCCTAGGTTACACAAGTCAACTAAAAATGGGATGAAATGACCTAAAAATAGTTCTGAGTAATCTCTGGCTTTAAAATTGGACCAGATTCCCATGTTACTTGAAAAGGGTGGAAAGAAAAACTTGGAAAACTGTCAGCTGCATAAATGGTCATTACCTAAGGATTATTCAGATTTTGGCTTTGTTTCAGGAACCATATCCATTTTGTTTTCAATTTATATTTTGTTGCTGTTCCCTCACCCCGACCCCACACCCCCCAGTGTAAGAGATTGGTTAGCTGCACAGCATGTCAGGGTTTTAACAGGGGCTGGGCTGTACTGAGCCCATGAAGACAAAAGGGGCTTTTTCATTATCGAGCTTGACACAAGGTTCCTGATCGCAGCTGACTCACACATTTCTCTTAAATTATACTTTTATGAAAAACCAACTCTTCCAGTGTGTAAAAATTACCACTCATTTCTTGCCATTTGACCGCTGTGGATCTTACTAATGTTTGCTCTTCTATGGAGTAACATTACTGGGAAAGCATTTTTTTTAAAAGAAAAACAAGTATCATCCCATTTCTGCTGATAATTTTGTGTGTTTGAGAGTAAGGAGTTGTGATACTAGCACCCACTAGATAAGTTAAACATTAATGCCCTCTTGATTAATAGAGTTTTTGTTTTTTTTTGTTTTTTGCTGGGATTTATAATTCAGCCTCAGCCTCTTTCATTCCGTTTGGACTTTTCCTGACGTGGACATGGCCAAGATGCTGTCTTTTGTGTTGTATTTTTAAATGTCTAAAGTTTGTTACAATTTGTATTTGGGTGGATTTTGAGTTACGTACCAGAGGTTTCTATTTACAGAAGAGCCTCAGATTATAAAAATTTGTGTCACATAGTGCACAGTTTTTGTAATGCTTTAGGTCTTCACAAAAGCTTTATTCTTTTCTTTTTATTTTTTATTATTATTATTATTTTTTTTTATGGCTGTGTTGGGTCTTCATTGCTGCGCATGGGCTTTCTCTAGTTGGGGCGAGCGGGGGCTACTCTTCGTTGCAGTACGCGGGCTTCTCTTTGTTGTGGCTTCTCTTGTTGCGGAGCACGGGCTCTAGGCGTGCGGGCTTCAGTAGTTGTCGCACGTGGGCTCAGTAGTTGTGGCTTGCGAGCTCTAGAGTGCAGGCTCAGTAGTTGTGGCGCACAGGCTTAGTTGCTCCGCAGCATGTGGGGTCTTCCCGGACCTGGGCTTGAACCCGTGTCCCCTGCATTGGCAGGCAGATTCTTAACCACTGTGCCACCAGGGAAGCCCACAAAACCTGTATAAATAGCTTTCTGAACAATAAGCATAGCAAATCCCAGTGCTAAGAACTTCAAGGTCCGTCCAGTTTGTGTACGTTTATCACCATTCCACAAACATTTTTGGTATAGTTCCTACTACTTGAGAAAAAAAATGCTTAGCTCATTCCTTAACACTTAATGCCTTTTTTTTTTAGCACCTGGATTTTCACTGAACTAGTAAGCAAAATAGTAATCTTAGCCTCAGGGTGAGCATAGTTCTTGATCCTGTTTTGCAATGGGAGAAGCAGATTAATTTGCCTGGATAGAAGGCTTGCCTGTGGAGAACTGTCAGCCCCTCTGAGCTTGGAGCAGGACTGTGTTCCAGAAAAATCTTGTGATAGTGGCTAGGAGGAGTGGTGGATTGACTTGGGGGTTTTTTGGAGACTGTGTCACTAATCCAAGCAAACCATGAGAATTCAGATAGTGGCATTGGATTAGGAGTCAGGAAGAGGTCATGGGCATATTTGCATGGCATTACTGAGTAAGAAGACTAGTTAGATGTGGGCATGGTCAGCTAGCAGATGAATACAAGCCAGGTGACTTCTGGTTGGTTTAAAAAAAAAATGGGAATCAGCTCTTTGTGGCAGTGACTGAAGCACGAGCGGCACACAGAAAGAGGGCGCCACCTCTGAAGGGATACTTTCGTGTCTAAAACGGACTTGGTACTGATTATTGCTGGCAAAATATGACATCCTTATAGTGGCTAATTAGACCACTCCAGGGGCATGTCTGCCCTTTAACAGCTGATGCAGGGCATGCAGGAACACAGTACTCCTGTGACACCTGATCCCGGCCCTGGATTGGGAGACACGCCCAGGTCCATAAACAGGCGGGAGCAGGGAGCCCTGGCGTAGCCCTGCTGGGGGAGTGGGACCCCAGAGAAAGGAGCACCTCCCCAGGGTCTTGCACTGAGCAGGACAGCACCCGCATTGAGTGGGATATCACCCTGTAGTTCAGAGAGACTGTCTGAACTATATTTGGATTTATGGGCCAGGGAGGGGCCGAGTTATAAAATTACTGCTTCCAGCTGTAATCTAGAGAAATTATGACTTTACAGCTTTGACATATGCTCTGGATTTGATCTTACTGCTAATAAAATATGTTTTCGTTGTCAGTTGGTTTTAATCAAAATTTTGACCCAAAAGGTGATAGCTATGATTGCTGCTTTTGCTGTCTGATTTCTGTGGGATTCATATAGGAGTATTCAGTACTGGAAAGCTTCTTGGCGCCATAAAACTCTTGACATAATATGAAATTAAAGTCTTTGTCACAATTTTTAGGAAAGACAAAACTGTAAGTTGCTTTACTGATAATGTGAGTCAGACGTCTTGAAATCCCCTGGCTTTAAATCTTGGAAGCAATTGCCTGCTCTGTTGGAAATGGCTCCTCCCCGGCCCTTGGGTTCCCTGTGGGGTTCCATAAGGCCAGGGCACTGAGGATGGGTGAGACGAGGCTGAAGAGCTTCATCCAGGTATCGAGGATAGTGGTCTCCTTGGGAAGGCTTGCACTGGACAAGGTGGTGCTTCACTGGTCCTTGGTCCCAGGCAACTCCTGATGGGTGACTACTCTTTTTCAAAGAACCTGTTCTTGTTTCTCAACCTGAAAATTTATCGTTGAACTCAGAACTTAGAAGTATTTGCGGGAAGTCTCTTTATACATAGCCACCGTGTGCTGGACCACCCAAAGCCCTAGGACATACTGGGCCATGCTTGTGCTTAGCCTCGCTCACGATGTTCTCGTGATAGGTCACGCTCGCCCTTGCGTATTCTCACAATTAGTCACTCACGCTCAGTCTGTTTTGTGCTGGGTCGTGCTCGCACTTAGTTGTTCTCACACTCGGTCACTCCTGCAGTGGGTCACTCTCTGACTCTTGGTGCCTCCCATACTTGGGCACACGCATGCTCAGTTGCTGTCTTTTTCCTCTCATATACACCCACTCCCAACTAGAGAAGAAAATTCACTTCTGCATTTGGAATCAGATAACCTCAATGTGAAGAAACTATGTGACTACTAAGTATTAATGAAGAGCCACAATGTGTCCAAAGATAAATACTAAATACCAGCAAATTCTCTTCATTCTGGACAGATCCGTGAAGGAGACTCTTCTCAAAACTTAAGTCCACAGTTTGTGGGCTAATTTTGATCACTACAAATACTATCAAGATGCAATTACTTCAGTTACGTAAAGCTGCAGTAATTTTGGTGTGGGAGTCTTTGGCACCTATACCACTTTCTTTCTTGTTTTGGAATCTTTCCCTTTATTTTATCTGGTTTATCCTTCTGGCTTGGCTAACGCCCCATCCTCTTCTTTTTACTGTAGATATTTCCATATCGTGTCCTGCCTTTTCTGAGTATTAAAATCTCCATATAGAATCAGTGTCCAAGTCAAATATTTTAAGATAAATTTGTTTCAAAAGGCTTGTCAAAAGGCTTCCTATTTTGGGAGGGTTCTATGCACCCTCTGTGTCTCATGGTATCCTCCAGGGGGAGAAAGTTCACTTTTTTTTGCTCTTCCAGAAACTGGAAAATAAAGAGCAAACTCCTGTGCTTACTTTAGTCATCCAACTATTGAAACCAAAAATTGGGTGCTAAGAAGGTGGCTGTAAATCTGGTAATGCTTCACAGTCCTTTCAAGGTTCATGCTTCCATGAGGGCTATCTTTTGAGGGAACATGTTTTTTTTCCTACCTACCTTTGAGGACACATTTTGTTGACTGTTGAGTTAGCATAATCTTCATTTCTTAAATGAGAGAAAGCAATTTAAAGGTAATGTTTTGGGAAACAATGAACAAGGAGTTAGGGAACAACTGTCAGTGTTAGGTTTGAGGCTCTGTAACTTACTGGCTGTGTGAGTTTGGGCAAGTTGCTTAACCTCTCTGTGCCTCATTCTCCTTGTCTGCAAAGCAAAGATAATATATTATGAGTATGAAATGAGCAATGGCTGTAAAGTGCTCGGAACTATGCCTGGCATGCACTAATCTATCTGTGGCCACAGGAATCCTTGTCTAGGCTGCAAGGGAGGTTGGGGAGCTCTAGCCATCACTTACTTTGCTATTTCGTGTTTAACCAACTCTCTTCATACATTAACTGAGTCTGCTGTTAAGGAGAAGAGCTTCGCAGTTGTGTGCTCTATGCTAGATCCTTCATTGGGATTCTCTAGTATGATAGCCTGCCTGCTGGGAGTCCAGTCAAGTTGACAGTAAGGTAAATCCTTGTGTTCTTTTCTTTCCTTCCTCTTCCTCCTCATCAGGTATTTCTTTCACCTTTTGCCCTTTCCTTAGGTTATAGCTCTGAGCGCAACAAAGCCAGACGGCCACTTGCCAAGCAGTGGATTGGACATAGATGAGAGGGGCCGATGCATATGTAGCAGCAGTAACCTGTCTGCCTGGGACTTCCTTGCTTGGCTTTAAAGGACCAGGTCTTCGGTATCTAACTGAGCCTAAATGCCAATTTATGTGCAAGAACACATCTCTTAGGGAACTGCGAGGATTTTTTCCCCCTTCCACTGTGGTGGTAGAAAGGCAGAAAATCTGAGCTGTAAGAGCATGGCTGCATCCTGTATCTTGGGCTGCTTGTCTTGTGTCTAATCAATTATCTTGATGCTGTTAGACGAGGGCAAGTCATTGGGGGAGCATTCCTAGTGAGATTCCTGAGAGTCGATGATTCAGAGACCAGTTCTGGAACAGAATGTAAGAAACTGTATCTTACAAAAGTTTAAAATATATTCCTTCTACCTACTAAGAACATCTAAATCCAAAAAATTCAATACCTAAATATAACATTTTTCAGTTTCCAGACAAAGTAGTTCTTTTGATAAAAGAACTTTATTTCTTCTTCTTCTTTTTTTTTTTAACATCTTTATTGGAGTATAATTGCTTTACCATGGTGTGTTAGTTTCTGCTGTATAACAAAGTGAATCAGCTATACATATACACATATCCCCATATCTCTTCCCTTTTGCGTCTCCCTCCCACCCTCCCTATCCCACCCCTCTAGGTGGTCACAAAGCACTGAGCTGATCTCCCTGTGCTGTGCGGCTGCTTCCCACTAGCTATCTATTTTACATTTGGTAGTGTATATACGTCCACGCCACTCTCTCATTTTGTCCCAGCTCACCCTTCCCCCTCCCCGTGTCCTCAAGTCCATTCTTTAGTAGGTCTGTGTCTTTATTCCCGTCCTGCCCCTAGGTTCTTCATGACCACGTTTTTTTGGATTCCATATATATGTGTTAGCATACGGTATTTGTTTTTCTCTTTCTGACTTACTTCGCTCTGTATGACAGAGTCTAGGTCCATCCACCTCAGAACTTTATTTCTATATGCTGAAATTTTTTTTTTTTTTTGCGGTACACGGGCCTCTCCCTGCTGTGGCCTCTCCCGTTGCGGAGCACAGGCTCCGGACACGCAGGCTCAGCGGCCATGGCTCACGGGCCCAGCCGCTCCGCAGCACGTGGGATCCCCCCAGACCGGGGCACGAACCCGCGTCCCCCACATCGGCAGGCGGACTCCCAACCACTGCGCCACCAGGGAAGCCCTATATGCTGAAAGTTTTGACTTCTTTCCTACCCTTAGGCTGTCCTCAAAGATTTCTATTTCTTCAATTTTCCTTAAAAATTTTCAGTAGAGCTTGTAAAAAGTTTTGAAAAGGAAGTTTTGTAGAACTTGTCATGTGTTCATTTAGCTACTTGAGAATGTTAATTGTAGTTAACTCTGGGTCTCTTATTTGGTATCAGGAAACAATATTCAAGAAAAACTATTGGCACCTCTAGTTTAAGATGGCAATCTGCACACGTGTTCATCTTTTCCCTTCTTGAGCCCCCATTAAAATGACTGTATGAGAGTAAAAGTTAAATATCTACAACATCAAAGAAAGTAAGAGATGGTTATCAGCAGATGATAGTTAAGCCATTTTCTGGAAGATGGAAAACAGATGGAGGAATCATGGCTGGTGCAGCCTAGGGTACACATGGAGCTGTGAAGTTATGGAGGGACACTCAGCAGAATCCTTACAGGCTCTGAACTTAGGCTGTATCTGTCGCGGAGGGCTGAAAACAGGGCCCGGTTACATGCTCAGGTAGTTTTACCCAAGTAAAATATTTATCTTTGAAGCAATTGAGTGACTTTGGGTGATAACTGGCACAGTTAGTGTGGTACTGGTACCTCAAAGAAGCATATGTCTATATATAGATATAGACATATTTTGACAAGAAACACGGAATTTCTGAATCAGAGAACTGACCTTGTGTTACTTGCAGAGCTTCATAGTGCTCACTTCCCATGGGACGATGCAGTAGGAGGCTGATGTTACCCTGTGTATTAGTTTGCCAGGGCTACCATAACAAGGTATCACTGGCTAGGTGGCTTAAGCAACAGAAATTTATTTTCTCACAGTTTCGCAGCCTGGAAGTCTGAGATCAAGGTGTGGGCAGGGCTGGTTCCTTTTTTTTTTTTTTTTTTTTGCAGTACGCGGGCCTCTCACTGCTGCTGGCCTCTCCCGTTGCGGAGCACAGGCTCTGGACGTGCAGGCTCAGCGGCCATGGCTCATGGGCCTAGCCGCTCCGTGGCATGTGGGATCTTCCTGGACCGGGGCACGAACCCGCATCCCCTGCATCGGCAGGCGGACTCTCAACCACTGTGCCACCAGGGAAGCCCATACCATGGCTCTTGATGTTGAAAGGTCTTACATACAGCCAAGCAGAGTGGATTTTAGGTAGATATATCTAGACATAACCTTGCGAAATTCTCTTGGAACCAAGGATAAAGGGAGTATTCTAAAACCTTTAAGAGAGGGATGAATACAGATATCTGCGAGGGAAAGAACACGAGCAGTGTGCTGTATTTCTGAGGGAGGATGATTTTAAGTCTACAGTCGTTTCCACCAAATAATCAATGATTTGGGGACATTACACTGAAAGTCTCAGAAAGATAGCTTTATGAGTGTCTTTTCTTAGGAAGTTACTTGAGGGTACGCTTTGGCCAAATAAGAAAGGAAACCAAGAAAGATGAAAACATGAGATCCAGGAAACAGTGGGTCCAATTTATCGAAGCAGCTAAGGAGGTCCTGAGAAGACAATTAGAAAGGAAGAGCCTAGATTAACCCATTGCAAGTGGAATGAGACAGAACCCTCCAGGAGGAAAACCTCTGGAAGAGAAAGGAAATTGCTAGTGTGTGTACTGTGAGTAAGAGCTCAGTAAAACCTGGACGTAGATACTCGTTTCCTATGGCTTTTATAGTTTTTGAGGCCAGAAGTCTGAACTCAAAGTGTCATCAAGGCAGTGTTCCTTCTGGAGCCTCCAGGGGGAGAACACAGTCTCTTTCAGCTTCTGGTGGTGGCCAACTTCCTTGGCTTGTGGCCTCATCACTCCAGTCTCTGCCTTTATCTTCCTCTGTGTGTGTCTTTTCTTCTTGCTTCTCTTCTAAGGGCACTTGTCTTTGGACCTAGGGCCCACCTGGGTAATCCTGGATGATCTCATCTTAAGATCCTTAATTAAATCTGCAAAGAACCTTTTCCAAAGAAGGCAGGATTCCAGGGATTAGGACATGGGCATGTCTTTTGGACAGGCTGCCATTCAACCTACTATATAACTGTATCTGTTAGAGCAGGAAAAAAAAAAAAGAGTATCTTCTTTATTTTAATACTCGTAATATTCTCCATTGAATGACACAGTGAACCCACTGAGAAGGCAGTGTAATCCCAGCATACTGTTTGGCTCTGTAATAAATAATATCTATACAGTTAGTAATGTAATTCGTGTGTCATTAAGTAAAAGTTGGTATGTATCAACTTTTTGAATGAATCTATAGACAACAGAAGATACAACAGTTGCTGCTGAACTGAGTAGAAGTGTCCTTAGATTGGGTAATGTCATTGGTGGCAGAGGAGAAATGGACTGAAGGGTTGAGTACTGATGCGCTTCTCTCACAAACCGAGCAGCACGACATACTTTCCGGAAGATAAAACCGTCAGTGGGGTTGTTGGTGTGTTACCTGAAGTTTCACGGGCGTTCAGTAGAACTGGCAAAAGAGGCGTAACTACGAAATGGATGAGGGGGGAGTTAGTTAGATCCTCATAGCAGGACGCCAAAGCAGAATGTATAAAGTTGCCAAACCATAAAAACCAGTCAGGGGCTGTTGGAACCAGTTAAATAAGGCAGCTGCATTTTTGAGAGCATTTTTTTGTAGTCGTTGCGGAGCTTGGCTACACCCAAGGGGCTTTTTAATCACACATTTTCTGTGATTAGCAGTATGGTCTGATAATCGCACGTTTGTCTTCCATGAATGTTTCAAAATTTTAAAATAGGCGTATTGTCGTTGTCTGGAAACTAAGTTCCAGAGCAATAATGTTATTACATTTTCTTTTCCAGTAGTTGAGAGTAAAGGAGTGGTCCTGAAAATTATGCTTATGGTGGACCTAAGTAAAAAGGATTTATGCAATCAAATTTACAGATTGTTTTTTATTGATCACAACTTTTATGCTAGGGATCAATTTTAATCTACTTGGCATGGTTAATTGCTTATCCACTTAAAAAATTAACTCCGGTGGATGGAAGAAGCCCTACTAATGTGAATTGTTTTTGCTGTTAGTGAAAATATGGTATTATGTTATATGTTATAATTAGAAAAAAAGAAAAAAAATGCTGAATAAGCCATTACCCCTTTGTAAAAAAAGGAAGAATAAAGGAAAGAAAAGTCCTCCCCTTGAGTGAGTTTTGTCCTGCACATTCTCTGATATTTCCTGGGTGTTGACCCTGCCTACTGTAGCGAAGCATAAGCCGTTCATTCATTCCACAGACTTCTGAGTCCCATCTACCAAGTGCTGAGCTCTTAGGAGATACAAGTAGGAACATTCTTTCAAGAAATTCAGTCTTGCTCGTCATGTTCCACCCCCTTGCTGATATGTTCTATCCTGATTCCTGGTTTTATTCAGTTCCTTCTGAACCTACTGAAGGAACATACAACAAAATAATCCTTTCTCCAATTCTCAGAACATGGAAAACCTGTAAACAGAATACTCATCACTGAGTTTCTTTCTGCCTTCGGAATGATGCGCTTCTCCCTTCTAGCAACACAGTATTTTGCATTTCCCAGTTGAATACACTCATTGAAGAATTCTTGGTGACCTTTAGCACTTTGCTTAAGTTTATGCCTCTTATCCTTTTTTATGCTCAAAACAGACTTCAAGTATATGCTCCTCATGGATTCTGCGAGGCACCTCCATTCCCAACCTGCCACCGGCCATCTGTATTCTCCCCTCGTAGGTGTCCTTAGCGCACCATCCGTTCTGCCTACAGCCCTCCCTACTACTTGTCTACGCCACTGGATCTACTGTTAGAACTCTTTATCCACACACGTGACTCTCCTTTTTCTGCTCTTCTTTATTCCTTCTGCCTGTAAACGTACCCAAATCATAGTTGTACTTATTAAGCCAACACTGGTCCCTCGTTTGTCTCCATTTCCTACCTTTCTCTCATTTGAATATTTGTCCTGTATTCACGCTGAAAACTTTTACTGGGAGGCAGTATAGCAGAATGGATTCCCAGTTCTATTGTTAACTGTGTAAACGTGGACAAGCCTCCTCATTGTAAAATGGGAGTAATGATACGTATTTCATTTGTGGTGTTGTGGAACTTCACCAACAGTGTGTGGCATGGCGTACAACTTGATGTAGCCATCCAGGAAGATGTCACAAAACAGAACATTACTGGTTTACTCAGTATGAGTTGGAGATGGAGGACACACTGTAGGCATGATAGGGTTTGATTCCAGGTCTTCTGAGCAGAAAGGGATGACTGTAGGTAACTGGGTACTTGGGCGATCAGTGAGAGGGCTGGAGACGCTGACTCTGGGCTGACTCCAAGAATGACCTAGGAAAGCCCTTGAAGTGCGCCGCCGATAAGGAAGCAGAAGAGTCAGCGGAGCCACTGGAGCTGCTGACCTTAGGAGTGGCTGAGACCAGAGCTCAGGCCCCCACTGCCTTTGCACCTACTCGCAACACCCAGGAATCATGGGCCTTGGGATACTCGACCTGCCTGTTCCCACCAGGCTGGGGCCTGGACACACAGTGGCCCCGGCAGCAGGAGGGAGGGGGTCTCTGCCTCTCTTCCTTCTTCCAAATTTGTGAGTGCATCTAACTGGCCCACTCATGTCAGTTTCCTCCAAAGCCTTACCTTTAGGGAGTCTGGGAATGCTGTTTCTCTACTTGTCATGATCAGCTCCTCCTTCCTCTTCCAGCTTCTCGCTTCTAGCCCCAGAGTTCATCTTCGCCCCCTCCTGTTGGTCTGTTGCCTCTAGAACCCTCATTTTCATCCTCCACCCTTCTTCTGAGGTAGTTCCTCTGTGAAGTGTCACCGAGATCTTCCAGCCAACTCTGGACCAAATCCAAGCTCCACTTTTTATTTTTAAAGACTCTTCATGTAGGCACCGGAGATCTATCACTTCCTGTGTTTTTTCCTTCGCAGACTTAGCTCCGCTCTTCCTTTCATCTCAGGCTCGACCACTTAATGACTCTTTCATGTGCCTGCTTGCTGTTGCCTTTGTGTCCTCCTGGAAACAGCGTCATCACGTTCCTGGAATGGTCTTTCCTCATCAGCCCACCAAACAGCCTTTGCAGCTCCTGAGACCCCCTCCTAGGGGAAGAGTTCCCATATGAGCACTGGTGTTCTCTTTGTATCACAGTCAGTAAGGACTACATTCCATTTTATATTTTTTTAGTTATATTTTAGTAAATATTTTCCTGCCAAATTATAAACAAACTTGCATGGGGATCCACTTGTTGGTCACTTAAAAAGTTAAAATTGGTGTTTGGCATATGCCTTTGATGTATTGCTATTTGGACAAAACATCCCATCAGCAACGTAGTAGAATGGAAAGTAGAGGAATTAAGAAGAAAAACAGACACCAAATGTTAAAGATCAAGAAGGAAAAATTCACTTATGTGATAATCAGAGAAGCTCTTTCTGTCATGTGCCCAGCCTCTCTTATTGGAAGTATCAACTCCTAGAACATAACAAAAGAATGGAGCAGGGAGATTAAAAGGTTCATCAGGGACTTCCCTGGCAGGCTGCACGGCCAAAATAATAATTTTTTAAAAAAGGCTCACTCATTGGAAAAAGTACTTAAATCATTAGTAGTAAAGGTGATTCTGTATTTTAAATATTGGATTAAAACAACTGAAATTTTTGTAAGCTTGTCAAGAATTATTTCATAAAGTGTGTAGTATAATGCAAAGTCATAGTTTTTGATCGATGTCCCATCGTCACTCTTACGTTAAAATCATAGCTCACAGAATGGAAGTTGGTGGGATTCTTTCATTTTTCCTAATATTTTTATATCACTCTATTCTAACTCCTTGTGCCAGGTGAGAACACATCCTCCCCCTTCCAGGTATTTCCAGTCCTCAGTTGTTTAGAGAAGATGGCCCTCACCACCTCTGCCTTTTGTTCCCTGTCCCCTCCGAGGTGTGGGCTGGCGGCCTGCCAGATTTCTAGTTCTCTCTTCATTGTTTAAAGCCACATCCCATCAGCTGGCATCTATTATCCTTGAAATAGTGCTGATTCCACCTTGCCACTTGTTCCCTGGTAGCTCCTTCCCCAGGGCTGTGCTGTGGCATCACAGAGGTTACACATGCCGTCTGTGGATGACGGTCAGGGTTGCCGATAGCGCTCTCTGTCTCACTAGCTGTGCTTGTAGACTGATGGAATCCTGGGGCTGGGAGGGCCCTGCGGACTCCACAGGATCTAGACCAACACTGGTAGAACCGGAACCACCACCTGCATTTTAATTGAATCAAGAAGTCAAACTGATTTGGAAAATGAATGAAGCTCATCTCCTTCAAAGTCACTTAGTACTGTATATATGCATATGTTTGTACACATACACACAGACCTGCCACATGTGCATGAAAACTAAACCAATCTCAAGAATTGGTTGACACAAAGGCTATCGTTACTTTTAATACAAAACTAAAGGAATTTGAAATCTAGGCAGTATAATGTTCAGAGTTTTATCATGGTTGATTACTTATGATTATGATTTTTTTTTTTAGCCTTAAAACAATAGGGTGATTATCAGAAATAGTCATCTTGGAAGCTTTCCAGGATCAGCAAAATTTCAGAATCATTGAGCTAGACAAGCCTTTAGAGATCCTGGCTGATTAAAATTTTTAAAGTTTCATACTTATTGTACAAACTGTATTGTAATGAAAATAACATAAAAGACAAAAATTCCATTATCACATTAAGTTAATATATCAGTTATTTTCATTTTTCCAGAAGTTTATAGGCCACGTCCATAAGCAAAAATCAGTTTATGGTGTTCTCATTTCAGTGTGGAGAGAATTTTGGGTGGTTTTTTTCCACCAGATTTTCTACTAGAAGTGTGTTTCAGTGTTGGCATGTCGCCTTTATCGTTAAAAAATTACAGCAAAGATGTATTGGATTCCTCTAGTGCGCACCTTCTCCCCAGGCCCTTGCCGCCGTGGCCAGCTTCATGCAGCTACAGTCTGACTACATCTCCCACAGCTTGCTTTGTGCCTGCTGCTGCTCCACCTCATGCAACGTGGGAGCCTGCTGGCGCCCACCTGCCGTTCATACAGGCACGCCTGGGAAGAGTTCCCACTGGCCGCACCTTGACCAGTAGGGATGGGAGCTAGCGGGTAAACGCTCCCTTGGGCACACAGTCTGAGGCATGTTCTAGACCGCTCCTCTGAAGTCTCCCTAGGTCCCACTCACCTTCACTTTCTAAAATAAGCCATCTGCACCGAAGCTCTCGCCTCAGGCTCCTTTCTTGGAAGAGCTGTGGCTAAGATAGCTGGCCGCGTTGCCAAGTGTGATTTCTCTAGTGGTCTCTGTGCTATTGGATATTTAGTTCGTTTCAAATTCCTGTGGTTCTGAAGCTACGTTGAATATTTTTATGTGAAATCATTTCTTTCTTTCAAAAAGAAGTTTTAGGACAAACTCTAAGAGCAAGGCCACCAGGTTAAAGACCATAAACTTGTTCACGACTGGCCGTTCATCACTGCTGAGTTGCTTCCCTAAAAGGTTGTGTTAACTTAAAGCACCACCGACGTGTGTGTGTGTGTGTGTGTGTGTGTGTGTGTGTGTAACCATTCAACCACCGTGTCTTCAGTGATTTAAATCTGACCCCTTGAATAGGAGGAAAATATGTCACCCTTTATTTTAATTTATTTCTTTCATGGCTAAGAGGGTTGTGCATGTGTCTTCATTCTCTTTGCTGTGTTTGTACCTTTTTACCTAGGTTTTGCCTTTGGTTCTGTGTCCCCTGTGGAGGAAGTCTCCACATAGCATGGTGCAAGAAAGCCTAGAAGAAGGAGAAATTCTGGATGAGATAACAGAGGCGGCTTTAATTAACTATACTGTATGGCATCCTATAGCATGGCAGGGAAGCCTGGTGAGGAGGGCAGAGGGTCAGCAGTCCATGGGCTGTTGGCTGAGGTGCCTCTTTGACAGCCTGTCAGTGGGCTTTCACCAATAACTTACAATAAGATTTCTCTCTCCACCTGTGTTACCAGGGAGCCTGCAGGTTTAGTGGCCTGTTTATGGATTTCTGACAACCTGACGTTGTCCCTGTTGTTTCTGTTGAGAATTGAGGATACGTTAGTACCAACTCTATTCATTGTCCTCCATCCTCCTTGTTGATGTTCCAGCAAGCATGGTGTCAGTGCTCTTTTGTTTCTCTTGATGTCATAGTGTTAGATACACAGAGAATTTCTGAAGACAACAAATTGAGTTTTGTCCCCTATGGATGGGAGGGGAGAGTAGCTAAATAGGCCTGGTCTTTATAGTTCAAATGCAGAGAAGTGTTTATCTAGATAATGCAAACACAAAAACCCAGTTGGGTCTAATTTATACTGACTCTGTAAATCTGGTAGTAGGGGACCTATAAAGTAAATTACATAGCATGTGTCTTGCCCTGAAGCACATTTGTGCATACTTGCGCACGTACCATCTCCCTGCCCTATGCAGAGAAAGAGCACATACACGTCCTGTACATCTGAAGCTGGTAAATGAACTATTGTTAGTCTTATGCTAGACGAAGTTCATACATACACGTATTTTCAAGTCCACAGTACATGAAGGGATTCGATATGTCTTCTTGAATCCTTGAAGGAAGTTAAATTAGTATTTCTAGTTTACATGGAAGTTATCATGCATAGTGAAGAGGTATCCAAATGACTGAACTGATTTTTCTTTACAGCAAAGGAGAAGGGAGAGGGGTGTCCCAGGTATGGACAAGTGCAGAGGGGAGAGAAGATGGTTTGTCAGCAAACTGCAAGTAATTTCTTGTTAACAGATGAGTGTTACCTCCCAGACCATCCATTGATCCAGTAAATATTTACCTAGTTCTCACTCTCTGCCTGGCATTGTGCATCATTATCCAAATAAATAGGAAACGTAGTTTTGCTTGGCTTGGGCTTAACTTGATTACTGTTTCATCAGTTCTAAAACACACATTTTAACACTTCTGAAATTGGCATGTGTACTAGGATCGGTGGAATCTCAGATTAGATTAAAAAGCTGTTAGTCATTATTGTACTTGAAGTGCTTAAAAAAAAAAAAGGGGGCAGAACAATCCAGGCTCACACACAGGTCAAGAAAACCTGCGTGGTTATGTCCTGACCTATAGAACAGGTAAGTCTAGTAAGTGATATGTTAACTTTTACTTGGGTGTTTTCATTTCTTTTAACCTTACTCTGGATTAAGTGCTATTTCTATCGGCAGTTAAAAAAAAAAGTTATCTTTTTAAAAAAAAATCATTACCCTGCTATGACTAAACATAAACCATTAGATCTTGTCCTATTATTGTTCTATTTTCTGCACGTTTTCTGGGCATGGATAATTGCCTTATATAACCATATTTTTGTAATACCACAAGAGATAAAATTCATAGTAGTACCTAGATAGTGTATCTACATCCAAGTCTTTATCTATGTATCCCCAAACAAGTTGTTGATTGCTTGATTGGAGAGGCCATGTGTAGAAGTGCTGGTGGCCATCACTTCCACTAAGCCCATCACAAAGAAAACCACTGTGGCTGCCATATGTTAAAAAACAATGTAAATGTAAAATATTCCAAAATTAAAAGTTGATTAAAAAAACCCCATCATTCAGATATGCTTTGTGCACTCTGTTGCTTCATCCATTAGATAAGGATTGAACCTTGATCACCCCATGATACTTAAAAGAAAGATAATATCAGCAGTACTTTACATTACTTGCACGTGGCTTGACATTGCTCATTGGTGGACATGGGTAGGTGAGGACAGCTGGCTTCAGCTCTCGGTCCTCATCAGGGAGGCCCCTCGATGATTCTCGTGCTTCTCGTGGAACCCTGCACCCAGCTGCCAGTTTCCCTTCTCCATCTTCTCCCTCCACCTCTCCTCTCCCCTTCCTCTCCTTCCTCTCTCCTCCTTTCTCTTTCCTCTTTTTATTTTGGCCACAATTCTAGACTTTGTATCTTAAAACTTTTATCAGTTTTAGGATAATCACTATTTTTGTACTGAAAACTCAGCAACAAGCCTTAAATCTTCAGATTAAATACTTGAAGGTTTTTTTTCCCCCCTTTAAACAAATGTTTAAATATCATGTAAGACATTAATGAGGTGCTGAGGAGGTGACAGTGTGAACACTCAGGCTAGAGAAGTACTGAAACCTTGTTTTAAAATCATGACAGCAAGGTCACACTAGAGAAAAATGCTGAACATGAGATTTGGGGAGGAGGGTTCCGCAGAGCTGGCACAAGCCAGTTCTTTCTGTCATTATTTTTTGGTGAGTGTGACAGTGATCATCTTAGCTGGGGATGCCAGTTAACTGGATGAATGAATGAATGAATGAATGAATGGATGCCTGAGTGTCTACCAATTTAAGTCAACTCACACTTATAAGTCTTCTTGGCAGTGATTCAACAAAACCACTGAAATGCAGTTGTTTTTCTCTGTTCTTCCTCATGCTCATGAGCTCTTACTATGCACAAAAGGCAGATGGAAATAAAGGCAGATCTGCAGAAGGAAACATTATACAGGATGCAGCGTCCAGCCCGCCCCTCACAATGCCAGCCTTCCTAAGGTGATGTAAAAGCATTGTGAAATGAAACTACCAACACCTGGTGGGCTCTAGCCTGCGTCCTTTATGCTGTAAGGTGACCGTTTGGTTTGTTTCACCCTTTATTGTGTGGGGATTGTGCCTCCCTGAGTGGAATGTACATGACTGATGCCAGATATTTTGGGGTGTAAGGGATTCAGTCTAGTTTCACTCAAATCCTCGTGTGAGGTGGTAGAAGTACTAGTGATTCTTAAAGATTCTGTTACCCATATTTTGTTTTTCTACAACAGACAGCTCTTTTCTTTGTAGAGAATTGCAAAGAGCTTGGATTTTCGTGCCTGACAGACCTCGGTTCACTTCCCTCGCTGGTGCCTGCTAGTTGTGTGACCTTTAACAGTGAACTTGCCCTTTCTGAGTTTCAGGTTTCCATCTGTAAAACAAGGATGCCACCTACCTGAAGGGTTGTGAGGATTAGAGATAATTTATGTAAAACAGGTGCTTATTTGAAGCTCTCCATAAACGGCACTATCAGTATCATAACATGATTATTATGTTCAGATGCACCCTAGTTTAGACACATAGATGGTTTATAGGAGGTTGGATTAAATCAGAAAGAAGTAATGGATGCTTATGTGAAAATGAAAGGGCAGAGGAAATGACTATTTCAAATTTTTCAGTGTAATTTTTAATTCACACAATAGAATAAATGCAGCACATATGTAAGTTGTGAAGCACAGAAACAAAGTGGACGTGATCACACCTCCATCTGTGCTTTTCCCACCCTCCTACCCACCTACACACACACACACACACCGAACCTCGTGTGTCACGTCAAGGATGAACTTTTGCAAAACATGAGCCGATTGAGTTGCCATAAATGTCCTGAGCCCAACAGCCAAGTTCAACTCCATTCTTTCATTAATTCATTCAACAAATAATTCTCAGGGAGTCCCTCCCATTTCTAGGTGTGCTTCCCTCCTCTGTGGTTTTGTCTTTCAGAGCCCCCTCACCTGCTGCTTCCTTTCAGTTCTGTACTATCTCAAGTGTGTACTTCTTGGCATTTCTGTTGTTAGAACTGATACTCTTTTGTAATTTGTTGTAGTCATTCTTGAGGATAGTCCAGTCTTGTCCTATGTATGTTGACAGGGACTAAAAACTAAGTCATCAAGATGTAATTTCTACTCAGTATTAGGCCCACCGCTAGTAACCATCTTAGAGTTACAGATTTCTGCCTGTTAGAAAAGCTGTACTAAATGCCTATATAAATGCTCAGCCTCAACTACGTCGTGATAAATGGCTAAATTATCTCTTAATTGAGTACAAGCAAAATACAATGGGAGAAAAAGAGGAGTGTTCAAACACTGCAGCTTCTTCAAGGGAAATTGAATAAGTGCTCTTTCACGTCTGATTTTTTAAAAGTGGGTTTAATGATGCTGTTGTGTGGCTAATGCTGCGGAAGCACATATCCTCCCCTGAGTGTAGGTGCATAATAACGGTATTTAAGCTAGCCCGTGGAAAAGGCCTTCCCTTTCCATTTCATGTGTTTCTCATGTGATTACTTGGACAACCTAATGTAAAAATATTTTGGCTGCAGGTGTCACAAGTGACACACTGGACCCTTTCTTCCTAATGTGTAGGGACAAAAGCAGGTTCTTTGAGACCAGCACTTTTAATGAACCATCTTATTGTAGACACTCAGAATCTAATAGTGTGCCTTTTGGTGAAGTTGTTGAGAATTTTAATGCATTTTAGTTCTCATTCATCACGGCCTATGTGCTCCTAGCGGGAGGGTCTTTAGAAATAGGATTAACTTCTAGAGGAATGCATTAGCCATGCCACAGAAGTAGGCAATGTGCTAACTAGTCTGATAGATTACTCCAACCTTCAAATCCTTCTGGCCACCCCCATCCCCGACTTTTTTCCCTTTATTGACAGCTTCTCATTGAATGGCTAGAAGCATTAGTGTATTTAGGAGTTAGATGTTTTGTATGATCCTAGGCTGATCTCATATTCCCTTTCTGAAATTAATTCGACACTGCTTTACATGTTAATCCGCAAAGGATTGATTTGGAGAAGGTCAGAGCAGTGCAGCCTCAGAAAATGGAAGAAAAGCTCCACTTAGAACAGCTCATTTCAGTTCCCAGACATAAGCCTAGCTGCCTTTTCATTGTGCCACTTAGACAGCTGTAGGCGCCTTGGACACCTCGCAGAATACATCAAACAGTTGGGTTTGATGTGGGCTGTAGGATCGTTGGACTAATTAAGTTTAGCTTGGTTAACCAATTGCAGTTTGCAAATTGAACAATTGCACTTTGAAAGCTTCTGACACAATAGAACACAGAATCTTCTTTTTGGGCATAAACATTCCCAATAATGGAGTAGTACTTTTTCAAAGAAGCTTATACCAAATCCACAATTTGGAGGTCTCTAATGTAAAGTTCGTTTCATTGGTAACAAAACTGCAGTCTCCTTTATTCAGGGAATTGTATGATGTCAAATGCAAGAAGCCCCAGTGTAGCGGGTGGGGAAGGAGGTGGAGTGGGGTGAGGGAGAGAAATACCCCGTGGGTGCAGAATAGGTGAGTGTTTGTGAATTAAGAGGTTTAAATTCTTCTTCTTTTTTAAAATTTAAAAATCTTGAGCCATAGTCAAACAAATATTGGAGAACTGATAACAACTATGGTACAAGCAATGGTTTCTAGAAGATGAAAATACTACAAACCCAGAAAATCAAATTAAGGCAAATGTAGGGTCACTTGGAGAAAAGATTCAATTTTATCGGGAAGGGCAGAGAAACCCCAGTTAAGTCCAGACTGAGCAAAGACACAAACACTACGAGCGGAGTAATTTCAAATGCTAGTAAAAAGGGAAAGTTCAATGTTTATAATCTACCTTCATATCAAAGGATTCCATGTTAGTAGTCTTTTCATTTTGAAAATAATATGGTATGTGTTGCATCCTTTTAGCCAATGCTTAATCTTTCATTTTAATCTAATCTTTATCTGTATCAGATGCTTACTCTTTGCTCTGGAAAGTTCCTACAACAGCCATGGTGTACTACAGACAAACAAGTTTGCTCTGAATGATTGCCAGGAAAGAGGAAAGCCAGCTTTAATTTTTGCTAATGGAAGTCTTACTGGGATCTGAGCAGTGGCAACAGCTGACTTCTCTGATCCTTTGCTTCGGTAATTAGTATAATTGTCAGAGTTTTCGAAAAAGGTTGCTAATCATGGAAAAGCAAATATTACCACCTATTTCTCTCACATGTGTGGATATAAAACAAAAAGCGTTAAGTGGGGAGTGCTTAGATTACTACTGGCGGCTGTGGACTTCCTGCCTTTGGCAACGTCATTGTGATACGTGAGAATGTAGTCATGTTCCGACCCTCATCTGGGGTCAGCTAAGGTCCTGGTGCCTCGCTCCAATGCCAGGCCATCCCTTACACCAGTATTAGCTTCTGGGGACATAGTTAAATTTGAGTTTCAGATAAATAAGAGAAATTTTCCGTATAAGTATTACTGTGAAATTCGGGACATACTTTACTAATAAATTATCTGTTGTTTATCTGAAATTCACATTTAGCTGGGCATTCTGTATTTTTATTTGCAAAATCTGGCAACCCTAGTTGGAAGAAAATGAAAGTATAACCCTTTTGGGAGGAAAGTGATAGTATACAAGTTAAACAAGTGATTTTAGAGGGAGAGCCTTGGAGAGTCACCCATTCACCTTCCTACCTTTGACCTGGCTAATACTTTCAAAGGGATGGGATTTGAGATTTTGAGTGAGAATTCAGTGGCATCCTTCTCCTGACCTAGGTTGTGGGTGTGAAGTGTGTTGGGGGCTGGGGAGGATGAGGACAGGGGACATCAAAGAAAACAATACCGTATCCTTTCTGAGCCTCCTAAGACTATCAAAATAAGTCCTACTCTGGAAAAACCCACACCAACCTAGAATTGGGGGCACATTTTTCCACAAGGTGGCTTTAGGTGAGGGAGGTGGCAGAGTTGAACAGTAAAATGTGGAAGAGAAAATGCCCTTCATATGAGTATTTTCATTTATACAGGGTTTGAATTGGGGCTTATTGTTAAATATATTATTATATTATTAAAACTGTTAAGTTTTCCTATTCGATGAGGAACGTGAAGTTCTTGTTTATTCTCCTCGTTAGGTGAAGGTATTGCAGGTGTTACTAAAACAGCTTGTGACCTAATGCATGTATTCTTATTGTTAGGTACTTCCAGATGATGGAGTTTGACTCGAATGCCCTAAAGCAATGAATCATAGATTTAAGGTTTCAGTTTGCTTTTTATGCCACTTAATAAGTTGTACATACACATTCTAAGGGAAATTATGAGCTGCCTCATTCATTACCCATTTTTCCAACTTGTAATTGTGTTGGCATCAAATGTTGGCAGTATTTGAAAGAAATTGGCATATTAGTTGATCTTTGTAAATCTCCCAGTGCTTTTGACTAAAAATGGCATGAGAACCATTGTCTTTAAAATTTGCTTTTTTTACATTATCCCTACTTGGGAAATAAGCAGTGGTGGTAGAATTCTTTCAGGACTCATTCTGTAAGTTCAGCCTTTCCAGAATGGGTCTTCCTGCTATTGGCCTACTGACCTGAAAATCATAAACAAAAATGTCTTTGGTACTCAGGCATGAATGAGATTATTACAGGAAATTATGTCATGGAAGAAATGGAAGTTAGAATAATGAAACATTGGTTGTTTGGCAGTGTGTTTGCATTGCTTAGTATCATAAAGTAGGTTGTACAGAGGAATGCTGATGAAATTTATAATCTGGTAAAAGAATATTCCTAGCTGCAACAAAATTATCCATGAGGTTTATGTATTTGCAAATATATGTATTATAATTTTGCTGGAAAACGGAAATTAAAGACTCCTTGTATATATGATTTTTTTTTAATTAATTAACTTATTTATTTATTTTTGGCTGTGTTGAGTCTTCGTTTCTGTGCGAGGGCTTTCTCCAGTTGCGGCAAGCGGGGCCACTCTTCATCGCAGTGCGCGGGCCCCTCACTATTGCGGCCTCTCTTGTTGCGGAGCACAAGCTCCAGATGCGCAGGCTCAGTAGTTGTGGCTCACGGGCCTAGTTGCTCCGCGGCATGTGGGATCCTCCCAGACCAGGGCTCAAACCTGTGTCCCCTGCATTGGCAGGCAGATTGTCAACCACTGCGCCACCAGGGAAGCCCTTTATTTTTTGGTTTTGATTTGTTTTTATTTTTGAGAGAAAGAAAAGTCAAATGAAAATTTTAATGATTTTCTTTCTCCATCTTTTCTGTACGGTCTTTCACTTGCTCTTTTATATATAATTTCTTATTTTAAACTCACTTATTTGACAAATAGTATTTGTTTGTTGAGGAAATAAATTTCTTAATTTAAACAAATATTTGGAGTCAAAATAATGAGAGCTACATTTGGGAGCTTATGAAGCCTCACATCACAATTTTAAAACTTATTTTAAAATTTTAAATTGTAAGATATAACTTGGTAGATTTCAGTATTAGGCAGCCTTATTCTGCAACTAATAGTTGATCAAAAGTCAAAGTATAAAGTATAGCATGAATGATATAAAGGATATAGAACTTTAAAATGTTGTTAGTTAACATACTCTGTGTGTTATAAAAATTGTAAATAATACCATAGAAGGTAGATATTTTCTTCCCTCTCTATGAAATATATTAAAAACCCATTACCTCCCAATTTGAGCAGACTTTAAGAAGGTTAGAGGCAGGAGACACCTATTAAGTAGATCTTAGATACAGAGTTGATTGTAAAAGCACTCAGTAGTTTTCACCTTGACCTGACTATGCAAACACCTTGTCCTTTGTAGAAGGACATCTGTCCTTGTGTTCATGAGGCTAGTTTGTGTCCCTTGCAATTTTCTACTTATGCATAATGATCATAGTAGGGTGGAAGGAGCTGTCCAACGTTCTAGGTGGCCCAGCCATTTCTAGAATAGTAAAGAATCACAGAGTGTCAGAGAAAGAAGGGGCCTTAACAAGCTGTTCCTCAACCCTTTGGTTTTACAGGTTAAGAAACCAAGACTCAGTGGTGTGTAGTCATCTCTCTCTCTCTACTCACCTGGTTAATAGCCAATCCACACTAGCTGCATGGCTCCCAAATCCTTGTCTTATGCCTTTTCTGCTATCTCAAACCATCTCATGCTGCTGGGCTTCTTCAGGCATCATGTTCAGGAGCATGTGGGAACACTGAAAGCAAGCATTTTGAAAGTTTGGAGATTAATTATTACTATTTTGATTCATTGGTGTCATAAGTGGGAAAGAGGTCTCTGTAAATTATTTGACTTTTGAACTACATTTCTCTAAGACCACTACAAAATTAATAATATTTTCATACTTAGTTTTATCAGTCAAACCATGTTATCTCCCAATTTCCAGACTGTAAAGCTGAGACTCTGGTTCTCCTAATATTCTAGATGATATGTTCATTATAGAGGCAGTGGGAATGGTATGCTGGCTTAGTAACAATACTGTGTTTGGGCCTTCCTTGCTCCTTAGCCCTTGAGGCACTGTTTCAGCCTACTGAGTGCAGAGGTTTCTGCCTCTCTGGCCTCACCCGACCTGCAGTGGGTTAGTTTTTGAAGATCAATTTCTAAAAATGAGGAGATGCATACTGTTCATTGTCCTGCAAGATAAGCAAGTCACTACTAGCTTGAACGGCGATTGACTAGAATAATAAAAATTTAAAGGGCTTGGTAGTTATATCATTAAAGGGGTGAAAGTGTGCTCTCCCTGGATAGAATCCCATAAGTCAGGGACTAGATGTTTGGCAGTTGGAAGTGTGAAAACTAGAAAACATTATGAATGGCATTTAAGAGATAATTTGTTAAGTTGTAAGACAGTTACATTACATACTCTATGACGTGTACTATTTTAGAGTCTATCACAAACTGTCTTAAATGGGAGCAATCTGTGCCCCCCCATCGCTACCTGGGTCAGCTGTGAAAAGAATATTCAGTTCACAGTCCAAATGTGATTACGTTTATGTTTTTTGTATACATTTAACCAAATTTTTTGGTTTCAAAATTAAAATTTGTTCCAGTTATCTATTGCTGCAATTCAAAACCACCCCAAACCTTAATGGCTTATAACAGCAGCATTTTTATTATATTCTTTAATTTTCTGGGTTAGAAATTTGGTCAAGTCTCCACTGGGTTATTCTGCTCTGTGCGGTATTCGCTGAGGTCACATGGTGATACTCCCTGGTGGATGGGCTGGTCTGAAGAGGCTAAAATGACTTTACTCACATGTGTCTGTCACCTTGGTGGGGAGGGCTGTGCTCAGGTGGAGCTATTGGCCTCTCCAGAATGGCGGTCTCAAGGCTCTCAGACTTCTTACATGGCAACTCAAAACTCCCAGAGAAAGTGCCCCAAGAAACAGGCAGCGAGGGCCCCCAGTCTCTAAAGGCTTGGGCCGGGAAATTGTTCCACTGTATTCTGCTGGTCAGAATATTTACAGAGTCCCCCCAGGTTCATGGGGAGGTGACATAGACCCCCCATCTCTCCTTGGAAGGAGTGTTTAGGAATCTCTGGCCATCCTTAATATGCAACAAAGCCTTTAAACATTTTAAATGACAGAATGAGTTGATGGAGCTCTTAGATACGATTAAGGGAAGTCACAAAAATAGAGTACTTACCATCTTCAGGAGTAAGATCTTTTAGGCTTTTTGACTTCTCTTGATGATTGTAATAATAATAATTCTTTAGGATATCGTTCTCCATCTTGATTTCTGGAATCAACCAAAGTTCCCTGGTAGTAAGTAGCCTTCTCAGAATCACAAGAATATCAGTTTCTAGCTGGGAGTCATTGTGATATTTGAGTCACATGTAATTTTGGGGCACACATTCAGATGTTAACAGTTTGATCTGGTTTCAGGTCTGTAATTGGAAGGTGATAAGGCCAGGGTGAGGAATTGGGAAAGGCCAGGGCTACTGTTGTATAGACATGGGTGTGCGGTTTATACTTCATGCATGTATATGTGCATTTATACTTCATGCATGTATATGTGCTCACATGGCTAGAAACTATTGTTCGTTTCCATGGGAAGCTGAGGCCTCTTGGCACCCATGTGAGTGAACTTGGAAGTGGACCGTCTCCCAGTCAAGCCTTGAAATGACCATAGCCCCAGCTGACACCTTGCTTGCAACCTGTGGGAGATATTGAGCTAAAAGCAGTCAGCTGAGCCACTCCCAGACTCCTGACCCTCAGAAACTAGGAGGCAATAAGTGTGTGTTGTCTTAAGCTGCTCAGTTTGGGGTTATTTGCTGTGCAACCATAGGTACCTAATACACTCTTTCAAGGAATTAAGTATCTTTCCTGACTCCTCCCACTTCACACCTCCTTCCACCTTTGGTTCTTGGGGAAATTATTATAGTTTCTCCACAGCACCCTTTTATTTTTTTAAAAAATATTTATTTATTTTATTTATTTCCCTTATTTATTTATTTTTTTGGCCGCGTCGGGTCTTGGTTGTGGCACACGGGATCTTTGTTGAGGCATGTGGGATCTTCTCATTATGGCGCACAGTCTGCTCAGGTTTCTCGCGGATATTCTCTTCTCTAGTTGTGGCACGCGGGATCCAGAGCGCCTGGGCTCTATAGTTTGTGTCACGTGGGCTCTCTCATTGAGGCATACAAGCTCAGTAGTTGTGGCGTGCAGGCTTTGTTGCCCTGCAGCATGTGGGACCTTAGCTCCCCGACCAGGGGTCGAATGTATGTCCCCCACATTGGAAGGTGAATTCTTTACCACTGGACCACCAGGGAAGTTCCGAGCACCCTTTTATTCTTTAAATTTTTCATCAGGGCATCAAATGCCTTTCCTGCCTATTTCTTCAACTTTCCCTGTGCTTCCAGCCCAGTCACCACTTTTTTTTTTTTTTTGTGGTACGCGAGCCTCTCACTGTTGTGGCCTCTCCCGCCATGGAGCACAGGCTCCGGACACACAGGCTCAGTGGCCATGGCTCACGGGCCCAGCCGCTCCGCAGCATGTGGGATCTTCCCGGACCGGGGCACGAACCCGTATCCCCTGCATCGCCAGGCGGACTCTCAACCACTGCGCCACCAGGGAAGCCCCGTCACCACTTTTTTTTTTTTTTTTTTTTTTTTTTTTGCGGTACGCGGGCCTCTCACCGTTGTGGCCTCTCCCGTTGCGGAGCACAGGCTCCGGATGCGCAGGCTCAGCGGCCATGGCTCACGGGCCCAGCCGCTCCACGGCATATGGGATCCTCCCAGACCGGGGCACGAACCCGTATCCCCTGCATCGGCAGGCGGACTCTCAACCACTGTGCCACCAGGGAGGCCCCCTGTCACCACTTTTCTGATGTGTTAGCGAAAGATGATAAACTGACTATTGCTGTCATTTAATCCTTTTCTTTGGAGACCTCCCCTGTGCCTTTCAAAAGTCATAGAGAGATGTGGCTTCATTGTGATGTAGGCTCCAGAGTCACAGTCTGCAGCCTGCTTTCTTTGTCCCTTTGACACTTCTCAAGGAGTTTGTCACCTTCAGGAGCCACACTTAGAGTTCTCTGTGGGCCAGTGCAGTGAGGCTGTGACCAAGCCCTCTCTCCAGTCTCCTGGCCCCAAGCTCTCCCCATCACCACCTGCTGCAAGTTGACCTCCTGAGATAAAATGGTGGAGAATTCTCTGACCAGAATGTGCAAAACTGAGGAGCGAGACTCCTGGATTCTGGTCCCACCTGAGCTGCAGCTTTGCTGTGTGAACCAGAACATATCTATCTAGTTTCTATGTCTGGAAAGTCCAGACGATAATAACCATTACTTTCCTCTTTTTAAACAGAGCTTTGGGGAAAGATTTCCTCTATAAGTGCTAGAAAATGAGTGTTTAATATTTTAAACCTGAGCGGCATGATTGTACAGTTTGCACACCATAACAGAAGCCTCCATTGTCCCTAGGCCTGTGAAGAGTTATGGGGAAAATAGCACCTCTCACCTCAGGAAAATACTTGCCAATTGAAAATTAGTTTCTCAAATGTTGCCTCTATTGTTTTAGCTCATACTTAATAAAGGGGATGTTCGGTGATGAACTTCTCAGTGCTCTCCCTGTGGCCATCGGCTTATTCACACCGTTCCTGGCTGCACTAAATATCTCTAGTGCAGAGAATTAAGTCACGGTAAAAGTATACTCTGGATTTTACCAAGAGGTCACGGAGAGCCCCTCTTCCCTTGGCAGTCAGCAGCATTGTTATTACACTTCATTTATCTACTTGGGAGGACTCGGGAGGACCAGCTGGGCCCCTGTCTGCACTCATCAAGAGTTAATTTCTGAGTGAGGTGCTGTGGTCATGAACAAGTGAAGAAGGTACCCCGGTGGTCCTGCCAGACGCCAGGGGCCCTTAATTAGCAGCAACGTTCAATCAGGCTGCTTAACCTGCCACGGGGCTTAGGTGGTCATGTCCTTCATGCGGCCTCCCATAAACGTAGAACCCACAGCCGGGCTCAGATGTCTGTGTGGCCTGAGATGAGGAAGACAGCACAGACCCGGGCCTGACACAGGTCTGGGGGATACCCAAACATTGCTTTTATTTATGATTAAGTAGTGAAGGTTAACCGAGAGATTTTTTTCCCTTTAAAATTTGGAAGCATCTTTTTGTCTTTCCCTACTTCATATTTCCCAAGCTGGACATCGTGCTGACTTTCTTTGGTATTAAAAGCAGCCTCTTGCGGCCCTGTTTCTGGCATGGCTGAGGGCTCACAGTGGATGTTGCGATATATCGGTGTGGTTAAAGTCAGAATACCTCACTAGCTCTGAGGCCTGTTTTCATCTCTCCTCATTGCAGTTTGGTCAGCTGCAAAATAGAGGTGGCGCTACCCACCTCCCAGGCCAAGCTTTTAGTAAGATCAAATATAGAACCAGTTTGTAAACTGTCAAATATCATTCAAATCTTAGGTGATATTATTGAATGTCAGGGTTGGGTTGCTTTTAGTTGACTCTTTCATTATAGCCAAGGTAGGTATTTATTTTAATGGTCACATAGAGAATACCAGAACCTGGGGGTGTTGGTAGATGCCTTATATTTTCCTAGAAATTCTATTTAATATTGCCGCATTTAATTGGTAGCAAATAAATATGAGTACTTTTTAAAATTCTGGCCAAGAGACTCTAATGCACATTAAGCACCATTTCAGACAGAGGGGATCAGTGTGGGAGGAGGTGTAGCAGGGGAGGATTTCTTAGCTCAGTGTGACATCTCATTTAGTCATGAGACCCTCCAGACACGGTTTAAGAAACTGAAGGTGGGCTGTTTCATTTCACTTCAGTGGCTCATGGCCAGTAATTTTGGGATGGTCCACCGAGTCCTCGAGTAGATCCCTTGATTACTTCTGGGTGAGCGAGCCTTGCTTCTGTTGGCTTATGACAAGCCTAGCGTCTTTGCTGACTCAACTGAGAAACTGGATTTACTTACCTCAAGTGGCTTGAAATTCTTTCTGGTGATCAAATAAAATAGCCCACAAAACAAAAGTGGAGGGACTTCCCTGGCGGTCCAGTGGTTAGGACTCCGTGCTTCCACTGCAGGGGGCACGGGTTCAATCCCTGGTTGGGGAACTAAGATCCCGCATGCCGCATGGTGCGGCCAAAAAAAAAAACACAACAAAAACAAAAAACAAAAAAAAACAAAAGTGGGGGAAGCTCCCCATGCCCTTGTTGGCGATGCAGAGTGTATTGCGGGGTGTTTAAATGAGTGGCAGTTACAGCACCTGCTGGGAGCATTGCACTGAGCTGGGGGACCGCCCAGGAGGAACTGATGGGCCTCGTGGAAGGCCAGTGGAGCCTCAGCCACCGGAAGGGGTTGGTAGAACACACATTCATTTAAGGTGGAAATGCTTCTCATTTTAAATGTTACTGTACATTTTAAGCTGCGTTCTTTATTTACCTGGCAGATTGGAGAGTGCTGTCTTGGTGTAATGAAGCATTATGTTGGTATAGCGAAAATGAAACTGCCCTCCTGACAGGAATTCAGTCTCACTAGAAGCCCATGGTCTGGTGCGGGGGATCGCCTGGGAGTGGATGTGCGTATATGTGTGTGTGCAGGCGTTGTTCCCGATGGGGAAGTCGAGACCAAATTGCCCATTACATTGCCTAATTCCACCTGATGTTTTCCTGAAATGAATGTTGGATAGCAAATCCTTCCCTGTTTGTGGGCTTTATTTTTAACCTCGGATTTTTTTTTTTTAACTTGTGGGTTTTTGTTTTGTTCTTTCCCCTACTTTTGCTTTGGAAACATGGAAATGATTTGTGTAGAATTATTTTGATGAAGAGAAAAGAAATTGTGGAGTAAATCAGTCACCAGATAGTTACTGCAGCCAAAACCCATTGGAGCTGAAAGCTGCTGCAGCATCTGGAACCTTGCTCTGGGCCTGGTGGGCATAAACTGGAACCTTGGCAATAAACTTCTAGACACAAGGTCACCCTTTGCCAGGGTTTCTGGAATCCAGATTTAATACTGCACATTCTTCCTTGTTTTGAAAGGAGAAGGCATTACTTTAAATGCTGGGAAAATCTGTTCCATCCTGAACATGGAAATATTGATCCTAGACACAGAAGATGGAGAAGGAAACTGTGGGCAGTTCATCTGCCTGGCTTCTGGCCAACAAGTATGAATCCAGTTCTCTAAGGTTGTGCTGTGAACTCTTACATCAAGAAGGCCATCTTGTTGTTGGAAGATGGTGTGCTAAATAGCTACCCCTATGGCAAGCTCTGGGTGCCTTGGGCTGAGTGCCTAGCAGTGTGTTCTGACCTGTCTTCAAGTGCCATCCAGCTCGCTGTCGCCATGGCAACCAGTGTTGGGTGCGGGATTCACTTTTAGTTAAAGGTATAGTGTTAGGAACTCGACTCTGTTCTTTTTCCACATCATTCATTTTCAATTTAATCATACTTACGCATATCTCTACCTGTGTCTGGATCTCCAAAATAAGAATTCGGGGTCACGTTTTGGGTTCTTTGCCACGTTAATTCCCATTTTACTTTTCAGACACTTCCTGAAATAACTAATACACGACTGCTTACTAGTCAAATGTGGTTTGCTGCTCAAGCTGTTCTACTGATTCCACCTTTAAGAATTGTATAGTGATGGTACCTCTTTCGTGAGATTATATTATATTGAATTACAGTGAGGTGAAAATGAAAAGGTAACCGAGTCCTATTGTAAATCTGTTCTATCACGGTTACTCCCTTGTTTTTTTTTTTGTTTTTTTGAATTTTATTTTATTTTTTATATAGCAGGTTCTCATTAGTTATCTATTTTATACATATTAGTGTATACACGTCAATCCCAATCCCGCAATTCATCCCAACACCACCACCCCTACCCCTGCTTTCCCCCCTTGGTGTCCAAACGTTTGTTTTCTACATGTGTGTCTCTGTTTCTGCCTTGCAAACCGGTTCATCTGTACCATTTTTCTACATTACACATATATGCGTTAATATACGATATTTGTTTTTCTCTTTCTGACTTACTGCACTCTGTATGACAGACTCTAGGTCCATCCACATCTCTACAAATGACCCAATTTTGTTCCTTTTTATGGCTAATATTCCATTGTATATATATACCACATCTTCTTTATCCATTCATCTGTTGATGGACACTTAGGTTGCTTCCATGACCTGGCTATTGTAAATAGTGCTGCAGTGAAAATTGGGGTGCATGTATCTTTTTGAATTATGGTCTTCTCTGGGTATATGCCCAGTAATGGGATTGCTGGGTCATATGGTAGTTCTATTTTTAGTTTTTTAAGGAACCTCCATACTGTTCTCCATAGTGGCTGTATCAATTTACATTCCCACCAACAGTGCAAAAGGGTTCCCTTTTCTCCACACCCTCTCCAGCATTTGTTGTTTGTAGATTTTCTGATGATGCCCATTCTAACCGGTGTGAGGTGATACCTCACTGTAGTTTTGATTTGCATTTCTCTGATAATTAGTGATGCTGAGCAGCTTTTCATGTGCCTCTTGGCCATCTATATGTCTTCTTTGGAGAGATGTCTATTTAGGTCTTCTGCCCATTTTTTGATTGGGGTGTTTGTATTTTAAATATTGAGCTGCATGAGCTGTTTATATATTTTGGAGATTAATCCTTTGTCCATTGATTCATTTGCAAATATTTTCTCCCATTCTGAGGGTTGTCTTTTCGTCTTGTTTATAGTTTCCTTTGCTGTGCAAAAGCTTTTAAGTTTCATTAGGTCCCATTTGTTTATGTTTGTTTTTATTTCCATTACGCTAGGAGGTAGGTCAAAAAAGATCTTGCTGTGATTTATGTCAGAGTGTTCTTCCTATGTTTTCCTCTAAGAGTTTTATAGTGTATAGTTTTATACATTTAGGTCTTTAATCCATTTGGGGTTTGTTTTTGTGTATGGTGTTAGGGAGTGTTCTAATTTCATTCTTTTGCATGAAAGGAACACTCCCAAACTCATTCTTCGAGGCCACCACTATTCCATTTTTCTTAAAGTTTAGTACGATGCAAGGAATAGTGGCAAGGGCTTGATTTGCACTTGTGCATTTGCATCCACAGGGCAGGAATGTGTGTGTTAGCTGCATCCCTCACCTGCTTGGAGACTAAGTGACTTCTGCAAGCCTCCGTTTCTTCATCTGTAAAATGGCAAAAACAATGGCAACTTTTCAACTTTTTCTAGTGATGACTAAATAAGACATCATCAAAAGTGTAATGTAAACATTAGTAAAATACAAGGCAAAAGTTAATTGCATATGTAGAGAATATTTGTGGCAGAGAAAATATTACATGATTCCTAACCCTGTTTCATTTTCTTCCTGGGCACACAGACCTTCTTTCAGCTTGGTTGGTGTTGTGTGGGTGGCCAGTGGATGGGATGGACATGAAGTATGCATGTTCCCTCAGGCCTGGCCCAGAATAATCTCCCACTCTCCCTTTCTACTGTGATTTTGGACATCACGTGGGAAAATGGTGGTGTCAGAAGTTGGAAGAGGCCTGTCCCTGAGTCCCCACTTGGAGGAGAGCCGTCTGACTAGTGCCATTGCACTTGGACTTGTGCCCTTGCACTTGGAGTTGTTTAAGCTAATATTAGCCTACCTGGATTAATCACAATTTTGGAAGAGAATATTATTTGCTACCATTAATGTATAATTGTATTTTTATGTACCTTGTGTTATACATATTATAAATATAACATTCTGTTGTTTAAGGCTATTTATATCATATTATATATGATATTAGTATGAAAAGTACAAATGAAAATCAACCTATTTGCTTTTTTTTTTTTTTTTTTTTGCGGTACGCGGGCCTCTCACTGTTTTGGCCTCTCCCATTGCGGAGCACAGGCTCTGGATGCCCAGGCCCAGCGGCCATGGCTCATGGGCCTAGCCGCTCCGCGGCACGTGCGATATTCCCGGACCGGGGCATGAACCCATGTCCCCTGCGTTGGCAGGCGGACTCTCAACCACTGCGCCACCAGGGAAGTCCTGCTATTTTTAATATAGGACATAATTGCTCACAATGAAGCAAGTCCATATCTTAAGTTTTAACTAAATTTTTGTATGTATCTATTTTTTAATATAAATTTATTTATTTATTTTCAGTGCATTGGGTCTTCGTCTCTGCACGGAGGCTCTCTCTTGTTGCAGCGAGCGGGGGCTCCTCTTCATTGCAGTGCGCGGGTTTCTCATTACAGTGGCTTCTATTCTTGCAGAGCACAGGCTCTAGGCGCACAGGCTTCGGTAGTTGTGGCGCATGGGCTCAGTAGTTGCGGCTCAGGCTCTAAACTGTAGGCTCAGTAGTTGTAGTGCACGGGCTTAGTTGCTCCGCGGCCTGTGGGATCTTCCTGGACCAGCACTCAAACCCTTGTCCCCTATATTGGCAGGCAGATTCTTTTTTTTTTTTTTTTTTTTTTTTTTTTGCGGTACGCGGGCCTCTCACTGTTGTGGCCTCTCCCGTTGCGGAGCACAGGCTCCGTACACGCAGGCTCAGCGGCCATGGCTCACGGGCCTAACTGCTCCGCGGCATGTGGGATCTTCCCGCACCGGGGCACGAACCTGTGTTCCCTGCATCGGCAGGCGGACTCTCAACCACTGCGCCACCAGGGAAGCCCGGCAGGCAGATTCTTAACCACCGCACCACCAGGGAAGTCCAATTTTTGTACATATCTTGACCAACAAGGGAAGTTAATAGACTCAGTGAGAAGTGAATTCCTGCTAGAAACATTAACGATAATAAAATAATATTAACTGCCATTGATTAAGCACTTACTATATGGCAGGCATATTATGCTAAGAACTTTGCAGACATGATAGAAATGTGCCTTGAAATGAGACTTTTTTTTCAAATTATTTTCATACCTGTTAAGATTGAATTATGAGACTAAAGCTTGTTTTTTCCTTTTCGAGATTGTCATACCCCCTTCTCCATTGTTATAATAGAATGTGGCTCAGATGAATTGAGCTGGGAGCTAATTACATATGAGAAATCTGATTTCTAAGATGTCATAGGGCAGGCCACTACTAAAATCAGTTTCTAGTAGATTGTTGCAGGTTGAAAAATTACATGTATCTCTGTTGTGTACTGGGTGTGTTTTGGCTGGTGTGCATAACAAGAATAAATATTCAGGGGCCATTCATGGTTTAGCAGTGACTTACCAGTCTGTTCTTTAATTTTCTTGAGTAACTATGTCCAGCCAAATATTGTTTCCTGCCTGTTTCATCCATCTGAATTAAGCATCCAAGCACAATAGCCATAATATAAATTTCCACCGAGGCAAATGCTGCCCGTGATGATATGGCCACAGCAGCTACAAATGCTTTATGATGAACTGACTTCAAGTTTTGAGTCTTAACTCTTTCCTTCAGCACCATTCCCTACTCCCAAAAGTAATGGACAGAATTCACACCCCAAAGTAAAGAAACTGCAGCCAACACTGAACTTAACATTCTTGGTGGATTCCATTATAACTGGGCTTGTGTTCTGAATTGGTGTGTGTTGTGGTATTAAGATGACAAATGATGGAAAAGGAAATTTCAGATTACTGTCTCATACTTGAGGTGAAGGAAGCTTTCTGAAGACAGACATTGTGGCTGGGAACCCCACAGCCAGATCCCTTGGGTTCAGGTCCCAGCCCTGCCATTTACGTGGATCTTTGTTTCTGTATCTGTAAAGTGGAAATAATTTTAGTGCCTTTCTGCCTCTTTGCTGTCCAGTAAAAATGATATTAATAATCGTACTACCTCCTACGATTAATGAGTCATTTCTGTGAAACGCTGAGAATGGTACGTGCAGGGAGTGAGCATTCTGCCGCTCATGTGATCCTTTTTCTACGACTGCATCTGTTCCATATGCAGTGTCAATTTTCACTTTATCCGAAAACTTGATACAGATTCTCTATTTTCTCGGCTTATTATACAAATATCTATTGTTTTGTGTGTGTCTGTTTGTTCACCAAGTATTTATGCAGTACCTGCTCTATGCTAGGTATGTATAGACCTGCTGTATGTGCCAGGAGTGTGTTCCAAGTACGTCCATGTCTGTATTATCTGTTTCCAGTAGGAAATCCTCTGCTGTGGTGACCTCTGTCACATCAGCATGGAGTCTTGCTCACCCTTTAGGCACTCACCGTGATCCTCAGTTGATGTAGTCATGGGGTCAGTCTGGCCTCGGAGTCTGTGGGGTCATTTGGGCTCAAGATGACCTGTCCAGAAATTGTTAGCATGTGTTCTCTGCAGCTGATACTAAGCACAGTCCGTAAGTATGGAAATGAATTGTATGAAACTCAGACACCCTTCAGTAGGAGGAAAGATGGCTGTACTTTCCTCATGAGGCTATTTCTAAATGTTTAAAAACTTTATTGTAATTAGTTGTTCACAAGCAACCCTGTGATTTGGGCTAATTACTGTACTGCCACGTTTCCAAATTTGAGAGCTGAGACTTTGGAAACTAGAGTGACTTCCTGAGCCTCTGGGCTGAATCTGGGGCTCTAATTCATAGGGTTCAGGTTTTTGGTCCTTGGAAATCTGGCAGATCCAAATTAGAGTTGTATTGGACCCTGTTGGCCCTGCTAGGGATAGGAACCTAACTGCTTACAGATCAGAGAGGTTGGGGAGACTGTACTTTATTAGCACAGCTGACCAAAGTGTGATAATGGGGACAAACAGTGAGGAATGTCCCCCAGTCCCCTGCTTTAAATATCATCTCTAAACCGGTGGCTTCCAAATCTGTATCTCCAATCCCTCCCATGATCTTCAGATTCTCACATTTATTTGCTGACTGGATATATGAATCAACTATAATTAGACTTAGATATCTAATTTTTACATTTCCAAGAGACATCTTAAAATTACTTTGCCCCAGTAATCGAGATAGTGTCTGGTGGTATAAGGGTAGAGGTATAGATTAATGGAACAGAGTAGAATCCAGAAATAGACTCACATTTATATGGCCAACTGATTTTTTTTTTTCCTTTGCGGTACGCGGGCCTCTCACCGCTGTGGCCTCTCCTGCTGCGGAGCACAGGCTCCGGACGCACAGGCTCAGCGGCCATGGCTCACGGGCCCAGCCGCTCCGCGGCATGTGGGATCCTCCCAGACCGGGGCACAAACCCGCGTCCCCTGCATCGGCAGGCGGACTCTCAACAACTGCGCCACCAGGGAAGCCCTGGCCAATTGATTTTTAATAAAGGTGCCAAGGTCATTCAGTGGGGAAAAGATAATCATTTTAATAAGTGATGCTTGGACAACTGGATATCTGTATGGAAAAAAGAAACAAATATCAACTTTTACCTGATACCATACAGAAGAATTAACTCAAAATGGATCATAGACCTAAATATGAGAGCTAAAACTCTTAAACTTGTAGAAGAAACCATAGGAGAAAAAGTTTATGACTTTGGAGTAGGGAAAGATTTCTTAAATAAGACATAAAAAGCATGAATTGTAAAAGAAAAAATATGATTAAAATGGACTTAGTTTCATCAAAAAAACGTTTGTTCTTTATAAGACACAGTTGAGAAAACAGGCAAGCCACAGACGGGGAGAAAATATTTACAAAACATATATCTGACAAACGACTTGCAGCCAGAATACGTAAAGAACCTTACAACTCAGTATTAAGAAGACAACCCAATTTTTCTTTTTTAAAGGCAGAAGATCTGAAAAGCCACTTCACCAAAGAAAATACATGAATGCCAGGAAGCACATGAGAAGATGCTCAATATCAGTAGTCTTCAGGAAAATTCAAGTTAAATTACAATGAAATATATATACCATTATGCATCCATTAGTAGGGCTAACCTAGCAACGCATGATACCACGTGTTGGCAAGGTTGCAGAGAAACTGGAACTCTCATATATTGCTGGCGGGAATGCAGAAGGATATAGCCACTTCTGAAAACATTCTGGCAGTATCTTATGAAATTAAATATACACTCACTATACGACCCAGCAAACATTACTCCTGGGGATTTGTCCCAGACAAATGAAAACATATGTCCCCACAAAGACTTGTATCCAGATGTCCATAGCAGCTTTATTCCTAATAGCTCCAAACGGGAAACAACCCAAATATTCATGAATTTGTCAATTGATAAACAAATGGCTGGAGTACTGCTCAGCAAGTTAAAGGTGCAGAATTTTAGTACATGCAACAACATGAGCGGCCCTCAGAAATATTACGCTAAATGAAAAGTCATGGTTCTTACCTGCCTGGAAGTCCTGCATGATTGTGTGTCCCCTCTGCCCCTTTCTTCCACACATACATGCACATGTGGGTGTCAAGCCTCCAAAATGGCAAGCACATTCCCTTCTTCAGGTCCTCCCCTGTCTAGACAGTTCCTCTCCCAGATATCTTTCCTGCTCGCACTTCCTTCAGGTCTCTGCTCACATATGAACTTTTTTTTTTTTTTTTTGGCTGTACGCGGGCCTCTCACTGTTGTGGCCTCTCCCATTGCGGAGCACAGGCTCCGGACGCGCAGGCTCAGCAGCCATGGCTCACGGGCCCAGCCGCTCCGCGGCATGGGGGATCCTCCCGGACTGGGGCACGAACCCGTGTCCCCTGCATCGGCAGGCGGACTCTCAACCACTGCGCCACCAGGGAAGCCCCACATATGAACTTTTGAGAGACGCCTTCCCTAGCCATCCTTTATAAAATATAAGACACCATCCACTGCTCCTTCTCTAACCCCCTTACCTAATATATAATGTATTTATTTGCATATTTGTTTAGTATCTGCCTCCTTCCAGAATTAAGCCTGTTGTATTTACTGTTGTATTTCTTGGTCCCTAGAAACTAGTGTTACGTTTATAAATTCTCAATAAAGGATTGCTAAGTAAACAATGTGAATGTACACAATTCAGAATGCAGGCACAAGGATAGGAGGAGACTTCAGATTTTGTGTGCCCTGTCAAAGATATATGCCACTGCATTGTGTTAGCAGCTTTCCCTTTGCTTTTTCATTCATCCATGTGCTGGACAGGCCCTGGCTCTGTTCAGGTTTGAAAACCTGATGAAATGCACACCAGGAATGAGTGCAGGTGCATTAAAGACCTCATTTAATGTGTTAAAATGGGAAATCCTTACATTTTTGCAAAGGTATTAAGATAGAGCTTTTTACACAAGAAACTACTTAAATAATGTATAGCATACTGATTATTAGTTAGTCTTCCTCATGCCCCTGCCCTGTTTATACAAATAAAAATGTAAGGCAAAACTAGGAGAAAATAATTCTACTAATATTTATAAAATGGACTTAAATGCTATTAAAAGAACTGTGTATATAGAACCAATACTGTTTACTGGCATTATCACTCCATTCTGTTGCAGAAGATTTGTTTGTTAGTTTGTTTTAATGCCAGATTAGATTTTAGACATAGCACAAAATACTGCCTTTGAGTGGCACAGCCATAAATTATGTAGGGATATGTTAAGAGAGATTGTGATCAAATTGCTGTGGTAATATCTTAAATAGTAAAAAGAAACATGCCTTTGCGAATCAGAAAATTTTATAAATTCAGGAAATTGATCGTCTGACTAATAGGTCATTTGGAGAACTGACCTAGATCTACTGACATTTATTATCTATCCCTTCTGTATCTATTGAGACAGTCACATGATTTTACTCATTTGCCCACTTGTGATGCATCCCATTGACACATTTTTTCTGACGTTAAACCATCCTTGCATTTCTGGGATGAACACTACTTGATTATAATGCATTATCCATGAGATGCACCATTGAATTCAGTTAGCCAGCATTTCATTTAGGATTTTCACATCTATGTTTATAAATGAAGAGGGCCTATTATTTTGTTTTCTTACTTACTTAGAATTGAGATTATACTAGAATCATGAAACGAATCAGGCAGCTTTTCCTCTTCTTCTAATTTGTGGAACATAATGGAATGTTTTCAGAGTTACAGACTGCAGCTGTTTTGAACCCCAGTTGTGCTTGGTTTACTTAAGCCACCAAAATATTTTTTAAAACCTTGTCCTTAATTAACCTTTTAAATTAAAAAGACACTTTTCTAGTTTCACTGTTTTTCTTTTTTCCAGTGAGTGACCTGAATTAACTGTCCAGTTAATTTTTAATGAATATTTATTTCACTCATTCATTCGACATTCATTTAGATTTCTTAGGTATTTGCTCTCCACAGGGCATTATCCCAGGCACTGGGGGAGGAATGAATGGCAAGGGCCATGCCCTCATTTCTTCCAGAAGGGAACCAGAGCTCACTCACAAGTTATTACTACCCCAGGCAGCACATCTCATTCTGTGAAAGGAGGGGGTTGAACCACTTGGGATATCTGTGTCTCATGAAATAGTAATTTTGCATATTTATTGAGCTGTAAAGGAGTCATGGTCCCAAATTTTCTAGTTTCAGTTAGAAACATACATATCATTCATTCATTAGATGTTTAGAAAGTACCTGCAGTATGCTTGGGAATGTGTGTGGTATAGAAACTGAAACTGACTTCAGTAGTTTGTGTCAGAGGTTGTCAGTACTTTAGAAGATGCATATTATCATCATTTACTCCCATTTTGAATATGTTAAAAGTGTGTTTGAAGGTATCAGCTGCTCAGGAGGGGACCCCTGTGTTCCCTTGTCCCTTCACCCCCACTCTGCTCACGGGCATACAGATGTTTGTCATTGAGCACCATCCATGCCTCTTAGCATAGGAGGAGATGCATTCTATCTTTTTTCCCCTGTTTGCAGCTCAGGCGTGATGACATGCCATGGTCACCATGCTTTGTGTTTGTCAAAAAGAAATCAGGGGTCTCTAAATCCTTAACCTGATGCCTTTGCCAGAGAAGCAAAGTCAGTTTAATTGGATGTCTTTCTTCCCTTCCCTAGACTGACTCATTCCCCAGCTGACCTTCCATGGCTCTAAGTACCATCTCCATGATAATGGTTTCCAAATGAGGACCTTGCCCAGACCTTCCTCTTCAACTCCAGACTACTGTTTCGATTCACTGGGCTGTCCGGTAGGCAGCTCACACTGGCCACATCCAAACCCAGCACCTGATTCATCCCTCCACCGGTTCAGATCCTGGCTTCCTCCTTTCAGCAAATGGCACTTTTCTTTTTTTCTAGTTGTGCAGGCCAGAGATCTTACTTCTCATCCTTGACCCCTGTCTTTCTTTCAGGAACCCAATCCATCATTGAAGCCTGTTGGTTCCACTTTCAGAATATCTAGACTGCATCCACTCCTCCAGCTTCTGACACTGCCCCCCACCCCGCCCCCGCAGTGCCTGCACCGTGGAGTCTCATCTGCATCATTGCAGGGCCTCCTAGCTGGTTTCCCGACCACTGCCCCCAGGCGGTTCTCCATATGACACCATGTGAACCACCTTTAAAAATGCGAAGTCAGGTCGTATCATCCCTCTGCTTAGGATGCCTCAGAATTGCTTCTTTTATTCAGTATAAAATCCAGAATCCAGATCTACAAAGCCCTAAATCTGCCTCCAGCTCACATTCCTGTTCACCCTCCTCCCCCAACCCCCCTCCCCGCAATGTACCTAGCCACCTTGGTCACTGTTTTTCCTCAAACCCACTCTGCACCTTTGGCCTTTCTGTCCCCCCCGGAACACTCCTCTCTTAGATTCCTCCGTGGCACACTCTCTTACTTCCTTCCGCTCTCTGATCAGACGTCTGCCCAGAGGGGTCTTCCTTGGCCATTCAGCACAAAACCAACACCCCACCCTTGTCCCTTCCTTTCCCCATTACTCTGTTGCATTTTGTTTTTGCCACATTGCCAATTTCTGTGCTTACCTGTTAATTTGCCCCCCGCGCCTTGCTGCCCCACCCCAGGATGCTCCCTGGGAGCAAAGACAGAGCATCTTCCCTGTAACAACCCTAGAGCCTAGATGAGGGCCTGGCACATGGCACGTGTTCACTGAATTATATGTATCCTGGATGATGCGATCCAAGGAGCTTAAGGAGGTCACCCCTTGGGGAAACTTGCTCCAGGGAGTCCGGGGTGTGTGGCCGAGTTTGCATCCCCAGCTCGTCCTTACCAGAAGCTCAGACTCCAGGGTGAGTCTGAAAATACATTCTGTGGAGAAGCATGCTGCTTTTTATACCAGGGTGTCACGGGCTTCTAGGCAGCTGTCCATGTAGATCCTAACTTAGTGGACGCTCATAGCTACCCTCTGCATGAGGCAGCAATTAGCCCCATTTGATAGCCGAAGTACCTGAGGCTCAGTGAAGTTAAGTAATTGCCCAAGGTTCTTGGCTGGAAATGTTGGACACGAGAGAAACTGACCATCTTGTTCAAGCAGTATCTTTTGTCAGTACAGGCATATTTCTTTGGAGTCCAATTTATCTTTAACATTTTTGCAAATTTTCCATGATTTCTACTCCATAATTCTGGTGTGTATTTGTTTCAGTATAGAAATAATAACCTATCTATTTGCTTATTCAGCGTTTTTGCTTCTTAGAGTAAAACTATTGTGGTAGTTAGGATGCACCCTGTTATTCTGTGTTTTTGTGAGCCCTCTGATGGGCATAAGCCTCTGGGTGTTCTTACAGCTTGTGAGAAGCAGGGGCTGTAGAGAAAGTAATTGTTCCTAAGGTAATGTCCAGAAGTGAATGGAACATTAGAAAGGATAATTTGAAAAAAAAATTTTTTTTAATTGAGGTATCGTTGATGTTGAGTTATATGAGCTGTTTATATATTTTGGATATTACCCCCTTATCCATCATACCATTTGCAAATATTTTCTCCCATTCAGTAGGTTGTCTTTTTCTTTTGCTGATAGTTTTCCTTTGCTGTGCAGTAGTTTTTAATTAGGTGAAAAGGACAATTTAAACTAAAGATCTCCACAGTTTTAACTTTTTATTTATCCAAATAAAGTCAGGGCTTCTCCTCTTTGTAGAAACCAACTGAGCCTGTGAACAGGTCATTTAATTAGAGATAAAACTATATTAGGGATTCAAGTTCGACTATGAATATTTCTACAAAGATACGTGAGTGCAGGGTTCAATAATGATGGAATGAAGAGGAATTACTTCACATTTCCCCCCACTTCCAGTATTGGTAAGCAGACGCGGGTTCTGGATAATCTTAGATGCAGTTACTACACGGTCGTTCAGCATGTGACTTCACAGGAAATAAAAGGGTAACCATTAGAGTTAGGGTGTAGATAGGATTTTCAGTCTGAGCCATGGTGAGAAGGCTTCTCTTCCCAGAGCACTTCAGCCCTCTTCCTTTTCCTGCCCTTGGCTGCAGTTCCAGGAGGCACCCCAGGTCTTAATAGCTCTGTGGTTCTGAGATGAGACACTGGCTGTTGGTTTCATTATTTGGGAGCCGTTGTTTGCTGTGGGTACCAGACATGCTTCTGACCAGCTGTGTGACTCTGGATGAGTACCTTCAGTTGCCTCATCTGCAAGCGGGGTTGTACTATTCTCCAACTTGGAGCACTGTCCTGAGGCTTGAGTAAAATCAAGAGCAGGAGCTCCCCTGGGCTGACCTGATGAAATCAGCTGGTGATGATTCTCCTCCTCCTTAGTTGGAATCACAGGAAAGTGCCATTTTTGCAGGTCTAAAACAGTGGAATGTCTGCGACTTCCTGTGGTGCCACCTGGTACTTCTGCTCAGACCCTACTACAATGAGCAGTTTGTGAGCAGGTGGCAGCTGGTCCCAAAGTGAGCTCGTTCTCCTGCTGCGTGACAGAAGAAAAGGCTGCCTGGCCCCGGGGATTAGCACTGGGAGCCTGCAGAGTGGCTGCCAGGTGATTTAACCGGGATCCTGTTATAGGTTTCACTACTGGCACCTGGTTAATGGGTTAGGGATTTAGGGACCTGGTACTGAGATTGTCTTTTCCTGTCCTGTGCAGCAGTGTCCTGAGTGCCTTGACGACAGGCAGCACCTCTGCCCCCTGGGTTTTAAGGCACGCGCTCCTTTCCATGGCTGGCCGTGCCTTACTGGACACTGGTGTTATCTTGCTGCTTTTCCTCTGGTGGTCACAGCAGAAACATGCTCCATCCATCCTAACCGGCCCTTTCTTTCTTTTTTTTTTTTAAGATAACTAGAGGGATGCATTTTTTTTTTTTTTTTTTTGGCTGTGTTGGGTCTTCATTGCCGCATGCAGGCTTTTCTCTAGTTGCAGCCAGCAGGGGCTACTCTTCATTGCGGTGCACGGGCTTCTCAATGCAGTGGCTTCTTTTGTTGTGGAGCACGGGCTCTAGGTGCGTGGGCTTCAGTAGTTCGGCCCACGGGCTCAGTAGTCATGGCACGCGGGCTGTAGAGCGCAGGCTCGGCAGTTGTGGTGCACAGGCTTAGTTGCTCTGCGGCATGTGGGCTCTTCCTGGACCAGGGCTCAAACCCGTGTCCCCTGCATTGGCAGGCGGATTCTTAACCACTGCGCCACCAGGGCAGTCCTCCCTCTATTAATCAATAGGGAATTTGTGGGAACATACTTTGAGGTTACATAGATATCCTGTTCCTCCATCCATCCTAACCGGCCCTTTGTAAGTGGTGAGAGGACACCGCATTCTAACCTGGGTTTTCTTTTTTCTTATCTTTCCCCCTCTTTTCTTTCCCTTTTCCTCTTCCCTTTGCAAAGATTGTTCTTTTGGGGGGCCTCCCCACAAGGTTGCTAAAGCCACGGAAACATAATCCTTGTGCTTCTAGCAAACAGGCCCCTCTGAAACAGACACATTCCACATGGCCCTGTGGCCCCCTGCCTACGTGGCACAGTGAGGGCCCCGCCTTCCAGGGCGCTGGTGCCGGGCTCAGCCCCAGCCTGCCCGTTGGTGGTTTCCCCGTCACTCTCTATTTGTTTCATATGGTACAAACCCACGTAGAATAGGTTACATTTAATGGGGTGAGAAAAATCCACACTGTAAGAGCAAAGTCACAGGTGAGGTCAAGCTGCTTCCTCCCGTGAGGGAGAATGATTTTCTCCTCTGTGGCTCTCGCACTGAAACTTCGTACAAAGGAGCTCTTTTTATGTTTGATGTATTGCTTTTAGAAAACAAATCCTTCATGTTTTTTCATTTTTGGTTCCTACCTCTTGGCCGACCCAGCAGGAATTTGGCAGTTGAACGTGCTGCTTCTTGCAGAGGCTAAAAGCTGCCTTGCTGAGAGTCACTGGCTGCTGGGAAGACTGGACTCCTGGCAAAGAGAGCTGGGTGAGCAGTGGGAGTGGCCTTCCAGCTGGTAAAAATTAAAGGGCTTCATCCACTGTTGACGCTGATAGCACGGAGCGCGGGCTCCTTACACCATCCTCGCCGGCTGTAAGGATGTTTGGAAGTTTTTATAATCAAAAGTGTTTTCTAGGGTTACCCAAGGCACAGCAAGGTGTGTATGGATTTTGTTTTGGACAAGCCCATACCTTGCTTTTTTCCCAATGTGAAATCTTTTCTATTATGATTCATGTTCCAGAAGATTTTCGATAAGCTATATTTAACCCACTGTAAATATAAGCAAGCTCAAACTAAGGCACACCTTAATTTATTACTTCATTTTATTCTGTTTACAAAGCACATTGTCCAACACCTGAATTCTTTCCTTTAAAAAATCAGAAGCCACACCAGTGCCAAATCAACACAGATAGGCAGTGGTGATAAACGGAATGACTTAAAATTCTTCTGACTCCATGATTTTTTTTTTTTTAATGGAGAGAACACCAGAATTTGCCATCTCGTGCTTCTGGAAACTCAAGGGCGCTGCAGGCAGACTGAATTGATGGTTTGCCAGAAGGGTTATATAGCGTCGCCTGACCCTCCTTCCAGGGCAGACAGCCCCCCTTGCTTGTCTGAGTCTTGACAGACCAGATTGGAGCATTCCTGCTGCCTTCTGGATCTTTCTCCATGGATGAACAGAAGCGTAAGACTGAGAAAAGCAGCCAAACACAGAATACGTCTTTGTGATTATTTTTGTCTTTATTCAGAATATAAGAGCCGAGAGGACATCATAGGACGATGATGAATGAATTCACAATTCATTGAGCATCATGTTCACCCACTAAATTAGCCAAAAACCAAACAAAAACATGTTATTTTAATTGCATTTTATTTTATTTATTTGTTTGTTTATGGCTGCACTGGGTCTTTGTTGCTGCGCACGGGCTTTCTCTAGTTGTGGCGAGCAGGGGCTACTCTTTTTTGCAGTACATGGGCTTCTCATTGTGGTGGCTTCTCTTGTGCGCAGCACGAGCTCTAGGCGCAAGGGCTTCAGTAGTTGTGGCTCACGGGCTCTTCTAGAGTGCAGGCTCAGTAGTTGTGGTGCACGGGCTTAGTTGCTCCGAGGCATGTGGGGTCTTCCCGGACCAGGGCTCGAACCCGTGACCCCAGCATTGGCAGGCAGAATCTTTAACCACTGTGCCACCAGGGAAGCCCCCAAAAACATGTTTTTAAATGATCTCCAAGATGGGGAAGGATATAATAAAACAGGTACAGATACTCCTACACCTTGTTTAAATCTTGGTGGGAGTGTAAACTGGAAAACCCTTTTGAAAAGCAATTTGGAAGTAGTTATCAGGAATCATAAGTTCATATCCTTTGACCCAACAATCAGAAATAATCAGATATATGGGAAAATCTATACTCTGGAAGATTTATAATTAAATACATTGTATACAATCACTTGGAATACTATCCATCAACAGAAAGACTAATAATATAGAGAAATGGCCAGATCAATTAAAAAAGCAGGTTAAAATAAATTATAGTTAGTAGATTAAAACCTTTTAAAACATACATCTAGGGCTTCCCTGGTGGCGCAGTGGTTGAGAGTCCGCCTGCCAATGCCGGGGACGCGGGTTCGTGCCCCAGTCTGGGAAGATCCCACATGCCGCGGAGCGGCTGGGCCCGTGAGCCATGGCCGCTGAGCCTGCGTGTCCGGAGCCTGTGCTCCATGGCGGGAGAGGCCACAACAGTGAGAGGCCCGCGTACCACAAAAAAACAAACAAAACATACATCTGAGAAGGGAGTAGAAAATATGGAAAAATGATAATAGTTGTTAGGATTAATGATTAAAGCTTTCATTTCTGGTTTTCAAACTACCTATATAGTATGATTATTACTTTCCTAAATTAAATATCCTACATACTTCTAACCGTGGTAAAGGAAAATAATTTAACCTCCTCGAATTTAGAATTTATGATGATCTGGACAGAGATAAAATTGGAATCTCCTTTGTTGATGGGCACAAGCAAAATTATAGGCAAAATATTTAAATTACTTTAGTAGTTCAAGCCCAAAGTCATTCTTTAGCATACTTTAATTAGTTGAATGCATTTGACAAAAGTAGAACTACATTAGAGAACTTCTTCCCACCACACCAGACTACAGTCGTCAGACTCAAAGATTTCATTCTCTTTGTGACAAGTAGTTGAGGAGGTGGTGTATACTGTTTAAGAAGCATAAACAAATTATGCCAGGTGGCTTGTGTGGCTGTAGGAGATGGTATAGTTTTTTGCCTTTTTCTAATAGGATAATCAGTGCACTCTTTTGCTAACTGGAGGGACTTTCTCATACCCACTAGAACTTTCTTAATCGAAGAATATATTCCTCGTCTAACACACACATACACACATACACACACAGTGCCCTACGAAAACAGCAAAACCCAACCACTAGCAATGAAAGAACGCCTGCTTATGACTGCACCCCAGTCTATAGGAAATGGGGTGTCTGCACTCGGAGCTCCCCCGTGCTCCAGAGTATTGTGAATTCTTCATCTTTACGAAAGAACTTATTCATCCTCACTAAAAATCCTCTGAGTTTTTATAACTTCAGTATACCTTTAATAACACACTCATTTTCTATAACGATCTCCGGCTGTAACGCAGCGCACAAACCTCTCTTCCAGACCCCGCCCTCAAGTCTTCCTCTGCCTCATTACAGATGGGGTCTGCAGGAGGAACTTTCATCTTCCTCTTTGCATTTGCATTTTAATGCTTATCGTAAAAAGCGGCAAGAGAAGTTCCAGGTAGTTTCACTATGTGAAAGCACAGCCAGCAATCGCGATTTCATTAGAATATTAAGTTCTGTTCACTGTTCTTGGCTTGCTGAGGGTCATTCACTGGGACATCGTGAGCAGTGGGTCGAAAGGTGTGTCAGTACCCACGTCCGCAGGAGAATTCACTCTGGTCCCCTGTACTGCGCTGCTTTGCTCTGCGCACGCACATGCCCGGCCCAGCTGCATCGTGGACCCAGCACACGGGGTATGGTAGGTAATCAGCTGTGCCCCTCAGATTTGCTGGCTGCGTGTGTTCCTCAGAGGCATTCTGCTGGGCACTCCATGGGGCATTTAGTATGGGTGCAAAGGGGATGCGTTCACAGTACAGCTTCTGGAACACAAACTACTATCTCTAGGATATGCCATGGTTTTATGGGGAATGGTCACCAAACATTTACTAGAGGGAGTTGAGTGAATCCAGCAGAATGGAAACCGAAAATAAACCTGTGACCAAACTCCAGCCAACCCGAGAAATAACAAGTAAAAGAAATAAGCACGAGGCCGCTACATTGCATCAGGAGCCCTGACGACCATTTGGTTGATGGGCCAACAGCAGAGGCGTCTTCTGGCCAGGTCATCAGCACAGGTGGTCTGGATCTTTATCAGCCAGGAGACAATAACTACCACCAGCATTACTCAGCACTTGATAGCTTTATCAGGTGTTTTCACAGGTCTTTTAATCTTCCTTACCGTCATGGGAGGTAGAATGGAGACAGACACAAGATGATTCCTCTTTTTCCAGAATGTCCTTGTGATAGAGCATCTCCAGCTAGGGTGCAGTATGCCCTGTGTTAATCTGGAGTGCCGGAGTTGCCTCCTGTCCTAGAGGAGATACCGCCCGGGAGCCATCCATCCCTTCCACCGGGTCAGTTAACTAGACGCCCGCAGTGTGCCAGGCACTCTGCTCAGGGTGCCCATGCAGGGCGACCTGTTTCTTCCTCACAAGGCCCTGTGAGGTTAAGGGGTAGAGTGCAGTTTCATCTATGAAGAGATGCGGGCTTGGCATAGGTAGGTGACCCCCAGAGATGCCCCCAGCAAAGCATCTCCATTGGGTTTTCTCTGACCCCCTGCTGTGGCAGAGGATCCCTGCTCCAGCAGTCCCTCAGTCTGGTCAGACCAAGTGCCCGCTGAATGGTGGTTGTGCTGGAGTTGGAATGGCTCAGTGCTCTCCCAAAGATACACACTTAGTTGCCAATTTCCTGTTAAGATTAAGGTGGTGCCTCATCCCACCTGGCCCTGGGGGATGCTCTTAGAAGAGCATCCAAAGCTGAGTTACACCAGGACTTGGAGTGGAAGTGACGATGCCCTAGGCAAACCAAGGCGAGCTTATTTTCCACACATGTTCACATCTTTAAATGCAATTGGGGGTTTGCTCTGCCTTGACCTCTCCCCCTCCCCCGCCACTCTTCCCTGCATGAAGTGAGCTGCTCCCCCTTAACCCTGACACCTCTTACTGTCCTTACGACTCAGGTGGCACTCATGGCCTTGTATTGCTGGTTATCCTTACTGTCCTTTCCCCTGGCCTGATTAAACCTTCAGTGAGAATGCACCTTTACTTTAGATTTCTTTGCATATATCTCCCATATATCTAACATGGCATTTTAATTAATAGGAAATGTGTATGTATATTACAGTAAATATATATTTATTATGAAAAACTCCACCCCACTGGACTGACTCTGTCCTTGTTTCAGATGGTTCAGGATACCTTAAAACATTTGGGTTTTTTTGAAGGAAAATGAAACAAAATGCATGGGAAAGATTTATGTGTTTACTTGGGGGAGGGGGAAATTAAACTTCTCATAATAGTTTTTAAATTAAATTTCATACTCGTCCAAATTCTTTCCTTCTCCACCCCTTCCTCTGATATTCCCTCACTCATTAAAGCACAGGATTTTGATGGTATTCACAGGGAAGCTCATTTACTGGAATAAAGAAGTTCTTTAAGTTTTAAATTTTGGAACATTACCAGTAGGTCTGAGCCTGGGTTTCAGATTTTACTGGCATTTTGTTGGCAGAGCAGGCTTTGCAGCCCGTCCTTACTTGAGCCTGTTTCCTGACACCTTCAGCGGTATGGTCCTATGTTTTTTAGATTAAAAAAAAAAAAAGTTTAAATAGAAAAGAATATATAAACATATAAAGAAGATTGATTCTAAAACATCCAGCGAAATAAAAGGGCAGTAAAACCTCTCAAAAATTAACAAATGGGAAGCACTTTCTTTTTAAAGAGGCAGGATGAAGACAAAGCTACGAGGAGAGAAATGTTTCAGGAAACCCCAGGAAAAGCGGCCTTTTCATCTGTGCTCATTCTCCTCTCCACTCACAAGGGTCCTGTTGAAATAGGGTTGAGAATACTGTACTTCCACTGCACTGGGCACATGGTAGGTACCTGAGGTCATCCAACTGAGGTGAAGGGAAAGCTTATGGAGGCGAGAGCAGGGCGACAGACCCTACATGTGGGGTGTCTCCAGAGACTGGCCACAGAGGGAATCCTTTGCCACCCCTGGGTCTGAAGGGGCAAGGGAGGAAATAGTATTTCCCAGAGCCCCCTGGAGCATCTGTGAGAGCAGAAAACAAGGCCCAGTGTTGGGAAAGAGCGAGTGGTTCTCTGAGACCCAAAGCTAGTGTCCTACTGAATGGGGAAATCCTAAGAGCATTTCCCAAAGGCTGGGAGCAAGGGCAGGGTACTCAACTTCTATTTAACATCATCCTAGAACTATTAGCCCATTCAGATAGATAAGAAAAGTCAGTTAGAGGCTGTATACAAATTGAAAAAGAAGTAAAACTCTATTTGCAGTTGATATGATGGCACACCTGGGAAATCTTAGAGAATCAAAGATAAAACTAACTGAAACAATAGTGGAATTGAGTAAGGGAGCTGGGTATAAAATGTTCTGCTAGCAGGGAGCCCAACCAGAAGCCGGCCTCAAGGGGTCAACAGAGTTGGGCAGAAAATGGGATTGGGGAGGGAGGATTGGAAAATAACCAGCTGAACGAAAATCTGTTCTAGAATTGGATTCTGAACAGGTTTAGTTCATGAGGGCCGTAAACCCAGCATGTCATGGAGCAAAGCCCCGCATTAAAGAAAGAGGCCCCTTGTCCCACTGAGTGAAGATTTCAGCTGATGCTAAGCTTCCTGGTAGAGCAAGCTCTGGCATGTTGCTTGATCTCTGCCGGGCGGGGTGCAGGGAAGCCACTGGAGAGAGGTCTGAGCCTGAGAGGGAAAGAGGAAGGCTGATACCTAGGGCAGCAAGGTGGTGAAAGAAGCAGTGGTTTGGGGGCCAGCTGGTAGGGGTAGGGAATTTCTCCTCGTAATTACCCTTGAAATGGCAGTGGTATTGGGGTGGAAAAACAGGGCCCAGTAAGTGGCAGGGTGGCGCTTCCCTTTCTAGAGGAAGAAATTCATTACCTTCACAATGCTTTGTCTGCCCAGATGTTTCAGCAGCCACTTGGCTCTGTAGGTAGGGAAACTGCTTATTATAGTATTGATATTTTATGTAAAATTGGTTAGGAACGACCAGCATATTTAAGCTGAATGTGTACAGAGCAGGGAAAATACCTCTTCAGACATGCAAGGCAGAGGTAATAAACTTTGGGACAAGTGTGGTGGTATTTAATTTTTAAAAGTTTTGGTCAACTCTATTTCCATTCTTACAAAAGTAAGGACCCCATTTCGTCTTACTCTGAGTATAAATTTTCATAACTTCAGAAAAAAGTATACTTGAACAAATGTAAGACACTCCTTGCTCATAGATAGGACAACTCAGCACCACAAAGATGTCAGTTCTCTCCAAGATAATTTATAAATTATGCACTTTTACTAAAAATACTTTTTTGTTTTTTGGGTTTTTTTGGTTTGTTTCTTTTAAATGCAGGCAGACAAGTAGATGCTAAAATTCATTTGGAAAAAAAATATATATGCAAGAAAACAATGAAAAAAAATATCCAGGAAACAATGAAAAAGAAAAGCCATGAGGGGGCCCTAGGCTTGATAGATTTTAAAACACACTACAAAGCCTCTGTAATTAAAATGGGGCTTTACTGGCACATGAATAAATGGAGAGAGCAGCAGAAAGGAATAGGAAGTACAGAAATAGACCCAAGTACATACAGAAATTTAGTATGTAATAAAGGTGGCATCTCAAGTTCCTAGGGCAAAGGTACAATTTTTAACAAATGGCCCTGGGACAGTTTGAGAGACATTTGGGAAAAAAAGATAATATCAGTTCCATACCTTTCACCATATACAAAAATAAGCTCCACACAGATCAGAGTTCTAAATTTAAAAAGTGAAGCCCTTTAAGTACTAGAAATAAGTGGATGAGTTCCTGCATAACTTGGGTATAGGGAAAGGCTCTGAAGACACAAAAACAAGAGTCAGTAAAAGAAAAAAATCGATACATTTGACTATTTAAAAAGAAAAAGTAAATTGTGGTATGATAAAAACCACCATCAATAAAATCAAAAGACAGTTAACTTGGAGAAAATATTGGCAAGATAACACAGATAAAGCATTAATATTTCCTAATATATTAGGAACTCTTAAAAATAAGCAAAAGACATGAACAGGTAATTCACTATACGTGTGTGTGTGTGTGTGTGTGTGTGTGTGTATAATGAAAACTGCACATACAAGAGAAATGCAGATTACAACTACAGTGAAATATCACTCTTACATATCAGATTGGCAAAAACTAAAATGTGTGATATCACACTCTATGGTAGTATCTCATGAAGTTAAATATGCAGTTACTTATCCTCTGACCTAGAATCGCACTTCTAGGAATTTACCATGAAGATACATTGCCAACAGTACAAAAATACGTGTGAACAAAGGTATACATTATACGTACTGTCATTTTTGGAAACTACCTCAATGCACATAGGAGAGTGGTTGAATAAACTATGCTCCACCCACACGATGTGACACTACACAGCAGTTTTAGAAAAGAACAAGGAATAGCTCTATGAACATCTAAACAGTGTTTTCAGGTTATATTAAGTGAAAAAACCCCAAAAGACAGTAGAATACAAAATGGTAACTTTCTGTAAAGAAGAAAGAGGAATGAGAAAATATGCAAGTATCTATGCATTTGTTCAGAAAGAAACACAGGGAGAATAAACCAGAAAGTAGTGAGATTAGTTGAATTGTTAATTATAGAAAAGAGTTAGATGGGGAGACTTAGATAGAAGGGATAAGTGGGGGGAAATGTGACACTTCTCAGAGTTTACTTTTCTGTACAGTTTTGTTTTTAATAAATTTATTTAATTTATTTTTTGCTGCGTTGGGTCTTCCTTGCTGCATGCGGGCTTTTCTCTAGTTGCGGCGAGCAGGGGATACTTTTTGTTGTGGTGCGTGGTCATCTCATTGTGGTGGCTTCTCTTGTTGTGGAGCCCTGGCTCTAGGCACATGGGCTTCAGTAGCTGTGGCGTGCGGGCTCAGTAGCTGTGGCTCGCGGGCTCTAGAGCGTAGGCTCAGTAGTTGTGGTAAACAGGCTTAGTTGTTCCACGGCATGTGAGATCTTTGCAGACCAGGGATTGAACCCGTGTCCCCTGCATTGGCAGGCAGATTCTTTCTCTTTTAAAGATTTTTGATGTGGACCATTTTCAAAGTCTTCATTGAATTTGTTACAATCTTGCTTCTGTTTTATGTTTTGTTTTTTTTGGCCGTGAGGCATGTGGGATCTTAGCTACCCGACCAGGGATTGAACCCGCACCGCCTGCATTGGAAGGCAAAGAGTTAACCACTGGACTGCCAGGGAAATCCCGGCAGGCGGATTCTTAACCACTCTGCCATTGGGAAGTCCCTCTGTACAGTTCTGACTCTTGGAACCAAGTTAAAGAATAAAGAAACGAGGAGGGAGGGGAGCACGACCCTGTAATGGAATACAGAAGTACAGTTAAACCTCACCTTATTTCAGAAGACTAACATAACCACACTCAGGTAAGAGAGAAAAAGAACAAACCCTAAAAACTTTAAAACACAATATTTGACTATATAGCCTTAGGCCAAAGACAAAAAAAAAAAAAACTATAGCTAAATATTGAACCCTAGTTAGTAAGTTTGTTTCTCACAGTAGCATGGGTCAGCAATTCTGAAACCACTTTTTGCTTGTTCGAGTATGGAGCAAATAAGTCAATATATTTGAGATCATGGGAGCCAGACCTCATTACTGGAGAAGGAAGTTACAAATATAAAAAGGGGGAGAATAAAGTGGACCTAGTGCTGTTGGATTGGAACTGGGAGTTTTCAGTGAATTCATGGTTTTTAAGATGGATGGATGGAAGGAAACACACATACTTTAGTGTTCTTTCCTAACACCCAGATTTGTTTCTTAAGTACCATTCTCCAGTAAAAGGAACCAGAGCTCCTTGGAGAAAGGGCCAATTCCAGGGGCTGGTTCTGAGAAAGTTCAGGATGGTTGTGGAACCTCTTCTTATGCCAAAAAAGTAAGGAAGTGCTGAAAGCTGACAGCCACTTGTCAGTAGGAGACAGACACCCGCTTGAAGGAGCTTCTCCTTGCCCAATCTGGCATAATATGAGCATCAGGATAAATAATGATAGGAAATTAAATATTCTGTTGGATAAATAAGGCTCCACAAGTCCATTCTGCTGTAAAGAAAGGAAGAAAGAAAAGTAAGTGCGGGGAGAAGAAAAAGCTCTTCCTTATAGTAGCATCCCAACAAGTACACGTGGAAGAAATGATGGAATCAGAAAAACCACTCTTTGGCAGCCATCAGATAAATAATTGATTCAAGTAAGATGCTAACACTCGTAGGTTAAATTTCATGAGGAACATGATATATATTTTATCTCCCCAGAAGTACTTAATTAACTACAGTGGAAAAACAATAACTTTACAGTGGAAAAGCTAGCACACCCCACCCTACCCAAGTGGCTCAAAGTTAACTCACCAGTACTGGGACGAGGGAACACTGTGTGCTTCCTGATACCATGCACTGAGAAGGAGACACTCTCACTAATGTGTGTTTCTGCCAAAATGCTAATTTGAGTCTAATCGTGAGATTTCAGATCATCTAAATTGAAGGGCAGGGACTTCCCTGGTGGTCCAGTGGCTAAGACTCCTGCTCCCAATGCAGTGGGTGTGGGTTCAATCCCTGGTTGGGGAACTAGATCCCCCATGCCACAACTGAGAAGTCCGCATGCTGCAACTAAAAAAAAAGATCCCACGTGCCGCAACTAAGACCTGGCACAGCCAAAATAAATAAATACATGAATATTAAACAATAAATAAATACATAAATAAGTTGAAGGACATTTCATAAAATAACTGCCTCCACTCTTCAATAAATGTCTAGGTCATGAAAGACAAAATGAAGAACAGAACCAGATCAAAGAGACTAAGGAGACATGGCAACTAAATGCAACACATGATCCTGGATTAGATCCTCAACCAGAGGCAGATTGTGTGTTACTGTGAAGGGCTTTGTTGGGACAATGGATGAAACTTGACCAAATTCCATAGATGAGATCATGGGTTGGCAAACTATGACCTGCTGCCAGTTTTTGTACCACCTAAGCACGCAGAATTTTTTTTTTACATTTTTAAATGGTTGGAAAAAATGTTTAAGAAGCAAAATCTGTATGACATCTTGGGAAAGGCAAAACTATAGAGACAGTAAAAAGATCAGTGGCTGCCAGGGGTGAGGGGAGGAAAAGAAGGATGAATAGATGGAGCACAGGGGATTTTTTACGGCAGTGAAACTATTTTATATGATACTGTAGTGGTGGATAGATGTCATTATACATTTGTCAAAAAAAAACCCATGAAACTGTACAGTACAAAGAGTGAATCCTACTATTAAACTATGGGCTTTAGTTAATAACAATGTATTAATATACAATTATATTATATCAATTACAGCAAATGTACCACACTAACATAAGATGTTAAGTATAGGGAAACTGGGATGGGGTGGGCGTTGAGGGATGGGAACCCTGTACATTCTGCTCGGGTTTTCCTTTTCTGGTTTTTTTTGGGGGGGTTCGTTTGTTTTGGCCACGCTGCACGGCATGCGCAATGCGCGATCTTAGTTCCCCGACAGGACTTGAACCATGGCCCCCTGCAGTGGAAGCATGGAGTCCTAACCACTGTACTGCCAGGGAATTCCCTGCTCAGTTTTTCTATAAACCTAAAGCCACTCAAAAAAGAAAGTCTAGGGCTTCCCTGGTGGCCCAGTGGTTGAGAGTCTGCCTGCCAATGCAGGGGACGCGAGTTGGTGCCCTGGTCCGGGAAGATCCCACATGCCGCGGAGCAGCTGGGCCCGTGAGCCATGGCCTCTGAGCCTGTGCATCCGGAGCCTGTGCTCCGCAACGAGAGAGGCCACAACAGTGAGAGGCCTGTGTACCACACAAAAAAAAAAAAAGTCTATTAATTACAATAAATTCTGTATTGTGACACATGAGCATTATATGAAATTCAGATTTCTGTGTCTATAAAGTTTTGTTGAAACGCAGCCAGATTTATTTATTTACATATTGTCTACAGTTGCTTTTTTGCTCAGACAGCAGGGTTGAATAGTTGCAACAGAAGCCATAGGGCTCACAAAAGACTGAAATATTTACTATCTGGCCTTTACGGAAAAAGTTTGCCGGATTAGATAGCCGTGTTGTATCAGTGGTAAGTTCCTGATTTTGATAATTGTACTCTGATTATGTAAAACAATACCCTTAATTTTTAGGAAAGCACACTGAAGTATATAGGGATAAAGAGACATTATGGCTGCAACTTACTCTCACACAGTTCAGAAAAAAGAATTATGGACAGACAGATACGGAGCAGCCTATTTGGTAAAAGGTTAACAGCTGGGAAATCTGGGTGCTGGGGGAAGGGCATGTAGGAATTCTTTATACTGTATCCTTGCAAGTTTTCTGTAAGTCTGATATTATGTCAAAGTAAAAGGTTAAAAACAAAATGAAAAACAAAATATCATCGGTCTTAGAACCAACCAGACCTTGACTTGAATTCCTGATTTGCTGACTCAGTGGCCTATTTATAGAAGTGGTTTTGCCGTTCCAAGCCTGTGTCCTCATCTGACTTGTAAAGCTTAGATGAGATAATGCATGTAAAGTGCAGAAAATCGGCATTGATTCCAGGTGACTGAGTTGAAACATCGACAGTGCCTTCAGGAAAATGATTCCCAGATGTCTGCTTGGAGACAGACATGGTCAAGATGAGTCAGTGTAGTGTCCATCTTCTGAAATGGCAGCTGCATTTCAAAATAGAAGCGCCTCTGTTGGGGTAAATGAGCCATGGTGATGGCTCCATGGTGGAGCCCCTCCACACCCAGTTGAAGATGATGGACTCTGATCAGCCTGAGAAGTGGGTTGAGAAGATCCTGTGATCTGGGGACTCCTAGTGGAGGGGTTAGACATGATCTGAGTTCCCATTTTTGGTGGCAAGTTTAACTGTGCTGAGGATCTAGGATCAGGACTGTCTTGTAGGCTTGGCCTCAGAGGTAGCTGTGGGTGCCGTAGTTCAGTCTACACAAGTTTAGCTGTCCATCTGTGAATTCTGTCACAGCACTGGTCTAAGGTAGGAGGTGATGCTCAAACATATCCAGTATTTATGGTGCAGTGTCAGGGGTAAGAAACAATGGTTTGTGTTCATCTTGAATAATACAGACTAACGTCAACAAATGCTTGATGTACTAGAAAGGTGCCTCATTCTGGAAGCTGAACCCACAGGACTCCCTCCCTGTGAGCACTTAAATGATTTAGCAGTAGTGTAGATGCTGTTCTGTATGATGTTGGAAATGGGGAAGATTAGATGAAAATCTACGAATGATTGGTATGCTAGGAGATATGGAAATCTAACAGAGCATCTGACCCACAGACATCCTTCAACAGAAATACAGGTGGGGCCTCTGCTTCTGGGGAACACCCATGGGGAAGGTGGTGATGGTTCTCCTCTTGAGCAGTCCAAATTCCCACTTTGCCTCTAACTGAAATGCGCATCCTCTTACACAGAAAACACAAAGGAATATGATCTAAAGCTTACTTATTTGACAGCATTCCAAAAAGGTGGACTGATGACAGGTCATTGTAGTTTTAAGTGTCCAATCCAGAAAATAATGGAAGAATGTATTAGTAAAACTGTTGTGCCGCTGTGTATAAGTGACCAAAAGTATTTGTAAGCAATAACCTAAATAATGTGTTATTTTTAAAAAGCCAAATAGCTAGTTCAACCAATGGTTTATAGCTTTGCTAAGTGGGCTCAGAGACCCTAGAACTGGAAGTGAGGATTCTGCAACCCAGTTGTGTTCATCTAAAAGCTTTTTAGTCCAGGTTCAGATCACGTTAGTGTGTGTGTAGGTAAGAGAGATGGGGGAAGTGGGCGAGAGGTACAGAGAAGAGGCATTACCTCTAGAGTTTGTGAAGGGTCCCGAAACATACACTTTCCACCACTGTTCTCCTCCCCATCTTCTCTCTGACCATCCATTTTATCTCCAAGAAGAGGAAATTGGAGGCCTTCTGGGATCTACACAACAAAGAGCAAGTGATACATTAAAGCCCCTACCCTGTGTCACAGCATCTTGTGTATTCCTTCATGCTCCAGTCTTACGGAGAGCGAGACCATTTCCTAGGTGACTGAAGAGGGAGCGGGACATGCCCCTTACTCAGTGTTAGCTCTTTTTCCAATAATTACACTCCTTAAAGTAACCACAGCTAATATTTTGGTATATTTCCTAACAATTTTTAAAAGTATATTTTAAAGCATCATTGGAATCATGCAGTATATAGGATTTTCTACCCTCTTTAAGTCATCTAGTGGTGTTCAGTGGACATTTGCCTGTATCACTGATGGCTATGTGATGTTTTTTCATGTGGGGATTCTATGAATTTTTTTCTTTCCTCCGTCATGGACAGTTTGCATTATTTGTGATTTTTTTCACTGTGTAATGCTGTGATGAATAGTTGTGTCCCTGAATTATTTTGTTTCCCTGTCTGAATACTGCTTAGAATTCAATCTTAGGAGTACAGTCGCTGAGTCAGCAGGTGTAAAACGTTTACGGCTCCCGTTGCGTATGAACAGACAGGCTTTAAGAGTTTCTGCTCATTAATTCCTTATCAAATAAGGTCTTGCTCATTGGTTATAATAAAATGTGTGCTGAAGGTAACTGTTATTATCTTATTTTTAAAGCAGATCTTTCAGTCCTATTCTTTGAAACATTTACAAATATTATATTTAAACATAAAAACCATGCTGCTTTCCCCCAAATTTTTCAAAAGTATTTTAAAATGAAAGGTAAACAGTCATCTTAAAGAAAGTTTAAAAAAATAAAGAAAAAATCATCCTAATATAGCCAACAGTTATTGTTTTGTCAAATCTCCTTCCTCCCTTTTTCTGTGAATTTTACACATTTGGGATAAAAGTATACGTAGGTTTCATATCCTGCTTTTTAAATTGAACATTCTATTGAAAGCATTTCTTCCATGTTGCTACATAGTCTTCATAACTATCTTTTTTTTCGCGGTACGCAGGCCTCTCACTGTTGTGGCCTCTCCCGTTGCGGAGCACAGACTCCGGACATGCAGGCTCAGCGGCCATGGCTCACGGGCCTAGCCGCTCCGCGGCATGTGGGATCTTCCCGGACCGGGGCACGAACCTGTGTCCCCTGCATCGGCAGGCGGACTCTCAACCACTGTGCCACCAGGGAAGCCCATAACTATCATTTTTAATGGTTACAAATTATTCCACTGATGTCATGTAACATAATTTACGTAACCATTTCCCTACTGAACTCTTAAGTAATTTCCAGTTTTTTCCTTTTATAACACAGTGGTGAATGTGGACTATTTCCTTAGGTTTGAATCCTCAAAGTGGATTGACTGGGTCTGGATTTAAACTTTTGTTCATTCAGAATTTTCACTAACTCATAGTGGCCTGTCTTCTTGGTTAGTTTTTTTAAAAAATAAGTTTATTTATTTTTTTGGCTGCATTGGGTCTTTGTTGCTGTGCGCAGGCTTTCTCTAGTTGCTGAGAGCGGGGGCTACTCTTTGTTGCAGCACGCGGGCTTCTTATTGCGGTGGCTTCTCTTGTTGCAGAGCACGGGCTCTAGGCGAACGGGCTTCAGTAATTGTGGCACGTGGGCTCAGTAGTTGTGGCTCGCGGGCTCTAGAGCGCAGGCTCAGTGGTTGTGGCGCACAGGCTTAGTTGCTCCGCGGCATGTGGGGTCTACCCAGACCAGGGCTCGAACCTGTGTGCCCTGCATTGGCAGGCGGATTCTTAACCACTGCGCCTCCAGGGAAGTCCCTTGGTTAGTTTTAATTATTGAAACTTAATTCCAACAACAACGTGAACTTCAGGACGTTCCAGTTGGCAGGGAACCCAGTGGGAACTGTGATGTCCTTAGTAACAGAGTGGTCAGGATGCTGTCCTGTTTGCCAGGTGAGCCTTGGGAGCTCTGGATGTTTCGGACCCAAGGGAAGTGTTCAAACACAGAGCACTTTCCTCGCGTGCCCTGTTGGTATACAGCGCGTGCCCTCTGCTCACTCACAGAAACCATTTATTAAGCAGCCTTTGCCAACGAGGAAAAAAAGCACAGAGGCAGGGAGGTAGTCATTATGTAACCCCCTCCTTTTTTTTTTTCTTCTTTTTTTCCCTCCTTTTTCTATTTCCTTTTGTGAGAATAACGTCAACTCGGGATGGAAATGCATTTATGGTGTCTCCTTTCTGCTAAAGTAACCTAGAGCCTTCATCTTCAGAGATGCAAAATTGAGATTTTGCAAACGTTCATAAATGCTTCTTTGTTGACCGTGAGCCGTGTGGTTTGGCCCCCAGAGTTATCTTAGATAGCACAAATAAATCTGGCGGCCTCCACTGGCCTCAAACTAAGCATTACACCACCCCCAGTCCCCCGCCCCCCCATTGTCTCCCTCCTCGCAGAATTTCCTCTTGGCCTTCAGCAGCACAAGCTCAGTCTTCTCATCCATATGCCCTGTTAAACTGCTGCCAAAGCTCCGGCAGTTTAGTGCATATGTTCCCTTCATCATTTCTCTTTGTTCTAGAAAAGGCTGTGTTTGGTTTCTGAACCTCCCCGCCTCCCCTCGCCTAATTCCACCATCACCACCGCTTCCTATAGACGTGAACTTCTACCGTCTACATGTTCATTTACAGAACATCCTAGATTTCTGCCATGGAGAGAACCTTCGCAATCTGCTCACACGTGCAAAATCATCCCCTGCACCCCTTCCCACAGAAAAATTTGTTAGGCGTCCCCGCCCCAGAGCTCGTGCCTTAGGAGCCCAGGTGGAGGGCTGCTGGGTCTCTCTGGTAAGCAGGAGGCTCCTAGGAGACAGTGTTACCTCCCTGCGCGGATAAAGATTCCTTCTTAGGGTTTTCTGCCGCTCCAACGCAAGAACAGGACGCTTTATTCTTGGAGCCCAACAGTGTATAGGCAGAGTCGATCTCAATGGGTTATTCATGGTGTCCAAGAGAAATACTTCTGGAGCTGTATTTCATGTGAGATGGAAGTGGGCTTGGCACCCAGACAGCGGGGCTGGCTGCTCGCTGGGAATGCCCCGTGGCTGTCGGACCAGCCCGGCCCCTGCCTGATGTGGCCAGGCTCTTCTTAGCAAGTCAAGGGGTCTTCTGGCTCCCCCTCACCGGGCCTGCCTGCGCCCTGCAAGGCTCTGCCAGCCCGCGTGCGTGCGCAGAGACCCCCTGGTTGTTTTGGCCTTTAAGTATTTTCTGTCTCTTACCATGTGTGAAGTTCCACCCCGTTCCCCGAGCCGGGAGGTGAGGATGAAGGGCTATCAAAGCGTGGTCTCTCTCCTCAGCACGGGGGTGCTGTGGAAACCCTGGAATCGCTCGTGGAAACTTGGTTTATACAAAACACCACCTCGCTGTCATTGCTGCCCTTGCCACTTCCCTCCCCCAGAAAAGTATTTCAAAGAGGCCTCTGCCGCGGCACCGACCGTGGACAAACCTGATGTTTTGCTTTGTCTGATAAATCCGACGGTGAACTATGCCTGCTCAGTACCTGGTCAGCAACTCCTCGGAAGGCACAGGAAAACCTTCCTAACGTGGAGTTAAATATGTAGAATGGAACTGGGAGGAAATTCTCAGTGTGAGGGATTTTTTTCCCTTTCCTTTTCTGGGGGAAAAAAAAGAGAGAAAAGAAAAAAAAGTTAATGTCAACTCATTTGGTGGAGATATTGTGCACTTTTCTACCTATCCCCCAAAGGGAAGTTTGTATTCTTTTAAATAAAACCATTTTAAAAGCAGAACTCAAGCCTAAAAGGATCCAAGGTTTTCCTGAGTTCTCAGAAGGTGTTGATTTATTTACTATAGTTAAAACATAATTAGTTCTCAGGGGATAGTGTGTGTTTTAAACGGCTTTATTGCCACCATATTAGTTTTCTGAATAATCAGAAACTTCTGTTATCATTATGTTCTAGTGTGTTCAGACAGAAACGCACTCTAAGTAGAAACAAATGTCAGGAATTGCTAGTTGTCACTCGGAGAAGGGACACCACATCAGCGGGGGAAGAGAGAACTTGATAGGATATTCCAAAGAAATGTCATCTAACAATGTCTCGGATAAACCTAATGACAGCTTGGGCAGGCACACGTGCACGCACACTGCCCCCCAACCATTTTTTTTGATATTAAATGGCGTTTTCTTTGTCCCTTTTCCACCATTCTCACTACAGAGGCTGGGAATGGGGTCAGCATCCCTTGAAACCCGTAAGATGGCCCTTCCTTACTAACACATTCACAAATGAGTGCAAACAGTGTCCCCCACTTTCAGCTCCCGGTTCTCATGTCGTGTCCCTGTTCTGGCTGACTGGTCTTTCCCACCATTTGCAGGTTGATGTTTGAGATGCCACAGGAAATGGGTTTAATCGCCATCGCAGTCCACCAAACGCAGGGCAAAGGTCAGTCATCTTTTGTTACTGTTTCTGTGGTTTTTGTTTTCTAAAATCTGTGACTCTCCTGGCCAGAGAGCCAATTGATTGCATGTGCTGATCATCGACATGACTCGAGTCAGAAGTTGTTTTCACACACCCCTAAAATGGAGATGAGGGAGGAAAATCAATTAGAAGATTGAACCTTAGAAGAATTAAAGCATTCTCTTAAACTGAGATGTTTATTAATCAATTGATGTCCGCTTGTGATGGTTTTAATGTTCATTTACCTACGTCTTGTAAATTCTTCTTTCTGACACATTCTAGGCATTGCAGTGTGTGAATAATAGCTATGTTATAGAGACGTTTATTTTCCTGAAGGTTCTCTGTGAGGTGCCTTCTGTGTCTAGGTACCGAGTGTCACATGGAGGGGTCTTTCATCTGCCAGCTGGCACTGGAATTTGCACGGAGTGGGCACTCGATCCACGATCAATGCGTATTCACAGAATGACCACAAAGAAGCCTAGGGCTGCCCAGAGCTTCCAACACCTGCTGACTCTCGGAGGCAAGAGCCCATATCCTCCCAGAATCCATCTGGGGTCCAGCCGCAAGCAGATTCGTGCTCAGTGGTCATACCGGGAGCGACTGGCCCCTGTCTCTCCCCACCCGCAGCTGGCAGCAGGCAGACCCAAACGTCCTTTGAACTCTCAGAGGCTCTTATGCCTTCCTCAGAAGAAGCAATGAAATAAGAAATCCACTGTTTTCGCTTCTTTCTCTTGAGCATGTCTTTTGAACATAACTCAAAAGAGAGAAAAAAATTTATTTTATTCAAGGCTGGGGTGCTCAGTAAGGTGGTTTAAAAAAAGACGTGGAACAAGTTTGATTATACCTCTCGTTTTGATTATGTTATTTTCTCGACTTCTATTTTTTAAGAAAAATAACTCAGAGAGTTAATATCAGGGATCATTTTTCAAATTCAGCTTCCTTTAAAAAAAAAAAAAACAACAGCAAGATATAATTCACATACCATACGGTCCCCCAATTTAAAGTGTACTATTCTGTGGTTTTTAATGTATTCACAGCGTTATGGGACCATCACAGTAGGGCTCACTTCTAGCAAATGGCTTCCAGGACCTCTCCTGGACCAGCATAGATTCGATCCGGTTTCCCCACTGTCTCTGTTTTCACCTGCATTGCCGTATGTTGAGAATTAAACTGAGAGTGATGTTCAGACACTGTGTAAGACTTTATCATCAAAGTCTAAATGATATGCTCACAGAGGGAGGACATTATGCTAATTATTGGAAACTTGTTCAGCAACAGAGCTTCAGATTTTAAAAAGCTTCTCTGTTGTTGAGTTAACCCCAGAATAACCAAGCACGTTCATCAGTCATTCAGGTGGGACAGGGCTTTAGTGTGTGGCTCTGAGGCCTCAGCACTTTTTCTGGCATTATGTACATCTGAGTCTGTTCACGGTGCAGAATGGCCGGTTTCCTGATGGCGCTTTGTGTTCCAGGGCGGGGAAGGAATGCTTGGTTGAGCCCTGTGGGGTGCGCTCTTTCTACCCTGCTTGTCTCCATCCCACTGAGATCCCAGCTGGGACGGAGGATTCCGTTTGTCCAGCATCTGATGTCTCTGGCTGTCGTGGAGGCGGTAAGGTCCATTCCTGGGTACCAGGTACGTGCAGTTCATCACCGTCACATCCCCACCATGCATGCACATCTCAGCTCAGGTGTGTTTGTAGTACGTGTCTGAATGATTCCTTCATGTGGAGCCTCAGCCTGCTTTTGCAAAGCTGGCAGCAGAGTGCTCTTGGAGGTTTCAAAGCACCGTCAGGTTTATAGCTGCTTCAGGCTTGCTGCAATGTGATTATCTTCCAGAATTCCCTTTCTGTCCTTTTGTCAGATTTGTCAAATGTCCTAGTAAGGGCAAGCCTCTTTTTCCTTTCTGCCTCCCTCTCTTCCTTCCTTCCTTTCTTTCTTTCTTATTGAAGCACATTGGACTGGATGGGTCTATTTATCTGTGATGCTTTCTGGTGAAAAGGATTATTTTATAGGCCTAAACAAACCTTCTCATTTCCTACCTTCATTTACCACAGTCTGTGCTCAGCAAAGCTATCCCTTGTCTGTGGCTGCCTGAGTTCAATGTGCATGTTCGTTTAGGGCCATCTGCACCCAGCTGTAGGGACAGATGTGCCTGCTACATCAATACTCTTGAATGCTTTGGTGTCAGTTATTAAGAAGACAAGGAAAAGAGAGCACTTAACACAGTCATGAAGCCTTTCTGCCATTCCCCAGGCTCCACGTGCTGTATCCCCCTCCTCCTTTTCCTGGAAGAATTTCATATGGTTATAAAAAGGGGGTTCTTGGGACTTCCCTGGTGGCGCAGTGGTTAAGAATCCGCCTGCCAATGCAGGGGACACAGGTTCAAACCCTGGTCGGGGAAGATACCACATGCCGCAGAGCAACTAAGCTCGTGCGCCACAACTACTAAGCCTGCGCTCTAGAGCCCACGAGCTACAACTGCTGAAGCCTGTGCGCCGCAACAAGAGAAGCCACAGCAATGAGAAGACTGCACACCGCAAGGAAGAGTAGCCCCGGCTCTCAGCAACTAAAGAAAGCCTGCGCACAGCGATGAAGACCCAACGCAGCCAAAAATAAATAAATAAATAAAAATTAAAAAAAAAAAAGATTCATTCATCTAAAAAAAATTAAACATATAAAATAAAAATAAGGGTTTTTTTTCCCGGCCTTGCTCCCCACCTACAGCTCTTAACGTCAGGCTAAAAACAATTATTGTATTAATTTGTGAAGCCAGATGCTAAGATCATGACTTTGAAAGGGGGTCTGTTGTGAGTGTTTCAATGGAGAAGCAATCCTCTCCACTGCCCCTTAAGCTCCTCCGATGTGGCCATGTCCTCATAGTCATGGTATGTGGGACCAGGGTACATGTTTCCCATATTACGTCAAGTCATTGGCACGTATGCCGAAGCGTGAGATTTGATACCGGGCGCTCAGCATCCTTGCTGTGTCTCATGGGCTTGGGCTCATCAGACTGTCACCAACCTTCACAGGCCCAGCGTGCAGCCCCTGAACTGGACACTTCATCTTGCACTAAGCAGTCGAGAAGATAAAATTCTGTTGTGGGGAAAATATCTTTAACCCTAGCAACAGGTTAATTAGTCTTAGGAAAATAAAGTAAAAATTTAAATTAGTCTGTTTAACTTTTTCGTGGCTTTAACTTTGACCTTGTAGCCTCACTTGTTAACTTAGCAAGCACTTTCTGAGTGCCTGCTGTGTGCGAAGGCTCTGCCAGGTGCTGGGGTAGCGGGTGGGGAGGTGGAAAGCTTGCCCTCAACAGTGGACCCGCGGGTGTGTCCCCATTCTCCTTAAGAAGCTCCCCACAAAGTTCCTATCCCATTTCTGTAGCTGTCCAGCTCAGCCTTATCTTCTTATTTGTATGGTTTTGGATTGGCTTCTTTCTTATTTTATTTTCAGTCTTATTGAGATGTAAATGACATACTGCAGTGTATAAGTTGAAGGTGTGCAGCATAATGACTTGATATGCGTATAGTGTAAGGTGATCTCCACAGGAGGTTTTATTAACATATATCAGCTCATATGGTTATTAAAACTATTTTTTCCCCTGTGATGAGAACTTTTAGGATCCACTCTCTTAGTGTTGGGTTGGCCAAAAAGTTCGTTAGTTACAGAGTACAGGAAAACCCGAACGAACTTTTTGGCCAACCGAATATTTATTTCTTTATATAACTTTATGTATTTATTTATTTTTGGCTGCGTTAGGTCCTCGTTGCTGCGTTCAGGCTTTCTCTAGTTGCAGCGAGCAGGGGCTACTCTTCCTTGCGGTGCGTGGGCTTCTCAATGCGGTGGCTTCTCTTGTTGCGGAGCATGGGCTCTAGGCGCACGGGCTTCAGTAGTTGTGGCACGTGGGCTCAGCAGTTGTGGCTCGTGGGCTCTAGAGCACAGGCTCAGCGGCCATGGCACACGGGCTTAGTTGCCCCGCGGCATGTGGGACCTTCCTGGACGAGGGCTCGAACCCATGTCCCCTGCATCAGCAGGCAGATTCTGAACCACTGCGCCACCAGGGAGGTCCTGAATATTCATTTTTCACCGAGTCTAATTAGCTTACACACTACAGCTACAGGGTGGTTGAAATAGGCCCCCCGTTGTGCTGGGTTGGCCTCTCTTACGCCCTGCCCTTCTTGTCCCCGGCCAGATGTCACCATCTGTACACGAACCATACCCAGCCTGGTCGGACCAGGGGCAGTGTGGTGGCCTGCGTGCCATCCCTTCCAGAACCCGCGCTGGGCTGCCCGTGCTTACTCCTGCTGCTTTTCTGTCCTCGAGGTCCTGCTGGGCTTCTGCAGCCTCCTCCCACCCGTGTATCCTGCTCCTGTTCTCTTCTCTGCACCTCCAGGTCCGATTTGCCCTGAGAGTCCTGGCTCAAATGCCATTCCTGGAAACTGCTAGCTACAAACTCTCCCTCCTCCGATGCCATGCAAGTGCTTTAAATGTCTGGGCCAGGGCTTCCCTGGTGGCGCAGTGGTTGAGAGTCCGCCTGCCGATGCAGGGGACCATGGGTTCGTGCCGCAGTCCGGGAGGATCCCACATGCCGCGGAGCGGCTGGGCCCACGAGCCATGGCTGCTGAGCCTGTGCATCCGGAGCCTGTGCTCCACAATGGGAGAAGCCACAACAGTGAGAGGCCCACGTACCGCAAAAAAAAAAAAAAAAAAAAAAAAAAAAATGTCTGGGCCACTTTTAGGGCACCTCCCATGGATTGCTTGAAGCAGGGTTATTTGTGCTCTGGTTCTAACTCCTACAAAGCAACCAGCTCTTTGAACACAGGATTGGTTTTATTTTGGTCCTCATAGAGCCTAGCGTAGTGCTTTCTACATGGAAGGCCTGTAGTCGCTGTCTGAATAAAAGGTTGAGACAATGAAAAATAAACACCTGGACTTTCTCTTCATCTTGGAATAGATGTCCTGTTCACCTGGGTGAGAACCCAGAATTTCACAGGTTGCATCATTAACTAACTAGACCTGAAAATGTGAAGTGAAACAGGAGCCCGAGAGCAGGGGCAGCGCAGAAGTAAGCAGCGGCCCCTGGGGTGCAGGAGCTGTTTCTGAGCTCCGGCCGGCACTGTGCCGGCCACAGTGGGACGTGGGTAGGCAAGAGAGGAGAAAGAGGGGAATTGGGAGAGTGACCAGGACCATGGTCTCCAAGGTGCAGAGTTTCTAGACCAGCGTTTCTCACTCTCAGCACTGTTGACGTTTGGGCCCCTCCGTCTCGGTTGTTGGACCATCCTGGGCATTACAGGCGGTGGAGCAGCATCAGTGGCCTTTCCCCACTAGATGCAAGTAGGATTCCTTCAAGCTGTGACAAGCAGCAATGCCTCCCAACATTGCCAGTTTCCCCTGGGGGACAGACTTCCCACCCCACCTCCACCCATCCCCCCGAACCTTATTTTAGTCAGAAAAGTAATATGAGGTTTCCCTGTCATAGGGCAGATGAGCTTGTAAAGGACAGAAACGTGTTCTAACTGGCCAGGGTGAAAAGCAGTCCTGCTGGAGGGAGGGAAGAGGATTGCTTGGAAGCGGCAGGCTGCATAGCATAGGGTTAAGCTCCCAGGGGCTGGTGTCAGAAAGCCCTGGGTTTGTATCCCAGCTCTGCCGCTTGCAGGTGGTACAGCCTCAGGCAAGCCAGGCAGTGTCTCTAAGCTTCAGTCCTCCCTTTGTTAAATAGAGATGGTACTAGTACCAACACATGGGCTTGGTATACGTGACGTGCAGGCTGGTACCGAGATGGGGCTTGGTGCCGTGCCTGCCCCCAGTGAAGAGCGAGCCAGCCCTGTGGGACTGAGCCCGTGATCTGCTCTCTGGTCTCTTGGTTTTGTTTTGCTGAGTGTCTCTCTTCCAGCCTCGTGTGTCCAGATGGGCTTCCTTCCACCCACACCTGCCTGCCAGTCCCAGACCCAGGAGCCCTGGCAGTTCTGGCGCCCACTGGGTCTCACCCAGTCTGTGTGCCCCAACTTCACAGTCATGGCAGGAGGTGGGGGTCTGGGTGGCCCAGTTCAAGGCAGTGTCCACCCTTGGCCCGTTCCACTGAGACCAGGCACAGGCAGGGTTGCCCAGGCCACATCCTTCAGGATGGAGAGGCCGCAGGCTGCTGGACACGTCTCTTCCTCTCTTCCGAGTTGGCTGGTGGCAGTTCATGGAGTCCTTGTCTAATAACTCAGTGAAACGAGGTTCCCCTCTGAATCTCCATGGCATTCTGCTGACGCATTTCTCCCTGGCTTTTAGGACGCTGGTTAATTCAGGGCCATTCGTCTCTCTCCTGAGCAGAAGCTCCTTCAGGGAAAAGAGCCCTGAGAGTATTATTCTCTGCCTGCCCCCTGTCCCCAGCACACAATGGTACTCTGTGGTGTAGTCGTTGATATTGGGATAATGAACTTAATTCCCAAGGTAGGCGTCTTCGGAGAGTGTTTTTGATGATGAACAGTGATGGGGGTGGGGAGAGTGCTGGGATTCCTGTTGAATGTGTTCTCTAGGTCTCCTTCCCTCTAGCCCCACCAGGTACTTTAATACCGGGTTGTTCCAAAGCGGTGATTAGCTGTCTCAGAAAGAAGAGAGGATGAGACTCCCTGTTCCATTTGTTTCAAGAGTATTCTGTTCTTCTTTTTTCTTTTGTTTAATTTTAGCTGGACGACCTCTTCTGGTCCCTTTGTGTCTTCTGACTGCTTGATTAATATGCAGATTTTCCTTTAGGATATCAACTTACGAGTGAAGTGGCCCAACGATATTTATTACAGTGACCTCATGAAGCTTGGTGGAGTTCTGGTTAACTCAACACTTATGGGAGAAACATTTTATATACTTATTGGTAAGTTTTTAAAGCCTTCCCCCAGAATTTTTAGATTAATAAAAATAAAAGTGGTTCACACATGGCTGTATTGGGGGGAGTGGATTATCATATGGGATTACTTTCTCTTTGAGTCTTGAGTTATAGAACACAATATGCGTGCACAACAGGCCAGATTGGTAGAAAGCCCTTCAAAGGGTTTAGTGTTCCTATCTATGGCCATGGAAACCACTGAATTGGCATCTCACCAAACAGGCGTTTTCTTATACCTCTCCCCACTCCTGCTTCTCAATGAATTAGAAACAGTGAAAGTGAACATTTACTGTATTATTTGGTAACAAGAAAAGAAAGCTAATTTCAAGGATGGGTGTCCTGGCAGTCTTTCTTGTATTCTTTTTTTTTTTTTTTTTTTTTTTTTGCGGTACGCGGGCCTCTCACTGTTGTGGCCTCTCCCGTTGCGGAGCACAGGCTCCGGACGCGCAGGCCCAGAGGCCATGGCTCACGGGCCCAGCCGCTCCGTGGCATGTGGGATCTTCCCGGACCGGGGCACGAACCCGTGTCTCCTGCATCGGCAGGCGGACTCTCAACCACTGCGCCACCAGGGAAGCCCCTTTCTTGTATTCTTAATCTGACCTTCCCAGTCCCTGGAAAAGTTGCCTTCTTTTTGACCTCAGAAGAAGCTCCAGGCTGGTCAAGGTGGGGTAAAGAATCCCTGTTTCACATCAGCACCTCCGTATCAGGCAAGAAGATGGATCTGAAGTGGCTTCAGAAGTTCCTCGGCCCCTGGTCATCCAAGCATCAGCTTCTCCCTAATGCCCAGGAGAGCTTGATTGGTGTTCAAAACTCAGTAATGGAGAGGAAACATGTGATCATGTGTTAGAAACGCCAGCCAAAGAATACAAGGTGTACGCTTCCAGCTCTGCTACCAACTGGCAATATTATTCTAGGCAAGCTTCTTCATACCCTCCAAGCTCCGTTTCCCATCTGTAAATGAGTAACTGGGCTAGGCGCAGAGATTCCTAATAGGGCCCACAGATATTGAGGAGGCCCAGTGCTGGGTTTCCTTCGGGGAGCTAGGGAATTTTGTCAGTGTGGGGGGAATGAAACATTTTCCTGCGGGGAGAATCCATAGCCTTCTTAAGGCGTTGGGAGGTGGGGGAGGGGGACAGGGGGCATCTTTGGGGAAGATTCAAGGTCACCGTCAAGGGTGCTTGCTGGTCCTTAGAAAGACGCAGCCTAAGCTGACAGTCGTTCATGTAGCTATTTTCCCAGGACTTTGGATTTCTGAATACAGGGGAGCTCTTTCAGCGCTATATACACTTAATGGGATGCTTTCTATGCCGCAGGCGCTTCAGCCATTGTGTATGTTGTCCAATGAAAGAACAAATGAACAACAACAACAGATTCTGCCCCTGCTGCTGTAGTTACTTGTTTTTTCACATTGCTCTGTATTTTAATAGCCAGTATATTTAAAAATAATAATAATCTGAGGCCGATCAGTCCTTCCCTTAACACTGAAAATGGCACAGAACAGTCACCAAAAAGTAGTTATTGTACATATCGTTGTTCTATCTGAGGCAAGTATTTTGGGAATTTTTTTCTCAGAGGCCCTGAAAAAAACAATAGTCTTCCTGCCTAGTTCTTGCAGTACTTTATTTCCTATTGAAGACCTCTTTGAGGTTGATTCAGGGCCCTGCCGAAAACTAAGGTTCGGCTTTTCTAAAGTCTCCCCTCTCCTGCAGAGAACAGTGGTGTTAAGTAACAGCAGAGATAAGCCAGAAACTCACTGTCGTGAAGCCTTGGTTTAGGGGCTTGTGAAAGAGCCACTGAACATGGGTAGGCCTTTTGCCAACAGTGTAACCCTAGCACCAAAGACTTCCAAGGATAAAGCATTAAAAGATGTGTTTTAGGGTTAAGTCATGACCAAGGTTGGAAATCTCTGAATCCAGAGTTTACTTCTTAAGACCTGAATAAGATTCTTTATTTTTAAGCATGTGTTCCATTATTTAAATAGAGAAAGAAACAAGAGATTTTATTTTACATCGGGCTCCGTGCAGAGCTCCAATTCTTGGCTCGACCACAGGAGGTGGTCGTTTCGGAAGCAACTCTGTTTTGTCCCATTCATAGCTTCTGCTTAATTGAATCAAATCTGGCTGGCTTTTTTTCCCCAACTAATTTGTAATAAATTTGGAATGGTTCTGGTTTGATGGGGATAGTGAGGGAAGGATGAGGAAGGAAGATGGGCTCAAAGACGTAAGTCTTTAAGTGTCCAGAGACAGTAAACTCACAATGAGGACAAGGAAGCAGGAAGTTGACAGTAAAAACTGTAACTTTTTCCAGGTGGTTGAGAGAAACGTGTGATGTCGTCAGTAGGCTGAGCTACTCGTGTTTTCAATTGTTTGTTTTTGTCCAGGCTGTGGATTTAACGTGACTAACAGCAACCCTACCATATGCATCAACGATCTCATCACAGAATACAATAAGCAACTCGGGGCCGAACTAAAGCCCTTAAGAGCTGATTATCTCATCGCCAGAAGTGTGACTGTGCTGGAGAAGCTGATCGACACATTTCAGGACGAAGGGCCCAATGGCGTCCTTCCTCTCTATTATAAATATTGGCTACACAGGTCAGTGCTGGCTTGTCTTCATTCTTTTAAAATTCCTGACAAAAAAAAAAAAAAAAAAAGGGCTTCCCTGGTGGCGCAGTGGTTGAGGGTCCGCCTGCCAATGCAGGGGACGCGGGTTCGTGCCCCCGTCCGGGAGGGTCCTATGTGCCGCAGAGCGGCTGGGCCTGTGGGCCATGGCCACTGAGCCTGCAAGTCCGGAGCCTGTGCTCCTCAACGGGAGAAGCCACAACAGTGAGGCCCACGTACCGCAAAAAAAAACCCAAAAATTCCTTTATTAAATCAGTAGTTTAGTATCTTAAGACGAGAAACTAAACACTGGTCTAGATCATTATCTTTTACTTTACTGGTGGATAAACCTGGTGGATACCACCTTGAGCAAGTTAGCATCTCCAGTCATTGGGACAAACGGGCATCCCGTGCCTCCTGGTAGGATGCCCTGGGAAAGACACAACATCACTGGAGATTTTCCTGCCCAGCATGTTTAAGCTGAACCTAATTGTGAGGAAACAGGCAAATCTAAAATGTGGAACATTCTTGATAACAGTCGTCTTCAAAGTGAGATCTCCCAGCAGCAGTGGCAGCCTTACCTGGGAACCTGTTAGAAACGGCAGATTCTTGACTTCCACCCTGGACTTCCTTAATCAGAAACTCTGAGGCTGGGGCCCAGCATTCCTGTTTTAACAAAGGCTCCAGGGGATTCTCAAGCACTTCAGTTTGAGAAGCACTGATGTATACCAATAGGCCTCTACCCTTCAACAATGGCAGTGTCTTAAAAACAAAGAGAAGGTGGGAGTTTTGTGATTAAAGAAGACTAAGGAGGCATGACAGTTAAATGCAATATGTGATTCATAATCAGATCCTGGAAGGGAGGAAATAGCCACAAAGAATATTAATGAGACGATGGGGACATTTGAACAGGGAGTGTATGTTAAATAATGTTATTGTACCAAGATCAGATTTCTTGAGCGTGATAATGATATTCTGGTTTTGTAGGAGATACTTCTTATTCTTTGGAGATACATGCTGAAGTATTTAAGTGTAAAGTGTCACGATGCCTGCAACTTATTTTTAAGTATCAGCAAAAACCACCCCCACAAAACTGTAGGTGTGTGTGTATGTGTGTGTGTGTGTAAAGAGAGCAAACATGGGAAATGTCATCAGTTGGTGTGAATATAAGTGAAGGGGGAATATGAGGTTCATTGTACTATTTTTCACCTTTTCTGTAGGTTTGAAATTCTTCAAAATAAAAATTGGGGAGGTACAGAGTCTATACTTTTAAAACTGTTAACAAGGATATAACTCAACAGTTGCATTTGGAAACTGTTCGAAAGAAGTAAAATTAGAATGAGTTTAACTTGTAATTGATGCTACCCAACTTGCTAAGAGTTTTGAACACAGCCAGAAAGCGGCCAGTCTCAGCCAAAAAACCTAGAGGGTTGAACAGTGCTTCTTTAAAGTAGCTAGAGGGACTTCCCCTGGTGGCACTGTGGTTAAGAATCCGCCTGCCAATGCAGGGGACACGGGTTCGAGCCCTGGTCCAGGAAGATCCCACATGCCGCAGAGCAACTAAGCCTGTGTGCCACAACTACTGAGCCTGCACTCTAGAGCCCTCGAGCCACAACTACTGAGCCCGTGTGCCACGACTACTGAAGCCCGCGCGCCTGGAGCCCGTGCTCCGCAACAAGAGAAACCGCCGCAATGAGAAGCCCGCACGCCGCAACCAGAGAAAGCCTGCGTGCAGCAACAAAGACCCAATGCAGCAAAAAATAAATAAATAAATAAAAATTAAAGTAGCTGGAGGGTGAGAAAGTGGTGCAAATAATCGTTCCACGTGATCAGAATGAGGAGTGCCTTCGTTTATAAGGGAAGCAATTCCTAACTCCCTAGTGGACTTTCCATCACCCTGGTTATTCGGGTAGTTTTCAGGACAATTCAGGGGAGACCAGTGGAAGTCAGAGCTCAGGCTCAGATTCATTTTAACTATATCCATCCCAGCCCACCCCCGAATCCTTTCGCATAATGTATAATTACTTAACTAATTGTCTCAAGCAGCGTCATTACATTTCCCTGGTGACTGGGGGCTGTTCTTCATTTTCAGTGCTCAGCAAGTCCGCCTGGGAAGTGCTGAGGGACCAAAGGTGTGGATAGTCGGCCTAGATGATTCCGGGTTCCTTCTGGTTCACCAGGAAAACGGCGAAGTGGTGACTGTGCATCCAGACGGCAACTCCTTCAACATGCTGAGAAACCTCATAATTCCCAAACAGCCGTAGTCCTGTCTGGAGCGTCTGCTGGGCCCCGGGCCACAGCTGGGCTGAGCTGGGACAGACGGAAGGGCAGGACCACGGCAGGAGCATTGCACATCGATTTCCGCCGCCTGTCCTAGCCCATGGGTCTGGGAAACTAATTCGCAGTTGTAGGCAAATTTTTTCTCCCTCCACTTAAGCTGTAAATTCTTTAATTTTGTTCTGTTGTCATTTTATTTGGTGTTTGAAGATGCTGGGGATGGAGAGTTGACAAGTGGAAGATTTAATTCAGGTATAAGCCCTGCCATAGGTGTGAAATTCTTCTCCCCTTTTGGAATTGGATGCATCTTAATTGGGGAGGGAGGTAGTTTTTACATGGAAACAGCAATGACATAATTCAAATGTTTTCCCAGTAGTGGAGGTCTTTACCCCTAGACTATTAAAAACAGATTTTAGAAAAGTTTTCGGGCCCAGACCATTGGTGAGTTAGAGATATGGTAACACTGTTTACAAGCATCCAGGGAGGTGTTTTCCTACAGGAACATAAATTGACACTTAGTTATCATTTTATTTTTTTGTTAGTGAAGAAAAGAGAAGGTAGATTTCTAGTGTTACTCTCATCCTGTAGTTTGTGGTCCAACAACAATGTCTAAATGGAACAGAGGCTGGTATGGTTGCAATGACCTTGTAGAGGAAATCAGTTAATTACTTCGACATTAATGAATGAGCTCTCCTTTCATAAGTTTAAATTTACTGCATATTCTGAAGTGATGGCATCAAGTTCAGGGTCCTGAAAGCGTTGATCAGGCAGTTGCGTGGATGCGAGGTGGATGATTTGGGCCTAACAGCTGGGGATGAAGTCTCTCGTTCCACACGCAAAGGAGGATGCGGCGCTTGTAAGCCAGCCTCAGACTCGCTTCGAAATCCTGCGATGGCATTTTATTTGTGAGCCACATTTTTTGGCCCCCTTTTCTTATTGCCAAAAAAGAAAATGTTATTGCTACTGAATGCCGTCAGTTAAGAGGATGGGTGTGTGTGTGTGTGAGAGAGAGAGAAACTTTAAAAGAAGATGTTCCAAATATGATGCCCTAAGAGTCTGCATGGAAGAACAAAAGAAAGGAAGCCTTTTGATATACATTTGCTATTTCCAGATGTATTCCATGCTTTTTCCATGTAACTCCTATCTCTGTTGAACTTGAGAATCATACACATTACTTTTCAGCCTGAAAAGGCCAATTTTTGTCCACTTTTCTCTCTTCCTGCCAATCCCAACTGAAATTAGTGGCGAGAAAACTTGATGAGGCTCTCAGCTTTGAACAAAATCCCCTTACTGTGCACCAGCACCCTCTTCATCCAGCTTTCTCCAGTGAGGCTAACTGCAGACACTTGTGGTTTTCAGTATAAAATCTGTCTACCTGTAGCCAGGCACAGGCAGCCACATAGGAAGGAAACAAATAACACGTTTAGTTAAGTCCACTCATCCAACATGTGTGTTTTGGAAATGTAACTTGAAAAGAACTTCAGAAGTAATTTTTGCAAATAAGGCTTCAATTAGAATTATTCTTCAAAAAAAAACAAAAACAAAAAAAACACTCTCTCCTAAATGCCCAAGTCTAAATAAAAGTTTAAAGTCCACTGCACCCCAAAATTACAAAATGGTCTCACCCTTGAGAGGGCATCTGCAAAATATCATCAAGAAGAAAGATCTCAGGCTAATGTTGCAAGTTTCATTTCTCAAACTTTGTAATATAAGGCAAGTCATCTCTCAGAGCCGCCATCATTACATTTTGAATTTCTTTGGGGGGTTATTTAATGAGAAACATGCTACGATTTGTTTTAAGCTGAAGTCCTATATCTAGACAGTCTGCTTTGGGGAAAAAAAATGTTATCATTTAATTTCCTTTTGGTAAATTAAAACTAATGAAGTGTGGCCATGTCAAAGCAGATGGAGATGTTCCGGGCATATCACTTTGCCTCTGTGCTTTTAAGACTGTTCTTAACTTGTGCCGACACCCAGTTGTCTTGAGGGAGACAACATAGACTTTGGAGCAGATGCTGCGTTTTTCATAAACCTGATTTTGCCTCAGAGGAACCAAAGACTTTTGAAATTCTGTTTCATATAGAACAGCTGAATAAAGGCATTTTCCTTACAGCTGTTAGCATTAGGGAAACTTGCTGTACTGCACTCATCCATTTGGGGCGTTCATGCACCCAGCAATCGATGACCTCAAGGAGCTTTAAAGTCTTAACAGGAACTTTGCATTTTCTTCTTAATCTTTAAAACACAGCACCTAAACTCAGGATTGGCGTGTGCTCTTAGGATATTTGAATTGTGCCCCAGTTTAGAGGCTGCGCATTGAACATCTTCCAGGTTATGTAAAGGGCAAGATGTCATCCCTTCTGGGCTGGTAGCAAATTTCAGAAGAACTCTTGAGGAAGTGCCCCCTAAAATAGGACACAGCAATACCTGGGCTTCCCGGGCACGCACGTGCGCATGCACACACGCACACACACACCCCTCAGCAGTGCCCCTCGGCACGGTTCATCCTGGCAGCGTTTACAGCGTGGAGGCAAAGCCGAAAGGATTTGTGTCCGGTGTGGGGTTCGCTGCTGCAGCCCCCTGACTGCTGTGGGTGGGTGCGCAGGCCCAGACCCGCGTAGCATGCAACCGCACCCCTACCCCATCCACACACAGGGGGGCTGCATGGCCGCCTCTCACCCGAGAGTCTGGGAGCCAGGAGAGAAGCCAGCCTCACCCAACTGTTTCAGAGTGCATAAAGGAGACATTTTAGGCTTACAGTCCATAGATCTGTTTGCTCTTAACAGACAAAGAATGGAGAGTCGGTATTCCTGGGTAACTACTATGCGTATTTGAAATAAAAGAAAGTGTGAAACCTCTGCATTTTTAGCTTTTCAAAGAATCATCTCTGAAAAGGAATTAATTTAAACCAATTCCTATAAAAAGCAAGTCTATCAAAATAAACTTTAAGACTTTCTATATAGTTCGGGCTCATTGTTATTTTTACCACATTTCATTTGTAAAAATAAGCAACTACTTTTGGTTACAGTGTTTTATTCATATTTAAACATTTTTTTAAATAACTAGTTTAACATAGTAAGGAATATGTATGTATTTCTAAGTATTAAGAAGCTGGTGGCTTTTTAAATATTTTTGAGAAATGTATTATGTATCATACAAAAGAGAGATCATATTACTCCAAAGAATGAAAGTTAGCAAACCGAAAAGTTAAAAAAAAAGAGGTGAGAAATAAGTTGACTGTTAGTTTTTAATTTGAAAATTAATTGAGTATAACAACAAATTTAATATAAGAACAGATTCTGTTGCTGTCGAATTGTTCTCTTTTGTGGAAACTGCTTGACTTTTGTCTCGACAGTTTTTCCCCAAGATTTTAACCGTATTTATCACACTTAAGTTTAGGAATAGCTTGAGTAACGCACCTTAGATAACCCAAGGGCTACTATTCACTAAGATTTTAAGCTACTGTAATTTTATGGAATTTTTTAAAGTGTTCTTTCATCTGTACCAGCCCCCAAAGTCTACCTCAACTGTCTCACAGTTACAATAAATTACAGTAGACTCGAAACAGGATTCGTTGAAGGATTACACCTCCCCCACCCTTAGGATCCAAAGGAGGAAGGCATGGCCCCGTCGGACTTTAAAATGACAAAAGGGGTCGGGGTGAGGGAGCAGAAAACACAGGCTCTTGCAGATTTCCTCCGAGCGGCCCTTCACACCCTGTTCACTTCTCTACAAAGGTATGAGTGGAATGGCTTTTCTAGAAAGGGCTTCAATGAACATAAAGGAATTCCTTTCTCTGGGAGGCCCAGTGGAGGGGGGGCCGAGTCAGTCTTGAACTGGGCTGATTTCTCAAATCCATTTGATCTGGCATTTTTGTCAACATGTTAGGACCCACTACAATTTTTTTCTTCTGTTTTTGTGAAAGAGATGCATATTTATTAAAATGCTTCCTCTTCCTCTTCCAGAGCCTCACGGAAGTCAAGAAACGATATCCCCAGCTTAAATGTGCAGACTAAAAGATGGAGGTAATCATATCAGGTTGCCATAGCAACTGCTCTGTTAACTTTTCTCCGAGCTGCTGGCCGCCTGGAAGCCGGCTTGCAGAGGAATCTTCCTTCATGTTCTAGGCCATGAAAACTGTGATGTTTGTTTAGGCAAGGAAGTTTTTCCTAGTACACATTTTATTTTTCAAGCACATATACACTCATCGTTAAGCCTATTTATTCTCATTTATAAATCTCTAACGGTCTTCTTTCCTAGCAGTAACCTTTGATCTTAAACTGCTCCGGAAGCCTTCGTGGTTTGTATTTATTTATACAGCCCCCGATGGTTAATGACAAGGTAGACGCAAGCGCATTTTGCAGTACTTTATTGAAAAATGTCAGGTGGATCTCCTGCTCATCAAACCTGCACCTTCCTGGAATCATGGTTTAATTACGGGTCTCGACAGCACAAAAATAATACCCCGGGCTTATTTTATGTGTGCACACACTCACAACAAGCTGCTCGTGAGGTATGGCTAAATGCTGTGCAGGGGTGTATGACTATAATTCTTCTGACCCTGTCTCTTCACTGCAAGACACATGTTCCTAAATTTGCAAATTGTACCATAAGGCAACTGACACCTACGGAATGAGGCTGGTCCTCATAGTGACACTGGGCAACAGGTCCTTTCACATTTTAAGAACAGTTGACGTAGGTGCACTTTGATGCTGCAACAGTGAGTTAAAGACATTTGTGAACAACCTTTCCACTCAGAAAGGCGGACGTAGTTTCCTAAAAGTAAACCATTTTTGAAAAAGCAAAATGAGGGAGCGTTTATCGTGTGGAGCAGATTGGAAAAAGGTGGTTCAATGCGCTGATCCACCGCAGAGCCATGGTAGGGTTTTTAATGGTGAAGTCTTGAAGCAAAAGTATAAAAATAAAACAAAAATTACTGGAAGTTTATTTTAAAAACACTGCTGGTGCTTTTTTTCTAAACATTTATTTATTTTATTTGGTTGTGCCGGGTCTTAGTTGCTGCATGTGGGCTCCTTAGTTGTGGCATGTGAACTCTTAGTTGCAGCATGCATGTGGGATCTAGTTCCCTGTCCAGGGATTGAACCCCGGGCCCCCTGCATTGGGAGCACGGAGTCTTAGCCACCGCGCCACCAGGGAAGTCCCTGCTGGTTCTTTATAAAAAGTTTTCTGTTTACCTGTTATACACATGACATGTTCATATGGAGTTTTCCTGCTCTGTATAAAATGCAGAAAACGCTGAAGACCACACGTACATCATTTTCATTACACCCCTTTAGCATGTTTTCTTCCACAAGGCGCAGTCCATTGACAATCTTCCATATTGCACATGCAATGTAACTAACTTTATGAACACTATTTGTAGCAAACACGAGCCTAGGGAATTACAGGTCTGTGTGGGCCAGAGGGATTTTGCCTTGTCATCAAACTTGACAGGGGTAGCCAATCCACTGGGCACCGACATCACCCACATGTCATTCTCATAAAATATCTGGCTATATATATATATTTGCATTTAATGCCTATTCCATATGTTTCTGAAGGTGCTATTCTCAAGAGTTCACGGGGTAGGAGGGAATAAGAGCTTGTGAACGCACTCGTGAAGCGCACCCACGTTCACCCCCTTGCCTGGGCTTGTTGATGTTTGTATTAAGGAAAGGGTTAAATTAAAACAACAGCTTTTAATTAGACTCATGAATGACTTTTAAAGACAACGGAGCTGTCCGTTCATGGGACTTAAATCATCACATTCTGCCTTGACTTAATCTAAAAGGGCTCTGGATACAGGAAGCTTCCAGGTCGGCCACCCACCGGCACCCCTGACTGTATCAGGGTGGGGTTTCCTCCGCAAAGTGGAGGGTATGTGAGGAGCGGAGCCTCCTCCAAGCCCCCAGAGGGACTGTTACTGAGCATCGGGGACACGCAAGGCGCGCACGCCTGATTTCAAGGTGAGGAAACCAAGTCCCCCCACAGACGGAGTAGTTGAGGCCACACGTGGGCGGTCGGGGACGCTCAGCTACGTCCTTTCAGCAAACCCGGCTCTTGGGGAAGAAAGGTCGGGCGGTCACGTCTCCCCAACGTCGCCGTGTCTCTGTCTTCTACACGGACGATTATGGCATCTACGGTAAAAATCTAAAAGTCGGCGGTGGAGTTCTAGTAAAATAGTTGTCTCTGTATAAATTAATTTAAATCGTGCATGTACAGCTCGTCCCTCTTGATTCGGCTGGACTTAGTAAAATGGGAGCCAAAGAGGCTGGCCTATGGCTTCTCCCCGCGGGCAGCCCTGCGCGAGGCGGGGCGGCCCCAGGACTCCGCGGTCCGGCCCGGGCGGGTCACCTGCCGTTGGTAATGATGACCGAGGCGCCCAGATAGTGCGGCAGGGGCGCGCCGGGCGGCGAGGCGGCGGCGGCGGGGTCGGGGGCCCGGGGTCGCAGCGCGCCGGCCGCCGCGTCGGGGGCGCCGGGGCCGCCGGCGAGGCCGGGGGCGGCGGGCGCAGCGCCCCCCAGCGGCCCGCGGCGGGCCAGCACGCGGTGGTAGTTGAGCAGCACGAAGGGCAGCTGCGCCGGCGCGCCCGGCGGCTCGGGGGCCGGCGGCGCGCAGCACTCGGGGGCCGCGCGGGCCAGCGCCAGCCGCGCCCCGTCGCGGGCGGCCTGGCGGGCGGCCTTGGCCGGGCCCAGCGCCGGCTTGTCGCGGTCGTGCCCGCAGCTCGGGAAGCTCGGCAGCGGCGGCGCGGTGTCCTCGCCGAACCTGCGCGCGGCGGCGGCGGGCGCTGCGGGGACAGGCGACACGTTAGACGCCCGCGCGGGGGAGGAAGGGGACATGCCCAGAGCGACGCCAAGCCGGAGGGCCCTGGGGCCGCCACCACCCCTGGGCCACCCCTGCCGCCCGCGCGCTCGAGCCCCGGAGCCGCCCTCGCCCCTTCCCGCGTGCGTCCCGGGCCCGCGAGGTCCGATCACAGGATGCCAGTTGCAGTGTTCTAGCAGCCACAGGAAAAAGCGAAGAGAGACAGATGGAGTTAGTGTTAGTAAGATACTTAATTTAATGCAGCATAGCTAGACTATCACTTCAGTGTGTAATCAATATAAAGATCGGGGAGAAATTGTATTGTTTCTGTCTTTGAAATGCAGTGCAGACACTCTGAGCGCAACGCATTGCACTGGCTGGTAGGGGCTGGTGGCCACCATATTGGACAGCGTTGGTCCAGAGGCTTCCTCGGCCCTAGTGTTAGGTGACCCCAGGCTGCCCTGCGCTTTCTTGCTTTCACCTCAGTGGGGAGGGTGGAGCGGTCATCACCCTGCTCCCTTTAGTCATAATTAAGGTAATGACCATCGTCACTAATTAGATGTCTGCAATCAATTGGCTCCCCCCTCTCTCTTTTTAAAAAATATTTATTTATTTACTTATTTGGCTGCACGGGGTCTTAGTTGTGGCATGCAGGATCTAGTTCCCTGACCTCGGATCGAACCCAGGTCCCCTGCATTGGGAGCGTGGAGTCTGAACTTCTGGACCACCAGGGAAGTCTTTTTTTTTTTTTTTTTTTTTTTAACCTTAAGACATCCTTCCTCTTCCTTTAGTACCAAAAAGTCTAGGAAGTTGATCACAAACTGCCCCCCGTTCGCACCTTTGGTCCGTTTTTTACCAAATGACTGACAAATGAAGTGGTCATTAACCTCTTTCGCTTTCAAAATAGCAATGTGTTATCTCCTTGGTCAACTCCCGCACACACACAAAAATAATCTTTTCAACTCAGTCTCCAGTGGATAGTATTTTCAGCTGTTATGAAAACCCTTTGTTTTTTTCCCTTGGCCCTTCCTTGGTTATTTGAGGGATCCTATGCACAGATGGGTGCTGGGGATTCAAATCTCTGGACTGCCTGAGGCCAAAAGGCAGAGCTGCACTGCCCTGGCTGCCGGTATGTTCTTTTTTAAACTGGCTACTTTTGAGAAACATGTCCTGTTAATCTCCAAGAAGGTTCGATTTCTCCCGGGATCTAGCCGCCTTCTCGTCTACGGAGACCAAATTTATCTCACAGGATTGTAAAGACTGGGTCACAGCACAGAGCAAGAGGTTCACGAAGCAGCCCTAGGAGCAGCAGAGAGCCCCGCTGCCTGAGAAGAGAGAAAGGTGCGAGGGGGGACTCCAGGGAGCTCTCCTTACGCAGGTGACTCTTCTCTGGGATTTAGTGGTCCCCACAGGACATTTGCACCAACCTCGTCTATGGTCTGAGCAGTAGTTAGGTCTGGGTGAAACAGGAACACACCCCGCTGAGCTAACCCTCAATCCCCACCTTCTACCCTCTGCCTGGGATTGTCCCAAGGAGCAGGCAGGAGTCTGCTGGGCCTGGGGCAGCTGGTGGCACCTCCACAGAGGACCTCTGCTTGCCTGCCGCCAGGAGGAGCTGGCTGGAAGGCCATTCCTGTGTGTGTGCCAAGCCCTGCGGTAGGCAATTGACATGGCCTACGTTCCTGTCTTACAGATGAGGAAACTGAGTCCTGGAGGGTTTGTGCTATTTTGCCCTGGGGAGGTGAGTGGCGTTTCCGTCCCTGAGCCTGTGATTTTCCACCACCGCTTCCCACACTTCGAAAACTGGCACGGGAAGAAAACCAATAGTGTTCCATGTTCATTTCTGGGTGGAGTAGAAAGTCATCGTATAAAATAAATAGAGCTGGGGGTTCTCAGTACATAGGAAAATCATTTGCCTCCCTTTTGGGGAGGAAACAGGGCCAGGATTTTTATGGAGGGTGGCCGAACACCCAGTTTCCTCTGCCCTTTACACCGTCCCTGGTGCCCACGAGGCACACCGGCTCAGTTGCCCAGCTTTCGGCACCCTCGTGAAGCGCTCTCAGGGAGGGCAGGAAAGCACAGCCATTCCCACTTAGAAGCAGAAAAAAGGGAACGTTTGCCCACAGTGTGAGGGTTCTTTTTCCATCTGCCACCCACTGACAGCGCTGTGCACAGCCCTGCCCCCTCCCCTCGTGCAAACGTGACCCACCTTCGTAGCTTGGCACGAGGCTGTGCCGAGCAGGGTTCACCGGCGGCTCGGAAAGGCTTTTAGCTGGAGACGGGCTGCCCGGCACTAGGGGGCTGGCATACTGCCACTGGCACTCGCCGCTGGCTGGCAGCGCGCTCAGCAGAAAGCGTGCCACCTCGCACGGGGACCCTTGGGGCTGCCCGAACTTGGCCGGCAACATTGGCTTTTTGCTGCTGAAGACGTGAGAGTCCAGAGGGAAGTGTCCGTAATGGTAGGAGAAGGGCAGGCTGTAGGACGGCGCGTACAGAAGGTCGCTGCCTTCTGAATGGAGCTGCTGTTCTGGGGGAACCGGGGTGTGGACGGGGGGGCTGGCTCTCCAGCTTCCGAGCTGGCCGCATTCCAGTTTGTCCATTTGGAACGAGCTGTACTGCTGCCGAGCAAAGAAGACGGATGAAGGGCTCACCGAGGGGCCGGCGGCCAACTGCCTTCCGATCCTATAGTGCCCGCCCCATCCCAGGGCTGGGCCCACCCCGGCCACCGGCGTGAGGTCCCACCGGGGACAGGTGCCCAGGAGACGGCACCCCAGGGACCCACCCTCTGGGTGGAGAGAGATCTCCACACCCCAAGTGACAACACACCAGATACATGCAACCACTTGCGCCTTCTGAGAGCTTGCAAAAGACTTTAAAGAGGGAGGGAAGGTTTCCATTAAAATCAAATGCTATGGAAACACGAGGCACCCGCGTTCTGAGCCACGTTCACATGGATTCTAGCAGCTGATGAGCCTCCCCAGTGTAGTCTTCTGTTTCCTAGACCTGACTCATCCCCCTGGATGTCCGCTCTGCCTGCCTTCCCCAGGCCGCGTCTCCACCCTGTGGGCGGGACATCCCAGAGAAGCTCCCGGGCTGGGAGACCCCTGAATGCGATCAGAGGTTCATAATTCCTTGAGGTGCCCAGGTGCCCCGAGCCCCTGCAGGTGGTATGTGTTACCTGTGGGGGGTAAGGGTTTGTTCTCAGCTTTGTCTTCATCTTCGTGTTTTTGGGTTTAGCTAATTTCCTAGTTTCTTGTGAGGTAGACAAGGCGGTCCTCCAGGAGTCCTGGGACTTGGACGTGGACACCTGGTCCAGGGACAACTGCAGTTCCTTGTATTCGATGTCCCTGAGGAATGAAAGAGCGGGACAGGTCATGTCCACGGGCTGTAAGGGAGGGCGGGCTCCCAGGACCATCCCCAGGGCAAGTTGACTCAAGAAGCTCCACTGTGTCGTTTCCACTAAGTGGATGGAGCTGGGGTTCGAGGGACGGCCCACCCTCGTTATAAAAGCCACCCCGCAGCCTCGAGCTCAGAGCCCCTGGGAGATGCCGGGTGACATCAGTGTTTTTCGTCAGGAATAGAGGGGCGCAGTACAGCTCTCTCCCACCGCGTGAGCCCCACGCACGTTTCCTGCGGACACCATTCGCCACTAGGCAGGGTGTCAGGGCACAAAGGAAAGGACAGAAATGCCACTGATCAGTGTACGTGTCTGCGGCCCAGCTGCTTCCCTGTTTAGCACCAGGGAGGTGTGAGTGGGGACCCTTGGCGGTCCAGGAGCCTGGCTTCCAGCCTTGTCCACTTCCGTACCAGGGGCCCATTCCTGCCCTAAAGAGCCAACTCAGCACCGTCAGATTCTCAGGAGGGGAAGGTGCCCAGAGCCCCAGCCCCAGCCCACATGGGCCTGTTTGCTCAGGTAGAATCATGAAGGGACTAAAATGCTTTCTCCCGTACAGTTTTGCTAAAATCACTCTACCTCTAAAAAAAACACCACCTACCTCTCACCCCGCCCCAAACCCCCAGGAACCTGGCACTCACTCTGTGAAAGAAGGGAGAGCCTGAAACCTCCCTGCATCAGAGAGGACCCTGTTCAGGGTGGGGCTGGGTGCAAAGTGATCTAACACATAATAGCCACGGTGGGCGGAGAGGAACGTATGGTCCCAGGTAGACTTAGGTCCTGTTGCTTCTAATGGTCTTAACTGCGACTGAACTTAACCTTCTGGAGGTTTTTTTTTTGTTTTTTGGGGTTTTTTTTTGCGGTACGCGGGCCTCTCACTGTTGTGGCCTCTCCCGTTGCGGAGCACAGGCTCCGGACGCGCAGGCTCAGCGGCCATGGCTCACGGGCCCAGCCGCTCCGCGGCATGTGGGATCCTCCCGGACCGGGCACTAACCCGTGTCCCCTGCATCGGCAGGCGGACTCTCAACCACTGCGCCACCAGGGAAGCCCCTTCTGGAGTTTTAAAGGTGCTAAATATTCACTATCATTTACAACAGCCTACATAGGAAGGCAAGGAAAACATGGGAGATAGCCCGTCTCAGATGGCAGAAGCAGCAGGATGACCTAAATGTCTGTGGGCCCAGAGAGTATAAGTTTGTATTCTTGGTCCGGGATGTGCACCCCTTTCCATCCTGGTCAAGATGGGGGGCATCGCCCGCCCGCCCTCAGCCCACTCACCCCCCTCACCCGGGCCGTCCGATCCCATCCTCAGCCTCGGGGCACACCCGGCCCTCAGTGCTGATACAGGAATCGTTCAGCCCCTCCCAGACAACCAGATTGTTCACTAAAACAAAACAGGAGACAGATGAACAGTTCCAGAAAGACAGAGGGAGAGCGAGATGGTGCTTCCGGGAGCGAGCTGATGAGGGCCGGGGGAGGAGGAGAGAGCAAGGAGAGAAACAAATGCGTCTGACTTACGTGAGGACATAATTGACACTCACGATGCAGTGGGGCCGGGACGAGCGGCTGTTGTGCACGACGGTGGCGCAGCTCTGCACCCACACCCAGCCGCCAAGCTTGGACAGCAGCCGGTAGTACTTGGTGGTGACCTGGCCCTTCACCAGCACTGAAAGCACAAGGTGACATGAGTCCTGGGGAATGATCAGCAGGACCCGCCTTGGAGGAGGCTGCCCCCGCGGCTGACCTACAGCCCAGGCTCTGGACCTTTCTGCGGTCAAGGACACCTCTGAGAACTTGACTAAGGGAATGGGCTTTCTCCACAGGAAGATGCACGCGTGCGTGTGCGCGCTCACACGCACGTGCGCACACGCAAGATTTTTGCCTACGATTTCACGGGGCCCATGGAGCAACTTCTCCCCTCCCCTGTGAAGAACTCGAATTTAATTGTCACTGCTTTCACTGGGAGAAGCAATCAGTCCCCAGACAACACTGGCACCTGGAAGAGTGATAATATTGGGTTTGTTTTTTAGTCTCCAAAATGCCGTAATTACGTTATAATCCCCCAAACTCATAATAGGTGGAATGAAGGAGGGTGTGCGTGATGTAGTTATTTAAACCCAATAGTAGGTTAAGTGCGTTCAACGAAGTGTCACATTGTTGCTGAGTTTTGCTGTTCCCCGGAACGTGTGTACTCACAGTGAAACTGTTACTCTATTGCCATTTATACTTCTTCCCATTAACCCTAGTTTTCCCTGGGCCCACGAATTTCCTATGATGCTCACGTAGGAGAGACCTCTACATGGCTATGTCATTTCTGAAAGCTGGGCCTGCAGGCCCATCTTCTGTGCAGGGCTACAAACTCTGGACCTCTGGGCAGCCCACTTCCAAAGCCTCCAGGGGCACCTAAACTGCACTGATTCCCCTCAGGGCCTTCGGGAGAGCAGGGGGCGTGCTGTGGGGAGGAAGGTGAATTGGTGAGGTCCTTCTGGATCCACAGCTCATACCCACTGACACACCGATTTCATATCTAGGAGTTTCTCCTATGGGAATTACGAGTAATGCAAAGACAGACTCAAGGGCAAAGAGATTCCTTGAAGTCCTGCTTATAATTCAGGAGAAAAGGGAGGGGAGACTTAACTGTCTAATAATAGGGAAGAGGGTATATAAGTGATGGGGTGTACCAAGCAGTCACTAACATGATGATTGATAAGAATTTGTAACATGACGGGAAATACATACGACACAACGTTAAATGAAGGAAAGACAAGACTCAACTGCGTAACGTATACTCCTAATTATGAAAAAGTGTGTGCGTGCACACACACACACATACACACACATACACACGCCCAACTAACTATGTGATCTTGGACAAGTTACTCACTCCCTGTGCCTCGGTTTCCCCAACTATAACAGGAAGATAATCACAGCCCCTACACCATCGGTTGCTGCGAGGGTTACAGCATTCGTGTGAAGCTTTAGAACAGTGGCCGACGTGCGCAAAGGACTCGGCCTACTGGCGCTCATTTATCAGACTGAGAAAATTACAGGTAGTTTTCATTTTCTTTTCTTGATTTTCTGAATTTCCAACAATTCAGGAGAAAAGAATAATCAGAATGAAATTTTAGTTAATTGTCACATGGGTGAGCAGTCTGTCTGGGGGTGGGAAGTGGAAATACAACATCTATGAGGCCCCGCACCCCCTGAGGATGAAGCCAGGGTCAAACGTGTAACCACCGTCCAGCCCAGACGCCGAGGCCGGGCTCTGGATCAGCGCAGGACCAGCTCTTTTCTTCCCAGGCTTAACATCGGCATGTCACTGGACTCAGCTGGCAGAAGTATGATCACGCTGAAGAGTGTAGCCCGTGGTAGCGGGGAAGAGCCTTTACAGTGCTGCTTCTCCTTTTGAGGATTGCTTTTTTAACAACAAAATACAAGGTTCCTATTTCCAGCTCATTTTCGCATACACACTGCCTCATTTACCCCTCTACACACACCCGTGGCAGGTGGGCATCACCAGGAAAACAGAGCTTGAGGACATGGCTGGGGCCCAAGCCACGTCCTCTGACTCCCAGTTCTCAGGGGCCATTGTGTGAGGAGGGGGCAGTGGCCTCTCAAAGGTTCTGTGCAGCTACTTATGGGGGTGGGGGTGGGCCAATGCTTAGGGGAGACTCAGTCAACCAGTTTGCTTATGGCCCCCAAAGAGGGGCAACATGATCAAACTGAGGTCCCATCTGTGGATTTCCCGAGATGGCATTCTTCCTTCAACAGAAACACCTGTTAATCTCTTTGGCTTTGAAATCTATTCCTTGCAGTGTTTGTAAAGCCCCTGGGACTATGACATTATACTTTTCCTTTTTCTTATACTTTATACTTCCCCTTATTTCTTACAATATTCCTAAAATCTCTCCATAATCATCTTAAGCTAAATGCAATGACTATTGGAATATTTATCCCAAATATTTTACATTAGGATTCAAATGGCAGAATTTGCAGAGATTTTATTAGTGCTGACCCTCCCTGAGTCTTCTACGATGAAGCTTTAGATACAGAGACCAAACAAACATAGATGTAGTTTTTTTTTAATTTGGGGTTTTTTGTTTTTTGTTTTTTGGCTTCCCTGTGACCCATGGCAATAATCAACATATCAATCCAAGGTGAAATCCTAGACACTTAGTCACAACATTCTTTGGTTTGCTCTAGCTCCTCATCCAATCTGTTGAATTTAATAATCTGTCTGAAGGATCCCAGGCCAGAGTGCTAAGAAGCAAGGCCCTGCTTACGGCAGTGGTGCATGGGGGCGGGGAGGAGATGTCCCCTAAGCCGTCAGCTCCTGCGGGCAGAGGTCCTGCCCTTGCACCTTCCTCTGGGCTACAGCATCTCTGACATCCAGGAGATCCACACCCAGATGAGAGCCAGTGGTCACCGTTTTCCGAGGCCACTCTGGAATGGAACTTCTACTTCCACAAATACACAATCCAGAAAAACATATGGCCTTCCCTGTTCCTCCAGAATTGCTCCTGGTTCCAGAATTTTTCCTGGAGGCATACCCATGTCAACGAGCTGGCTGGAAAGTAAACTTTGGTCTCAAGCATAATATCCATTTCTGGTTTGAATTTTAAGAGCTGAGAAGGACACCAAAAATGCCTGTCGTGGGTTGAATAGTGTCCCCCCAAAAGACATGTTCTAGACTCTAACCCCTAGAACCTGCAAATGTGACCGTATTTGGGAAAACGGTCTTTGTAGATGTCATTAAGGATCTCAAGGTGCTATCATTCTAATAACAAGTGTCCCTATAAGAGAGAGAAAAGGAGAAGACACAGACACACAGAGGGAGACGGAGGCAGAGGCTGGGGTTTGTGGCCACAAGCCAAGGACCACTGGCAGCCACCAGAAGCTGGAGGAATCAGGAAGGCTCGTCTCCTAGAAGCTCCATAGGAAGCATGACCCTGCCGACACCTTGACCTCCAGGACTGTGATACAGTACACTGCTGCTGTTTCACGCCACTCAGCTTGTGGTATTTGGTTACAGCCGCCACAGGAAGCTAACCACCCCTGTGGGGAAGATGGAAGTGCAATCCCCGTGCTCTTCCTGGCTCTCGTCTCTGCCAGCAGAGCCTCAGGGAGAGCACAGTCAGCGAGACTGGAGACAAGCCACGTGGTCCTTTGGGGAGCGGGTCTCGGTGTCCTTGACCCCCCACGCCCCTGCTCTACACCTGGGGCTGGAGGGAGTTTGGTCGCTGAGACCTGGAAAGCCCGGGGGGGAAGAACTTCCAGGGGGCTGCATTGTGCAACATCTGCAAAGTGACACTGACCACAGAAGATGGGCTCAGCCAGACCCATCAAGCCACACCTATAAATGTCCAAACTGCTCCCAGGGAGCAGGACCGCGTGTAGATCGCACTGTGCTTTCTAGTATCGATGATTTCCCGTCTCATTGCTCATGGCTCCCCCTTAATGCACAGGCTCCCTGCACCTTCGTCAGGAAGACAAAGCTGCTTCTACCTCCAGACTCTTTTAGAGGGGAGTGTCTAGAAAGGACCTGCATATGAATTAAACTCCATCATCCATTTCCAGTCCAGAGGCAAGAGAGGCCAGCGGCAGAAGCCAGCCTCCCTGTGATGTCAATCAAAACTCCTCACGGTAGATTGGAAACTTCTTTCAAGTGTATTTTCTATTTGAAGACCTTTGTCCCTGTTCCACAGCTGTGCTACACAGTGGTTGCAAGCTGACATCCCATGGACGGCATGTGTCCACAGATGTGCTTTGTTGGTGGCATAGTGTTGCTGCTACCAGAATGCCTTTGGATGGGTCATGTGTTCTCCAGTTAGCCACAAGCTCCACCACTCCATGTTGCCTTATCTGCACCCACTCATACATTCACGTTACATGTCTGGCCCCATAAACATTTGAGTTTGTGGCCCCTGTATGTCATTTAAAGTGTGTTTTCCATGGGTCTACACCAGCCGTCCTATAATTTTGTTAGAACAGTTATTGCTTGAAATATGTGGACCACATATTCAGGCTCCAAAGCCTTTCTGTGACATTGAAATGTTTTGATGGTTGGACACAGCCTGTGTTCTCTTTGGCATTTGGGCTTGGCCCACTCTGGACAGGGTCCTACCTAGAGAACTAGGTGAAATTCAGAACTACTTCGGATGAACAGCCATGCAGACATCATGGTTCTTCTAAAACACTGTGTCCACAAGAAACCTGACTGGTGTCCCTGACACACATCTTCAAGTTTACGGATATTGATCTCCGCCCCGCCTGTGCACCCGGCTGCCCCCTGCCCACCCCGAGGACCTGCAGGTCAAGCCCCCCATATACAAGAGTCTCCCAAATGCTGTGCAAAGGGAGCAGGGAATCAGGGAGGCAGACCCTAGCTGGGAGGACCTTCCCAAGGCCACGGGACAGGGCTGCCAGGGCCTCCCCTCAGCCACCAGGAGGCAGTGAGCCAGGAACGAGCTGGGAGGGTCCAAGACATTCCCTAGAGGGTCCCCTAGAGGATCTCCTTACAGAAGGTTCTGGGGAAAGCCCTGGCACAGACTCACTTGGAGGGCTCAGCTGGGAATGCCCAGGACCACACTGACCAGAGGCTGAGGTGCCGGGGCCATCCCAGCCCCCATCTAGCTGGCCTCTGGAAGCCTGTGCTCCCCCAGACCGCAAGGGCCAGCCCTGCTCCTGCTCACAAGGCTGACTTTCTGGAAGGCGTTGATTCTCTGTCTTGCGGGGCTGAGCTTTCTTCGGACTCCGTGGACGCCTGCTGCCGGTTAAGATAATGTTTTTTGTTTTTGTTTTTTTTTTAATATTTATTTATTTATTTTTGGCTGTGTTGGGTCTTCGTTTTTGTGCGAGGGCTTTCTCTAGTTGTGGCAAGCGGGGGCCACTCTTCATCGCGGTGCGCGGGCCTCTCACTATCGCGGCCTCTCTTGTTGCGGAGCACAGGCTCCAGACGCGCAGGCTCAGTAGTTGTGGCTCACGGGTTTAGTTGCTCCGCGGCATGTGGGGTCTTCCCGGACCAGGGCTCGAACCCGTGTCCCCTGCATCGGCAGGCAGATTCTCAACCACTGCGCCACCAGGGAAGCCCCTAAGATAATGTTTTGAAGAATGTGTGGAAACCATACGGCTGACCACGGTCCTGCAGGACCACCACTTGTTACGTCCAGTGAGGCCTCTAGCAGAGCCCTTCGCCTGGCTCCTGGGTTTCGGACACCGGTGTGGAGAAAGCATGGCCCGGGCAAACCGGACCGTGAGCTCCCTTCGGCCCTGGGTGTCGGCAACTGTTAGTTTTCTTCCTGAGCCGAGTTACCTGATCAACTGCCAAGACAGTTGGTCTGTACGTTTCACAGGACCAGGAGGCTCCCTGGGGGCCTTGGAGACCTGAGGGGCCCAGCGGGTGGGTCACTGTGGCCGCCTTCAGCTGTGGTGCATGGAGAGGAAGCAGTCAAAGCCGCGCGGGTGCCCAGGCCCTGGGAGCAGCCCCCAGGCCAGCTCCGGCTGTGGTCGGATTGAAGGACTCGAGGTCCAGTCGCCAGGGGCCACTGCGGGGACCCGTGGGGAGCCTGCAGGGCGGGAGGCTCAGCCGGGCCCCTGAGCCACTAGAGCAGCCGGCGACAGGCAGGACCGAAAAGTCACCTTGTGAAGGGACGCGTCCCACCTTCTCGGTCTCCTCACCTGCCCTCCCCAAGCGGGATGTCCAGCTAAGCTGTGGGGATGGGACCGTGCCCACCACTCAGGCGAGGACACACAGATAATAAAGGGAAGCCCCTTTTATAGGCTGAATTGTGTCCTCTCGTCAAATTCACACGTTCACATCCCAACGCCAGGACCTCAGGACACGGCCTTCAAAGAGGTGTCAGGTGAAATGAAGCCACGTGGGTGGGCCCTGACCCAGTATGACTGTGTCCTTAGAAGAAGAGGAGAAGGCGACCCAGACACGCACAGCAGGGAGAGCACGTGAGGACACAGGGAGGAGACGGCCGGGCGTCTACACAGCAAGGAGAGCAAAGAAACCAGCCCTGCCGACTTCTTGACCTTGACTTCTGGCCTCCAGGACAATGAGAAAACGCACTGCTGCTGAAGCCCAGTCTGCAGCGTTTCGTTCCGGCAGCCTGAGCTGATTGGCAGGACGCACAGCATGTGAGCAGGATGAGGAAATGCGCTGCCCGGAAGCAAGAGGCCGGGCCCCGCGTGGGCACCGAGCCGGGGGTGGAAACAGAACCGGGCAGAGTGGGGGGCTCGCCTCAGCCCTCACGGGGCGGAGCTTCAGTGTGGAGGACGCTCCGGCCGCCCAGCAGGGGCCCTGCACAGTGGGGGCAAGACGCCCCCAGAGAGGGGAGAGCCACGCGCGCAAGGACAGGCGAGGGGCAGCCTGTGGAGGGACAGTGCCGCACGGAGCCAGGGAGGGGACGAAGCTGAGGACACGCAGTGAAGAGGTGGACCTTCACTCGGGACTGGCCGCCTCACACCCCTCCCCCCACCACGGACACCCCAGAAACTTCCAGAGGCCCCACCTCCCACCCAGGCTCCCCGCACCTGGCCTCAGGCACCCCCCATGCCCTCAGGCCCCCCGCCCCCCTGAGGCCCCATCTCTACCCTGAGTCCCCATCTCCACACTGAGGCCCCATCTCCACCCTGAGTCCCCATCTCCACCCTGAGGCCCCATCTCCACCCTGAGGCCCCATCTCCACCCTGAGGCCCCATCTCCACCGTGAGGCCCCATCTCCACCCTGAGCCCCCACCTCCATCCACCCTGAGTCCCCATCTCCGCCCTGAAGCCCCATCTCCACCCTGAGGCCCCATCTCCACCCCGAGGCCCCATCTCCACCCTGAGGCCCCATCTCCACCCCGAGTCCCCATCTCCACCCTGAGGCCCCACCTCCACCCTGAGGCCCCATCTCCACCCTGAGGCCCCACCTCCACCCTGAGGCCCCATCTCCACCCTGAGTCCCCATCTCCACCCTGAGACGCCATCTCCACCCTGAGTCCCCATCTCCACCCTGAGTCCCCATCTCCACCCTGAGGCCCCATCTCCACCCTGAGGTCCCATCTCCACCCTGAGTCCCCATCTCCACCCTGAGTCCCCATCTCCACCCTGAGGCCCCATCTTCCCCCTGAAGCCCCACTTCCCCCTGAGGCTGTTCTTTGGCTGAGCCCCTGGCAGATGAGGGGCACGACACCCCGAGGGCAGCCTCAGCCAGTGCCTGGAGTGTGTAAATCCCCCCACTCCCTCTCTCCTCGGTGCCACAGCTGAGGCAGGTGTCCTGCCTGGCCTCCTCGGGTCCCCGGGCGATTGAGGGCCGGTGGCCTGTGGCAGCTGCCGCCGGGCGCGCCCCTTCGATGGGTCCCTCCCTTCCGCACCTCACTTCCCATTCGCTGCCCCTGCTCCAGCCACTGTCCAAATAAACTACTGCCCTTGAAGCTCAGGCTCAGCTCCTGTTTTTTAAGGAAATTAAACAGATGCCAAGCAGCCCTGGGGGTGGAGAGGCGGGAACGGGAAGCCCGGGAAGGAGAGAGAGGCCGTAGGGACCACCGGACAGAGAGGTTTCAAAATCTCCCGAACAGCACGCCCTGAAGACCCGCCTCCGAACACCTGCCCTGGTTGCAAACTGTCTTCCCTTTCCTCGTCCAGCTCTGGAGGGGAAGTAACGTTCTGGGAAGTGTGTCGGCTGCCCTGAGGGACGTCTGGAGAGGGTTCCTAGGCTGGAGCCGAGGCTGAGCTCCGGGAGACCCACTCCCACCCGATGCGTGGGTAGAGGCCTTGGCTGTTTCCGGCTGTCACTCGGCTTTCGTTGACATGGGGCGGGGCGGGCAGGGAAGCTGGTGGAGGGGAGACGGGTGGGATCCAAGGCCACGGCCACCGTCCCCTGGCCTCGCTGCCCTGTGTTCTGCACCTCCCGCCCCCGCGGCGGTTTCTCGGCCACGGTGAAGGTCAGGGTCACAGCCCAGCAGCAAGCACTGCCAAGACTGCTATTTTCTGTTTTCTTTGATTCACCAATTCTAGCTCATTTGGCAAAGCCGTGCTCCCTCTGGTGTGTAAACCCTCCGCCTTTTCTGCGTGTCCCTTGGAAGCCCGTGTGCACCTTCCCTCTCAGGGACCTTTCGATAATCGCAAAGTCTGGAAACCCCAATTCCAAATGAAGTGAGGCGAATTCATCGCGTACATCGCAGGAGACCTCTCGAATAAACCCCCCGCCCCGGTAGGTTTACGAAGTCAGATGAGCTCAGGAAGACGGGGGCCCCTGGTGGACAAGTTTAAGACCCATCATGTGGTCAGGACCACTGAAGGCCTGAGCACCCAGTGGCCTGTCCCACCCACAGACAGGCCTCTCCACCTCCCAGACTCACCTGGCCCACCTGGCTCAGCTCCCCTCTGGTTCCTGTGCGAAAAGCATCTGGTCCGTGTCGGGGACACGGGAGCCTCCCACTGGCCACCGCCATGGCCGTCATTACATTTCCAAAACACAAGTTGAATTTGATCCCCCTGAAAAACCCTGTGCTCCTCTGTTAGCGACGCAATGCGAGAGATGAAAAATGGTGTTTGAAATGAAGACCAGTTCCGTGAGCTTCCTTTCTCTGTGCTTACAGGCTACTTCCCCACACTGCAGCCCTGCTTTGAAAAATAACTCTCCCTTCGTGTAATTCAAGGGTTTGCTGTCAACTCCTGTGCTGGAGAGAGAGGCTCACCGTGCTCCTGCCTCAGGGGACGGGGCTGGGACCCCCAGGGCTGGGGCTTTTCCTCGGACACCCTGACAGTGGCAGGGAGGTGTGGAGCTGTGAACCCTTCCGTTTGCTCCCCTGCCTGCGCACCCCCCCACCTGTCCTTCCCTCTAGACTGTTCGGTGGTGCACAGCCTCCAGCAGGTGCCTCTTCCACCCCCCTGACTCCAGAGCACACGTTCCCAGCGGCTCCCCTCTACCGCCCGCCCTGCCTTTCAGGTCTCCCGAAGACCTAATTCTGTAATCGACACTTCCTACCCCGTTTACACAAGGAAGATTTCTAGCTCCCATATCAGTGACCTGACCTGCGGAGCCCTTCTAAACACTAGGCAGCTGCTTCCTACCAAGCTGGGCTTCGAGAAGGTCAGGGACGTTTATATGAGATCACGATTTGGCCATTTTTTTAAAAAAAGACATAAAAAGCTGCTCACAACTCCATGTATTTCCATGCACGGGGGCTTTTTCATGCTGTGAATTACAAGCAGCAGGAAAAAGCTGACGGCGTCCGCCCAGCCAACCTCCCGGTTGTCACAGGCTTCTGCCCTTAGTGACTCGGGAAGAGAGCGATACCCTAGTAACGGCCGGGCTAACTGAGTCCCAGTTGTCACCGAACGACCAGGCAGATGGCGTGGCCGAGGATCGAGCAGCCCTGGGACCCGTCGCCCAGCTGCAACCGACACCAGCATCTTGTCCTCTGATGCCTCTTAGTCAACACACAGCAAGAAGGAGGACGTGCCACCTGGGCCACGTTGCAAAAGATCTGGCTCCCCCAGCCCTCCGTACCCCGTTAACAAGCACCCCTGGACCGGCCATTAGCACGGTGGGGCTGGACGGAGGGAAGATGAGGTAACCTACATCCCAGTTATTTGCTGCCTTGATTTGGTTCCACAAGAAAAGTGTTACGTCTTTAACCATTTCAGTGACGAGCGCCTCCACCCTCGCATCCAGATGTTCCCCAAACTTCCTCTGTTGACAAATGGAATACTGCTGGTTTTCTCTTTCTACGTGGACTTCTCCTATCCTAGAAACCTGTGGTCTCCCTGAGCTTCCTAACCGATGATGGACAGCGGTTGGAGGCCAAATTCACTGGATTCAGCTCCCAGCTACGTCGCCTCCTTGCTGTGTGACCACAGGCAAGTGGCTTAACCTCTCTGAACCTCAGCATCCTCTACAGCAAAGGGAGGATCGTGAACATGAGAACCTCCCTCACTTGGTTGGTAATGTATTCAATCACTTAAACAAACAAGCGCCAGACATTAGTAAGGGCCCTGTAAGTATCCGTTCTTCTACTGATGTTGTCGTTATCCACAACTGCTATCCAGATGTCATAGAGAAATTTAGGTTCCAAATCCATAATCTACTGAATAGAATCCAACAACTTCCACATCACCCCACACCTGCCAGGGTTTCACTGGGTAGCTGAGAAGTGACAATGAGTGCCTGTGCTGAAAGCAAGGGCTACCTGGAGACAGGCTTGATGTTTAAGGTTCGTGGGTGCACGATGGGGAGTTATTGCATCAAACAAGGGACGCCCCACTCTGCCCTCGGTGCTCCCTCCCTGGCTGCCAGGGCTCCTGGCCAGGGGGAGCGCGGTACTCACAGAGGTGGTGCGCGTATCGCAGGTGGAAGACGTCACAGCCGTGCACGTGATGGTACAGGGTCTTCTCGATCAGGTCCTGTGGCTCGTACCCAGTCAGCTCGGTCACCCTGGGGGAGGACAGTGGCCCCGTGAATTACAATGCCCTGCAGATTGCGTTTCATTTAAACTAACATTGGTTTTTCCAACTAATCAAGTGCTAAAAGGCTTGGGGGTGGGTGGAGAGAGTGTTGATTTTGGAAACTGAGAATGATCTTTTTTTTACAAGAAAGTCTATGAGCTCCAGCCCAGTGCACCTCGCAGCACTCTTCATGAGAAGGAATGTCCTTCTGAAGCCACTGGCTGGAAGGTTTGGGATGGCTCAAAACGGTCAATACCTTTTCAAGGTGAAGCCTATCAGAGGATGCTTAAGAGTGGACTTGATACTGATACTGGGAGGAGCTACCAAGGTGAGACGGAGCCCACTCGCTGGGGTTTTTTGGGGGGAAAGTCCTGTGTGAAAGTTTTAAAAATTACTCTGGTAAAATATGCACAACATAAAATTTACCATTTTAACCATTTTAAAGTGTACAATTCACAATGTTGTATGACCATCTCCACTTCCATTTCCAGAACATTTTCGTCATCCCGAACAGAAACTCTGCACCCATCAAACAATAACCCCCCACTTCCCCCTCCCCAAATCCCTGGCAACCTCTCTTCTACATTCTATCTCTAGCAATTTGTCTCCTCTAGATATTTCCTCTGAGTGGAGGGATGCAATATTTGACCTTTTGTGTCTTCCTCTTGTGTGGCTTCTTTCACTTAACATGTTTTCAAGGTTCATCCACGTTGTAGCATCTATCAGAATGTCGTTCCTTTTTTATGGCTGCATAATATTCTGTTTTGTGTAGGTACCGCATTTTTTTTCATCCTTTCACCTGATGATGGACACTTGGGTTGGTTCCACATCCTGCCTATTGTGTGTGCGAACCTGTAACCCTCCATTCCACACTGGACACTGTTACCTGGCACAGCTGATCTCAGGATGATGCTATGTTGATTGGGTGATTCCTGCAGATGGGATTTAGGGAGTAACTGGAGACGTTTAAGACTCCTACCTGGGGCTTCCCTGGTGGCGCAGTGATTGAGAATCTGCCTGCTAATGCAGGGGACACGGGTTCAAGCCCTGGTCTGGGAAGATCCTACATGCTGCAGAGCAACTAGGCCCGTGAGCCGCAACTACTGAGCCTGCGTGTCTGGAGCCTGTGCTCCGCAACAAGAGAGGCTGTGATAGTGAGAGGCCCACGCACCGCGATGAAGAGTGGCCCCCGCTTGCCGCAACTAGAGAAAGCCCTCACACAGAAACGAAGACCCAACACAGCCCAAAAAATAAATAAATAAATAAATAAATAAATAAATTTAAAAATTAAGGAATTCCTTAAAAAAAAAAAGCAGACGAGGCAATAGGGCAAAGTAACTACTTTGTAAAAAAAAAATAAAAAAAAAGAAGACTCCTATCGGTGGAGGACTGTTTTCCCCCAGAAAATAGTATAATAACACCCGAAACTGTTGTGACTGAAGGTAAGGCTTATTAAGCTCGCTGTGGAAATGGAAGCATTCTCCCTGTCCTTATTCGCCATTGCCCAGTTTTTATTCTTATCGAGCCCCAGGCATATTCATTCCCCACTTCAGTTCTTTGAAGAACTGAAGAAGAAGAGTGGCTCTCAGCATCCAAGACGGCATCATCGCTAGCATTTGGATCACTCCACCCGTAGGTGAAAATTGCATGTGGCCGTGGTATGGATTCCCAGGCCGTGGATAACGGTGCTGGGAGCCACGCCCTCGGAGGAGGTGGCCCTAACATCTTGGTGACAGATATTCAAGAACAGATGAAAGTGGAGACAGAGGGGATTCCAAAGGAGGTGAGGCCATGGTGAGAAGTCAGTTGGGACTGCAGGTGACAGGGCCTAGGGGCCCTGCTGGCCCAGATCTGAAATGTTAGCTGTAAATTAAATGGGGAAACTTGACCTCACTTTCATTCCCTAACCCGCTCCCCTTTCTGTGGAACTCTGCACAGGCTTTGGGTCGTAAATCTCTGTGAGCCTCATATTTCTATGGAATCACTCACTATTTGGTGTGCACATTTCCACGGTGTTCCTCCAGGGCAGGAAGGAGCTGGGGCTGGAGGTGGGTAGAAAGGGAATTTGCACAGGCCAGAGCCTCTCAGGGCTCGGGGGACCTGTCCAAGGGCCACCTAGAACTTCAGGCCCCACTGGAGTCTAACTCCGTGTGGCAGGAAAATTGAGACGTCTGGCTTCCCCCCAAAAAGAAAACCAGGCATCTCTACGGTGTGGGGATGAAAGAGGCTTCCCAGACCCTTTGGACGTAAAGTTTCAGAACAACGGCCCCGAATGTGTAAATGAATCAGAAACACATGTATTAAGTTTCTCATCAAAGTACACACTGGCTTTAAAAATTAAAGGGGAAGGGAAGGGTTTGGCAGGCTGCCCTCTTGTTTTTTTCCAACCCTCTAGTGTCTGAAGACCTGTCAGAGGGATTTGCCAAACCCCAAACATCGCCGGGTTCACCCATCCTTAGCAAAAGCACCAGCTACAGTTTCAAAGTGAAATACCACAAAACCCCTATGAACCAGATTTCAGGTTACGCCGAGTTCAGTTTTGTCTGGGATTATGCTGGCGGGGGGGCACCAGCTGGGCCCTCCTGCCAGGACTCCCACCCTGGCCCCTGTGACTTTGGGGCTGCTGGGCTTCAGGCCAACCCCTTGCCGTGGCTTCTGGGGTTTGGATGTAGGAGTTGACATCACCCTGCCAGGCCATTCTACTGACCTCTGGCCCCGGGCCAGCTCCTCTGTCGCCCAGCCCAGTAGCCTTTCAAAGACCATCGAGCTGCAACCAACTGAAGACCAGAGTGTGAAGAATTCTTCAGGACCTCCTAGACGACTGGGGTTCAGAAAAGACCTCAAGGCTTTGCTAAAAGCCTCCTGGTACTTATTAGGAAGAACTTCACGGGCTTCTGTAGAGGCAGGAAGTCCTCCTCGAGAGGGCCACCTTGCTTTACTACTCACCTCGGGGGTACGGCCCTTACACCCAGAAGTAGAGGCTCCCTTCAGGAGCAAGCTGGCCTCTGAGCTAAACTCACATAACCTCTTCCATAAAGCTCCCTGGTTTGTCCCTCACGTTTCAAAGCTGTGTGGATTCAACAACTCAAGAAGACCTGAAAGCTCTCCTCTGGGGAGACACCCCTCTTTCCTCTTCTAGAGGATTCCCCAAGCCTCAGAGGCTTTTCCCAGGATGGTCAAAGAAACACTCGAAGACAAAACAAGGGAGAAACCCGTCGTATCCTCCCAAATTTCTAAAATAATGAACATGGACAGTCAGATTTTCTTGCAGTCCACTTTTTTTTTTTTTTTTTTTTGCGGTACACGGGCCTCTCACTGTTGTGGCCTCTCCCATTGCGGAGCACAGGCTCCAGACGCGCAGGCTCAGCGGCCATGGCTCACGGGCCCAGCCGCTCTGCGGCACGTGGGATCTTCCCGGACCGGGGCACGAACCCGTGTCCCCTGCATCGGCAGGCGGACTCTCAACCACTGCGCCACCAGGGGAGCCCCACAATTTTTAAAAAGTGAAAAAAAGTCAATAAATCCTAGCTTCAGGACATACAGGAAAATGTGTGTGTGTGTGCATAAAACTTTTCTCCCAGAAAGCTCAGCTACACACACCAAAAGTCAGGAGTTGGGTCTCTGAACACTCATTTCTGTCTGTACAGTTGAGGAATCTTAAAGGCCAAGAGGCAAAACGGCTCACCTTGCAGGTATATCAGGCTTTTCACTTTTACAGATGTTTCCCATCTACTATGTAGCTTCATCTTTGCTAACCTCCTCATGAGTAGCCAAATGGGCAAAGAAAATGGAAGCCCAGGGAGCCCCGCAGGCCTGCAGCCTGCCTCGGGGGACGCACAGACGCTTCCCCAAGCCCAGTGACACAACAGGTCGGTGCCTCTGCCTCGTCCACCCTCCCTCCTCTCTCTGAGAGGAGATTCTCAAATTGCTGGGCCTCGCCAAGTGGGAGACAGTTCTGGGCACGCTGCAGCCTTGCCCTCCCCGTCAGCCAGAGGTGCCCTCCCAGCCCAGACGCCGACGGGCACCTGTGGGTCCAGCCTTCCCCCCAGCGAAGGCCCCCTCTCTGCTCGCTGCCTCAGCCCTGCAGGGACCGCAGAGCTCGGCTTCCCGCCAGCTGGAGCTGGAAGCCCTCGCAGTAACACACATGGCTCAGAGTGGAGACTTTCTGTTTGTTTTAAAGTCCTACCAACTTGACGGAGACACAAGGCAGAATCCTGACCTCATGGGTCTTCAAAAGGCTAACTTTTGCCCACAACACATATTTCCAGTTCAAACTCCAGTGAGAGAATGAAAATATAAACAAATAAAACAAGTACCTATAAGCTGGAGAGGCCGGCCACCCCTGGACTATTAAGGTCGATACTAATTCTTTCACTAAATCTCTTTCTAATTCATATTCTTAGTACAGCTTATTGCTTGCTACATTTTGGTTTAATAGTGTAGCTTTCGGGGGCCAGTTTCCACCATCAGAATCTTCCGGAACTCTGCAGCAGCAGGTGCCAAACTCACCTGGAATCCAGGAATATCAGCTTCAGGTCGAGGCTGGCCCTGAACATGAACATGTTGCTGTGCAGCTTGATCTCAGTGATGGCGCTGGGCGGCAGTGACTGGCCCACGGCCACCAGCCCCACGATCTGGTAACATGAGTCGTACAGGGACATGTCCAGCATATACTGCCTGATCTTCAAGTAGCCGCTGCAGTGTATGACCTGGGAAAGCACAGGCAGGGTCAGCTGGTGGCGACCCAGAGGTCAGACTGGTACCCACTGCTCCTGGCTCTGGGTCTGCTTCTTTTCTGGAACAGGTTGGAATATTCCCCCAGCCCAGCCTCTACTGAGCCATGCAGCGAACATGCTGACAGACATCTGATTCACTGCTCAGAAGAAATGAACTATGCTTCTTTCTTAGGAAACAATATCGTCATAAAATATAAGAGTTATCTTATGCAATTGACTATGCTCAAGTAACTCCACAAGTGAAGACTCTCTACTATATAATGGATTTATGCATAATTAACTCATGGCCGTTGCAATTAGATGACACAACAATGGCATTTTGGGGAGCTGACCATTTGTTCCATAATGTTCACTTCGGTAACTCTAAAGCTCATCATCTCCCAATGAGACTGAATTTCGCAATTGCTAACTTGACATTTAAATAATTTGACAAGCTATATCACTCCAGTAAATGAAGAGTTCTTTCAGTACCATCAAAAAAGTCCTCATTTTTTTTTTTCCCCGGCTGTGAGGCATGCGGGATCTTAGTTCCCAGACCAGGGATCGAACCCGTGCCCCCTGCAGTGGGAGTGTGGAGTCCTAACCACTGGACCGCCAGGGAATTCCCTTAAAAAAAAAAGTCCTCATTTTGAATGTATGATTATTTGATTTTATTTACTTTATTTATAATTCAAGATTTTATCCACTTGTAATGAACAAAAATCCAGCGTGGCTATATAGAAACACTTCTGATTGTTATAGCCAAGAACCATATAGGAGAAAATGTATAGTGTTCCAAATATCAGATGGAAACATCTGTACAGCCCTAAGCTTCAATATTGAAGCATTTACACAAGTTACAGTCAGTCAAATCTTTGAAAGGATCATGGTCATCAAAACAGCAGTGATGAACAGCTAAAACCTTAAATCCTCTTTTCAAAAACTTTCCTCAGGATTCCTGAATACACTCACAGTCTTTTAAGGGCTGGAACAAATCTTAGAATCCTTGGAGTCTATTCTCCCATTTTACTGATGAGGAAACTGAGGACAAGGTAGGTGATGGGTTTTACTTAAGATCAGACAGTTGGATAGTTAGTAAGTGTCAGAAACATCTCAGGACCCAAGTCTCCAGAAGAATATCTACAGGGTGCAGGGTGGTGCTGGAGGCTTCCACCTCTGAGGTTTAGGGTCTGGGACAGCAAATAAGAAAAGTATCTCCCAATCTATGAAACAGAGTGAGGTAATGGTCAAAAGGAAGAGCTAGCATTGAGGCTCAAAGGAGCGGGGCTGAGGAGAGGCTGAGGGAAGGCGGACCCTGGGATGGGGAGGAGGGGGGAGGGGCATTCCAGAAAGACAGGTCAAAGGGCAAAGGCACAGGACTCCCCCCCTCTCTCTTCACCCCACCCCTCCCTCCTTTTATACAAACTCTCCCGCAAAAAGGCTCCCATCTGCCTCTAGCTCCAGAGCAGTGGGCTGATGACCCTCTCTCCTCTGAGGCAGGAGGAAGTCGAGGCGTGGCTGCTCCAGCGGTACTGCCCTGCGTGCAGAGTAGAACCTGAAGGTGCCAAGGTCAAATTCTACCCTTAGCCCCATTGATTCCTGGCCTCAGACAACGAAATCCAGGCTGCCTGGAATATCCCTGTAAGATTCCAGCTCTCACACTGGCCCTGAGTAGCGTCCCTAGAAAGTTCTACATTAGGCAGTGGTGCCTTCCTGTCTGCAGACGTTCCTGAACGTGAAGCAAAGCACAAAGCACAGCGAAGACCCACCGACCCACCGCTGCCCCCTTCCCTCCCGCAAGCCCTTGGATCCCGGTACCTTGTATCCGCTGCAGGTCAGGCCGGCGTTTCTTTTCGCCAAGACACACTTCATTCGAAGAAAGAACGACCTCTCGATCTCATACTCTGAAAGCAGGCGTGAGGTTAGACTGGCAAACTGTCCCATGATGCTTCCCCTGACTTTATCCCAACACTTCCAATAAACCCTCTGGACCAGATCAGGCAGCCAGAGGCCTTGGCCCAGTCCACCCAGAACCCCACCCAGAGAGGCGGTGGCCAGGACCTGGCACAGCTTCCACGTGCTCCAGAAAGGAGTAGCCCGAAACGTGGCCACAGCAAGACCTTGCTAAAAGCCAACCTGGGGCCAAGGTGAGGATCCATGCGCAGCGACCCAGCCCAGCTCAACCTGCCGTGGTCCCCTGATGGTGGCCACAGAGAGGCCTGGTGCCAGGAGCATCGCCTTGGCCAGCCCTGGGCGGGTGCCGAGCCTGCCGGGAAGCCCAGAAGCATCTGGCGTCCCCCCTCTGACTGACTGAGAGTCAGAAGTGCAGGCCTTTCCCTGGCAGAGGGAGCCGGCCCCAGGGCCGTGCTCGTGCCAGTGCGCCCACGGCCATGGGCACCGAGCCTGCCCTGCGTCGTGGGATGGGGCACAGGACCCAGCAGACCCACTGGGCCAGATCAAAGCTTTCACCCTCAGTTACAGCCCTGGATGGACGCCCACCCCCCCACCCCTTTCTCTGGCCCAAAGCCTTTCCTTCATTCCCGTCGCAGGCCTCACACACGAATCTCCGACCTCACTACTGTAAACGCAAACGTCCCCCAAGGAAACACCCTCTGCTTTAGTGAGCGGACACCAGCTCTCTGGGCACGGATGGCAGACTGTCCTCGCCCCAGGGTGAGAGCGAGGTCATTCCACTCTAAATAAACAGCTCTTTGGTGGTGGTTAATAAATTAATTTTTAAAGAAAGGTTACCACTAGGAATGGAAGCAAGGTCTTCCGCCCCTCCCTGAGGGCACTGCCCAGTGGAGATAAGGGCATCACCTCAGAGGCCCCCCTCCCCTAGTTGGAGGGGCTGCCATATCTACCCACAATTTCTCTGCACAGCTGGGGTCTGGAGGCAGAAGGCTTCCCTCTAACATGGCGGCCTGTCTACCCCATTTCCAGAAGAGCACGCTCAGGTGTAAAAACCATCACCCAGTAATTAACTATCCAGTTCTGGGGAGAGCCCGCTTCTCACACAATTACCATAAAACAAGGAGGCCAGTTCAGACACAGGAAACCAACTCTGCAGCTGAGGTGAAAACCAGATGCTGTGAACCTCAGAGCCTGAACACTCAGTTGGCTGTGGAAATGAGTCAGTGGGAGACCCCACGTCTCCCAGACCTTCTCCTCCTGTACTGTTGACCCACCTTCGACGTGGACCCCGCAGGAAACTGAACGGGTCTCCCGATACTCCCACTTGCTGTCATTTTCTAAACACTTTTTTAAAGGCTATGACATGGAAGGGTAAAATGAACCCAGAGCTACTGGCAGAAAGCCCACTCCCGTGCAATTAACACACCATAACTTTTTAAAACAACAACACATTCAATATCTTGTAAAAGCCTATAGTGGAAAAGAATCTGACAAAGGATATATATAAAACAGAATCAACTGTACTTCAATTAAACACACACACACACACACAACACAATGTTCTGAGGAATTCTCTAAGATTCCAGCTGTCTTTGTCCGACTTTAAACAACCCCACAGTGAAAGCATTAGATTCGGAAGCAATGTGCTCTCCTAGCCCTTATTTTGTTGGCAATTATTTCTTCAGAGTCGTATTCCTGTTCATTTATGCAGCCGGACCATTTCCAAGGACTTAAGCACCACAGGCCATAGCTACAACTAAGCCCCCATCTCATTTCAGAAACGAACATACCAGTCTCCCTCCTTGGTAGACACATGGTGACTATTTCTGGGGCTAGAACATGGGGGCCACAGAGCTGGATCTGCAAGGGGTTTTAAAACTGAGTGTGCTATTCTGTGTTCTCTCCTCCTAGCCTCAGAATGACCCATCCCAGGAGGAAGCAATAAGAATGGAACCCATTTTTTTTTCTGTGCCTGGCTACCCCATTCTCATCACTTTTGACACTTCTTCTTTGGCATTTTGTCTCACTAGGGGATTCTGGCCGAACTGGGATACCATAGTCCAAAGAAGACAAGAGACCCTTTGGTCAGCATACTGGTTGGTCTCATTGGGCCATCAGAGGGAGTTACAAGGCCAGGGCCCCTGGAATAAGTTCTTCTGTGTCTTCCTAGCGCACACGGCAATTGTAAATTAAGGAGTCACTTGTGTGAAGACGTGTTCCACACCCTCACTGAACAGCCAGGCCACAACTGTTCTAACAGGGTGCTTGAAACACTGGGGACCATGTTAATACGTGCTAAATATTGGGACCCTACGCCAAATGGAGCCAGGTCAGCAAGACGGACACGCCTCATCCGTCTAGACCAAGGCTTCTTAACTGACTCATGCTGTGGCACAAAACCTACAGATCTCCACCCAGAAAAACGTTTCTGAGGGCATAAAATATATGAGATTACAAAGGGGATCAGCTGTATTGAAAAACATCAAAATACTCAAACAAGTGGCGCTGTGGTTTTAAATGTGCTACTTTATTAACACATTAAATAACAAGACCCTGTGGCAGACTCACAGCTCCTGACATTTCAAAGTAGTGCTGAGCACAGCCGATATGTTTAAATACCCGAAACAACCATACGGTGAAATGAAAATATCTGTGAATCTTGTTGTAGGCAAAGCCACAGGTACTTGTGATAGTAAGATGGCTTACTGTCTACAATCTACAAGCAAAGGAAGTGCTAGATTTCACCTAGAGAGAATAAAGATGTAATTTTCCCCATGCAGTTTCACGGCTCCCCCGAGTTGTATCCTCGGACGCTCTGGTTAAGAAGTCCAGGTCTAGACTTGTGTCGCTGGCATTCTAGACCAAGAGCACCTTGGGGTGGAAGGCTTGGACCACTTTTCTCTGTCTCCTACTGTGCACCTCTCACAGTCTCTGGCACGTGAAAGGGGATCAATAGTCGCTTTAAAGGACAGAAGCATAAAACAAATCCCCACTTGGTGGACCCTGCATGTCTGCTGGAGAGGCCTGGCTGGGCATCATGGGAAACTAAGCCCTAAGGTCACAGCAAAGAGCATCCTCCGGCATTCATTCTGGTTTCTTTTCGTCTGGAGGAAATACCTTGGAGCAGGTGATGGTGAAGAGGCTGGTGGGCTGCCAGGACAGCCGTCATCTCATCGTGGTCGGAAGGATGGATGTACTCGTAAATGCTGTTGCCTGTGAGCTCCACCTGCCGCGGAAAGGAAGGAAGCGGTCAGGAATCTTCTCTAGGACTTCGGGGAGGTGGAGAGGGAAGGTGTAAGGTGTATTATAGGTACACACCTGCCGGGGAGAGACAGGACCTTGATCTCTGTGCACAGCCCACACCTTACCCTCACACAGAAATGTTTGCCTTTTCTCAGTCAGCGCCCAGCTGTCTCCCAACAAGGCCAGGGGGGCGTCCTGAGCAGGAGTGCAGGATGGAAAAGGTGCACTATGGACCGGGAGACCCTCCTGGCCTGGGGAGCATCCTTCACACGGGAGGCGGCTTAAATCAGACCGGAGCCAGCCCCATCCTTCACTTGCTGCCTGTGGGGACTGGTGGCCAGGAGGCCAGTGGCCACGTCCAGAGCAGGGTCCCTGCGACAGCTCGTGCACACGGAGGCTGAGCACGGGAGCCTCGGGGGCACCCTGTGCTCGAGGAAGACTCACCCCCAGCAAGGTCTTTTCCTTCGGACCCTGCTGGGCCTTTCATGTGGGCAGAAACCTGTCTGTGGCCTTCCTGGTCCAGGGTGCCTGTGCTAACCCCACGGCTCCCGCCCTTGGGTGCAGCTGGGCAGCTGTGGGTCACTCCAGAGAGCCACATGACCTTGGGGCTGCTCCCCCGACATTCGGACACCACCTACTTCCAGACACACCCCACAGAGGACAGCGCTTAGTCCCTGTTGGACTGGACCCTGCTTTGCGGGCACGGGCATTTCCAGGCCAGCACCATAGTTACGATCTTTCCACAGAGGTCCCCGGAGACTCAGGTCCTAACCTTGAGAATTTTTGATTGTTCTCCCAAACACAAGTGTCATGATAGGGGACGACAGAGATTCTCAGGACCTGGGCCCCTCACCCATCGGAAGATGGGCAGTGGCATAGAATGTTCCAGAAACCACCACCAACGGTGCAGCCTTCTGAGCAGTGGGGGGGGTGGTGGTGGTGGTGGATCCTCTTGCAGAGATCAACAGTGCAGACAAGGACAGTGAGTCAGCGTCAGCGCACCTAGAGTACTGGTGGGGGGCAGTGATGGTACTCCTACTGCAGCCAGTGGGAGCCCCACAGCCCAGTTCAGGAAGATGCTGAGAGAGTGAGGAACTGCCTTGGCGTGGCACAGAGCCTTGGGTGGCTCCGGGGACTTTCTCAGCCCCGCCCCCAGGGGACAGGGCGAGATCAGAGAGCAAAGCCAGGCTGGTCCCAATCACCCCCTCGTTATTTTTATTTATTTATTTATTTATTTTTGCGGTATGCGGGCCTCTCACCCTTGTGGCCTCTCCCGTTGCGGAGCACAGGCTCCGGACGCGCAGGCTCAGCGGCCATGGCTCACGGGCCCAGCCGCTCCGCGGCATGTGGGATCCTCCCGGACCGGGGCACGAACCCGTGTCCCCTGCATCGGCAGGCGGACTCTCAACCACTGCGCCACCAGGGAAGCCCCCCCTCATTATTTTTAAGTGTGTCTTGTCGCCTGTTTTTCTGGCTGCCCTCAGTCGGAGCAGAGACTCAATCCTCGGTAAAGGGGCAGCCCTGACCGTTTCACCTCACACAGCAGGGCAGCCCCAGCCAGGCCGTTTAATGGAGAGGCTCTCCCAGGAGCCACCGTTCCAAATCAGCGTCAAGGCCATAATCTCTTTACTCGGGACCAGGGGGCTGCAGAGAGGTGAAGTCAGTCCCACTCCACCCAGCCACTTCTCCCAATGTGTTAAGATGTGTGAGTTGCCTTTTAATTCAGAACAAGTTATGTTTCTGGCCTGCTATGTAATCTTGTCCCTGAAACAGGTTTCCCAGTTCTATTTTCTGCATTATTCATGGAATGTTTTTCCCAATATTATACAGAGCAACGGAGAGAATCCTCCTACAGAAATGTTCCCTCTCCACCTCCCCAGCCTGGCACTTTGCTAATGACCCAAATGGATATTTGTCTATGTAAAAAGTTACTACAGGATTTCATTAAAAATAAAAAAAATAAAAATGAAATATCCTCCTTTTAAGTCAGTCCTGTTAATCCTTAAAAAGTTTAAATAAATCAGCAACACTCAAGTCAGCCATTTGGGACAGGACAATCTCCTTTTTCCTGAGGGCAGCCCTAGAGATGCTGTCCGGTGGACAGTGATAGAGGCTCATAAATAAGGGAGCTATTGTTTAAATTGATTCACAGTTTCAATGGTTTATTTTAAAAACGAAAAACTAAAAAATAGAATTTGTGTGTGTGTTAGCCTATCCTTTCTCCCTTACCCAGGTTTTTAGAGAAAAATGACAATTCTGGTTTGCTCCAAGTTCTCTTTGAGAAAAAAGTAACTGATGTCTTTTTAGAGAAACACCTTCGTACATTTGCAAAAAGACTTGAATCTGGGCTCACAGAGATCCGATTTGCGTTTTAATCCCAATGTAGCTTCATCTGTTTCCAAAGATCCCATTCTCATCACATGCCTTTGGAGAGTGAGAAGAGTGAAGGTCCATGAATGAAGAGGTTTGATTTTCTGAATACTCGGGTTAGTGATAAACCTCTAAGGCTGTCTAGCAAGTAAAGTAGTCTTCAAATAACGGAAATGTTTTGAAAGACAAATTTTAGAATGATAAAACAGCACTGACCTTGACTTAAAATTAAGGTTGACATGGTGTTTCCTGTATTGACATATCTATTCGTGCTTTTGAATGTTGAAAGAAATGTGACTACCTCACCAAAAAAAAAAAAAAAAAAATTATGGTTGTTGCTATAAAACTCCCCAGGTCTCATACAACAACCTTATTAAAACAGACCTTCAATGTGATATTTTAGTATCTGTAAAACCCAGCTAACTACAAAATGAATTGCTTTCCTACTAAGAGCTTTTTTATGTTTTGCTGAATAGCTTTTCTTCCTGCCAAGAAAACTACATATGATAAATACAGCACTAAATGGATATATTCTGGGTCAGAAGGGGAAACTCACCCAGTACTCTGGAAACACACATTACTCTGCTTTGGGTGTTTTGCTGACTATGGTAAATTAACTATTTAAAAAAAAGATGGTTTGGGTTTCAGGGTTCAAGTTATGTCAACAAACATTAAACGCTGTTCTTTCTCTTTATTTCAAAAGTGAAAGGATTAGGTCTTATGGCCCCAAACAACACCATGGTTATTTTTACAGTTGTGCTTCCGGCCACGCTCTCAAATATTACATTTTCCTTTATGTATCTCGTGAACAGCTATTTCATACATATCTATATTATGTGAGAATGTATACTAGTTACCTAGATGTTATATACCATATGCAACTTCAGTAAGGATATTTAAACCACAAGGATACTTTAAAATGTTTGAAGAAATACACAGCAGGTATGCAGGACTTTTTTCCTTCTTCAAATATAAGTTAATTATGTTAACCAAAAAACCATGAAACTAAATCATTTAATAAACTTGGGGGATAAAAAGTGCTTCCCCAACTCTACATCTTCCAAGTAGATGTGTGTCTATATGGTTTATTTTGTAGTATGAATATGCGCATACACCAAATAGAATTTTCAAGCAGAAGGCTAACTCATTTCCCAACTTGCACTATGGGCTGAGGAGACAATTAGCATTTTGTGGTTCTCCCTGTCATTTTTTTGGTACTAAAGTCTGACAGCCAGGATTGCTGCATTTACTAATTTAAAAGCAAGAATAAATTAATAAACTCTGCCACATGAAGTAGACTTCTTATTCCAATACATGCTTTTTAAAAAGTTCAATAGGGCGTCCCTGGTGGCGCAGTGGTTGAGAGTCCGCCTGCTGATGCAGGGGACACGGGTTTGTGCCCGGGTCCGGGAAGATCCCACATGCTGCAGAGCGGCTGGGCCTGTGAGCCATGGCTGCTGAGCCTGCGCGTCTGGAGCCTGTGCTCCACAACGGGAGAGGCCACAACAGTGAGAGGCCCGCGTACCGAAAAAAAAAAAAAAAAGTTCAATAAAAGGCTCTGAATTGGGATGGGCTTATAACACATAAAGAATCGTTTTTATATTCTCAAATAGTTCAGAAAGTTATTTAGATAGTGCAGATTAAAAAAAAAACCCACCAGTTTGCTCTGAATTATCACACAATTATGGCAAACCTAGGAGCTTATGTTCCTTAGGAGCTGCTAACATAGAGTTTAACCCCGAATTAATGTGAAAGATGTCGTTACTTAGAGATATTGTTATAGAGAATAATTGGAAGTTCTTGGAACACAGAAGGGCGTTACGTAAATATAAGCTATTACTGCCTGTATTCATCAGAAAACCTGTTTAAAAGGTTACTCTGACTAGTGGGTAAAATTTTATTCACACTTTTATCTCTGGTGATTAAAAAATATCTTGAAGCCTATTTTAATTAAAGTTTTCATGTTTGATATGTTTGTCTGACTTATACTACTGCTAGTAAAAATAATCCAAAAGGTGCGAAAAAATTTTTTTAAACAGAAGTTGGGTATTTGACATTCTTTTCAATACCTTATTTTACTATTTAAGAAGACAGAAAAAAATACACATTGTGATTCTGCCTAGATTTCCTTCTGCAGAGTTAATTGGGAAGAGGAGGTAGATTTGAGGGCAAAGTTTGTTGTTGCTTATTTAAACAGTTCACTGTGAAACACTCCCCAGACATCAGCGTGAAAGTGTTTTTGTAGCTGGAGACTGATACTGAGATAGTCCCGCCAGGAGATCAGAAAAAAATTAGCCGTCCTACACGGACAGGCAGTTTGACTTATTTTAAATGGACACTTCTCCTGGCAACATACAGACAAAAGGCATCTTTACAATTTTTTTGGAAAATTCAAAATTATGATATACAAAGTTTTACGTCTGCATTAGGACCAAAAGGAAATATAATTTAAATTCCAATTCTGCTTAAATTTCCTTTCTTGGTCATTTGTAGAGACGTGGATGGATCTAGAGACTGTCACACAGAGTGAAGTAAGTCAGAAAGAGAAAAACAAATATCGTATAATAATGCATATATGCGGAACCTAGAAAAATGGTACAGATGAACCGGTTTGCAGGGCAGAAAGTGAGACACAGATGTAGAGAACAAACGTATGGACACCAAGGGGGGAAAGCTGTGGGGGGATGGTGGGATGAGCTGGGAGATTGGGATTGACATGTATACACTAATATGTATAAAATATGTAACTAATAAGAACCTGCTGTATAAAAAAATAAATTAAATAAAATTCAAAAATCCAAAGAAAAAAAATTTCCTTTCATGGCGTTTATCATGAACAGGAAGTATATTTGTTACCTATCCAATGTTTTGGTCATTCTTAATTATTGTGTTCAAAAACAATCATTTTTATTTCCCACATGAAAAGAGAAAAATGACAGAGAGCGAAAGAGAGATGTAAAATGCCAGACTGAGCAGCCTGACAGAATGAACTGGAAGGTCCTGATATGTGCACAGTGCCTTATGATGTGCCAGAACATTCCCCATGACTAATTATCCCTAACATGTGCCCACCAAAGTATGCTATTTGAAGCGACTTTTCTGCTATTTGAAGTATAGTTCTAAAGAAACTTACAATGCCTGGCTTTTGTGGAGCTCCTTATAGTTTATAAATCACATGGGCCCTTGGTATGTTTCTCACCATGATCCTGAAAGAGTAGTAGAGCAGGCACTATTTTCTTATTTAAGTTATGGTTCAGAGAGGTCAACTGCCTGCCCTTATCAGACAATGAAAACCATACAACAAAATGCATTTCCCTTTTTGCGTTGACTGCTAGGGAGCTCAGATCTAAATTTAATATTCAGTAAAGGTGACTCTATCGGTTTTAAAGTATGTTTGACCAGTCATTTTATTTTTTGACCAGCCATTTTTAAAGTATGTGAAATGTTTTGTCTTGTTTGTGACATTATTATAAGACATCAAAGGTTTTATAAGTTACAATTTAAAAAGTTAAGGAATCTGATCAAGGGCACTCAGCCACAGATCAAGTCAGGAGTAGAAACCAGTCTGGGTCTAACTAAAGGGCCTTAAATAATTCTAAATATTCAAAGAACAATGAGGTGGAAATTCAGAGAATAATAACTTTGGAAAATATAAAAAGAGAAAATTTCATATTTCCAATAGTATTTCCCATTCCACAAGTACACTAATCCCATGAGTCACATAGGTGAAAGAGACAAGCCTTAATAAATCTCATCTGGGAGAACTGGTATCATAAAAGAAGAGAAGAGGAAGAGAACAGAAAACGCCAAACAATTTTAATATGTGATTCGCTTTAGAAGACTTTGCAGAAGAAAACACACAGGCGCAGAAACCCACTTGGACATGGATAAGGATATACATCCACTGGAAAAGAAGGCTGTAAACAAATGGAAAGTTTAAAAAACGTCTTGGCAGAAAAAGAAGAAGAATACACCAGATGCAGGTTTCCAAATTGGTAATTTTGTTTTTCAATGAGAAAGCCCAAGCCACTTTAATTGGCATGTTTTATTTTGGCTTAACTACAGGAGGAGGCTGGTGCAGTACAGATTATTCATGTGCCTCCTGGGAGCCCATTTCCTGGATCTAATTAATTCTAGTGTGTCTTCAGTTGTAATGAAAAAAAAAGCACTCCGATAATTCACAATGTAAAGAAATATTTAGCCCCTATATGTATAAAACAATGTGACTCTTAGAATCATGATCCATGCTTGTTAAATCAGAAATGTGAATGGCAACAACCAGTGGACTCTCCCACCATCCAGAATGGCCACAGCCCAGACAAGCAGCCAAATCCTCTACCAAACCCTTGGCTTGACGGGATAGAGAAAACAGTGCACCTCTCTCCTCCAGGGAATGAACCCCTTTTAGAAAACAGTTTCAGAAAAATCGGTAATATTTAAATGTTCTAAAGAAACCAGGACCTTGCTGTGCAAAACAGTAGTAAACTGAGTTTTATGAGTTTCTATCACAAGCATATAAAATGCTTTACTGAAACGACCAGTGAACTGGAAAAACTCAGGAAAAATTACCCTGAATTCCATGTGAACACTCATAAATCTACCCCCCCTTTTCTCTCTCCCCAAAGCACATTCTGCATAAAATTCATGTTCTACATCAGCTTGCCTCTCTTTCATAGCAACTCACAATACCACGTGCAGACCATCAAGCGTGGACTGAAAAATCTCCCTTTGTGAAGCTCTTGTTAGCGGCAGAGAACTTTACTGTATAAGCAGAGTCCAGGCTATTGGACAAGGCTGACTGTTGCAAAGACATTACGAGGCATTAGCTCCAAAGGAAAAAGAAAGTAGAAAAGTGAAACATAACACGGAGAAGAAAAGCCCCGCGGGCCGGCCGAAAAAGACGATTTTGTAATTTTGGATTATGGTTCAGGCACAAAAGTAGACACTAGGACAGACTCATTTTCAAGTTGGGTAAGGCTGTCAAGATCCGCCAACGCTTAACTTATTATTTTGGTTGTACGTAAAATTAGTCAATACCCACCTGGGACAAGCCTAAATGCACAGAAGCTGTTTCCGAAATATACATGATTTTGCCGTCAGATGCTACCACAAAAACAAATCCATCCAAAGTCTGTAAAAGAAAAAGCGTCAGGGTAAGAGATAATAGACAGTAGAGTTAAATCTGATCATTGTACTGGCACTGGATGGAGAAATGTATAAAGTATTAAATCAACGTATATTGCTAAATGCAGAAACGGCGCCCCGGGGCCATGAGAAGGACTATAGGTTTAGTTCCCCAGCCAGGCTCTCAGATGCTTTTAAAGGACTTTAAAAACAGTCTTACATCTACATCACAAAAATCATGCAAAGCATTTGAGAATTCCTATCATGCTCAGTTTAAACGTAATAGCTTTATTGTTGGGGTTATTTTAGCACTTAGCACAAATCCGGAGTTCTATGGTACTTAGGGGAAAATCTACCGCTGTATAGACCATTTCATGTCATAATTGGCAGCTGTTTATACCACTAGAACATATGCTTTATTTGCCACAATTTTCTAGTTATCCCTAAGTACCATTTGAATAATAAATTCCGAACACTACCACTCCCCAGAAAATAAAATACCTGGTTATTTTTAACAGACTATGTCTACAAAATTAATTATTTAGAATCTGCAAGAGATCAAACAACCTTTGCAAAATTCAAGGAGAAAAAGTACCAATTTCTGAAAAATTAAAGCTACCTACATGATATTCTGATTTTGCCTAACTTGGCTAGCCCTCAACAAAATAAAGTAAAATTATAAGAGGTAATTAAGTCAAATAAAGGGTAATGATTATATTTATGTGTGGCAAGGATAGAAAGACTAAATTATTTTTGAAAAAAGGGAGCTGCATTTCATTTACTCATTCATATTTTAGATCCAGAACCAAAGAAAAGCAATAAAGTTGGTGAAAGACCCATACAACCCACAACATTGCCCCCATAAAAATATTCCAAATTAATTTCTGGCCACAAATTCTATTTTTACAGCATGTAATTGAAACCAGATTACCTTTGGTTTTTCTAAATCCACCCCCTCTTTGGAGGGGGGCCTAAAAAGAATGTAGAAGTGAAACCTGAAAGATATCCTTACATTCTGCTATCTCAAATACAGTTTTGCTGCAAAAACTTCTTTGCCAACTAAGCTATCATTAGCTTTCCCTGTGCTGAGGTTGAAATCAACATTTTGATTACAAGCCCGATTTTCATGTTTCTAACTCAGCTACAAAGTATTTCCCCAACTAAACTCCTTTTCAAAGATATAAACTATTCAGCAATTTCTGAAGTTATCCACGTTTTGGCACATTTTGCATTCTTGCTTAACTCCAAAATCATTAAAGAGATACATTTAATGAAATAGTATCGGACAGCCAGCCATATGAGTAAAAGAGAAAGAGTTATCAAAATTAAATTCTGAAGGTTGCCAGCAGCAGCTTAAAAAATAATACTCTTAATGGAAAATGTTGGTTATGCTTTCATAGCTGCAAACGACCTAATGCGCTTGCGAGTATGTTAACTGCAAAGCCACCCATCCACAGACACACTCCAGAATTAAATAAATGTACAGTGGAGAAACTTGGGGGCGTTGACTTTGCTGCCAGGTTTTCACTGGAGCTCTCTGGCACTTAGTTGTCTCTGATATTAGTGTCACTTATAATATGTAGGAGTATCAAACACTTAAAATACCGCGCACGGAGCTGGACCCGAGCTTGCGGGCAGAGCAAAGGGCGCGCGGGAAGGGCTCCAAGAGCACCATTTCCCGGCCGGCTCCCACACCACTAGCTTTACGTTGTAAAAGCCTAGGGTTTCAAATACATCCCGGGATCTTCTCTTCCCCAGCGCATGCATTTAAAAAAATAAATCACACTAGGGCATTTGGGGCAAAAGAGTTTTGAAAAGATCTGCTTTTTCGAAGCGCGGAGCCGACTCGCTGACCCAAGACACAGAGTTCCGTAGCCAACCTTTTTTTTTCCCCCTTATAAAGAAAACACAAAATAGAAGGAGGAAATGCAAAATAGCTCTCGGTAGGCATTTTTCGGTGGCAGAGACAAATGACGGGAGGGGGAATGAATCGGGTCGTTGATGAGGCTCTGTAAAGGGCATTTGAAAGATTCCGAGACACGAGGCGTTTCTGTGCCCACCTAGCTCCAGCCGCGGATTTGGAAGTGGCCAGTCGCGCGCACGGTTACCCCACCCGAGCCCCAGACACCGCGAAGGAAATCCGAGGTCAGGGGCGGTTTAGTAACCGCGGACTGAATGGCTCCGGGCTGGGGCGCTAAGCGGCTGACACAAACCAAGCAAGGACTTCCTCCGTGAGCCAGGTGACCCCGGAGGTCGCACCATGTCATGAGCTGGACCGCTCAAGAGCTGGACCACTTGAGTTGAACAAGGCTCCACCACTTGCTGTGGAACCTCAGGCATGTTGCTTAACCTTTCTGTGCCTCAACTTCCTGCTCTGAAAAAACTGCAGTTAAAAATAGAACGCACTCTAGGTGGCTGGTGAAGAGAGATGATATAGTAAGATTCAGAAAGGCTTCTGGCCGGTAGCAAACTCTCAGTAAATGCCAACTGCTAATACTCAATTATTATTATTATTTTTTTGCGTTACGCGGGCCTCTCACTGTTGTGGCCTCTCCCGTTGCGGAGCACAGGCTCCGGACATGCAGGCTCAGCGGCCATGGCTCATGGGCCCAGCCGCTCTGCGGCATGTGGGATCCTCCCGGACCGGGGCACGAACCCGTGTCCGCTGCATCGGCAGGCGGACTCTCAACCACTGCGCCACCAGGGAAGGCCGTAATACTCAATTATTGATGCCGTCTCTCCTCTATTGCAATCTCTCCAGACACACACAATTGTCAGACGCTTTAGGCTGCCTCCCTCTGGCTCAGAGCAGCCGGATCACTCCTTCTCTGGCTCCGGCGCCTGGCACAGCGTCTGGCACAGAGCAAGAGCTCCATAAAAGTTTGCCGAAGGAAGTAAGGTTGGAGAGGACTTAACCACACCCAGGGGCGCCCTTCGGCCTAGGTCTCGTGGGCTAGAGAGTCCTGGGGTTGGGGCGGGGGAGAGGGTGCCAGGTGTGGGGTTGATGGGGGGCTGGCCTGAGGCTGCCCCGGTTGAGCGGAATCCACACGCAGCCCCGGCCCTCCGAGGGGAGTTGGGGGGAATTGGCCCGAAGTCCGATCGCTGCCTCGGGAGACCTCTGCAGTCTGGGGGCGGCCTGTGGATCCTCCCGGGGCTCCTTGACGAGGGACCCCTGGAGACTGGGGCGGTGGGGTCGGAAGGGAGCCCCTACCCGGGCGGGCCTGGGCCGTTGGTGGCGGCGGCGCTTTTCACCCCGCGGCGGCCATACTACCTGCAGCAGGTGCGATCCCAGCTCCTTGGCGACGCTGTCCAGGGGCCCCGCGCGGCTCGGCTGTCCCCACGCGTCTCCTAAACCTGGACGGGGAATAAAGCAAACCGGTAAACAGCAGCGCGCAGCCAGAGGCCTCGGCACCCGGCGCCCCGCCGGCCGTCGCCCCTTTGCCTTCGATTAAAAAGGAAAAGTCCAGAGGAGAAATTCCCGCCGAGGCCTTGGTGTCCAAGCCGGCCAGGCCCACAGCTCCCGTGGGTCGCCCGCGTGCTCACGGCTCTGAAATTGCTGTTTTATTGGAAATGCCACAAAGTAATCTAATCTGCTTTGAAATCGGCCATCCTCGTAGCCAAACGGGGATATCGATTTGACCAGTAAATATTCCCCCAAGGGTCCTTCCTCTCTCCCTTCCCTGCGCCGCCGGCAGCCATGCACTTTCCCAAAGACAGAGAGGCCCGAACGTAAAGCCCCCGCCGTCCTGGAGGCAGCTTTTCGGCATTAAAACGACAAAACAAACAAACAAATAAACCAAAAAAACCCAAAACTTTTTCAACCCCCTGTCATCTCTCCCCTCCCCCGCCCAGGACTCTCCAGCCCTCACAGGGGCCCCAGGAGCGCCCACCCTCTTCCAATCCAAGAGCTACAGCCTGGGAAGGGGTTACCTGGGGGCTTCCAGAAGGCGAACTCCTAAGTCGCCAGCGGCGGGCGGGGTACGGGCCGAAGGCGGGGAGAGCCGTGTGTATACTAGACGGTAACTGGGAGGTGTTTGTTGGCACATAACTGGGGTCTCCCAGCCCCTCCGCTTCTTAACTGTCCCTCCAAGGCCTCCGTTGCTCCCCACCACCTCCCCGAAGGCCACCAGTGTTGCAGAAGGCGCACCAGGGCCAAGGCAGCCCAGCTCGAGAGAACATCTCTCTCCTGCGCCCCCCGGCTCAGCTGCCGTGACCCCGGAGATCCCAGGCTTTGCCTGCACGCCCGGAAGGAAGCAGGAAAGCCGGGTGAGATTGCGGCGCTAAGCGCCAGCTGGGAGAACCCCAGCCACTCCCAGGCGTCCTGCTGGCGGCCTGGCCCGAAACCCTCCGGCGAGCGCCGCGGCCCGGGCGCGAGGCCGCAAAGACCCGGGACCGCTGTGCTAGCAACGCCCCCCCCCCATCCCCCGCGAAGAACGGCTCTAGGCCCCTCGCGCGCCTCCCCCCAGGGCTGCGACCCTGCGGGTGAGCTGTGGGTCGCGCGGGCGCGTCCGTCTCCCCTCCCGCCAGAATTGCAGGTCTGACCGGCCCCCTGCCCGCTGCTCCGGGAGTGTGCGACCAGGGGCCAGAGCGAATCCGAGGCCCATTCCCAAGACCGAAAAGCCCCTCCAAGCAGGCGGCGGCGAGTGGGTTTCGGGAGAGGGTCGCGCAGGCACGCTGGGTCTCTCCACTGTCCTTGGGGCGCCCGGGGCATCGCGGCTTCTGGAACCCTCGATCCTAGCAGGCGGAAAATGCACCTCCAGGCCCAGGGCCCCCGCAGAGACTTTGGAGACCCTTCTTTCGGCAACTTCTATTATGCAACTAAGAAAGGGATGGCCTGTAATTCTCCTCCTGGGCTCTAGAATTAGAGGTTTATCCTGGTCTCCCTGTGGCTAATCTCCACATATTCCAATCTCCCAAATATGATCGCAGCCCCGCACCCCCCAGATTCCAGCACGTGAACGGAGGTGTCTCTTTAACCCCAGGAAATCACTGCCCACCCCACTCTCACTCCCAAGGATCACCACAGTGACCATATTATAGGGCCACTGGCTCTCACGGTAGGTCCTTCCTCCCAGCACCCAAGAGGCCGGCCTGCTGGTGGTGGCGTTGACTCCATTTAACCAGAAATGGAAAGACCCCAAATGTAGAAGCCTCCGGGCCCTGAATGAAGAAAAAACATAACAAGGGCCCAGGAATTCTGATGTCCGAAAATGGACAAAGGCGCCCCTGTAACTGTCCTTTACCTGCTCCTGGGCCCGTCCCCTGGTTTGGGCCAAGCCACCTTTGCCCGGCTCTCTGTGGACAGTGAGCTCCGCCTCCAGCCTTGGCTCCTGACAGGGCCTGGGGCTGAGTGACCTGAGTGACCTGAGCACCTTCTTCGGGAATGACCCCCAAACCAAACTCCCCTGCCTGGGTCTCCCAAAAGCCTTGTCGAAAGCTCTGGCCTCACATGCAAAAAGTGCATTGGCTGCACAGGACAATTTTTCCGTATAATTCAAAGCCTGTTCTCTTACATCATTATAATTTTTCGTATCATTTCTTGATGCCTCCGCTTCGCCAGCGGGGATTTGGACCTGGCACGAGGTGGGGCAGATGGTGGGGAGGCTCTCCTTAAGCAGCCCTACCCCCCTGCCAACTCACAGGGTGATAGCGCTGTAAGTTCTTCCATTAGAAACCTCTATGGGCGAGACTTTTCCCCTGGGCCCATAAAAATCTCCTTTGGGCTGGATGCAGAGACTAAATAAGGTAAGGTTTGTAACAAAAAAGTCATCTTGTTACTGTAAAGCCATACATGCTCCTGAAAAAGTGAGGCACTGGCCATGTGGCCCTTATCTAGACCTAACAAAGGGCTTTATTTGTTAGAAAAATGAGGGCAGGAGTGTAAGAAAAGACCGCGCTAAGCTCCTCCAAGGTTATCAGCCACTGGTGGTCTGTTTTGCCTGATTCTGGGAAATCCACACCCCACCCCATCCCAATGACTGCAGGGGAGCAAGGCAGGGGAGGTTCCAAACCTGGCCTGTAGTTTCTGGCCAGGGTTTGGGGTCCTGCTTGCCCTACATGTGTCAATAGGGGAATCAGATGGGCACTCCCTGCTACCGGGGATCCAGATGGCCAGGTCACTGGGGAGGGGGGTCAGCCACTAGGTCGGAGGGAAAGGGAGCCAAGTGTCCCCTTTTCCCCTCTGCCTCCAAGGGTTTGTGGGTGCTTGCACTTGGACCCACACTCAGCGAGCGGGCTGTTTGGTTTAAACCCTGTCAGGCCCTGCCCACCACAGAAGCTACCTAAATACGGTCCCTCCTCTCTGGGTGCTCAGTCAGTCAGTCAACAAACAGCTCTTGGGTGCCTGCTGTACCAGGTCCTCAGCCAGGTGCAGGTCACAGACCATAAACATCAAATCACACAAACGATCTGATCTCCCAGTAAAGGCGACATTGTGCAGGGGTTCCCTCACTGTGAGATAGAGTCACCCTCTCAGATGAGGGGGACACACGAGTTGAGACCTGAAGGAGGCAGTTAGGTTTGCTCCTTCCTCTGGACCCGTGAGCAGGACTCACTGTGGCCACTGACCAATGGGTCCTGCCCCAGAGAAGGGTCTAGACTTGGATAAAAACTTCCAGGATGGACGGCGGTTCTCACACTTCCCTGAGGGCAACCTTGGGTATCTAAAATGGTGGCAATTCAGTTCTCTTCCGGCCTTGGAATGGTTCGCGGTCACTGGGTCCCTGAAAAGCCCGGCCCTTGCACCCTTTTAGAAACCCACAGCAGCACAACGGCCCAGAGCGGGTGTGAAGGGGGTGGTAGGTAGAGACGCCCCGACAGGGTTTGGCTCTGGGTGGGGGAAGGGAGGGGATTCCAGCCCGGCCTGCCTGGCCACGGGCCAGTGTTGTACATGCACAGACCACGGACGACGCAAGCGCCCGGAGACCCGGTCGCCTGATGCTTAGACCTTGCAGGATGGGAGGGTGCCTCGGCCGAGCCCGCGCTCAGGAGCGCGCGTGGCCAGCGCCGCGCTGGCCAGGCTTCCAGTCCGCGCCCCGGAGCTCCCCGAGCCGGTCTTGGGCGCTGGCCTCCGGGTGCTGAATCTGCGGCGCCCGCGCTCCACGACCTCCCTCCCACCTCCAGGGCCCCCCCGCAGCTCTGGAGTTCCCGTCGCCACTGCCGAGCTTCCCGCCCCGCCTCTGTGAACTTTCCCTCCCGGACCCGGCGCACAGCCTGGCAGGCTTCCAAGTAGAGACGGGGAGAGGGTTGTAAAAACCCACTTTATTCTAAAAAATAAGTCTACTTAAAAAAAAAAACTACATTATTTCGGGCTGCGGCAGGGAAAGGCCTCGGATCTGTGACTCCATGTCGGGCTAGGGCGAGTTTCTCCTCAGCAAACCCTCTAAATCAAAGCGTTTCCATTCCCAACAACAATTTCTAGGACCGCCCCAACCCCCGCACCTTCCCTTGGCACTCAGGGGTGTGTGTGTGTGTGCGCGCGTGCACTGAGTGGGAAGGACTGCCTGAATGTAAACCCAGACAAATGCAGCCACTGGAATAATTCAGGCCTCCAACCCCATTTACTGTGCGTGTGACATGTTCACTTCTTCAGAGTAAAAAGTTGTGGTGAGTGTTGCAGTCCCTGCCCCTCTCTCGCCCACACCTGTCTGGGATCTTGGTGGGAAGCGGGAAGAGGGGCTCTGTTCTCTTCCCACGACTGGCCTCAGCTTCCAGCTCCACTCCTGAGCTGGGACCTGCAGCCAGTCCCTCCTCGAGCCCTTTCAGTACAAGTGCCCGGAGGGGAGGCCACCCTCAGCCCCACAGCTGGGCACAGGAACCCCAGCTCCTAGGAAGAGGCCTAACCCTGGTGATTGGCCAGGGAGCTCCCGCAGCCCTGACTCGTACCTCCTGGAGCCCAGCGTGGATCACCAGATGGGGGAACTTGCCCTGCATCCTGCCCAGCGTGGTCACCACGCAGCTATGACCAGAGAGCAGCAGGCTTCTCCCACCCCGGGTGCTTCTGTGTTTCCACAGTGCCCCATCTCCAGAAGTGAAGGCCACGCTGCAAAGAGGGCAGGGAGTCCCTGGGCCCCAGCGTTTCCCTGAGCCCTGTGAGTAACAGGCCTTCCCAACCACATTAACTCACTAAGCTTTCAATTCCGAGTCCACTGCCAGAGCCAGCCTTGCTCTCCTGCCCTCTTCCCTGCCCTCCTACCTTCCACTTCTCAGTTCGCAGTTAAAGGGGAGAAAACGGTGGGAACCCAGAAAACAGCTCATCTTCCAACTCCAGGCAGTGAGTCCCGGAGGTCCACCGAGTGGGGTGCGCCACTGTTAAGGTCGCATCTGGCCCGAGGAAGGCAGTGAGCTCACAGGAAGGACTGACTGGAGTAAGAACACAGTAGATTTCCACCTGCGCCCGCCTGCTTCCTCATACCCGATCCCGGGAACCCTGCGCAGCAATGGAGTTGCTAATGGGCCCATTTTACAGACAAGGAGACAGAGGCCCAGCAGGGCAGCTTGACAGAGCTGAGCCTTGAACCGGCTGTCTGGCTTGCCAGCACCCCCAAGCTTGCGGACTGGCCTCTTTGCGGAGTGTCCACCTGGCTCCAGTCGCCTCTCTGCTCCTGCCCTGGGGCTTCTCCGAGCTCCCCTTTCTCTCCTCCTGCCTGGGGGTCTCGGGATGAAAGGAGCCGAGGCCAGCAGCCTCTCTTGCGCACAGAAGCACAGGCGACGCAGTGGCCTTCCCGCCTGCCCTGCCCTCGCGGGGGACCTTGGGAAAGGCCCGCCCCTCTCAGGCCTCAATTTCCTCAAATACTGAGGGTTAGTCTGGCGATTCCTGTGGTTCCTTCGGACTGTGCTCTTCATTTTCTAACTCCCAAAGTCCTAACTTGGCTTCTAGATGCTTCTTCACCCAGGGATCCGGCTTGGCTATCACCCAGCGAGGCCGCGCTGGGCACATCGGGTCCGCTCGGTATCTTTCCGTTCGCTGCCGAGAGCCGGAGCAGGTCCAGGAGTTCCCGCCGCGGCGCAGGACTGGGCTGGCCGCTAAAGCCTCCCTGACGCCCGCGTCCGGACCCTCGCAGCTCCGCCAGGCCCCGTCTGCCTCCCGCACCGCCTCCCCGGCGCAGCCTCCCGAGAACAGGTTAAATCAGTTTCGGGTGCTGCTTCCGCGCTCCCACCCTTCGTCCTTCAGAGCCCCGGGAGCGGCGAACGAGTCATTTTGCGTAATTGAGGTCTTTCTAAACGCTTCTTTTCCTCTGCCCCAGGCACCCAGCTCCTCTAGTCTCCAGTCGCAGACTGACTGGAGGGGGAAGGTCTGCGGGCCCCAGGCCTCCGAGCGCAGGGAGGCGTCCGGAGGCTGCTGGCCCACCGTGCAGGCGAGCGCCCCTGCTCCCAGCTTCAGCGCTGCAGGAGCCGCTGCGGTCTAGATCACCGCCTGCTCCCCATTTTGGAGGAATCGGGACCCTTTAGGTTCAGGACTATTTCCAAAACTCTAGGGCCACATAACTCTCCCCGACCCCTCCTGGAGTTCCAGTCTCGATGGTCACCCCCAGGAGACGCCCAGGCCGCCCCTCAACTAGACCACTAGGAACAAAGCACAGGGGCCTGGTGTTCAGGGGCCAGACCACAGCCAGCGCTCCCCTGCAACCTGCTCAGGGCCAAGCAGTTCGGGGTCCCAAGGCCTGAAGCCTCGCTTCGCAGCGCTGGAACCTACAGACCCAGTTTAATGTTTGCAGGAGCATATACACACCACTTCCCAGTTTTTAGCCGCTTTCCTGGAAAGCCCCAAACAAGTGGCTAGCAATTAGCCCCTTTCTCCAGGCCTCAATTTCTGGCTTACTTGAAATCATTTAGTCTTCTGATCATGTCTTTGTAATTTGTATTTCCAGTGGGGTGGGAGGGGGACAGGAGAGAAGGCTTATGTCCTGTCTGGGCTCCACACCTGCTTTGCAGCATGGGGATTAAGAAACGGTTCACCCGAGCAAACCAGTTACCATTCTTCCTCCCAGGGTTGGAAGGAGACTCGGCTCTTATAAAACCCAATTCTCCTTTAATTTTCACTGAAAACTTCAGCAGGGGAGGAATCATCTCTACGTCGCTGGAGGGCCGACAAATAGCGTCCACTGGGCCGCGGCTCCCAGCAGGACGGGCGGGAGCGGAGAGGGGGGCCCCTCGGTTGATCGGGGTTGGAAAGGAAAAGAACTTTCCCTTCTAAGAGCTCTGGGCTGTGGCAGCCAGGTCACAGGTTCCTGTTCCAGGGAGGAAAGTGCCCGCCTGGCCGCACAGCGCAGCTGGAAGGCTCTGGCGAGGACAGGCCACCGCTTCTGGCCCCCTCGGCTCCCTGTCCAGTGGCGCTCAGCTCCCCAGCCAGCACGCTGCAGAGCTGGAGGTCTCGCTGGGGGCCAGGCCCTAGGAGCTCCACCCAGGAGGTGGTGTAAAGGGCAGTTTATGACCCAGAGGCGATTACAAATAACAGGCTTAGGGGCGCCCACCGTAAAGAGATCGAGTTTACTGACTTTAGGTCGATTGCCTGGCCTGGAACTGCCTTAATGGAGGCGCCCTGCGCTGGAGAGACACCTGTCGCGGCTCTGCAGCGACCCTCCCCGTGCCCTGTGGCTAAGGTTGTCTCCCTAGTCGTGCACCGGCTTCTGATGCTCCAGAGGCTGCCACAGCTCTAGTGGTTCCTCGGCCTTCAGGCTGGGGGGTACCCATCGGGTGCTGGAGCAGAACGTCTCAGACAAGCGCCCTAACCCCTTCTGCCAGGCCGCAGCCAACATGGCTGGGGACAGAGACATTGGAAGGTGGTCGGTTCAGAACCACCGGGACACCAAAAGGGACGCCGTGGTGATCAGGCCTCCTCCAGCCCTGCAGCTCAGAGGTGCCCGCCCGGCAGCTACCGTCACCGACAGGCCGTGTGCTGGCAGGGAATGCCCACCCGGTGTGCCACCACTTCTGACCACTGAGAGCCTGCTGGGCCCGTGGGTCCTGGCGACCCTTGCCCACCATGGCACCTGCTCCTCCGGGCTTATAATCCAATCTAGAAAAGAAGACTATGCTCAGGCCCGCCTGCCATTTCCGAATTAACCGCCTCCCTTTCTCTCCTGCCCCATCTCGGCTCACCTGTTTGAGGTGAGTCTCTCCCACCCGGACCTCCAGAGCCCCAGCCCCAAGAACGGCGAGCAGAGAAGAGACCACCTGAGAGGCCCGAGTCTGAGGCCCAAGTCCCTGCAAGTGCTCTGCTGGGAGCTGGGGCCTGCAGGGCCTGGGCCTCCCGGTGTACTCCACTCTCTCCCAGGGAACAGCAAGCACCCTTCACCTCCGGCCCGGGTGCACTGTGCTTTCCCCCCACGGAAAGAAAGTAGGAAGGAAAAAATAAAAGGGGGAGTTAAAGAAATGAAAGGAAGGAAGAAGAAAGACCAGATTGGACTAGTGCGCTCATGGAACGATCCCTGGTTCGCCCCCCGCTACCCCCCAGCCCTGGGCCCGAAGATGGCCTGTGTCTCTGGCACCAGGACCCTGGCCCCTCTCTCTAGGAGGAGCCGAAGTTCCCGGAGCGACCTCCCCAGGATGTTTTGGCACCGGCCGGAAGGCTCAGGTAGCCCCTCCGGGCCAGCTCTGGCTCCCCGCTTGGGCCCCCTAGCGCTCCCGGCCGCCCACCTGCGGCCTCACCTTCGGGAAAGACAGCGCGCATCTTCAGGTAGCTCGTGGTGAGTCGGATGATGGACGCCTTGTCCAGCTGCGAGGTGATGGCCGATGGCAGCGGCAGCAGCTTGGCCAGCTCATAAAACTCGCCATTTTCCTTCTCCCTCCTGGTCTTGGCCGCATTCTTGGACTTCTCCTTCATCGCGCCTCGGCTCCGGGCATATTAGACCCGGCCGTGCTCCAGGCCCGCGGAGCTCCGCTCTGGCTGCAGCGGCGGCGATGGGGAAGGGGGCCCCGCAGACCAGGTGAGCGTGGGGCGCCGGCCGCGGGCAGGTGCGTGGGGCCGACCAGGGGCACCAAGACGCCTGTTTGCAGCCGTGGGCCGGGAGCTCGGCGCAAACCGGGGGCGCCGCCCCGCGCGCAGCCTCCTCCGGGCCGGACTGTCCCGCGGCGACCCGAGCCCTGGCTTCCCGCTCGCTTCGGCTCGCTCTTCCTTTCTCCCTCTTCTCTCCCCTGCCCCGGCTTTCCTTAGGGGTGGAGAGTGGCCGGCGAGGAGGCGGCGGTGCTGTTTAGTCCTTGACCGGGTGTTCGTACCCGCTGCCGCGAGGCCCCTCCGGGCTGGAGGACGGCACGGGCGGCTGCGGCTGCGGAGCCATGGAGCGGGAGGGGAGCGGACGCGGCTGGGGCCCGGCCCGGGTGAGCTCTCCTGCCCTCCCTGGCGGTTCCCTGGGCCTGGAGATGCGGCGCCCGGAGCCCGCGATCTGTCGCGAGGCGCACAAGCTCAGCGGTCCACGTGCAACCGAGCCGCGTTTGTTTATGGCGGACCCGCCTTCGGGCGGAGCACTCGGCCGCCGTGGCCCGGGGGGGAGGGGGGGCAGGAAGGGGGGGAGGGACCGCGGCGGAGGCGGGGGCGGCCAATCTCGCCTACCGACCCCACCGCGGCCCCGGAGTCACAGGCGCGCCTCCACGTCGCTGCCTCCAGGGACTCTCCCGGGACAGACCCGCGCGCTCCCGGCCTGGAGGAAATCGCGGTGAGTGCGCAGGGCGCGCGGCGGGGACCGGCTCTGGCGAGCGGGTCGCGGGACCTGGGCGCTCGGAGGAGCGGCGGGGAGGGGCGGAGGAGGAAGGGAGGGAGGAAGCGGTGCGGAGACCTCGTCTGTGGCTCCGGCTCAGGTACTGGGCGGGCGCTGCCTGAGTGCCCTGCGGAGGAGGACTGAGTCCTCCGAGCCCGCGCGGGCCCCGAGCCCTCGCTCTCCCCAGTTTTCAGGTCCGAGAGCCGAAAGTGGTGGTGGTGGTGGGGAGGCCAGAGGGGAAGGACCACCCCCCTCCCCAGGAAGCGGCGTGAGTAGGGCTCGGAAGTGACCCTTACGCCCTTTCTCTCCTGTAAACGGGAGAGCGAAAGGAGATCGGCGCGTTCCCCGGAGGGGTTGGAGGCCGCGGGGACGCGCGGATCGGACGGAGAGAGGGGCGGGGGAGCCGAACCTACCGGTGAGGCCTTGCCCTGGGCAGCGGCGGGAACTGGGCCCAATATACCCGCCCCTGAAGCCCGATCCAGTGCGGCAGGAATTTCAGGGAAGCCGGCTGGGGCGGGTGCTTCAGGGCGAGGAACACCGAGCGAGGGTCATCGGACAAGCGTTCGTGGTGGCCAGGGTGATGGGGGCAGGAGGCAGTTGGCTAGGGAGGCGCAGTCGGAGACTGCGGCCGGCCGTAGGGCGTCCCGGCGCCTTCCCTCAGGGCCACCCTGGACCTCGAGTCCTCTTGTATACCCCACCTCACCGTCGGTGCCTGCAACCCCGGAGGATCCTCCTAGCTACCCCGGCCACGAGGTAGCCCCCCATCCCTTCCCTTCTAGAAGCCCGAACCCTCCGGACGCGGTGTGGACGCATGCAGTGGGAGGACTCCAGCTTCCTGGCGCGCGGGGTCAGAGGGCAGCCGCAGTGGACGCAGGGCGCGGGGTCCTGGGGTCCCTCGAACGTGTGCCGAGGCTGTAGGCTGTGGGGGCCTGATCTGGAGGTCAGCTCGGGAGGGGAGACGCCGGAGCCTTGGGGCCCAGCGCTAGGATCTCCGTTCTAGGTGCCTTCTCTCTCCCCCGGCCCGGGAGGAGCCTGCGGCTCCGCGCGCTCGCTGCCATTACAATGACTTGGTACTCGCCTCCCTCCCCCGCGTCTGGAGGGCAGGGCCTACGGCGACCTCGTCGGCAGCAGGCGCTCCTGACCCTTTCCAGGGACCTCTTTGAAGGTCAGAAGTTCGATGGCGTTGGAGGCGTCGTAGTTCCCTCGGTGGGCAGGACAGCGTGCGCAGACCCGGGCTCGGCCTCACGTGCCCCGGCGCCCTGCGGAACCCACAGCCGTGGCCTTGCTCGAAACCACCGAGCCGCGCGAGCTTCGGAGTTGGTGCCTCCCCACCAAATGCCGGGCGCATGTAGGAACCAGCACTTTTCCTTGGGGTTTCGGATCCAGGAGCGCTTTCCTTTTTCCAGCCGTGCGCGCAGAGGGTCGGGGGTGGGGCGCGCGAGCGGCTCGGGTACGCAGTGGCCAAACGCAAGGCTCCCGGCCCGCTTCCCCGCCCGGAGTCCCTCACCCCGCTGCGGGGACAGCGGTGGTCTCCCGGCTTCCGGGAGAAGGAGCTCCAGGGGGGGAGTGGATTGCTGACTGGGCCCCGCCGCCGCTTGCTCAGGCCGCCCCCGTGTGCGCTCCGGCACCTTCCTGCCTTCGGGAGGATTTAAGGCTTCCCTCACCCCCACGATTTCCGATCCTCAATTATGGACCCGGGAGAATTCCTCCTGGGCTTGAAAGGGATTACCCAGATCGCAGAAACATGGTTAAGTGGAAGTGGGAGAAACTCGACAAGTAACAGGAACAGAAACGTTCCTTAAACCAAAGTTCCTGGATTTCACGGGAAATTGTACTTGAGATCTCGATACCCGGTCTTCAGCAGTGGCAGCTGCTGTTGCATCTGCGAGACAGGTTCGAATCGCGTGGTGTGAGACGTAGCATAACGGAGCGTTTGAAGATTCGCAGATGTTTGGCTGTGGGGGCACTTTAGGGCCCACAGTGTGCCCCAGCAAACGCCCAGGTGGGCCTTTTATCACCCTCCCCCCAACACATCCATTCAACACACACACCCAGCGCGCGGAGATGGGCCTGGGTTCCCGCACAGCACCACCGAAAGAACACAAAGTACTTCGGCGCGAACTTAGAGGTTTCCCCAGGCGGGAAGAATAGTGATGTCTGCGTGGAATGGCGAAGGAAGAACCCCTGCGCTTGGATAGGGTCGTCCCAGGGCTCTCCCTGCCGAAGGGAAAGCCTGAGGCCCTTAGGACACCCACAGGATAGAAGCTCTGTGTAAATTGGAAAAAGCACTAAACGCGTGCTAATTGGAGGGATCAGAAGCCGGTGGCCGCCGGTTGGGACACCTACTGCGTATTCCTTGCTCCAGGGCTCCTGGTGCAGGGAGTACCTCCTAGTCTACACTTTGAGTCGAAAGTCGAGCACGTCGCGCAGAGCACGGAGACGGGCCCGCAGGGGAGAAGCATAGGGCAACGAAAGACCTCTCAGTCCCGGGCATCACCCAGAAACGGCGGTTCTCCTACTGGCCCGGAAGGAGTTGGCAGAATCTAGAATGACGAGAGGCTGGGGGCAGGTGGAAAGAGGGGTCAGACACCTTGAGTCCAGAAAGCTTTTGCCGCGCTTGCGGGACGCCACCAGCACCAGTGTGTCCTGCTTCCCAGCGCCTAGGCGCACCCCGAGTCGCACGAGCAAGCCTCCGCATACCCCCCACCTCTTAGAAATTTTCCATTAGGAAACTGATCTGGAAGAAATTGAGGCCCTAAGAGGAAAGGGGCGGGGCCCGGTCGCCCCACATCGGCTTGGATTTTCCGCTTCAGATGCTCCGCAACTGTTTTTCCCCGGGGCCGCACCCGGCGCCTACCTGAGGCCCATCCTCCGCGGAAACCGACTTTCGCGTGAGATCAAGGGGAAAACGCGCAGATGTTCCACTAGGGATGGGCTGCTGCGGTGGCAGAAAGGGATCAGAGACTTTGTCCCTAAGGAGGTGGGGAGGGGAGAACTCCTCCCAGGCCTAGCACTAGATTTGGGGGAAGGGGTTGGAACCTCTGAAGTGGTGTTTAGGAGAACTTCAACCGCCCAAACAAGCCGGGACAGCAGAAAACCCAGGACTATGGGGATGTGAACCTATTCGATTTCTAAACTCTTGTCTACACAGGCAATTAGCATGATGTGCTTACTTCAGAAAATCCCGCTTGGGTTCAGCATCACAAATATGAGTATTTCAAGGCTGGGAGGCGCGTTTGGTCTGAGCTATCTGAAAAGGTACTTCGATTTTTCACTCCTTTCCTTGTGTAAGACCAGTGGAGATATCATCAACTTTTTCTGGGGTCATTGCTACTCCCAGAAAGGCTCGGACAACAATTACAATATTACTACCCATTGTATAAAAGTAATTACAGATATCCAGAGCAATTTCGTAATGATTCGTTCCTTGAGAGGTCGAGACAGTACGTTCCTAAGTAGTAGAGGGAGAGAAGTTTATTTCTTTTTGTTTTGTTTTGTTTCGCTTTTAATAAGTTATTTCACTGGAAGTTACCCCTTAGGAGAAAGTGTTTGCTTTTAGGTTGGTCGGCTTCTCTCTGATTGATTACATCACAGTAATTAGTGCAGATCCGCACTCCTGCACAGGGTCCTGGGGTCCCTTGGTGCTTTTGTGTTCGGTCCTCGGCAGGGTGCCCCAAGTGGCTCTGGGGGGGGTGGGGCGGGGAGGGGAGGGAAGGAGGCGCCACCCAGTGGGGGATCATTCCCACTTCCCAGTCGCCTGTCCCGGCCTCCTCGAGGCTGACTCTGCTCCTGGGATTCCGAAAAGAGCGCAGTCCTTCTCGGACTTGGTTGTCCGGGACGACTTCGGGTTCTGGGATTGCGGGCTTGAGGGGGCCCTCCGGGGCAGTGCCTCCTGCCTACTTCTCTCCCTCACTCAAGGCGATGCATTTAGGGATCCAAATCAGTGTCACTGGTAATTAATGATAGTGATTAGCACAGTCCCCAGCGAGGGCCACAGAGGGAGCCACTGAAGCCGCGCCAGGTTTGGGGAAACGGCCACACATTTCTTCTAATTTTACCTAGGGGGCGGGGGGGCGGTGGTGAGAGGGCAGCCCTTTCCTCTGCACTCCTTCGCTGTCTCCCAGCCCCAGCTCCGCTTTCACCCCCATCTCTGAGAAGGTGCCCGGGACTTTGGCACCCCTCCCCGTGCACACACATCCAGCGTCCTCCGGAGAGAGCGAGGATTCTGTTGGAGCGCACGCAGCGCCCGGCGCCCAGGAGCGGCGCTCAGGGACCGCCCAGGAATCCGGGCCGAAGGAGAGGGGAGCCGAGTGTCCTGCGCCGACCTCCTGCGACCCTCCTACGAGCCGGCGGCACGAAGCCTCCGCAGCCCGCTCCCAGAGTGCTCTCGGTCCGGCTTAACAGAAACATCGCCTCAAAGTCCTGGTTCGGGGAGAGGCAGCCCATCCGCTCCCCGGCAAAACCTCGCTTTTCGCCTCCAGCGAGCCCGCGATCGTGTCTGCAAACCCTTGAGCTGGAGGAGTCTCTGCAGTCTGGTGCGCGCTGAAATTCCTCAGTGGTTGTATCAATGACATGCCGCCTTGAAATCCGAAAACCAATCAGTTCATTAACGACGGCGCTGAAACCGCCTTTCAAAAACATCAACCAAAACTTGTCCTTAAAAAAAAAAATCTACCCACCAGAGACACATATTTCTGCACATCAAAGAAAGCACAAACATGATAGGCTTAATTTTCTTTTTCTAGCAGGTAATAATAGTAGCAGCCAACCCTTAATGTAAGGCTGACTATAATATAGGGCTATTACAGTGCTTTAAAGACACAAACTCGTTTTATTTAATTATTATAATTATTAATATAATGTTCGCAAAGTAAAGCGAACATTGAGGGAAACCTCCCTAATCTAAACAAATCTGTAGGAAGAGGTACGCTAATTCATTCGCGGTTTAGTAGAGAAAGTTAAAGAAAGGCCAGCGGGCAGGCGGGGCGGCTGGATCGGCTCCCTCCAGCCTGGCCTGAGCGCGCGCAGCCGTCCCAACCCGGGGCGTGAGCATCTTCCTGCTTCGCGCAGATTTTTATTTTTTTCTTTAGTTTTAAGGGCTGGCATGGAAGGCGGGTTTCCTGAGAGGTGTGTATCCGGGAACACACTCTTCCATCCGTGGAGAAGGAGGAGACGCACACAGCAGAGGGCCATCCCGCGTCAGAGGTTTTGGGCGCGCCAAAGCCAGACTTCAGAGCGGCGGGGGGCCACGCCGGTAGGGGGGCCGCACCCCATCCGGCATGGCACGCAGGCAGTGGCGGGGACCCCTCGCCGGGTCTCCCTGTCCTGGGACGAAATCCGGCTTTGAAACCTGCGGGTCCCACTCGGAGACACGGGCCGAGCTTCAGGCTTCCCCGTCTCCAGAGGTCTTCTCAATTCCGCAGAAGAGACTCGGGACTCCTACTCCCCGCGCTGGGTGAGGGCCCAGAAGGAGATTGTTTCGGACAGACTTTGCGGTGTGGTTCCCGCCTTTTGCGCTCTCAGAGTCTCGGGATCGCCCGCGTGGTTAGAAACGCGGCCTGGGCAGGTTGGCGGAAGGGGGCGCAACGCGCCCGGCCACTGGAGAGGCTCAGTAAACACGGAGGGGTCAGGGGCCTCGGTGCGCACGGAGCCGGCGCAGTGCACGAGGGAGTAGGGAGCTCGAGAGCACGCGTGCGCGCACCGTTCACGGCTGGGGCGCAGGGTACCTTGGGGAGAGCCTCGGTCCGCACGTAGCCAGGCGGGCGGGGAGCTGGAGCGGACGCGGCTGTGAGCGCTGGGAGGTGTGCGGCACGCTCACTTGCGTGAGTGGGGCCGTGCGGACCTCGTCTGGTGCTAGCCCGTCTCCTGAGCTCCCTGGACTCGCTCGGCCTCGGCTCTGCTCCTCCCCCCAGATTCTTTCCACGTGGGAAGTAGGGACCAGAGGGACCCGGGGTCCGCGTGAGGTCTGGGGAGTGGGTGAGAGCCGGTGTATGTGGATGAAGGGAAGTCTGGTGGAAATTAAGGGGCCCGTACTTTCATCTTGGCTTCGCCAAAGATCCCTGAGCCGTCCCCAGCTCGCGCGCTCTTAGACCAAATCTGGAGTCGAGTTCTCACGCTGGCGGCTCAGCTTTCTTGGAGGGAGATCCGGCGTGGTTCCCAAATCGAGGAAGAAGGTCCAGCTCCCCTCCGCCGTTCTTCTCCTCCTCTTAACTGCCCCACGACAGAATTCCTTTTAGGTGCCAGAGCAAATACCCTGGAGGAGGAGGCACGGGGTAGCGCACGTTTTCGTATAAAAGGAGAATTTTAAATTTAACACTTTTCCTCAATTCAAGAATATTTTCCCTGGCAAAAGTATCGGTTAGCTGATAAACTACAGGGTGGATTCAAACTGTGTGGCTTATGAATATTTTTGGCCCCAACTCCAGCACCGTCTTCATTTTTTAGAGAGCGGAAACGAAATAATCTTGGTTATAGCACCAAGGTTCTTTTCGCCCAGCGGGTGTAGACAAAGACATTATTTAATCTGACTACGGAATTCTCTGTACTTCTCTCCCAGAAGCTTTTGAACCAGGCAGGGTGAGCCTTCGGGGGCCGGGCAGATTTTCACGTTCAGGGGCATGCACTTTGTCTTCGCTTTCCCTTTTACGGGAGGGGTGGTCAGGGTGTGAGTGTGCGCGTGGCTTCATGGAGTTGTGCAAATGCTACGCCGTTCCCAAGATCGAAGCTCATTAAACCGCTTTATTATGGTGGCGTGAGACTTCGTTTCAATCTTGCATTTCATTTTGAAGCGTTCCTACCAATTGCCGGGCCCTGAGCAGGGCGTGGGGGGCGGGGGAAGGTGGATACTTGGAAGAGTTTATTGCGAAATCTAACTTTTGAATAAATACAAGACGGCGTGGGGAAAGAAATGGGCGGTGGTGAACGCCGTCGGAGGAGAGTGGCCCGGTGACCTGGTGAGGCAACAGGCGCCAGGTGCCACGTCTTTTGGGGCTCTCAGCACGGTCTGGACCGAAAGCGATAGCCTCAAACACTTGCTGAACACTTTAAACACGGTAGTGAGCACTGGGAAGCGCCTGTGTGAGTCTGCTTTGCTCCCTGGACCGTTGGGGGCCAGGGAGGGAAAAGCCCAGCGCCATGGCTCCCCATGCACAAATAATTTTAGTGTTTATTGATGTCTACTTAAAGTAATTGACCAGAAAATACCTCCCTGTTTAAGCAACATAAAGGGTGCTCCATTGAAAGCTAATTGACCTATTTATATTTCTGTTTAGCTTGATGTCTACATCGTTATTTTTGCAGAAGCTGTCAACTCTGCCAAAGGAAGGAAAGTGGAAGCCGGGGAAGCTGCACCTGTAGAAAGTGCTAGAATTTCCAGGCTAACCCCCGCCCAACTGTCCTTTAAGAGTAGTTGGACCTTACCTGATTGTTTGAGATCCAGCAGTTGGATTTTCCTAAGTAAATCCCAAAATGGAAATTTGTGCCCATTATCGTGCACAAACACTTTAATTTCTAAGTGGCCTGGATTGATCCAGCAGGCAAAGATCCTTCCTGCGGTGGACATAGCAGATCCTGTAAAAGCTGAAAACTTTCAGCCGAGGGTAGAAAGGCAATAATTTAGACACAGAGAAAATCCCTTGCTAGAAGAAAAGAAAAAAATGCTCCAAGTGAAGTTAGAAAATTTATATTTGTACAAAAATCCTTTGAACCTTATTTGACAGTAAATGTATTTTGCTAGTTATGTGGGTGGATCTGAATTTCTCAGTGACCGTTTGCGTGTGTGAATCTGAGATTCATTCTCAGCAAAGATGACTAATGGATCTTTTAGGAATGTATGCTTTAAAGTTCATTTTCTGCATTGGTTGTGGAAGCAGCTTCACTTTAGATACTTTATGAGATGGTTGTCAAGGGAACCTTGGGTAAAATTTCTCAGAAGTGTCTCTAAAAAACATAATTCATAATTAAAAAGTGATTCATAGAAATCACCAGAAAAATTATGGCAAGTTATGTTGAAACATGTTTTTAGGCCATGTGCAATAAATAAAATCATTAAGGTCTGGTTGGGTAAGACTGCCTCTCAGCCTTCCTCTGACTGTGCCAGGAGGACCTGATATAGTTTCATAGACAGTAGAGCAGCCTGTGGAATATGAGCCAAGGGGCATCTGCATTTTCTCCAGGTATTTCCTATATTGATAATACAAGTTATAATTCCATCCCTCTAAAGACCCCTGAATAGTATAGTACAAGATGTGGGTAAGGTAACACTAAAAGGAGTATCTTTAATAACCGAAGAGTTTGGGGTTTTTTTAAGGGGCAGTACAGACTGGGGAAAACCCCATGTGATAGAGTCTGAAAGAATGAACCCATTGGAACATAGACCCACCTGATTACAGGTCAGATGAGGTGGTTTGGCACCTGAGTGGTGAAATTCTCAACAGACCCTCTTGCCACCAAACTGCTCTGCAGGAAAAAGCAGTTCATTGAGATCCCAAGGTTTTTGCAGTGCAAACCTCTTTAGCTGGTTGTGATATAGGTACAGCTGTTTCCTGGTGGAGAAGTAGGGCCGGGCTTGTCAAGGCAATTTAGTGGCCTGCACTGGTTAATGCAGCTTCCAAAGGCATTGGGTTTATAGTCTAACTTACTTGGGGCATTGGTGGACTGTGACTATGTATGTCAGTTGCTAATATTTATATGGAGAATCAGCATTTACTAGGGAAGTTATTAAATAATCCAAACAGAAACAGTTGCACTTGCTGAAAAATGTTCCCATTGAACTACTACCTAAAAGAATAGATGTAATTTCCAACCCCGTGTGTGGTCACCCAGATGCACCGTGGTGTAACTTATTAAGTTATTTTCGACCTCTTCGCAGTCAACTAAATCAGGGGACCGTGTGGTGAGTCACCTGGCGTGTGAAGGTGGCCAAAGCAGACAGATGGAGGGCTGCATGTTCCAGGCGCTCATTATTCATGTGTAGTCTAGAGCTGGCCTCACTTAGGAGCTTGTACATTATGTACAAAAGGAGTGCAGTTCTTTGCACTGGGGTGTCCTCCCGCTCTCCTGCTTGCACACATGCTATTACTCATTCAGGAGATATCCCTGGGTGGCCACAGTGCGCCAGGCGCAGAGCCAGGCATTCGCATGATAAAAGTGAGTCCCAGGGGCTTCCCTGGTGGCGCAGTGGTTGAGAGTCTGCCTGCCAATGCAGGGGACAAGGGTTCGTGCCCTGGTCTGGGAAGATCCCATGTGCCACAGAGCGGCTGGGCCCGTGAGCCATGGCCACTGAGCCTGCGTGTCTGGAGCCTGTGCTCCACAATGGGAGAGGCCGCAACAGTGAGAGGCCCGTGTACAGCAAAAAAAAAAAAAAAGTGAGTCCCTGCCCTGGAGGCATTCTCCATCCTGATGATGACTTTGACCGAGAATCTGGCCTTCTAATGTGTATCAAGGTTCTTAGAAATGTTCACAGCTTTTGAGCTAGTAATTCTATTTCTCATCAACTAAGAGATAAGAAACGATGTCCTATGGAAATCATTTCTAATGTGAAAAATGCCTTTTTTAAATGAGTATTTGCACAGTGGTTAAGAGGGCAAGATTTGGTGTCAAATCTAGTTTGGCTTCTCTTTAACCCTGAGTTCTGTGATCTGTACATTGGGGATAGAAGCTACCTCCTAAGGAGGCTGTGAATTTTAACTAAAGTCATGTACCATACAATTCACCCATTTGAAGTGTACAATTCAGCGGTTTTTAGTGTGTCCAGAGATACGTGCAATCATCCTCACAGTCAGTTTTAGAACATTTTCATCACCTCAAAAAGGAACCCCATTCGCTGTTCACTCCCTATCCTCCAACTCCTATCACCAGTCCCAAGCAGCCACTAATCTACTTTGTCTCTGGATTTCCCTATTCTGGGCTTTCATATGAATAGAATCCTATGGTATGTGGTCTTATGTGTCCGGCTTCTTTCACTTAGCATGATGTTTTCACAGCTCATCCAGGTTGTGGGATGTATTGGGACTTCATTCCTTTTTACAGCCAAATAATATTCCATTGTATGGATATACCGCATTTTCTTTATCCATTCATTTGTTGATGGTCATTTGAGTTGTTTCCACCTTTTGGCTGTAATGAATAACATGCCTCCAACTTTTATTTTTGCCTTGCAACAAGTTTATGATAAATATTTAATAAATTTTATAACAAGGAAAACCTGACCTGGGTAACTAGTACGTTTGAGTTTGGCGGTAAGGAGCGGGCAAGAGTGTAGATTTCATCCTTGGGTCGGCCAGTTAGCTTAGTACACGTTAAAACTCTGTTCTAAGTCGTATTTACGGGCTTCATCTGTACGCCCACATCCAGCAGACTAGTTTATAAGTAGTGCTCTTGGTCACCAGAAGAATGAGACTATAAGCTCATGACCACTAGTCAGAAATCAGCTCTGTGGCTGGTAGCACTGACTGTGGTAACCTATCAGAGGTCCTGAGATTTGGGTTTTGGTATTTTCACTTTAAAAATTATACCTGCTGGATGTTGGAAATGTTCTGTATCTTGATCTGGGTTGTGGTTACATGAGATTCATGTGAAAAATTCTCAAGCCCCATACTTAAGACTTGTGTAAGTTATAATATTTAACTATGTGAAAGTTACACTCTGATTAAAGAAAAGAAGAAATTATAACCAAGCAGTTTCCCTCAGATCTTCCTTTCACTCACCCACTCTCAACTGCTGCTTCTTCCTTTCTGGCCATTTCTAAATGACCACAGGCTCATGCCACACAGCTGGTAATGGACAGAGCTGGGATTTAATCCAGCTCTTACGCACTTGGTGTGGAGTGTTACTTTCACTAGGAACTCTTCCAGGGCCTAGAATCTACTTGATTTTTGAGACTTGGCCCCAAACCACATGGCCAATGAGTACTGAGGCTGGTCTAGGGGCCCAGATCTTCTGGATCTGGGGTACATGCTTTGTCTGTCCTGTGTACCTCTTTACCCCCAGCACCCAGCATCATGCTGGGCATGTAGTGGGTGGCCAATAAGTATTTGTTGAGTCAGTGTTACCAAAGCAGAGTTATCACCAAAGGCCAAGCAGACTACCCACTTGGCAGTTGCTGGAAAAACCAAGGCAGGAAATTCAATTCTTATTTTTTCCCCATGGCAACACCAGTGGATGTTGGTCTGTCACAAGCACATGGAAAGTTCCCACTGGAGGTATCAGAGCTCTCTGGCAAGACCCGTAAGTGTTAATTTTAGCTTTCAGTGACTGATGCCCTTGTATAACTTAATGGGTCAGAAGGAACATGAGCCAAAGCCAAGATTACTTGCTCCGAGAGCTTTCCTTTCAGGTCGAGTGCTTGCTGAGTTATTCAGTTTGTAGAAGACTTGCTACAGTTTGTACAAGACTTGCTACTTGCACATTTATTTGGAGAGAGTTTCTGCTGTTTTGAGTCTAGCCTAGTAATTGTAAGAGATTCCTTAAACATATTAGCAATCTATCCTATCTATCAAATTTTCCCCGAGTTCATGCATTAAACATGAGTTCAACTCACAATGTCAAATGCCAAAAGGCTATAGCAATGACCATAAAACAAACGAAATACTTGCATGTCCCTAGATATTCTGAGTTGAAAGATACATAGGTTGAATGTCAATTACTTGGACTAAGGAAGTGAATATCCGCAGGGGTCTCCAATTTTCCTCCTTGAGTCCTGGTAGGAAATCGGGACGTTCTATGTAGAGAGGAGATGCCTGTGCTTCCAGAGGGATAATATCTCAGCTGCCATTTGCAGGTGCCCTGAGGTCACTGCAGACAGAAGGACTCTCTAGCTGAGCACAGATGCATGCATTTGATTTTGTGTATTGTCTGCTCACGTACTGTACATAACCCATCACACTGGGCCTCAGGTGCATTAGCTGATGAAGGACCTTTCTGAACTGTTGCCTAGTGGTGGTCCCTGCTGGCCCATAGTACAGCTTCAGAAGGTTGTGTTCTTTTTTTAGGGTATGATAATGATATTGTAGTTAACCTTTTTTTTTTTAAAAAAAAGCTTCTTGGGCCTCCCTGGTGGCGCAGTGGTTGAGAGTCCGCCTGCCGATGCAGGGGATACGGGTTCGTGCCCCGGTCTGGGAGGATCCCATATGCCGCGGAGCAGCTGGGCCCGTGAGCCATGGCCGCTGGGCCTGCGCGTCCGGAGCCTGTGCTCCGCAACGGGGGAGGCCACAACAGTGAGAGGCCCGCATACCGCAAAAAAAAAAAAAAAAAAAAAAAAAAAAAAAAAGCTTCTTATCTTTTAGAAAGAGACCAAATTATTTACAAATACCAAACTATTTTTATTTATTTAATTATTAAAATATTTTTTAATTAGAGTATAGTCGCTTTACACTGTTGTGTTAGTTTCTGCTGTACAGCAAAGTGAATCAGCCATACTTATACATATATCCCCTCTTTTTTGGATTTTCTTCCCATTTAGGTCAGAGCACTGAGTAGAGTTCCCTGTGCTATACAGTAGGTTCTCATTAGTTATCTATTTTATACATAGTAGTGTATATATGTCAGTCCCAATTTCCCAGTTCATCCCACCCCAATACCGAACTATTTACAAATTTAAAAATATATCTAAAGGAGAAAGTGTAAGTTAGGATCTTATAAGAATTTTTCTCCAACAGTACATCTGCTATTCCAACCTCTCAGGTTTGACCCCAGTGCATGGTCTCAGGAGTGCATTATACATGAAAGTCAGGAGCTACAAAGGGGACTCAGCCAGTTCTGTGATCTTCTGACCTACTCAAGAGGACAGTCTCACATGTGTTTCCCTCAGCGTCTCCTTTCCCCTCCCCTTCTGTTATCACTGAGACTTTAGCTGGTCTAAGCTGTGCCTTGAGGTATAAAGGGAAGCAGGGCCATCTACATAATTTGCAGGGCCCAAGGTAAAATGAAAATGTGAGGTTTCTTCAAAAACAGAAAAAAAAGTGACATTGAAGGTATTAACATATAAAACTTTTCTTTTTTCTGTGGTCTCTCTCTCAACTGGTCATCATGTTTTTGTATCGCTGTTTAATGTCACTCCCCGCACCCCACTCGTGAGGATGCTTTCAAGGTGAGTACAGACCTTCACAGGTGTCCAAGGGCCCCGCTGTGGGGCTTAGTGCGCCTGCATGCAGCCCACCAGCTGCTGTTTCCCCCTCCTGCCTGCCCCGACACTGATACAGTCTGACCTGGCCAGAGGCAGCTAAGTCAAGCCAGGCATATCTCCTTCCCACAGCCTGTGGGCAGCCCCAAAGAATTATAATCTCTGCTCCAGGACACACTCTATACCTGCAACAGGGATGGATGAGAGGGCTTTTCTACCAAGTTGTCCGAAGAACATGCCATGTTGTCTGCAAATAATCACAATTTTATTTCTTGCTTCACAATCACCATATCTTTTATTTTATTTGTTTATTGCCTTATGGTGCTGACTAGACCTCCAATGCAATTTGGAGGAGAAGTCGTTAGAACAGACATCCTTTCCTCATTTCTGGTCTCAAGAGGAAAGCTTGACTTCAGCATTAAATATCATGTTTGCTGCAGGTTTTTAATAGATACCCCTTTTCCTGCAGATTGAGCAGTTTCCTTCCTATTTCATTGTCTTCTGGCTTCTATTGTTCCTGTTGAAAAGTCAGTTGTTGGTCTCATTGTTGCTCCTTGGAATGTCATGTATTTTTTCTTTTCTCTAACTGCTTTTAAGATTTTGTTTTGTCTTTGGTTTCCATTAGTTTTACTGATTTGCCTAGAAACAATTTTCTTTTTATTTATCCTGCTTGACTCTGTGGTTTAATGTCTTTTGTCATTTTGGAAAATTGTCAGCTAGTAAATCTTCAATTATCACTTCTTTTTGTCCCCTCCATCATCTTGTCTGCATTCCAGTTATACCTATGTTAGATTTTTACACTAAGTTCCACATGTTTCATATGCATGTTTCTGCATTGTTCACCCTTGAGATTTAGTCTGGTGTTCAGACTAAATCTGATTTCCCTTTCTCTCAGAGTATAGTCCTGAGATCCCAGTTAAATGCTTTTAAAGCCTCAAGGCTCCTCCTCTCTGGCAGGCCTTGGATTCTAACCTTTGCATCTCTAGCAGCATGGCTTGTATCAGTTTCCTAGCACTGCCATAACAAATTACCACAAACTTGGTGGCTTAAAAACAACAGAAATTTATTCTCCCATAGTTCTGGAGGTCAGGAATCAAGGTGTCATCAGGGCCATGCTCCCTCTGAAGGCTCTAGGGAAGAATCCTTCCATGCTTCTTCTATCTTCTGGTGACCCAAAGCATTCCTGGATTTGTGGTTGCATCACTCCAATCTCTGGCTCTGTTGTCATATGGTCTTCCCGTGTGTCTCTGTGTCCTTGTCTCTTCCTATAAGGATACCAGTCATTGGGCTTCCCTGGTGGCGCAGTGGTTGAGAGTCCGCCTGCTGATGCAGGGGACACGGGTTCGTGCCCCGGTCCGGGAAGATCCCACATGCTGCGGAGCGGCTGGGCCCGTGAGCCATGGCCGCTGAGCCTGCGTGTCCGGAGCCTGTGCTCCGCAATGGGAAAGGCCGCAACGGTGAGAGGCCCGCGTACCGCAAAAAAAAAAAAAAAAAAAAGGATGCCAGTCATTGAATTTAGGGCCCACCCTGAATCAGGATAATTTTATCTCAAGATAACAACTAATTACATATCCAAATAAGGTCACTTGCTGAAGCTCTCGGAATTTGGGGCTACACTATTTGCTGCTCTGATTCTACTGCCCACGTATGTCTTTTTTTTCAGTTTGTTTGTTTTCTACCTATCACGTTAGAGGCCAGGTCATGTTAGAATGCTAGGGAAAAAAAGTCTGTAACATGATGTTAGAGGATGGTGTCTAACATGCAACAGATCATAGAACAAGAACAGAAAGCAAAGCAAACAAGCAAACAAACAAAGACAAGGGAAAGATCTTGGCCTGTCCACAGGTCAGAGAATGGGTCTGATTGGAAGCTCTAAGCAGTTTGGAAGGACATGTGGGCATCTGGGCTTCCCTGTGGGGTGATTGAGAGGCTATCTGGTTTTTTCACTGGGGTCCCCAACTATGAGCATCTGTAAGTGTTTTAACTGGGGCCATTTAGTTTCTTTTTGGTCAAATCCTCCCATTTCTTTCCTGGGGAAAAAACACCTCATTCCAGTGTTCTGGGAACTGAGTGGGAGAACTTGGCTGCTCAGCATATAGATGTTCACTTAATTCTCCTCCTTTCCATCCAGGGTCCTGCTCCCACCTTCTACTCTGCCTGTTGTCTCTGAGTTCAGGGCCTCTATAAATGGAAGATTTGGAGACAAAAGCATTTAGAAAAGAAGCGTACTTTTAAAAGATCTGTAAAGAGTCTCCAGGGGCTAGAAGGACTAGATCATCAAATAAAAATACAACAGGTATCTAAAGGAAAAAAAATCCACAAAATTATCAAAGTTATTTGATAACTCTTTCTCCTTTTTCTTTGTAAGACACTAACAATTGAATTTAGGGCCCATCTCAAATTCAGGATGATCTCACTCAAGATCCTTATCTTGGGACTTCCCTGGCACTCAGTGGTTAAGACTCCATGTTTTCTATGCAGGGAGCGAAGTTTCAATCCCTGTCGGGGAAATGAAGATCCCACATGCTGTGTGGCATGGCCTTAAGAAAAAATTCTTAACTTGATTACATTTGCAAAGACCCTATTTCCAAATAACGTCATATTCACAGGGATGAGGACTTGGATGTATCTTTTTGAGGGACAAAATTCAACCGGTAATGCAAGCATGACTCTTTTTATTTATCCTGCTTGGAATATGTTGTACTCTCTGGCGATGTGGCTACATGTTTTAAATAGTTCTGGAAAATTTAGTCATCCTCTTTTAAAATATTACCTTTCTTCCTTTCTCTACAAATTTTCCTCCTGGGTTCCCAGTCATGTATGTACTAGTCCAGGGGCAATTTTTTTTTTCTGTAAAAAACCAGTGAGTAAATATTTTAGGCTTTGGAGGCCATATGGTCTCTGTCACAACTACTCAGCTCTATCGTATTGTAAAAAAAGCCATAGGCAATACACAATCAAATGAGTGTGGTGGTTCCAATAAAACTTTATTTACAAAAACAGGTGGCTGGATGAATTTGACACACAGGCCATAGTTTGCCAAGCTCTTTGCTAGATCTTCTTGTTCTTTTTCCATATCTTTTATACTTTTTCATATCTTTCTCTCTTTCTCTGTGCTGTATTCTGGATAAGTTATTCAGCTATATTTTCCAGTTCATGAATTCTCTCTTTAACAGTGTAATCTACTGTTTAACTTATCCATTGAGGGTTTTCTTCCATTGGTACAGAAACATTTGTTGTATTAAAAATAATCAATCATCTGTGTGAATTTTGCAAAGAATATAAAAAAGTGACTGACAAAGTACTAGATGCAAATTTAAATGAGAACTCCCTCCACTGGTGAATAATACATAAAAGGGTGACTTCTTCAGTATTTATATCCATTGCGCTTTTCTCCAACAGTTTTGTTATTAATTTTTTAAAAGTTCGATTTGTCTTTCTCCCTGATTCTACCCATTGATGCCTAATGTTTTCCTGTTGTTTATTCATACATTATAAGTGTATCCATTCTTTAGATGTTTTATACTTCCCAGTTCTGCATGCTGTTGCTACAATAGAAACATCTGTAGTCCTTGGGGATCTACAGCTGCTGTTTCTTGTTTCTGTTAGCTTTTGTTCACAGTGACTTGCCTTCCCAAGTATTTGTTGATTTTTGTTCGTGAGGTTGTGCTTGATTTTAATTTGTGGGATTCCTGCACACTAACTTGAGAAGCCGTTCCTCCAAAGAGGGTCTACATCTCCTTTTACCCGTAGATGCTAAAGCCCCCTCTTTTCCATACAGTTCACCCCAGAATCCTTCAAAGATTTTTTCGTAGAGTAAGAAACTCAGATTTCGGTCCCCCTGCGGGATTCTGCCTCAGGACAGCCCCACCGTCTCCCTGTTGCCATAGGTTCAGGCCAGTTCCCGCCATGCAGATACCTGGTTACTGCAGCCCTATCTCCCTCCTGGCCTCTCAGCCAGCTCCTGACCACTCCTGTCCTAGTTCTTGGCGATGCCTGCTCAGCTTCTGGTCACAGAAACCTGGAGAACCCCACCTCCCTCCTTTCTTCCCTGCCCCCTCTCAGACTCAGCTTTCCTTTGTCTGCATGTCTGTCTGTCTATTTTGTGGCAGCTCTGGAGATCTCTTCCATCTCCAGAAATATGTCGTGTCTGAGATCTTGTTGTGAAGCAAGCCAGCCCCAAAGCACTAGTTTCTCAGGGTCTGGAGACAGTTCTTTTGTGAAACTTAACTTGACACAGACATATACACTTTGGTAACTTCTTTGGTGTCACTTTAGGTGAGAACGAACAGACTTATAAATGGAGGAGCTTTGGTGCCTACCCCACAGGTGGATGTGAGGATTAAATGAGATCACCTATAAGGAAGATTGTATCCCTGGACACAAGGTACGCACTTAATACATTTAGTTCAACTGTAAAATGAGAAGCACAAGGGACCTTCTCCAGGATTCAACGCTGCATGTGATTATTCACCTTCCCCTTTATCGTGTCTCCCTGTCCCATCCAATGGATTATCCTGCATTCCCACCATAACCCTTGCTCTGAGAAAATGCTAGGATAAATGTATACGTGAACCCTGCTTAAAAGTGTGGCCCCTTCCAGCGATCTTAGCGCTTTGATCCTGGGCACTAGTTGTTTTGCAAGGCCAGAGGGGAGAGGTATTGGGGTTCTAAGCCTTGCTGGCTCCCCTGAAATCACACTAAAAGTGTTCATCGGCCACTTGCTTAATCTGACAATAGAGACTGCTACATTTGGAGAAAGGCCTGTAATTATCCCTGGCCTTATTAACATAAACAGCTGAAAGATTATGATGCAAAATTCTCCTACGTAGAAGCCCCCGCTGAAAAAACAACCAACTGACTACACACTCACATTTATTTAAATCTCTGAACAGAGCTGTTCTCTGCTGAGTTACAATGAGGAGTGAGTTTTCCGAGGGTGTGATTTATGAGCCTTTCACAGATGGGTTTTAAATGGGGCCACTGACTGGAGTTCCACTCCAGCTATGGCTGGGCTGAGGGCTTTTTTGGCCCAAAGGAGCCAAAAAGAGCTGGCGGGAGGCCAGAAAGGGGCTGGGTGGGTACGTCTCATTGCCACGGGCCAGGGGCTTGCAGCCAACCCCGGCTCTTCCACTTGTGAGCTGTTCCACTCGGCGATGCTGGATTATTCAGTTTTGTTTCTCCCGAGGAAGAAATAACACATGTTGACATGAAGATTGAAAGTGGGGTCTCTCCTGTGCCCCAGTCAGCACCAGAAATGGAAACATTAGTGCTTTTTTCCTGCTCATGCTTCTCTCTCCCTAGAACTGTTTGGTGGTAAAGTTAGCGTTTCACTTGATTTTTTTTTCTTTCTCTCTACTGCATATTCCAACCAGGAGAGTGAGGATGGTATGGTCGATTGGAAAGTGCCCGCCCCCCTCAAGATATGTCAACAGCCTAATCCCTGGAACCTGTGAATGAGACCTTGTTTGGAAAAAGGACTTTGCAGATGTGATTAAGTTGGGGATCCTGAGATGAGGCGATCGTCCTGGATCATCCAGGCAGGCCCTAAACACCATCACAGGTGTCCTTACAGGAGGGATGCAGATGGAGACTAGGCAGATGCACAGAGGAGACGTGATGCAAAGATGGAGGGATGCAGCCACAAGCCAAGGAGTGCGGAAAAGTGCCAGCAGCTACCAGGAGCTAGAAGAGGAAAGGAAGCCTTCTCCCCCAGAGCCTGGGGAGGGAGTACAGCCCTGCCAGTACCTTGATCTCAGACTTCTGGCCTCCAGAACTGTGAGAGAATAAATTTTGGTTATTTTAAGCCATCCAGTTTGTGGTAATTTGTTACAGCAGTCCTAGGAAACGAATATAACTGACTATGCCTCAAACACCCTTTCCAGGAAATGGATAAGATTGTAGTTTACATCCCAGTGTGCAGCCCCTCACCACTCTGCTGCGGGGTGCCCGTCTGCTGGGGCAAGGCTTGTCTGGAAGCCCTAGAAAACGGAGCCTGCAGCAAAGCTTGTGTGCTAATACATTTTTGGGGTGGGGCGTGGTAGTGCAATCCCAAGGAAGCCAGAGTGAGGGAGAAAGGGGAGTGAGGCAGAAAGGGAGGGAAGGAATCACAGGCAAATGGCCACAGTTTCTTAGGGGATACGGCTGCGTGGCCCTGTGAGACATCTCAGGAGAGGCCGTATGTAACCACTCTACTTGGAACAGGTTGGGGGGGGGTGTGTGGGAGGGGCCAGGAAGGGCAAGCAATTATCTGCTGTTGTCTCCTGGCAAAAATTGCCCTACCCTTCTAGATTGTAGCTCCTAGCAATTGCTAGAACCTTCGTGGGTTGGGTCAGGCCAGACCTGGGTGCCGGAGCTATGGCAATTCCTACCTTGGGAGGCACAATGGAGGCTGTGATAGGGTCTCACCCCTAGGGGAGGCTAAGAGGAGCTTGGTGATGGTGGGAATGGCACGAGACCACTCTGGAACCATTCCACCTGGGACTGCAGTCAGGAGGCTGGCAGGGATGGGTCGATCAGGGGACCATGTAAACTGAGTCAGGTATCACAGAGGCTCTGGGCTGGTGGCCAGCATCTGTGTCCTCTTGCTTTATGGACTTCCAGAAACGGGGGGGGACCTAAAGGCTTACACACACCCTGCCTAGGTCCCCAGTGCCTGTGATTCTGTTTGCCGTCAATCTCCCACTCTTTTCATTTTTCCTTCTCCCCTGCTTGTCACCCGTGACTGCTTGGCCTTTTCTGTTTTCCTCTCAACCCTTTGTCTGCATAGATAGCCTCTCCCATCCTGTCTAAATGCATATCCAACCCTGCTCTCCCTGGGGGTTCAAGATACCTCTCCTGGGCTTCCCTGGTGGCGCAGTGGTTGAGAGTCCGCCTGCCGATGCAGGGGACACGGGTTTGTGCCCGGTCCGGGAAGATCCCACATGCCGCGGAGCGGCTGGGCCCGTGAGCCATGGCCGCTGAGCCTGCGCATCCGGAGCCTGTGCTCCACAACAGGAGAGGCCACAACATTAAAAAAAAAAAAAAAAAAAAAAAGATATCTCTCCTATTTCTGTATTTGATTAGACATCGTAAAGAGAAATTCCCTTTAGGTTTACAGCACATGGATACAGAGTTGGGAAGGAGAAAAAGATTCTTTAACAGACAAAACAGGCACCAGGCACACTGTTCTCTTTAGACACGACAAGTGGAAGAAAAGACTCATTAGGGAGAAGAGACCTTAGGCAGTTGTCAGATTGAATTTTGTTGGATGAGGGATGGATCGAGGTCATGCATGTAGGTAACCCTCATGCATACAGTCAAGCTGTGGGACCCCTCCTGGGGCCTCACGTTTGGTCCACAAAACCAGACATGAGGAATGGCCTCTTTGTGAAGACAAAACACTGAAGCCTCTAGGATGTGGAGGTGGGCAAGAGAGAAGGTGACCGTGTTCCCAGCCCTGAACGGAGCCCTGGATGTCCCCCCTGCAGCCCAGTGGGGAATGGGTGAGGAGTGAGTATTTCGGTGCCTGGGAAGGAGGTTTGCACAATGCCGGGCACCAGGTCCCTGAGGGGAGGCGGCCTTGTAGACAGAGGCCACAGGATTGGAAACCAGATTGGATGGATTGGAAACCAGACCCAGACAGACAGGGGTGGAATGGTTGCTGGGTCATCAACACCAGGAAAAGGAATGACCAGAGTGGACAGCCAGGGAGCAGAAGCTCCTGGAATCACCTAAGACTCAAGTGTGGAATTGACCTGAGAACCTGAATTATCTGAAGAGGTACTTCAAAGTGACTTCATTTTAAATGGCGACTACCTGGACTTTACCTTGACTTGGCAAGACTAATATATCCTGCCACCCACAGAATTGAGGGCTTGAGAGCTAAGTGAAGTTACAGTAAAAGGAAAATTTGTGCCCTGCCCTCCACCTGCAAACACAAGCCAAGCCAGTGTCAGTGGGGATCTATACTCACTGCACAAGCCTGCTTCACAGCCCCTCGGAGCAGCTCTGTCCCGACTGCAGGCAGGTTGTTGGCTGGGTCTGAGGACCAGGGAGGCCAGAGGAAGTCCCGCAGGCTGAAGACTCGGGTTTTCACAGTGCCTTAGAGATAGCACAGTGGCAGGGAGCATGGGGTGATCTATGTGGCCACACAAAAAGCCCTGCATGATGGCCTCTGTGGGCAAGGTTGATGGCCATGGTCTTTGCAGAGATGGCTCTGTCGGGACCTGTGGTCGGCAGTTCTGTACCAAAGAGGATGACAGTGAATGTATAACGGGCCCTTTTCCTCCTCCTCAATCTATCATTAATTGTATTGGGTACCCATTTAATTCAAACTATGATAATACCAAAATGTGACTTTATCTTCAGGTGATCAAGCCATCAAAATGCCCCCCGTCCCCGGCCCTAACAGCTCTGGCCTGGGGGGCAGCTGGCTCATTTCACAACAGGAAGAGCACTAGTGGTTGATACACTGACTTCCGGGGGCCAGAGACCCTCCACGAGACACCGAGAATCGACACGAATGATGTTTCTCACAAACACATTAGTACCTCTGGCTTTCAAATGTGTGCAGATGATGGAATTAAATACACATTTGTTTCAAGACCTTTCGGGAATTCACAGATCATTTTTTTTGTCATGGTAAAGTCTCTTAACCAATGGGCACTATCACCGTGACTTGCATCCTATGAGTGTGTGACAGACACTGGCAGTACCCCCTCTGTGTCCCTCTGTGTGCTCTGGCTGACTTTCAGTTGCCTGAGGGCTCACCGGCCCCACCAGCCTTCAGGTCAGAAGTGCCAGGACATTTGCACCTGTTCCTGGTTGCCCACATCTTCTGACTCTCCAGAGTAGATGTATAAATACCCCAGCTCCCTCACCCCTTAGGTGGGATAACTCTGAGGTGTGTGTTCTGCAAGTTTCCTTGAGGAATTAAGCCCAGTTACCAACCATGAGAGCTGGTTCCACAGTTCACCTTTTATCTTTCCTTGTAACTCTTTCACTTCCTACCAGTGCTAAAATGATTTAAAAAAAAAAAATTAAAAAAATGATTTTAAGACCCAATTACAAAGTGTGTGTGTGTGTGTGTGTGTGTGTGTGTGTGTGTGGAGGGGTAGTTTCCACACCACCAAGCAATTCTCTGCTGCACCAGCTGGGTGTCTACAACTTAATTCTAACACTATCTGCCCAGAGGTAACATCACATTCCACAGGCTGAGGGCTCAGTCCCACAAGACTGCTCCCATGTTACTTCAGAGGCCAATTGCCAGGGGTAGGTCCCCAGGTTACCTACAACTTCTGTCTGATTTGGCTACAGATCAGAGGTTCCCACAACCGCCCTCCTCATGTTTGATTAACTTGCTAGAGTGGCTCACAGAACTCAGGGAAACACTTACTTATATTTACCAGTTTGTTAAAGAGTATGATAAAGGATACAGATGAACAGCCAGATGAAGGCAGGAGGGTAAGTGGGAAGGGTGGAGGGTTTCCATGTGCTCTGCGAGGACCTGCACGTGTTCACCAACCCGGAAGCTCTCCGCAGCCTGTGCTTTTGGGATTTGGGGATTTTTATGGAGGCTTCATCACATAGGCATGATTAATCACTAACTCCATTTACAGCCCTTCTCCCTTCTCAAGAGACTGGGGGGAGGGGCTGAAAATCCCAAGCGTCTAACCATGGTTTGTTCTTTCTGTGACCAGCCCCCATCCAGGAGCCCCCCCCGAAATCACCCGTTAGAACAAAAGACACTCCTATCACCCAGGAAATTACAAGGGTTTCAGGAGCTCTTAGCCAGGAATAAAGGTCAGGGACCAGTATGCATATTTTCCATTATCTCACAAGTGCTCTTTTACCTCCAAAATAATAAACCATGTGCCTCCAAACCTGGTCTCAGGATCTGCCTCAGAAGAACCCAAACCAGACAGGAGATATCTGAGCAAATCTCCCCCCACCCTCCCTTTTTACTGAGGTTTAAATTACATACAGTCAAGTAGGCAAATATTAAGCAAACAACTGGACAACTATCTCTATTTGTATATCCCTCTGTAAATACCACTCAGATCAAACTACAGAGCATTTCTAACTCCCCAGCAGGCTCGCCCACCCACCCCACTATCAATAGCAACCTGAAAAGTAACTACCCTTCTTGCTGTAGATCCGCTTTGCCTGTTTTTGAACTTCATATGAATGGAATCCCATAGTATGTACTTTTTGGGGTATGGCTTCTTTTGTCCAACATTATGTCTGTGAAATCTTTCTGCCTGTAGAAATAGTTTGCTGTTTTTCACTACTGTTATATTCCATTGTATGAATATCAGATAATTAAAAAATTCATTTCAACTCTTGGACATTTGGGTTGTTTTCTGCCTCAGGCTATTGTGAATAAAGCTGCTGTGAACCTTCTTGTGCACGTATGTTGGTTCACCCAAGCACTTGCTTCCTCTGGGTGTATGTCCAGAAGGGGAATTGCCGGGACACAGACCATGCAGGTTTAGCTTGGGTACATGCTGCCACACATTTTCGAACACGGTTGTAACAATTTACATTTCCCACTAGTGATGTGAGAGGCCTAGCTGCTCCAGTCTTTGGCAACACTTGATACTGTCAGTCCTTTAAATTTTAGACATTCTGGTAGCTCTGTGCAAAAACATTTGGCCATTCCTGGAGATATGACACAATCCCTGGCCATCTGTAATTTGCTCTGTGATCTTGGAAAAGGGCTAAACTCCCTGGAAACTCTGTCTCTCCATCAGGAAATTGAGTAGATTACACTTGGCACCTCTGTCTACCCCAAAGATGCCTGGAGTTGCTGGGCGTTTTTTTGTTTTTATTTTTGGCTGCGTTGGGTCTTTGCCGCTGCATGTGGGCCCTCTCTAGATGTGGTGAGCGGGACCCACTCCTCGCTGCAGTGCGCGGGCCTCTCACTGCAGTGGCTTCTCTTGTTGCAGAGCACGGGCTCTAGGCACGTGGGCTTCAGTAGCTGTGGCACGCGGGCTCAGTAGTTGTGGCGCACGGGCTTAGTTGCTCTGCAGTATGTGGGACCTTCCCGGACCAGGGATCGAACCCATGTCTCCTGCATTGGCAGGCGGATTCTCAACCACTGCGCCACCAGGGAAGCCCCTGGAGTTGCTGGTTTAAGTAGGAGTTGCTGATGAGAAGTTGCTGATTAGAAGCCTTGGTGACCTTTTGACTATTCTGGCCTTCAGAACCTGTCCCTTCTCTGGATCTGTGTGTGGCCTTAGAGAGCCCTTTTTCCCAGCTATACACTTTGGTGGCAGGGCCATAGTTTAGACAGCCTGTGTCTTGCACAGCACCCAGTACAACTAGGGCACTTAGCAGGTGTCCAGCCAGGACACGTTGGGTCAGTCCTCTGGCTCATAGAGACCAAAGACTCTCCTTCAGGTCGGTTATCCTTTTTTTTTTAAAAATAATAGTTACTGATTAACAAATATTTATTGAGTATATATGGTGTACTGCTATAAAGTGAATGGTTTTTTTTTAAATTTATTTTATTTTTGGCTGCATTGGGTCTTCGTTGCTGCACCCGGGCTTTTCCCTAGTTGAGGCGAGTGGGGGCTACTCTTTGCTGCGGTGCACTGGCTTCTCATTGCGGTGGCCTCTCCCGTTGCGGAGCACAGGCTCTAGAGCGCGGGCTCAGTAGTTGTAGCGCACAGACCCAGTTGCTCCGTGGCATGTGGGATCCTCCCAGACCAGGGCTTGAACCCGTGACCCCGCATTGGCAGGCGGATTCCCAACTACTAGCACCACCAGGGAAGCCCCAGGTCGGTTATCCTTGCTTCCCAGGTATCTGTTGCCTCCCCCAGTGATGCCACAGGTGGGGTCAGCATTACCGTACCAGGCAGAATCCAGTCAGAAAAACAGGACGGGGAGGATTATCAGAGTAGAAGCTGGGAGGAAGGACCATGGATTAAGGGCTCAGAGCCCTGAGGAGGGTCCTTGTTTGCTGGTGCTGCCCCCGGGGAGTGGGTACAACAAGCCTGGTCCTGGGAGCGTGGAAGAGGCAGGAACCAACTGCTGCAGCAGGACTGAAGGGCGTGTGCTGACGCAGCGCCATCAGGAACCGCCAGCAGGAAGGCGCGGGTCCCCAGTCCTTCTAGGAGCCTTGCGGTCGCCCATTGGCAGGGCCGGATAGAGCCCCACAGTGAAGAAGAAACGGAATCCACAGAGCTCCGTCCCAGCACCAAAAAGCACAGCGTAAAGGGAGGTGTAGAGCTGAGAGGAAAAGCTTAATAACTGGCACAGAGACCCAGTTTCTACCGGGTCATTCATGGCGCCCACGTCCCTACACAGGACCTCCAGGCCATGCAGAGTCCTGGGCTATGGCTGGGTTTCCCCGAAGGAGGTGCCATTCTGTGTCCCCCGCAGCCCGGCCTCCTCGTGCCATCTGCAGCCCACAGTCCACTAGAGGGAGGTGCTTCTTCACGTCGCCCCTGCTGGTGCCTTCTGTGAAGGTGCGTGTCTGGGCCAAGGGTGCCCTCTTTGCGTGGCCCCCACTGCTGTCTCCAAGGAACCAGCGAGGGTGCTCATTTCCTGCAGGTGACAGAAAAGACCTCCTCTGCTAAGCCTGGCTGCAGTGTCACTGGGGCTGTAGCCGTCAGCTTTTGCTACTGGTACGTTGTGGTAACAGACAACCCCTAAAACGGTAGATGCTTCCAACAATAAAGGCTTACTGCTTTTGCACACTCTTTTCACCCTGCCCCATGTCCTCATCCTGGGACCCAAGCTGAAGATCCAGGGCCCAGCTTCCTCCAGGACCAGCTGGTTCTGTGGCAGAAGAGGAGAAGCAAGTGGCCTCACAGAGCGAGGGCTCTTAAAGCTGCAGCTCAGAAGCGTCACCCGTCACTCACATTTCACTGGTCACGCCCAGTGGCAATAGGGTGAGGGGTTGTAAGCCTTCCCCTGCGAGGGCAGCAAATACCTCAGCTAATAACACAATGGGGCCTTGAAGGCACACAACCCAGGCTCAGAATCTCCCAGTCTCAACACGCCTCTCCACTGGGACGCAAACCAGCTCGGAAGACTGGGAGAGGTAGTTCTCTGCTGGGCCCTCCACTCTCCTCACCCCTCTCCTGTGCGTCTCTCCTGCAAAAGCTCCTACACAAAACTCCTCCTGCCCCCAGAGGCTAGAAAGTGCTGGTGCATGTTAACACATGGGGATCCGGGTGAGAAAACCTGTGCTCGCCAGTTTCGAAAGGGACCAAACTATGAATTCCACACTGCGGGTTTAGGAATGCCTTCCCCTCTAAGGCTACACCACACTTTGCAAATGTCATTAGGTGGGGTGGGGTAACCCCTACCCCCCCACCCCGTTCAGGGAGCGTGTTTCCCACTAGCCCTCAGCTGGGTCCAGTGCTCTGAGTCTCTCTGGTTTGATGGATCAGAGAGGAAACTTCTAGTCTCCTGAAGGGGTGGGCAGGGAGCAGAGATTCTGAGACAGGGTGCATAGCACGCAATTCAGCTGCAGAACCCCAAACGTGCACTGGAGGAAGGGACTCGCGGATCCCCCCACTCCTGAGCGGTCTTTCAACCGGTCCTCAGGTTTTCAGCATGATGTGTTACCCTCGCCTTCAGAAATAACGGCCACTCCCGATCCTGGAGCCTGTCCATGGCTCTGCAGGAATCGTTTTGTTTCTTATGAGGGCCCTCCCGCCACCTCCCTCCAGCAGGTAGGGTGCATCTTTCTCCCTGCTGCTAAGTCAGATACCCTTTGCCCATTCACTTTGCACCTCACAAAACTCTTCTTCTTTTTTTTTTTTTTTTTTTTTTTTTTTTGCGGTATGCGGGCCTCTCACTGTTGTGGCCTCCCCCGTTGCGGAGCACAGGCTCCGGATGCGCAGGCCCAGCGGCCATGGCTCACGGGCCCAGCCGCTCCGCGGCATATGGGATCCTCCCAGACCGAGGCACGAACCCGTATCCCCTGCATCGGCAGGCGGACTCTCAACCACTGCGCCACCAGGGAGGCCCTCTTCTTCTTTTTTGATGCTTCTTCTCCTGACCTTTTTGTCCTTGGGAGACATTCCTTAGTTTTCCTGCCTTTTCTGCCATTTTAGTGGGACGTGAGGAGAGTGCAGAGATAATCACGTGTGCGTTCCAGCCCTGAGGTTCACCCAGTAGCCCATCTACAATACCTCCATGTCTAGGAAAACCCAGGCTGGCTCCTAGATGGAGGAGGCTTTCTTCCTAAGGGGCTTAAGGGCCAGGAGTGGGTCAGGGAGGGAGCAGTGGGGGTCCTGGAGGCCTGTTCTCCCTGGAGGCCAAGCAAAGTGCTAAGGTGCACACTTGCCTAGGTCACACCCCTGTAGCTTCGCAGGGGCCCAGAGAACCAAAGCAATCTCTGCAGCCCACAGCCAGTCGGCAAAGTGACAGAGCTGCCTACTTGGTGGGAAAGAATGAGGCGGGGGCGTGGCCAGGGCCCACGAGGACTGGGCGTGGTCAGGGAGAACAGGTCAGCGCCTTCTGTGGAACAGGGCTGCTCTCCAGCTTTGGTGTTACTTCCACTCTTTTAGAAATCGCTGCAATTAATTAACAATTAATTAAATTAAAGTAATTAATGTAAATTAAATAAAATTTCTCAAATATAAAATGCAATATACTTTTCCTTTCTTTCCTCCAACAATATACCAAAATTGTAGTCTTGCCCCTTTTTTAATTCTAATATGCTACTGCGTCCCCCACTCTGCGTGTGTGTGTGTGTGTGTGTGTGTATTTAAGGAAGAGAAAGGCTATTGGCTCTGGAAAACGTAACTAGATTGTCACCGAAGCCCAAACTCCCGTCCTCCGGAACACTGGGAGGTGGCTGTTCTCTGCTGGGTTCTCCCTTTCATCTTCTTCCTCCAAAGCCCTCCACCCCCGCCCCCAGCTTGGCCCCCTTCTTTCTCACCCACCCCGGGTCCTTCCACTTTCTCTCTGGCCTCCCCGCGTCTGCGCACGCGGGTCTCTGCCCGAAAAACTCTTCTCTCCCTTCCCCCCTCCCCGGTGAACTCGGGCTCCTCCTGGAGCTCAGAGGCAGCTCCCGAGTCTGCAGCCGGGGAAGCCAGGCGGGGTGCGGGGCGGTCACCGCTAAGGCTAGGCTCGCCCGGAATCGCCCCTCCTCTGCCTCCTGGCCCTGGTCCACATAACCGTTCTGACTCCCCCCGAGTCCATAGGCTCCGGGAAGGCAGGGACCCCTTTGCACTAGTCCCTGCAGGGTCCCTGGGCCACCGTAAGCGCTGCGCGAATAGTCAGAGAATGAACCAAAGAATGAGGGGGTGGAATTCGTCAGACTAATTCTGCATTTCCGCAGCTTGAGTCCGGCCTTTCAGATCATATTCAATTTCTCATCTGTTTCTTTATTAAAAAGTGTTATCATGGAAATTTACTTGGGCCATTGTCATTTCCTTTCAGTTGACTGTTTGGGTATTTTGGCACAAAAATAACTCTTTGAGTGAGCGATGAGCAAAGCCATTAGGTAAAATTAATTGGAGTAATTAAAAGCAAATCGTTTTCCTGGGAAAACTAGATTTTAAGAGCTGGTCCAGGGCAGCTCTGCTGGGGAGCCGCGCCCCTGGGGGTTACCCCGCGCTGCTCCCGGCTTTGTTCCCCGGCTGCTGGTGGTTCTCACTGGTAGCCGCTATTAGTGACGGTGACACATTAATTAAACCTCACTACTTCCAGGTGTGTGGCACACTCCGGGGTCACCAGTGCAGGGGGGGTTCATGTGTATTCAATTACGGCTTCGAGATGAAGGAATGCAACATGTCATACGTTAAAGTGTCAATTACCACCCCTTACGGGGCTGCCCGCAAACTAAACCAATCAGCCCCCTTCCCTGTGGAGCGTGTTGTTTGGGCTGGAAGCACTGTAAACCGTGTGCGTGTTGGGGAGAAACAGGGAGGAAACAGAGAACTGAGAGGGGAAAGACTAAAGGGCTGCAAAATTCATCTTGAAAATACAGGCATTGTTCCCATTTGTTTCGAGCGTGCACTATGGGATGTTGTAGGACATAGGATCGGAAGCCATGGCTCCATGGAGAAATTCACTCCAGAATACAGCCATCTATGAGGGGCCCAGGGATGCTGATGAAATAGCCACCACTATGTAAAGCTGAGTTACTGTAGGAGGCTGATGTATGACCTTTACATTTTAAATGTTTTTATTTAGCATTTACGAAAATGAAGACGTGTGCTTACGAGCAAGTTTTGGCTCCGATATATTAATCTAAAACTGTGCTAAGTTGACAATCAAAACACGAAATTAATTTACATAAGAAGAATTTTTTTTTAAAGAATATTTTCTGCCTGCTCTGGCTGTTGTGACCTGTAACCAAGCCTTTTCCCCTTTGGATTTATTCAAAAGAGCATAAGGCCATGACACCCTATGACTGCCCCATGAGACCCTCTTTGGGTGGAATTTTTCTTTCCTTCCTTCCTTTTTGTAAAAGGCATTTTTCTTAGAAGCCAGGAATGGTTATCATAATTAGTATTTATTACACCGTCTTCCTTCCCCAAACTCGCAGTGATCAATCATGTTTACCCCCTTCAGCACTGCCCTGTATGGAATAAGTATTATCCCCCTTTCTCATTGCAACAAAAAGAGGGTTAACAGTCTCATTCAAGGTCACCTGACAAATTATTCCACATTAGAAACCACGATTGCTTAAGCTCCACGATTGCTTAGACAAACAATCCATGTTTTTACTCGCAGTCCTTTCATTTTGGGGTGCTGCTAGCCCTCTTCCCTATGTTGACCTTTGTGTCCATTCATCAGTCATCAAGTACTTGTTAAATACCTACTTTTAAATGTGTTAATTGTAGGAATAAGATTCTTTGGTTGAAGGAATACAGATCAAATTTCAAACCTCAAAACCACACTGAACTCTTATTTACTAAGAAAAGAGGTCATTGTTGGTACCATTTAACTTAATGCCCGTTTCTCTTCCTTTTGCTCTCTTCCTGCATCTCTTCTTCTAGCACTTACCTTCTCAAGGCCTCTTGCTTACTTCTGTTGCTTTCTCTTCCAGAATTTGGATACTGGCTGTCAAATACATTGAACTGTATGAAACTGATATTCAACCTTTTTTTGTGTGTGTGTGTGTGTAGTACACGGGCCTCTCACTGCTGTGGCCTCTCCTGTTGTGGAGCACAGGCCCTGGACGCGCAGGCTCAGCGGCCATGGCTCACGGGCCCAGCAGCTCCGTGGCATGTGAGATCTTCCCGGACCGGGGCATGAACCCGTGTCCCCTGCATCGGCAGGTGGACTCTCAAGAGAGCCTATTTCCTGGACTGTAGAATGCTCCCTCCTTGCTGTGTCCTCATGAGGCAGAAAGAGAGAGAAAGCAGGCTCTCCTGTGACTCTTCTTAAAAGGGCACTAAAAAAATCAGGTACTTCTCCAAAATCTTGTTCTGTCACTGGCCTCACTTAGTATCTGCACTGCAGGAGGGATCCAGTGAGACAGTGCTGAAGAAGCACTGCCAGACTTTAAAAAACAACCGAATAAAAACTAATAGCATTATAGGACTTCCCTGGTGGCGCAGTGGTTAAGAATCCGCCTGCCAATGTAGGGGACACGGGTTCGAGCCCTGGTCCGGGAAGATCCCACATGCCGCGGAGCAACTTAAGCCCGTGCGCCACAACTACGGAAGCCTGTGCACCTAGAACCCTGGCTCCGCAACAGGAGAAGCCACCGCAATGAGAAGCCCGCGTAGCACAATGAAGAGTAGACCCCGCTCGCCGCAACTAGAAAAAGCCTGCGCGCAGCAAAAAAGACCCAATGCCACCCCCCCCCCAAAAAAAGACACTAATCCTATTCAGGACAGTTCCACCCGCATGACCTGATTACCTCCCTGAAGTCCTACTTCCAAATGCCATCACGTTGCGGGTTAGACTTTCAGCATACGAATTTGGGGCGGGGGGTGGGGGTGGGGGTGGAAACAGACATTCAGTCCATAGCACCATACCATGTTAACCAGGCAGTTTAATGAAATCAACTGAATGGACTAATGAATAATCTTGGCCTCTCTTTCACAGTCTCAATTCAGGAGACTTTTTCCCTGTTCTTCAACTTGTGCATCTTTAAAATAACCAGTCCTTGTCCAGGTTCCCTAGAAAACCCAGCCTAAAGCAGAGATTCAGTACTAATGCTTTACTTGGGAGGTACAATCTCAGGGCAAGGAGTGGGGGAAGGGGGATCCAAGGCAAGGAGGGTGGGAAGCAAGGCATCGAACCACGAAGACAGAACTAGCTGGTCAGCAGATGTGCTTTTCAGCTCTGTGGGTTGTCACTGTGTCTAAGAGTCGTCCACTGCAGGGAGAGAGAGAGAGAGAAGACATCTATCATCGATCTGGCGTCTTCCAATTCCTGCTTCCGCTTGGTCCATGTTAACTCCTCTGGGGAGTTAACTCCCTTGTACGATCAACTGGCACATCCAGCTCCTTCCCAGCCAGACAGAAGTCAGAGCCCAGGCCCTGTGGTGTGCATTTCATCCTTTTTTGATGAGTCCATAAGAGTCCGGAGGAGCCAGAGACTCCGGGGGGCGTGGAGCTGGTTGGCCTCAGGCAGTAGAACCTCAAGGGCCCAAGGAAGCTGGTCCGCCTCTGAGGCCGAGCAAGCAGCCGGGGTGAGGGGCTGGGCTGGTGGGGTATGGGAGGTGTGGGAGAGGAAGAGAATGGTGAGCTGAGAGAGCCCGAGGGGTACATTAGGTGTGTCTAATACACATGCCCATCCACATGTTGATTAATAAATAGTTATCAATGTTCCTCGGCCCAGGGCCCACAAAGACGAATCACACTAGGGGCATAATTACACACGCCATCAGGGGGATTCCACCTTGGCATAAGATATACACCTAAGGCCACAAATAAAGATTCATGGTATCCAGGGGAGGGGAGACCTTTGTTTAAAAAATGTTGGTGACATTCACAAGTTTACAAATGCTTATGAGCTTTATGAGTTTGAAGGTTTAGCAGCTAGAGCTCTCAAGGTGTTATTGAACCTGATTTTAAGTAACAGAAATAAAGGCATTTCTAGATGTTGCTTCCTCTGTCACTGATTCATCAGAGATTTGCTGTTGAAGTTACATAGAACTTACTATGGCGTGGCCACATGCTGGGTGCTTTCTTTTTTCTTTTTCTTTTTTTTTTTTGCGGTATGTGGGCCTCTCACCGCTGTGGCCTCTCCCATTGCGGAGCACAGGCCCCGGACGCGCAGGCTCCGCGGCCATGGCTCACGTGCCCAGCCGCTCTGCGGCATGTGGGATCTTCCCGGACTGGGGCACGAACCCGCGTCCCCTACATTGGCAGGCGGACTCTCAACCACTGCGCCACCAGGGAAGCCCCTGGGTGCTTTCTTGAATTGCCTTATTCTGAATTCACCATGGTCCTGTGGAATAAGCTTATAACCTCTATTTCACACAAGTTAGGTAACATGCCCAAGGTCATGGTAACACAGCTTTCAGGTAGCAAAGCTGGGAATTTTTTCCAGGTTTCTGACTTCAAGTCCACTGCTGTTTTGCTGGCTGTGTGGTATAAGGAAAAGAACATGGGTGCCGTAAATGCCCAGTGGACAGTCAAGCCATTTGCGAGGGTGTGTTGAGTAAGGCGTCTGGGACTCAAGCACCATGAGCAGTGAGCCTCCGTGGCACACAGGTGATCCAAAGAACAGATGGTTCAAAATCTAAATTGGTGCTGGCCTGTGCTTGACATTTTGTTTTTTTAAAGTAGATCACCGTTCTTAGGTTTTGTTTAATCAGCATTAAATGGGACTGTCGTGTTGAGATTTGGTAGCCCAGGGTTGCTTGATGGAGGTGAGTATGGGGTGAAGGCTGGTGTGTTGTGGTGTTAGCCTGCTGGCGGAACAGAGCTGGATAGGGACAAACCAGAGCTGATGGCACAGGATGAACTTGGAGCTGTCGTCTGTGAGGTCTGTTTTGTGACCTGGGAGGCCACACGGGGATGGAGAGCAGGAGCAGACAAACAGGGTTTCCTAAGACACCAAGAGTCATTGCAGGGAAGAGAGAGGCACCCGTAAGGCCCAGGCAAAGCTGAGCCGCAAACTGGAGTGCAGTAGAGGTGAACAGGGGTTCAGGGAGTTTAGATCTGCTTTGAAGACCTCCTTTCGAAATATCGTCCTGCCCTAGGTGCCACCCAGCTTCAAGAGCTAGAAGACAAATCTGAAGAGGGATCAAAATGCACAGAACAGGAGGCCCTTCGGGGGCTAATGGAGAGATATCAGGTTTGCAGAGGGGTCTTCGGTGCATGGTGCTTTGTGAACCAACCCAGGGCAGGAGGTCAAAGCGTTCGCAGCATGCACTCCATCCCCCACCCTCCCTTCTTAAAAACAGGTATTTCTCTTGGTCAACCCTTATCAGATCCAATACTTGTTTTGTCCTAGACAGGGGCGCAAGTGTTTTCATATCAACCATATTACAAAGAGCAAGGAACTCCAGTCCATCCGAGTGCATTTGGAATGTCGTTTCTGAATCACTGGAATTTCCCAGGGACTTGGGCAGGAGAGGGGGATAGAATGGGGAGAGAAACTCAGGACGCCACTTTATCCCTTGCCCTGAGGATAACCCACTTCCAGAGCCCTGGATTTTATCTGAGACTTGCTTCTTCTCTTTCTCGCTTCCCCAGAAGGTGCTCTGGGCACGTCCCCATCGCCCCAGACTGGCTCGAGATCAAGCCTGGAGTCAGGACACCCCTCCTTTCAGAATCACAGAGCCCCTTCCTTGGAGCCCACTCCCCCTTGACAAATAAAACCAGGGCATGGAGATCATTACGACGCACATTATTAGGCAAAATTGGATTAATTAACCTCGTCTGGCCTCTCAGCTTGGGAGACAGAAAAAAAACGAGATCTAGTTCAAATGCAGCATTTTGAAAATGTCAGCCATGACTCGCTGATAAATATTTATAAATATATATGCCGCATATCAACAGGGTGGCCAGTGTATTTTTACATGTAAGTACACAAAGGCACTCTGTTGCTAACACGCATTCAAAGCAGCAGCCTTGAAAGGGCCATTATAGCTTGCACTATGAATGTTTATTAAGAATAATATGCAAAACGGGGCTCCATCTGAATGGGCCCATTGATGGGGTATCAGAGAGGCCAGGGCTGGGATGGCGGATCGTCAGGTATGATAATAATGTCCCTAACAGAACTGGCCACAGCCCGAGAGAGTGGTGTGATGTGTCAGCGGTCCTGGCCACTTCTGGTTGTGGGTGTTTGTTCTGGAAACATTGACTTAAGGCTCAAGCAGGTCCTTAAACCATGGCCCTCAGGCCTTGAGTCATGGAGACATGTGAAGGATTTTCCCTCTTGAATTGAGTTCCAAGTAGTCATTCGAGTTTTTGATGTGCATCCCAACCAAATCCCTTCCTCCTCCCCATGCTCTGAGTAGAGCATTTCCTGCGGATTTTTCCATGTCGGTCCCTTTCCAGCCTCTCTCCTGCTTTTTTTAGTTGAGCCCCTTTCAGCTTAATGCCCTCTGGGCATCCCAGGATCCCTTCCGTGTTTTAGCGGTCTCTTCGTTTATTCAGTCAATATTTACTGAGTGCTTACTGTGTGCCCAGCCTGGACCAAATGCTGGGGCTGCAGTGAGGGATAAGAGAGACATGGTCCCTACCCATCCTCCTGGGAGGAGACAAGAAAACATCAAGTTGACAAAGATCAAGGATGACTTCAGAGAGGGATGTGGCATTTAAAATCAAGCAGGGTCACGTTAGGGAGGGTTTCAGTTGGGTGGGTTGAGAGCTGACTGGCAGGAAGGATCCAGCTTCCCACAGACTCATGAACATCTGAGACCAGAAGAGCCTTCCCAGGCAGAAGGAACAGCAAGCACAGAAGGCCGATGCGGTATGAATATGGCGTGTCCAAGGATCAAAAATGTAGAAAGGTTAATGAGGCAAAAGCCAGAGAGCAGTGGGCAGTTGGCCAGAGCACCAGAAGATGCCCACCCTGGACTTTCGTCTTGGGAAACTGAAAATGGCTCTTGGGCTCCTCTCAATCTGTAGTTGCTCACGCCTCCATCGCTAAGAACACTTGGGGAAGCCAGGAGGTATTTGTCAGGTTGTTGATCCAAAATTGTCCTTGTTGATTGGTTTATTTAGAAACATCCTGGGGAAAATACCGTGGTCCGCAGATTTTGGGTATTTTCCCCTACTCTGTACTTGGGTTTGAGCTTGACTCCGTCTGCCATGACATTTTTCATCACAGAGCTTGAAGATCCTTCTTTTTTATTTTTTTAAACATCTTTATTGGAGTATAATTGCTTTACATTGTTGTGTTAGTTTCTGCCGTATAACAAAGTGAATCAGCTATACGTATACTTATATCCGCATATCCCACCCCTCTAGGTGGTCACAAAGCTCCAAGCTGATCTCCCTGTGCTATGCGGCTGCTTCCCACTAGCTATTGAAGATCCCTCTTTATTTGACCCCGGCTCACCTGGAGGCCTGCAAGGTAACTGATTTCCCCTCAGGTACTCCTTGGCTCACTTATTGCTCAGCATGGTTGAAGGATAAAGTTTAAAGACTCAACTTTATTTATTATTCCAAGAATAGTTGACATCACGATCAATACATCTGGACAGAAGCTATTAACATTTTAATGAGTTACTCAGTAATATTCCAAAGATGTGTCAACAAGTCATGGCCCCTTTGATTAAGGATGTACTTCAGAAACTACTGTAAATATATATAAGAAAGGTTCAGAATGAGGAAGTGTCACCCATCAATCCTGGGAAGAAGTGTGAGGACGCATGAATAAAGAAGCTCACAAGGTGGCTGTCCCAGGGTTACACAGTTTACTGTAAGAGCAATAACCTTTTCAAATGCCATTGGTCTCCACTAGATGACACACAAAGATGTCTGCCTTTGTCAACTGTCAGGTGTATGTGTGTTGGCGGGGGCGGAGGGGAGGTGCACTGTGGAATGGTGATGCTGAGGGTAAGGTAGAGAAGAAATGTCTGCACATCTTTCTTTTAGATTCAGATCTCGGACATCAAATAAGGGAGGGATAAAGCTTTGGAGGGGAAAACAAACTTAGGAAAGGAGAAAGTTATTGGAAAAGAGAAGCCTGGGCAGCTCTGAGGAGGGAGGAGAGGATGACAGAGGCCAGCAGAAGGATGTGTGCGCAGATGGTCCCAGTCTGGTGTGCTGAATGCTTTGGTATGAAGACTCTTTCGAGTACCCTCTCCCCTCATTCATCCAATTCCCTACAATTTCTTGGACAGGTACTCTTGAGGTCTCCCTTGATCTGACTGGGCTCTAGACTGCTGGCTTTATACTACTGCTGGTGGGTAGTGGAATCCGATTCTGACACTGGCCTCTCCCTGGGACTGTGGTCTCAGGAAGGCAAACGTATTGATAGTGTTGGTGCTAAGAGGAAGAGGCCCCCTCGTGTGTGAACTTGGGGTGAAGGCATACCACAAGACGCAGGTTACCTTCTGGTACAGACACGGACCCCAGGATTTGCTCTTGTGCTAGACTTGGGCTTGGGGGAGGGGTGGGAGACTAGAAGAAATGAGAGGGCATTTCTGATATTCATCACCCTGTGATCTTTCCAGAGATGAGCCATGGGAGTCCTGAACCAGAGCAAGGGAAGTTGTGAGCTTCAGCAACTTGAATCTAGAGCAGGGAAAAGAAGTTGGTAAGTGGGGGTAAGGGAGGGATGAGGGTAAGCCAGGAAAAGCATCCAAAAACCTTAAAGACTTTAAGTCATCCTTATTCTTTGTCAACCTGATTTTTTTATGTGTCCTCCTAGAAGGAGGAGGTATGATGGGGAAGGACTGAAGGGAGGTAACCAGACTGCTGTGTTCTCACAACATGGTGCCTGTGAACACCAAGGAAATTTAAATCAGAAGAGATCCAGCATTTTCTATCCACTTTGCCATTTTGCTTTAATTTCTCTTTACTGAAAACAGGCAGGCTTTGAAGTGTGAATGACCTGAGTTCAATCCCAGCACGCCTGTTCATTAGCTGTGAATTTACTTCTCCGGATCACACAGGTTCAGCATTTGTCAAGCATGACCGATAATACTGTTGCTACCTTACAGAATTATAATGAACATCCAATGAGATAATGTGTATAAGCACTTACTACAGTCTGGTGCATGGTGAATAAATGCTGTCTAGGATGGCAGTCTGTATTGTTGCTAATGACAGTGATATTGGGCTGTTCTTATCTCTTCGTTGATGAGGGCCAACTCCTAAGCCAAATAGGAAAGGAAAAGATGGGTGGCACCTGGAATGTTTTCCATATTATCTTTCAAATAGTTGGAGAACAATAGGGCTAGTAGGCAACCTAACCATGGCTCTTCACTTCCTCTGAGATGACAGGTCGTTGGTGAATTTCTCTATTTTTCAGAATTTTGACAATTGTCCTACTGAGTGTCTACGATGCACTTCTGGTTTTGGCAACATGGTGGACCAAGCTGATATGGAACAGATCTGGATACAAATGCCTGTAAAAGCTGGATAACTAAATCAATTAAAAAGTCATAGGTGAAAGAAAGGGGACATCCCAGTGCTAGAAACACAGGAAACTGGAAGTCAGAGGAAATGGAGCCATCTGTCATGCAACTGGAGTTTCCAGGGTGGAGTCTCACCACAATTAGGTCTTAGCACTTGGTTTTAACACCCACTTAAGGGCAGGACACCTGCGTCTCAGACCCCCTGCGTTAAGACCCTCCAAAGGCAACAACACCCTCTGTGAATGGAGGACCCAGAAGCCAAGAGGATTTTTTTTTTCCACATCCAAGGTTCTAAGTGGGGGGAAAAAGTTATTCTTTTTTTGGCTGCACCATGCAGCATGCGGGATCTTAGTTTCCCCACCAGGGATCGAACCCATGCCCCCTGCAGTGGAAGGGAGGAGTCTTAACCACTGGACTGCCAGGGAAGTCCCTGGTGAGTGATTCTGAACCTGAGAACTTACCTAAAATTGGTTCCACAAACCAGGCAACAAAGAATCCCCTCAGAAGAAATCCCAGATGAAGACAAGCTCATAAGAACTCTGGGACACGAGAAGAACCATCGTGAGCGTGGGCTGGCAGCAGAGTCAGCAAGAAGGGTCCATCGTGTGCCAAGTGTTGTACCAGGAGCTGGGGATCATGCAAGCTGTGCAGGGTACACAGGAGGCTCTGGAACCTGGAGGGTGGACCTGAAATAATGGCCCATCACAGTCCACTCTGTAGATGTTTCTGAATTTTCTTTCTGACCAGGAAAGATGATAGTCATATATAACTCTTTCAAGATACAACTGTTTTAAGAGGTGCTGAAGTCCCCCCAGAAAGTTTACCAGTGTCGAGGACATCTGTGGCTTTAGTCTACCCAGCATTCTTTCTCCCTGCCTCCTGGTAAAAGCCGGCCCCTTGTCTGGGTTCTGGGTAGACTGCCAATCACATACCCTCCTCCTAGGCACAGCTGTGGACACAGGATGCCTGCTTGGTCAATCCTAGTATCCCACCCCTGGCCCCAGTCAGTAACCCAGACATGGGCATGTGACTCAGGCCAGGGCATCTGAGTGTCCTTTCCTGAGGTTTTATGCGTGGATGCTGGGAAGAGTGACTCTGTCCTTTAGGTTTGCTCAGGTGCAATAGCATAGGGCTGGAGTTGCCTATGGCTGTTCCCCACCCCTCTCCCACCCCACCCACCCCAGCCACATGCAAAGAGCCCATCTACAGTGATAATAGTGAGAACATTTATGGAACAATTACTATGTGCCAGGTGCTGTTCTGAGTGCTTTACAAGAATAACTCAATTAATCTTCACATCAGTCTTATGAGATAGTTTATTATCCCCATTTTGCAGATGGAGAAACTGAGGCACAGAGAGTTTAAGTAAATTGCCCCAAGGCCACATAACTATAGGTTATGAAATCTGGACTTGAACCTCAATAGTCTGGTTTTAGAGACTTGTGCCTTAAAAATGCATAGATAGAAACAGGACCGTGAGAAAGACAGATGTACGGGTGGGTGGCTGGCTGGCTGGCTGGCTGGCTGGATCAGTAGTTAACCAAATAGATAGATGGGAGATCTGGTGATACATGTGGGTTTCTGGACTCTCTGAACCTAGCTCTAGTCTAGGATTCCCAGTTTTTCATGCAGTTATGTTTCCTTTTTTGTATGACTTAGCTTGAGTTGCTGCAGAACACTTTGTTTGATTTGATTTTTGTGCAAGCAACACACTTTTCCACTGCCCTTCTGGTTGCAGCATATACTGTGCCTTTGGGAACCATCCCCTATTCCCTGCAGTTTCTGATGGAGCTGTCAATCAAGCTGCCTCACCCTCTCCTGGCCACATGGGTGGAGCACATGACCCAGACCTGACCAATCAGAGTACCCGGTCCCCTGGTCACAGTGATTGGTTCAGGGATGGGCATGTGCCAGAAGCTGGGTCCATTGGTGTCCCTTGGGAATTTTATTCAGCAGAGAATGGGGGAGATGATCTCTGTTGGACTTGCTGTGCCAGGAGGATGGGCAGTGGGGCTGCTGGGTGACTCCAGGTTAGGGGCTGTTCTGTTTCCCACAGCTGACTTCTCCACTGGGATGTCCCACCGTCCCCTCATGCTCAGCTTATTCCAATCTCAGCTCACCAGCCCCTCCTCACACCTGCCTTCTCTCACCATTTCGGGGGACGGAAGTCTGGGCTTGGAACACAGAAGATGAATCCACCCAGTTTTAGGTACTGTTCCTAGAACTTGGGACCCCTTAACTCAGGACGACGATTGGATATCTAGAGTTTCTTGTATATCAACCTTCCTACCACCCACACTGCCTCACCAGCATCAGAGGCCTAGACCTGTGCAATCCCAAGGGCCCCCGTGCTTAGAAGGGCCTGTGCTTGCTTCAAAGCTCTTCTAGCGCCATCTTGAAATTCTCAACGATTTTTAAAAAAATATTTATTTTTAAATTTTATTTATTTATTTGGCTGCGTTGGGTCTTAGTTGCGGTTCACAGACTTCTCTCTAGTTGTGGCGCATGGACTCTAGAGCACACGGGCTTAGTTGCCCCGTGGCATGTGGGATCTTAATTCCCTGACCAGGGATCAAACCTGCATCCCCTGCAGTGGAAGGTGGATTCTTAACCACTGGACCACCAGGGAAGTCCCTCAACAATTTTTTAATAAGGGTCCCTGCATTTTCATTTTGCACTGGGCCCTGTAAATTATGTAGCCTCCCTCCCCATTCAAATGTTCTCCTGTTCCTGGAGGGAAAGCAGCAGAAAGGGCTTTTGATTTTCTCTCCCTTTGGCTGACTTGCCTGAGCCCTCTGGCAGAGGTGCTATCAGCCAGACAGGAGTAGAGGAAGGGGAGGGGAGGGAATCCAGAGCCCAGAATTAGGGCTTCCCTGGTGGTGCAGTGGTTGAGAGGCCGCCTGCCGATGCAGGGGACACGGGTTCGTGCCCCGGTCCGGGAAGATCCCACATGCCACGGAGCGGTTGGGCCCATGAGCCATGGCTGCTGAGCCTGCGCGTCTGGAGGAGCCTGTGCTCCGCAACAGGAGAGGCCACAACAGTGAGAGGCCCGCATACCGCAAAAAAAAAAAAAAAAAAAAAGAGCCCAGAATTAGTCCCAAACTGGGTAAGTCAGCTTTGGAATAATTGACAATTCATGAGGGTGATGGTCCCTCATCGGACACAGGGGTGTGAGCCATGAGCTTCTCTGGCATGAGTTAGGGCAGGAGCCCTGGGACAGCAGTGAGACAAGGCAAGGTCCCCAGGCAGGACCTGTGATTAGCTCCTCAAACGCCATCAGCCCCCAGCCTGCATGGGAAATGACTCCAGCCTCAGAGGACTGGCCTTGGTACTTGAGGCTCACCCTGGAAATGGCAGAAACAAAAAACCTGACTGATAAAAATAACTCTCAGCCAATAGTTTGTTTCTACAAAATTGCAATTAAGCAGCCACTGGCACTTGCAAATAAACATGGTACCAATATCCATCTCTTTGAGGTTTTATTTAATGCTTTGCGACATCTGACACCCCATGTCACTCGTCAAGCACCAAAACAAGAAACTCATGTCACCCAACCCCTAACGCAGATGTGGAAAGCAATTGGCAAAGTCTGTCATTACGACCACATGCTACTAAAGAGACATCAGTGCACTGGGACCACAGGCTGGCCGGGAACTCCCCAAAATATATGTGCTTCCCTAAAAACCCCCATTTCTGAGTTGATGTTTCTCCTAGAGAGGAGAGATCCACATGTTCTGGAATTGTGCTCCTTTTTCCCCTCGAGCAAATTATTCTTATCAAGGCTTGTCAGTGTATGACCCCATTGCAGATACACCAGATCTCAGCCCCTACACCAGATGTTACTCCTCTTTTTAAAAAAATATTATCAAAATCCAAGAATGTGTCTTGTGTATATAATGGAAGGAGTTTCATTATTAAGACACACGTACAACTTACAGAAGACATCCAGGTAACATCAAAAGTTTAAAATCACAGCCTCTTTTCAGGTTGCCGGTAACGAGTGTATGTACGTTTATTGAGGAAAATGCACATAACATAAACTTAACCATTTTAAAATGAAAAGCTCAGTGGCATTTAGCACATTCACAATGTTGTGCAACCACGCCCGTATCTAGTTCCAAAACAGTTTCCTTACCCCAAAAGGAAACTGATTAAGCAGTTGCATCCCATTTCTGCTCTCTCCCCAACTCCCCCAATCTCTTTTCTGTCTCTATAGATTTGCCTGTTCTGGATATTTCATATAAATGCCATCATACCATATGTGGTCTTTTGCATCTGGCTTCTTTGACTCAGCATAATATCTTCAAGGTTCATGGGCACGGCAGCGGGTACCAGCGTGCACCATTCCTTTCCATGGCTGGGTAATATTCCACTGTATGTTCACTGAGCATGTGGGCGTTCTTTTTTAAGAAGTCACTTTGAGCCTTTTCCCTGGGTTATCTGTGACCAGGTAAGTCTTGTTGGTACTGGCTTAAGCCCGATTTTATGCACACGGCAAAAGGTGGCTCCCTGGCAGAGAAGTGATGCAGTGGTACTGTGAAATTCCCTTCCACCTCCTCCCTGGAACCACAACAGGGCAGAGTGAGATCGCCAAGAAACGTCTGCAGCGACACACGAAGGGCGTGTCAGGAACAAACGAAAAACTGTGCTCAGGTGAGGCTTGGGCTGCAGGTGTTTGGAACCTGCATCCACTGCTGGAAATGGAGTTTTGACCCCTCAAAGTTAAGCAAGTGGTAAGCAGAGAAATAAATTTGAGGCTGGGGTCTTGGCAGGTTAGGGAAAAGGTAATTCAGTTAGTGTTCTTGGGGTGGGGTCCTAAACGAAACGATTTGGGGAACTCTCTCGCTGGTGTGGCATTACATAAATGGAGTCTCTCATATCTACAATGGAATATTACTCAGCCATTAAAAAGAATGAAATGATGCCATCTGCAGCAATGTGGATGGACCTGGAGATTGTCATACTAAGTGAAGTAAGTCAGAAAGAGAAAGATAAATACCATATGATGTCTCTTATATGCAGAATCTAAAAGCAATGATACAAATGAACTTATTTACAAAACAGAAACAGACTCACAGACTTAGAGAATGAAATTATGGTTACCGGGGGGAAGGATGACAGGGAGGGATAGATTGGGAGTTTGGGATTGACATGTACCCGTTGCTATATTTAAAATAGATAACCAACAAGGAAACACTGTATAGCACAGGGAACTGCTCAATATTCTCTTATAATCTAAATGGGAAAAGAATTTGAAAAAGAATAGATATATATATATGTATAACTGAATCACTTGGCTGTACACCTGAAACTAATACAACATTGTTTTCTTGTTCTGTTTTGTTTTTTTAATTTCTGAAAGTATCAGTGTCCTTTTCTTTCTTTTTTTTTTAAACGTCTTTATTGGAGTATAATTGCTTTACAATGGTGTGTTAGTTTCTGCTTTATAACAAAGTGAATCAGTTATACATATACATCTGTTCCCATATCCCTTCCCTCTTGCATCTCCCTCCCTCCCACCCTCCCTATCCCACCCTCTAGGTGGTCACAAAGCACTGAGCTGATCTCCCTGTGCTATGCGGCTGCTTCCCACTAGCTATCTATTTTACATTTGGCAGTGTATATATGTCCATGCCACTCTCTCACTTCGTCCCAGCTTACCCTTCCCCCTCCCTGTGTCCTCAAGTCCATTCTCTACATCTGCGTCTTTATTCCTGTCCTGCCCCTAGGTTCTTCAGAACCATTTTTTTCCTTAGATTCCATATATATGTGTTAGCATACGGTATTTGTTTTTCTCTTTCTGACTTACTTCACTCTGTATGACAGACTCTAGGTCCATCCACCTCACTACCAATAACTCAATTTCGTTTCTTTTTATGGCTAATATTCCATTGTATATATGTGCCACATCTTCTTTATTCACTCATCTGTCGATGGACACTTAGGTTGCTTCCATAACACAACACTGTTAATCAACTATACTCCAATATAAAATAAAAATTTTTTTTAAATGGAGTCTCTCTCATTGGAAAGGAAGGTCCCTCACTTTGGGCTACTTGTAAAGCTGTTCTTAAACCCATCTCGCTGTGACAGTGCAGGATTTCCCTCAACTTTTCAGGGTCCTGCTCAGAATTTCCTGCAGGACCCTCCTCCTCCCAGGCACCCTCACTCCTGTGCTCTGTAAACGCCCTCAGATAATACCTACGCCTGGACCCCTTCCAATCAGATAAAGTATGAATGTTGAGGCTTCTCTATCCTCTCAGATTTGATGGAATGGCCACCAAAGTCTCTTTAGTGTTTTTTCTTTTTTTTGACCAAGAAGCATAAATGTGCATTTGAGATGAAGATAGATGATTCTTGAGTGAAATGGGATTTTATAAATGGGGGTGTTTGTTTATGGGTTTGAAACATTGAAAAACAATACTGTACCGACTCTCAAGAGGAAAAGGAGTTGTTCTCTCTCCCTGATGAAGTGTTTGGGATGATTGTTGGGGAAATCAGTGATGGAGGTTTGTTTTTTTTGTTTGTTTTTTGTTTTTTGTTTTTGTTTGCAGTATGCGGGCCTCTCACTGTTGTGGCCTCTCCCGTTGCGGAGCACAGGCTCCGGACGCGCAGGTTCAGCGGCCACGGCTCACGGGCCCAGCCGCTCCGCAGCATGTGGGACCTTCCTGGACCGGGACACGAACCCGTGTCCCCTGCATCGGCAGGCGGACTCTCAACCACTGCGCCACCAGGGAAGCCCCATATGGAGATATTTTTGATCATCACAGCTGAAGGGGTTGCTACTGGCATCTAGTGGGTAGAGGCCAGACAAGGCCCAGGACAGTCCGCCCATGACAAAGAATTGGGCCCAAAGTGTGACGAGTGCTGAGGTTGAGAAGCCTGGTCTAGACAGGCAGACTGGCTTTCGTAGACACTGGGAAACCATGGTGGATCCGTCTGCACTTTCTTTGGCTGAAGGGTGGACCACACAGCATTCGGCAGAGCAGATGGAAACGCGTGGTGCACTCGAATCCTGCAGCCCCGGCCCTTTCTGCCGAGATGAGGGTAATAAAGAGAAAGATGATAATTTGCACTAACCGGTGTAACCTACCACCAAAGCTCAAGGGAAAGAAAGTGAAACACACCCCGAGAAACTCTGTTTATGGTGCAGGAAGTGTTTAGTGACTTGAGTGCTCAGATTACCATTTGGATATCAGTTTCATCATCATCAACCTCCAATTTCCTGTTTTGCTTATCTTAGAATTACTTTTTTTCTTTTTTTTTATGTTTGTACAGTCCATATGGCTTTGGCTTCAAGTTGATTAGATATGGAACTGGTTTATAATGGATTAGAATGCAGGATTTGTTTGCTTTGTAATATTTTAAGAAAGAAATGAAAGAAGCTATAATGATAGAGAGAGATATTGTATATTTACAGTCTTATTCTTTTTTCATTACTGGAAAAGACAACTTATTTAGAAATGTGGATTATGGCTCTTGGTCACTTTTTAATTTGTGTTTCACTTTAGGGTTTTCCTGAGTTACGAATCCCTGCTGATTTGTGAGACTTAAGAGGTACACTTGTACATTTATTTTTCCTTTTAGCCTTTTTCTTTTTTTCCCCCCTGGGGTTGTTTTTTTCTTTCTCCCTCCATTTATATGTTTTCCTATAAGCCAATCCGTGTGCCACTTTCTCCTGCATGGCCTGTACAGTTGGAAACATTATTTGAATCAGCCCTGTGAAACCGATGGTCCCAGCTGTTAAACACTGATCCATGGTACATTGACACTCAGCATCCGGACATCCTAGTTCAGCTCATATTTTGGTAAATATATATTTTCTTGATCATTTCAAACTATCATGCAAAGCCACATCCTGCTGTCTGTTAGATGCTTAGAGCAGTGCAATATGCCACCGACGGCTTTGTAGGCTGCAGAGGAAGGTTGCACGGGCTGGATCCGTGGCCAGGAGACCATCAGGGCAGTCTCCACACACCCTAGTGACCCAGAAGATGGGCTGATTTTGGGACCAGGACTAAGAGCTTAGATTCTTGGGGCTTTCTAGGTCTCAAGGTTAGAGGTCTTAGGCAGATTTCAACATAACCAACCTTTAGGATCCTTTAATGTCATTGTTAGAAACAGTATGCATAGTCACAGGCTGAGAACTTGGGATCAGGATCTAGGATGTTTTGTCTGATAGCCCTGGATCTCCACCTTCTGTGATGTAACCAGACCAATGTTTGTGGGACTAGGTATGCAGTTGATGTGGGTTGGGTCCCCTCCAAAAGATATGTTCAAGTCCTGACCCCCTGGTACCTAGGAATGAGACCTTATTTGAAAATAGGGTCTTGGGACTTCCCTGGTGGTCCAGTGGGTAAGACTCTGTGCTCCCAGTGCAGGGTGCCCGGGTTTGATCCCTGGTCGGGAACTAGATTCCACATGCATGCAGCAACTAAGAGTCCACGTGCCACAGCTAAAGATGACACATGCCGCAACTAAAAAGATCCTGCATGCTGTAACAAAGATCCCATGTGCCGCAACTAAGACGCAGCACAGCCAAAAATAAATAAATAAATAATAAGTAAATAAATGTTTTTTTAAAAAGAAAAGAAAATAGGGTCTGGGCTTCCCTGGTGGCGCAGTGGTTGAGAGTCCGCCTGCCGATGCAGGGGACACGGGTTCGTGCCCCGATCCCGGAAGATCCCACGTGCCGCGGAGCGGCTGGGCCCGCAAGCCATGGCCGCGGAGCCTGTGTGTCCGGAGCCTGTGCTCCGCAACGGGAGAGGCCACAGCAGTGAGAGGCCCGCGTACAGCAAAAAAAAAAAAAAAAAAAAGAAAATAGGGTCTTTGCAGATGTAATTAAGATGTAAGTTATAAGAATAGAAGAATGAACACAGAGATACATACAGCAGACACCACCATGTGAAGGCACAGACATATGGAGGGAAGACAGTCATGTGACAACTGAGGCTGAGATGAGAATTATGCAGCTACAAGCCAAGGAACTCCAAGGATTACCAGCAACCACCGCAAATTAGGACAGAGGCATGGAGCAGATGTTTTCTCTCTGAGCCCCCAAGAAAGAGCCAATCCCGCCTACACCTTAATTTTGGATTTCTGGCCCATAGAACTGGGAGAGAATGAATTTCTGTGGTTTTAAGCCACCCAGTTTGTGGTACTTTGTTATGGAAGCCCTAGGAAAGTAATACGGTAGTGTTAGTTTATTATTATTGTTATAGTAGCTCATTAAGAGAAACAAAAGGATTCTTCAACTTTGAATTTCTAGGAGAGACTGAGAGCCAAACATATTTAATCCAGAATAATTAAATTGAACCTATTTTTTAAAAAATGAATGGGAAAACTTATCAGTGGTGGTCAACTGGATCCCATAATTAGTCAATAAAGGGGGCTGGGAGTTGAATACAGGTATTTGTATTTTTACTCAAAGCAAAGGAGTAAGGAAGGCACAGATACACAGCTCTTACTCTTGATTCAGTCTCTGGTGTTTTCTAGTTTAGCTGGAGAACTAGTCAATCGGAACAAGGCATGCAGATCAACTTTGAATTCCTTGGTTGCACAGAGTTCAAAACGTTCTTGATTACCACTGCCATTGAAACCAATGGATTTTTTTTTTTTTTTTACTCTTTCTCTGGAAAATCCTTCTTGAACAGCATTCTTTCTTTTGCTTCTCATAGTTCAGCTTGAATATAATTCTACAGTAAAGTTGACAGTAAATTAGTTCATTGATAGTAACTGACCTGTACTCTATCCCCACTGCAGCCCCCTCAGAGTGGAAAATGTATCCAACTATCTTTCATGTTAATCACAGGAATGTGTTGGCTGCTGGAAATAGCTTTCTGGTTCCTAGGAATAGTTCTGTCTATCTCCAGCCCTCAGTTTGTTTTGATCCCGTTATATACAAAGGCAGAAAGAAATGAAACTAGCATTTCTGCTTCAGGCATGAATCTAGGACTCTGAGTCTTCCACACTAATGCCTTAAATCTCAATACCCAGGATCCACTTCGATCTCTGTGGGCAGTCTGGCAGTGCCCTAAAGGTTCTCCAGGGACCACTGTACCAAATGGACTCGTTATACTGGACAGTTAGGTTGTGCCACATCTAGATATGGGATGTGCAGACACCAGCAGACTGTACAGGCTACTTTGAGCTGCTTGGGTCCATTAACTTCAGGGTTTCTAACACCCTGTCCACAAAATGCTGGTACTAACTTTGGATGAGCAACATGTATCTACTGGGCACCTGGGAAATGAGATAACCTGGCACTAAGGCGGTATCCTTGGGAAGTGATCCAATGCTGCTAAAGCCTTTGCAGAGCTCTTTTAGGTTGGCTCACACTGTAGGTGTTGACTTGTTGCAGTTGTTGAATGGACTGGTGGCTGAGGGTTGGGGGCCAGGGAGAAAAGAATCCAGTAGAGAGAAAGAGTGAGTGGTCTATGTGGGGAGAAGGGGAGAGGTGATGGATCTGAGAGGATTGAGAACAAATTCTCCACAATCCCCAGCTAGCCCATCAAGGCAGTTGGTCCTGCCTACACAATAACAGAAAATAGATACCTGTACTAACCAACACTGTCTTTTGATGTATAAATATGAATGGCAACCAAGGAGCACCATACATTAAAAGGAAAAATAACCCCAAGCAGGAGGACCAAAATGATAAACAAAATAACTGATGCCAGAGAAGGAATCAATAAGCTAGTCAACAGATAAGAACTCAAAACAAAATTTCTATCCAACTTTCAATAAGAATCTTAGAGAAATTTTAGAAGATATTGCATTTATAAAATGAGAATAGTGGCTCTGAAAAAGGAGCACTTAGAGAATAAAGAAGAGTTCTTGAAAATTAAAAATATTATTATCAAAATAAAACCTGTAATAAAAGACTTAGAAGAAAGAGTGAAGGCAATCTTCCAGAATAAAAAGATGGAAATAAGAAAGAAAATGTCGTATATGTATGACTGATTCACTTTGTTATAAAGCAGAAACTAATAAAAGAAAGAAAGAAAGAAAGAAAATGTAGATGACATAAAGGATCAATTCAGTAAGTCCAGTATTTTATCAGACAGCAGTTCCAAAAATACAGAAGAAGAAAACTGAAAGGAGGAAATATTCAGAAAAAATAATAGAAGGAACTTACCAGAGCTTAAAATAAACCTATCAAAGCTGAAGAGAAACGCAGTCTCAACTAAAGTGTTCAACAAATACTGGGCAAGTTGAATAGGTCAAATTTCATACCTAGACAGGTCCTTATAAGATTTCCAAACACCAAACATAAAGAGAAGACCTTAAAAACTCACAGATGCAAAGAAAGGTTATATACAAAGGGACAAGAATCACATTTTCATTGAATTTCTCATCAACAACACTGAATATTAGAAAACAGTAAGACAATGCCTTCAAAGTTCTGAAGGAAAGTGATTTCAAACATAGAACTTTATATCTAGCAACTTGTCAGTCAACTGAGAAGGCAAAATAAAGACATTTCATACATGAAAAGACTCAGAAAGTTTTACCTTCCTTGTAATCTGTCTGGAAAAATTACTTAAGGATATACTCTAGTAAAATAATGACAATAATAGCCAGCAATTATCAAGTGCACCGAGAGTCCAGCCCTTCACCAACAGAATGTACCCCCTCTTGGAGCTAGAAAGAATCCAGTGAAGGGAAGGGAAGCCTGCAGGCACAAGTGAACCTAACCCAGGAGAAAACAGAAAATAGGTGTCAGGATGCGAGCCACTTAGTGGATGTAGGAAGCAAGCATTCCAAATTAGGATGAGAAGAACAGACTTCAGGGAGCACAGCTTTAAGGTGGAACTAGCTTCTCTGAACAAAGAGTGTGATTAAGAAAGCTGGGTGATCTTACGGTGGGCTGAAAGAATATGCTTCTTTTGTGAACAAATGTTTAAACTCCATCAAACCCAAGAAACTGCACAAGGATGTCATGGTTCAAACATGAAGGAAACTAAAGTGGGGCATGATTGGAGCTGGTGATGAGGTGTAAGAAGAAAGAATCCAGTTGACCCTGACACCTGGCTCTTTCTCCTTGGAGGGGCCCAAGCTGGTGGCAAAGCATGGTATTTCCTGCTTCACGGGTTGAATCACATCACATGGTTCAGAGATCAATATTTACATAGTCATGGTGTTGTAAACACTGTTTATTGGGTTTTGTATTTAAGAACCAACCTTTGGACCAAATTCTCAGTTTTCACTCTAAGTAGAATGTGGATGATCAAACCTCGGCATGGCTGAAAGAGAGGGAAGAGATGGAATGGAGGAGACAGGCCACATTTCTTCATCACAGAGGATGAAGCAAAGTCCAGTAGTGTCTAAGGTTGATGGACCAAGAGGTTTGAATGTATTGTTTAAAGCAGGGTTTCTCAACCTTCGCACTGTTATGGTTTGGGCTGGAGAAATCTCTGTTTCGGGGTTTGTCCTGTGCATTGTAAGATGTTTAGCAGCATTGTTAGCCTCTACCTAGATGTCAACCTCACCCCCAAGTTGTAACAACCTAACACTGTTTCCAGGCATCGCCAAATGCACGCACCCCCCAACACACACCCGAGAGGATTGCCCCTGGTGAGAATTACTGGTTGAGAGTAGTAAATATAACCAGTAGAAGAACTAAGAGTAAAATAAAATCAACAAAAATGCGGAGAAGGTGGAGGTGTTGGGGATTAGCATAGTAAGCTAAGTCACTCATCTCTCATAGCTCTAAGTTAAAAGATTTTGGTCTAAAGTTGGTAAATCAAAATAAAGCACTATAATTTTGATGTGGCAGCATTCTGAAAATTATGTATGACAGAGTAAAAAATGAACCTACTGGTAGTTAGGCTGTGAGAGAAAACAGAATTGAAACAGAAGCCACTGCTTACAAAACTGCGCTATATCCCCAAACAATAAACCTATTAAACCATGACATGGGAGACAAACCAAGCTTGTTCAGACCTATGTTCTCAACAAGACTACAGACAAGCTGATCTCAGGTAACTCTGCTCGGACTCATGTGTTCTTCACCTGTTCTAAAGATAAGACGTTGTTCCGGCCACTTGCCTTGATGACAAATCACCCTACGATGAGCCTGTGGAAGGGTCTGCGTTAGTTCCTGATCACCCCCATTTGAGATGCTCTGCGGTTTCCCCACTGTTCTCCTTCCCAAGATAATACACCTAACTGTGACTACAAGTATGCCCCACGTAGTCTTGGGCTGGTGAGTTTTAACATTTGAAACTTATTTTAAATTTTTAAATTTTAATTTAAAACTACATTAGAATTGATTTTACTTGGTTTTAATTGGTAACAAACCCTGTCGGTTACCTTTGTTCTGGCCTGCCCAAAATATCCACTTGCCAGTGGGGATTCTTGGATTCGTTACAGAAGCTACAACGATAAAAGGGGAATTGACCTTACAGCGGACGTTCCTAATTCCTTAATCACTGCCCTCTTTCCCATTCCGAGGGCAAGCCTGGAGGACCCAGATCTGAGAAGCAGTGAAGCCAAGACACCCCTTTTGCCTTCGAAGAGGGAAGCCTTCTATTTGTTCCCTGCTCTAAGAAGGACTGCCACAAACTTCAGTTATTTGATCTTTACGATCACAGAAGTGGCTCTGGTATTCTTTGTTGTGCAGGAGAAGGTGAAGTTGGAGAGATTCAGCCACCTGTCCCAGGCCTCCTTCCCAGGAAACAGCCAGTGGGCCACTATGTGTCCAACACCAGTTCCTCGACTCCCCCTTGGGCCAGCCTGGGCTGGGGAGGGCAGGTGGGATGTGAAGTGTAAGGTGGAGCGAGATGGGCCACCTACGGCTCCACAGAGGCCTGGGGTGCGGGTCGATGAGCCAACGGCTGGTGGGGACCGAGTTCTCCTGAGGGGGTGCTCGCGGCGGGCCAGCACCCCAGCACTCAGAGGCCACGTGGCTGACATCTCTACCAGCTCCGGGAGTGGCACCAGGAAGACCTGCGTCCCCTTCCCTCCTTCCCACGCCCACCTCCCCGCAGGCTGTGTTCCAGCAGGTGCAGGGTAGGGTCACACAGCACTCACGGCCATCAGGCACCCCTGATGAGACCGGCAACCACTCAGGCCCAGCAGCCTGGCTTGCTCCTTCCAGGACGCCACCTGGAAATTTCTGGGTCAGTCCCCTAAACTGGGTAAGGAACTCAGCCCCTTCCATCCACACAGGTGGGGTTCAGGGGTCCCAGAGATGAAGAGCCAAGAATAGCCTGAGATTACAGTGCAGTGCTTCTCCCACAGGCTCAAGCCGGGGTTAGCTTCTGGGGCAAAGATTTCAGGTCCCTGGATCTTCTCCCCCACGCATCAGCTTCAGCCCTTCTTGGGGAGAAAACAGCAACCACCACCCCGAGCACCCATGCCGTTGCTATTCAGATAATTCCTACCAGACCGCTCTCATTGCCTTTGTCTGTCTCACGCAAAGCCTTGCCTGCAGGACCAGGTGACTGCACTGATGTGGGCCCCTTGTCTTGGGTAAGCTGGCGGACGAGGGGCACGTCCAGGTGTCTTGGATTCTCTGCGTGTTTGTCATCGTGGAGGGCCAGCCTTCACGTCGCGGGGAAAGGTGCAGCATGACTGCTGTCGGCCTGGCTGCCCGATTCCTCAGACGATCAGCTCCAGGAGAAGAGGTCATTTCTCTTGTAAGTTTCTGGTTCTCAGACTCACTAAGAATCGATCATTCGTACTCACCCACGTTAGCTCTGTCTTTTGAGACTACGGAGCCGTGGAATTTCTAATCCAGAGACGTCACCCCTGCTAGCGCTTCTCCAAAATGGAATAGTGGGTGGTGGGGAGGGGAAAGAGAAGGGAGGCATTGCAAAACAGCAGATGATTCCTGCCAATGCCTTTTCCTTTTAAATGTCACAACATGGCTTTTTTTCCTTTTTTTTTTTTTTTAGAATTACAGGGAAGGATGAACTCTTTGTAGGTTGATCAAACTCACTAAAGGATAAAACCCCAAATTTGTCTATCTACTGAGGGAAAAAAGAAGCTATTTTTTTTTTTTTTGGCGGTACGCGGGCCTCTCACTGCTGTGGCCTCTCCCGTTGCGGAGCACAGGCTCCGGATGCGCAGGCTCAGCGGCCGTGGCTCACGGGCCCAGCCGCTCCGCGGCATGTGGGATCTTCCCGGACCGGGGCACGCACCCGTGTCCCCTGCATCAGCAGGCGGACTCTCAACCACTGCGCCACCAGGGAAGCCCAAGAAGCTATTTTTATTCCAGGTCAGGAAATGGTAAAAGGTACAACTTTCCTAAGCACCCTGCTCTTATCAACAGCAGCAGAAAGCTAAACATTAGTCTTCGGGTTAATGGGTTTTCACAACTCAAACATCAACGCAGGTCAACTTGCAATGTCACCTGCTCAACCACCAGGCCTTTTCATCTCTCCCAGGAGCTCTGATGCAGACCAAATAAGACCTTTTCCTGATCTGGGCCGCCTACCCTCCAGGCTGGCCCTGTACTGGCTGGGGGTTGACTGCTGACCAGCACTCCACCCTGAGATCTGTAGGCAGTAAGAGTGTTTTCTAAACCCAGTGGCTCTCAAAAGATTATTGTCCAGGGCTTCCCTGGTGGCGCAGTGGTTGAGAGTCCGCCTGCTGATGCAGGGGACGCGGGTTCGTGCCCCGGTCTGGGAAGATCCCACATGCCGCGGAGCGGCTGGGCCCGTGAGCCATGGCCGCTGAGCCTGCGCGTCCGGAGCCTGTGTTTTGCAACGGGAGAGGCCACAACAGTGAGAGGCCTGCATACCGCCAAAAAAAAAAAAAAAAAAAAGATTATTGTCCAGGTGGAAAAGACAGTCTGAGAACTGGTGTTGAGTCATGGAAGTGTCTGGGGCAGGTCTGTGGCTTTGGGGACAATGCAAAGACCATCAGGATGCTTGGTTTCCAAAAGCGTGGCTCCTGGACTGGCGTCATCCCCAGCCCTCCTTTCTCCCTGCTCTGTGTACCTCCCCTCCCCCATCCCCAATCCCCCGCCCCCCCCATCCTATCTGGGTCCTGACCTCAGGCGGGAGCGCTTGCCCTGCATTCAGGAGCCTGACTTCTCAAATTGCTCCTCCGACCGTCCACTTCTGAAAACTTGCGTTTTCCTTTTTCTTCAGAGACACAATTCCTTTCTACCATCTGGGCCAGGATGCTAGTTGAGGTCTTGCTCTCAGGGCGGCTGCCCCTATGCTGGTGAGCTTCCCAGTCTATCCTTGGGAGACCTGGCCTTGCTCACCATCACACCCCCTCTGCCTGGGCCTGACGTTTCCTTCCTGAACTGTTGGCCTGTGACCAGCCATGGCCGTCTCTCAGCCCACCTGCCTGCCTCTCTAGATCCCGGACCCTATTCCCCTCCTGGGTCCCTGCCAGGCTCCCCAGTCCTGCACAGTGGTGGGCTGGCCTCTCCCTGCTGGTCTGCACTCCCTTCCTCCTGGCTCTGCTGCCAGGCTGGCACTCTCTCCCGCCCTGGGGCTCGCCTGCCCCTCACCCCCTGCTCTTCCCGGGGCACAGGGCTCAGCCGTCCCAGCCTGCCCTGCCCAGCTGCATGCCCTGCTTGGTCTCACGTGTCAAGACCCACAGCCAGAGCTGCTCACCGCTGCTGGGGCCCAGGAGCCTCCCACCAGCCCTTTGGGGAAAATGGTTCTCATTTTTTGCCTCAGTGGGCTAGAATTTCCCAAGAGAAGGGGTCTCCTCTTTTCCTTTGAAGGACAGAATAAAATTAGAATATTTGTACAGAATGCTGTGCATCCAAGAAGATCCATGTTCTCACGGGCAACTGCTACTCCAGGGCTGAACTCAGGGTCCAGAGGGCACTTGCTCACTGACCAGCAGACGTGTAGACGCCAGGGTGAGCTTCAGAAGGTGCCGTGATGTCCTTTTCACATCAGGGTGCGACATGTGGTCCAGTTGCCAGCATGGCGGCTGCGTATGGCAGTCCTTCCCTTAGTGTTGGCTGAATGGAGAAACCCCCAAGGGATCCAAGAAGAAAAGGGGGAGGGGAAGGAAGAGGGTACAGGGCTTTTCCAAACCCGCCTCCCCCAGCCCACCATGAAAAGCAGAGTAATTAGCCACCGGTGGAGCTGTGTAACTGCCCTTTAGGAATTAAGCATGTCTCTAGTTGAGGGTACTGGGGGCAAATGCAGTTCCTTTTTTTTTTTTTTTTTGCGGTACACGGGCCTCTCACTGTTGTGGCCTCTCCCGTTGTGGAGCACAGGCTCCGGACGCGCAGGCTCAGCAGCCATGGCTCATAGGCCCAGCTGCTCCGCGGCATGTGGGATCTTCCTGGACCAGGGCACGATCCCGTGTCCCCTGCATCGGCAGGCGGACTCTCAACCACTGCGCCACCAGGGAAGCCCGCAAATGCAGTTCTTTAGGACAGAGGATTGGGAGATGTCTGAGGGCATTTGGTAAGTGCCCCTCCGTTACACAGTGTCATAAACTGGGTGGCTTCAATAACAGAAATGTCTTGCAGTTCTGGAGACTAGAAGTCTGAAGTCAAGGTGTCGGCAGGGTGCGTGTCTTCTGAGGCCTTTCTCCCTGGCTTGTAGATGGTGGTCCTCTCCCTATGTCTTCATATCATCTTCCCTGTCTGCATGTCTGTGTCCAATTTCCCCTTTTTATAAAGACACCCGTCATTTTGGATTAGGGGCCACCCTACTCCAGTCTGACCTCCTCTTAATTAATTACATCTGCAGTGACGCTATTGGTCAATGAGTCACATGACTCATTGACCAATAGAGTCAATGACTCTGTTGGCCAACTATGATCACATTCTGAGGTCCAGGGGGTTAAGACTTCAACATATGAAATTCAACCCATAGCAGGGGACCTTGGGGTCTTCGACAGCAGAGGTGATGGGGGGGGCATGTGTGTTCTGGGGACAGTACTCATCATCACAGTGAGCTTGTCACCTTATTTCCATCTGTTCAATATTTCTTAAAGAGATTCATGTTTCACTTGAAGGAGGATACAATGTGTCCCAAGAGCTGAAATCTACCATCTTACTTCCATGTTCTTGGTGGGACTCTGGTCCACTGTGAAGCTGGTTGCTGGGCCCACTCCTGTAGTGGTGGCTGGGAGGGGTGGGCAGTGGTGTTGCCATGGTGCCCTAGGGTGGCTCCCGCCAGGTTCAGGTTCCAAGAACAGGGAGGCGGGAGACAGGATGCTGCACAGATGACAGGTCATAGCCTGCTCCAGGACCCGGTCAGCATTCCAGAGAAGGAGAGAACACATTCTCCGTGGAGGTGAGCTTGACGCTGGGCCAGTGGTTGGAAGGGTTGGATTAGGGAAGCTTGAGGGCCCTGGGGGAGGAGGGAAGGAGGACAGGGCTGGGTGTGTTGAGGGATGTGAGTGGTCCAGGCGGGCAGAAGCAGAGGATGCCTGCAGGGGCACGTGTGCTGGGCTCCCCATAAGGAGAGCTGCCCTGCCCAGGAGCCAGACATTATTCTGGAGTCAGCCCAGTGCCATCAGGGGTTTTTGACGTGAGGTGTGCCTGTGAAAGTGAGGTTTTCAGACCACTAGTCTGCATGAGTGACACAGATCTGGATGATGAGAGGTGGGCTGGGGCAGCCAGAAAGGAGAGGGAGGAAGGTGGAAGAGGCCTGGGGCTGGGCCTGGGCATGGCCCAGTCAGAGGGAGCCATCAAGGCACCTGTGTGCCACATGGGGGGTGCTCTATGGGAGAACAGGGTTATATTGATGGGAATAGAGGTGCTTGGAGGGAGGAAGGCCTTTGCCTCGGCAGGAGGTCCCAGGAGGAATCATGGAGCAACCAAAGAAGGCAGGTCTGAAAGCGAGGAGACACAGGAAAAGGATGGAGTTGTAGACTTGGGGGTTGTTCCTGTGACAGAAGCTTCAAGGGGCAGAGGAAGCAGTGGGAGACCCCACAGTTGTTTAGTGGGACGAGGAAGGAAGGAGGAGAGACAAGCTGGTGGAAGATCATATGCTCCCTGGGGCAGGGACTGTCTGTCACTGCAGCCAAAGCCCTGGGCCTAGCAGTGTCCCCAGCACATAGTAGGTGCTTAGTAAATACTTATTTAGTGAGTGAAGGAAAAAAGTTGGGATAGAGCCTCAGCAACCAAGTTTGAAGAGTATTTTAGGAAAGGACAGTGGTCAACCTTGGAGCTGCACATGTAGACCTTTTTTATCGTATCAGTTTCCTGGGGCAGCTGCACAGTTGGCCACAAACTGCGTGCCTTAAAACAACAGAAATGTATTCCCTCACAGTTGTGGAGACCAGAAGTTTGAAATTAAGGTGTCGGCAAGCCACACTCCTTCTAAAGCCTCCAGGGGAGAATACTTCCTTGTCTCTTCCAGCTCTTGGTGGCCCCTGGCACTCCTTGGCTTGTGGCAGCGTCACTCCAAATTTCACCTCCATCTACACGTGGCCTTCTCTGTGTCTCTCCTTGTGTCTTTTCCCTTTCTGACTCTTCCAGGGACACCTGTCATTGGATTTAGGGCTCACCATCATCCAGGATGATTTCATCTTGAGATCTTTACCTTAATGACATCTGCCAAGACCCTTATTCTAAATAAGGTCACCGTCTGAGGTTCCAAGTGGATGTGAATTTTGGTAGGGCCACCACTCAACCCACACTGACCATAGAGTGACATTTTTGAGAGTGAAAGAAGAGAAAAAAATATATAAAGTTAACGATCCGTTTCAGTCTTTGTTTGGAAGTACCAGAGAAAGAGAGGAGAAAAAAGGTTGGCGATGTTAGAAGGGCAGGAGGTGACTGAGAAACAGTTATTCCATGGAGCAAATTTGGAGATAATTGGCAAGGCTGCCTTATGCTCAGTGTTAGGAAGAGCAAAGCCACACTGATTGAGAAAAGAAAACAAAACATTGACTGAATTGTTTTCCAAAATTGTGGTGACCTAGGGTGTTCCATCATGTTGTACGCAAACACTTCCACCCTCATTTCACTTTCAATATTGGATTCGTTTCCCCGGGGTTGCTGTAACAAAGTGCCACCCACTGGGGGACTTAAACAACAGAACTTATTCCCTTACAGTTTGGAGGCCAGAAGTTGACAATCACGGTGTCAGCACCTGAAACCTGTAGAGGAGAATCCTTCCTGCCTCTTCTAGCTGCTGGCGTTGCAGGCACTCCTGCGTGTTCCTTGGCTTGTAGGGCATCACTCCAATCTCTGCCTCTGTGGTCACGTGGCCTTCTCTCTGCGTCTGTGTCTACGTCCTAATATCCTCTTCTTATGAGGACACTAGTCGTATTGGATTAAGGGCCCACCCTAATGACCTCCTCTTAACATAACCAATTACATCTGCATGACTCTATTTCCAAACAACTTCACATTCACGGGCACTGATGGTTAAAATTTCAACATATCTTTTTGAGGGAAAAACAATCCATACCAAACATATTCTACAGAGCTGGGGAAGTTCTTCAAAAGCCTTAGAAATAGCACCCTCAAGAATCCAAGAAACTTCACTGGAAGCACGTGGAATCTGGTGTCTGAGTGTAATTATACCCAGAGAATTCCCGGTGTGAGATTCCAGCCACAAATAGAGTGGCCGAAACAGCATATTTTTTCCATGGTTGACTATAGCCTCCATGAGAGGAGATGCATTCAGGGCATCTTGGAAGAATAGCATGGGCACACCTCTCCCCCCTCCTCTGCCCCCCGCCCCCCTCCCCATCACCCAGGACCCTCCTTGACCACTGCCTCTAAATCACAGCTGTCAGGCTGGCCTTGAGCCCAGTTCTCAGCATCCAGGGGCTGAGGGCAAGAGACAGACCTTTTTTTCAACTTCAACCAGCTTCCAGATTCTTGGCTTCTGGTGGATCATAAGTGAATGAACTGAAAAGTTTCCCACATAGGCAGCTGGCCCCAAACTACCAAATGCCAGACATTTCAGAAACACAGCATTGTCCAGACCAGCTGCTCAGAGGTGGGGATCAATTGCAAAACAGGTTGGTAGAGGAGATGGTGCCATTCTATCCTAACCCCTAGGAGGACCTCCCATCCTTGGATGCCAGGAATCCTTCCAGGACTGGATGAGAAAACTGGGGTCACCCACCTGCCCACGGTTTTTCCTGACCCCGGGGCCACTGTTTGCAGTGAATCAGGCGCCCCCTGGTGGACATTTTGAATACTCCCCTTAGAAAGGCGCGTGCTGGCAGTTGGAGGAATGGTTGGTTCCCCCAGGACGCTTCCCTGGCGGTCCAGTGGTTAGGTCTCCGTGCTACCACTGCAGGGGGCCACCGGTTCGATCCCTGGTTGGGGAACAAAGATCCCACATGCCGCCTGGTGCAGTCAAAAAAAAAAAAAAGGCTCAAAGTAAGAGAAGACATTAAGATTGTCCAAGACATGTCTCTGGTTTCAAAGATGAGAAAATGGCGGCCGAGAAGAAAGGTGACATTTCCACTGTCTTAGAGCTATTAAAGGCAGAGCAGACTTCTCCATTCTTTAACCACTGAAGAAAACTTGTGCTGTTCCAGTCCCAAAAAGAAAAAAGAAAAAAAAGAAAAGAAAAAGAAAAAGGCAGAGCAGCTTAGAACCCTTGGTTATCTAACAGGACACCAAGGATAATTTAACACCATGCAGAGCTGGGTCATTTCTGCCTCTTCATGTCTTTAAGCGGAAAAATGTTCAGTTGGGGGTGGGGTAAAGCTCCTCCCCAGATCCTGTGTGTGATTGACGATAGGTTAGTTATTAGGTGGTGTCATGGAAAATAGGGAAAACCATAATGTTTTAATCACCTTTTTTTTTTTTTTTTTGGCGGTATGTGAGCCTCTCACTGTTGTGGCCTCTCCCGTTGCGGAGCACAGGCTCCGGACGCACAGGCTCAGCGGCCATGGCTCACGGCCCCAGCCGCTCCGCGGCATGTGGGATCTTCCTGGACCGGGGCACGAACCCGTGTCCCCCACATCGGCAGGCGGACTCTCAACAGTGTTGAGCATCTTTTCATGTGCCTCTTGGCCATCTGTATGTCTTCTTTGGAAAAATGTCTATTTAGGTCTTCTGCCCATTTTTTGATTGGATTGTTTGTTTTTTGGATATTGAGCCACATTAGCTGTTTGTATATTTTGGAAATTAAGCCCTTGTCGATTGCATCATCTGCAAATATTTTCTCCCAATCTATGGCTTGTCTTTTCATTTTGTCTATGGTTTCCTTTGCTGCGCAAAAGCTTTTGAGTTTAATTACGAGCATTATTTATTTATACTCTATCTCCTTCCAAAAACCTTGGAAGCTGCTATACACAGAGCCAAATAATATATATGGCAATGTTAATGTAACAACAACAAACCCAAGACCTTGCAAAGGAGAAGGAAGCAGATACAGTAGGCAGAGCCCAGGTAATTCTGAGACTTATCCTTGAATTTGGCTCTGAACTTCCTAGTAGCCACTAGGTTGCATAATATTCATTTTAGAAAAGGGGAGTCAGCAATCTTTTAAGAGGTTTTTCCCCTATGGCATTATATTCTAAAAATTTTTAAATCTTTCCATGGACCTTCTATTGGGTTCACTGGGTGACAAAATGAGCCCCACCCTCGACAATGATTTCAGCCCCAATGCAGAAGCAATTCTCATCCAGCTGCTTATTGTAATGACCTCAATGAAATCTCAGGGCATAACCATAAACGTGAACATACTGAAGCAATTCGTCAAGGGCCAAAGTTATGGAGTCCAGATAGGCGCTTTCCTCATATGCAACTGTCATGAAGGGATGGGACGTAAGTCCATTTAGGACTGGAGCCCATCGCCGGGTGAGGCCTAGCAGATGGCAGAAGTCCTGAGTTGCACAAAGCGTTCCTGGGGGGCACAGCTTCAGCACGTCCCCACACACAAGTGTGTTGATGCTTCAAAGGCTTCCTCACGGCTGGTCCAAGTGGATGCTGGCAGGGTGATCACCTCCCCGCGTTGTCTTTGGGGCAACCTTCACTTAGGGACATAGAAACACAGCAACTAGCCTGTTCTTATGCGTTGGAGGTGCTGAGCCTTCATTGCCTATAAGCACCGGTGAGAGTTGTAGTTGTGATGAAACTCACCCTTCTGCACACGCCTGTGTCAGAAAGCCAGGCTCACCTCCGAGGATGATGCAACCCACATGTGAAACTGCTGCCTTCACTGACCTGCAGAAAGATCTCAGGTAGCAAGTATTCTCTTACTGCCCTTCAGAAAGGTCAGCACTGAGCCCAGGTTGGTGGTTTACGCACCCCTTGTGTTACTGAGTCTAAGCTTCTGCTCACCGCACAACAGGCCAACAATCGAGAGATGACTTGCTGGGGCAAGGCATAGTGACTCTACTGGGAAAGCCAGCAAACCAAGAAGATGGTGGACTCATGCCCCAAAGAACCCTCTTGCCTGAGTTAGAAGTCAGGCTCCTTTTATACTAAAAGTGGGGGAGTAAAGTCAAACACTTCCTGGTTCCCATCAGCCTCTGGAGGGGAGGTGTTCATTTCTTCCTCCCTGCAGTCATTCACAGGTGGGCCTGGTCAGGGTGTTTCCTGTGAGCTGAACAAAGTTATTTTAGCTTAATGCTCATTACCTGGGAGGCAGGGTTCCCAGAAATGGGCCACTATGTATAATTTAAGCTTATAGGCAACATTCCCATTGTGATTAACTTGTAATAGAATACAAAGGGTTTTTCCTTATTACACTTACTGTGTAATGGATGTGCTGAGCAGGGGCGGTGAGGATGGCACCCTGGGCATCACCTTGGCGAGTTCAGGGTTCTCCTGGCAAAGCAGATGCTGAGACCCTGATAATCATCCATAAGGCATTTCAGCATTTTGTGATTTCCAGCATGTCAGTTAAGTAGCTAATTGATTCTGGCTGCTTCCCCTCCAGCAGGGAGGAAAAGCTTGTTGCTGCAATACATCCTGCAGTCCTGTCCCATGGAGTCCAGTTTCAGGAGGATGGTGCACCCAGGGACCCGAGGTGACGTCTGCAGGAGTGGGGACAGTGGGGGAGCTGTGGCCTGAGGTGTGTGGGCTCCAGGAGCCTGCCTGGCACAACTGCATTTTGTCACCCTGTGTTCTCCAGGATGAGACTGCTGGCACAGAAGGCTGAGGGGCTGTGTGCCCTCATTAAATGTCATTTTCTCCTTCAGAAAAACAATGGCTCACTGTCTGCAGCGAGGCCAGAAGGTGGATGGACCCCAGCAGTTAGCGGAGGCCTCCAGCTCACTCAGGTGTGGACATGGGGATGCCAGGCCTCTGGGCTCACAGAATGAAACCCACAGGTTCCCCAAGCAGGCCCAGACAGAGATGGAGACCTGACCGAACTCTCTTCTCCAACCGATTTTTACTCTTTCTAATAACTGTCATAGAAGCAGGTTGTCTGGGATGTGAAGGGAGCACTGAGGAGAAAAGAAACCCCTGTATTATTTGAAGAAGACTGTGATCTGATAGAACAAAAATTTGGCTGGACTTTTCTTTTGAAACCACACCTAAAAGATTTAGCTTATTTAAAATATATTTTCAATACTATCGGAAAACAACCTGAAATCTTAGATTTGGTGCAGGCCACTAATAAAAATGACAAATGACTTCATCCTGGAATGGTAATAGAAATATTCTGCAAATTTATGAACGTTATCTAAGTGGTATATATGTGTATGTGTATATATATATATATATACACACACACATACATACATACATACGCTGGGGTGTATTAGTCAGTGTTGCTGCAGGAACAAACATCCCTACATAGTCAATGTTTGGTCCTGGGTAGAAAGGCCACATCGTGGCAGTGTGGGGTCACAGTCACAGTGACACAGTGAGATGAAGACAACGAGGTCCTCCAGTCCCACGTGGCCCTCCAGTCCCACGTGGCTCTGATGCCACCTGTCCCCCCTTATCCCCACTTCCTGGGGTATAGCAGCCCAGGTTGTCTCTGCCCTGTCTGGTGTCCTGGATGCATGGGGCTCCTTTAGGCCAATGTCTGTCTCCAGCAGCTGAAGGCCCTTAGAGATATTTGCACCAGGAGCAGCAAGGGAACTGCAGGTTTTTGATATGGAGAAGAGAAGATTGGGAGGAAGATGATCGTCTTGACATATTTAAAGGGATGGTCATGGAACAGAGGAATGAGACTCATTTTCTTCTTCCCCAAGGGATGGAAATTGTAGGGAAGTGTATCTTGGCTGCACATAAAGAACAGTTCTATACCTCCCAACCTATCCCAAGGAAGGAGCCTGTCCTGGGTCCTGTGCTGTGACCTGGAGGGACGTATCAGAGAGGACCCAGGCCCTGGGTGAGCTGGTTGGTGGCTTTCAGGCCTCTTCGAACCCAGGAGTTTGTGATCTGTGGGGCTGCCTGCCTGAGAGCCTTGGGAAAAGGAGCTGACCCTCCCGGCCTGGGTTACCATCTATTCGAGTATGTCAGAGAATTCTTTTAAAGGGTGACTGCAGTGTATTTCACAATTTTATTTTTGAGCTATTTGAATAGGATTTTACTTTGTGAAGCCTTTGACAAAACCGTATGAAGCTGATTTTAATTTCACATATGTTGCTGATCAAAAGATTCATCACGGAAAAAAAATACCCTAATGATTTGAGATGATCTAATTCCTGTGCCTTTTTCAGAATAGTTCCATGGTCCCAACTGGAGGCCCTTTATGACCACTTGGGATGTCTTGAGAATGACATGTGTTGCCATTATCACACCAAAGCACACGTTTTCATTTTGTTAAAACATATTTTTATGGTTGAGAAATGATACGCAACATTTGTTGTCTTTATCAAAGAAAAAATAAAGAAGACTTGTAGTAGATAGACAAACACATTTTCCAGAGACCTATGATTCATCCACCAAAGACTTTATGAAGATCAGTTTCATTACATTTATTACATTTTTGGCTACAACTGAAAAAAGAAGGAAAGTGGAAAAAAATAATCAAAATTAATGATGGCCTCACAAAGTTATGTGAACTTTCTAAAAGTGAAAGCTGTGTCTGTTTCTAAGCTGTGAAGAATTTATAGGAAGGTTATGTGTTTTTCTTTTTTTTTTTTTTTTCTTTTTTTTTTTTTTTTCTTTTTGCGGTATGCGGGCCTCTCACCGCTGCGGCCTCTCCCGTTGCGGAGCACAGGCTCCGGACGCGCAGGCCCAGCGGCCATGGCTCACGGGCCCAGCCGCTCCGCGGCACATGGGATCCTCCCAGACCGGGGCACGAACCCGTATCCCCTGCATCGGCAGGCGGACTCTCAACCACTGCGCCACCAGGGAGGCCCAGGATATGTGTTTTTAAAACATTCCTTATAGCAATGCAAAACTTTAAGTTTCAAGGTCCTGATGGTGACTTAGAGTCCATTTGATTAGCTGGCGTGGTGCTGCTGTGTTTCGCAATGTGTTCCCAGTAGGGCTACCTCTCCAAACTGCTCCTCAGCTGGTTCTGTGGGTTCTGGGGTCCAAAAAGTCAGAAAAAGCTAGAATCCACTTCCCTAACTGGCAGAGTCATAAATCTCAATGGCATATTAAAGGCTCTGAGATGTCTTACATTAAAGACCCTCGTTAATATCTCTTGGAACATATTTTGGGAAACTCTGAGGGTAGGATTAAGAGCGTTGGGTGATGGCCAGAGATTCGGTGTTAGCTCTGGTTCTGCTGCTACCTGGTGTGTGGACTTGGGCAAGCCACTTTCTCTCCCTGTGCCTCAGTTTTCTCAGGTGTGTAACAGAGTTAGGGATGTGCTGTCTGCCGTACTTGGAGTTGGCGTTCACAGTGAATCACTCTCCCCTCCCCTGTTAAAGGATTAGACATCCCTGCCCCGTTGACTTTGGGCTTATCCATGGAGTATCTTTTGGCCAATGGAACATGAATCCATGGACTTAAGCCATGTGTGAGCACACCCTCTTTCTCAGAGGCACTGTGGGAGTGTCTGCCCACTCTCCTTCTCTCTTCCTCTGCCTTGAGAGCCGGAAGAGGCTGTTTCTTGAGGCTGTATCCTGGGATGAGAAGATCGACAGAGCAGGGCCACAGCAGTGGACCCGGTAATGTAGTCAGAAAGACGTCTTTGCTGTTGTAGCCACAGAGAATTTAGAGATGTTTGTTACTGCAGTAATGCTGACCGATACACCAGCTCAGGTCCCCTCCAGCCCTGACACTCCAACGTTCTTAAATGCATCTGACCCCAGCCCTGAGTTGTCCTCTCAAGTCTTCCCATCCTTGTCAGCCTCGGACACATGGAGATGCCCATGTTACTCCTCCCCACAAAATCTCCATGTGGCCCTTTGTCACTCCCAAGAGACAGAGGGTCAACAGTCTGTGGTTGGGGACGCAGCAAGAACCCGAGCCTGCTCACTCTAGGATGTTGCTGGGTTTGGGCATTTCTGAAGCCTGTGGGTGCTGGAGTCAAGAGTCTAGTGGTCTGGAGGCCTGAGCGCTCCCTTGGAAAGAACCCATCCACAGGTAAGAGCCAGCAGATCTTCTCAGTCTGGCTGAGCATACTAATACTGTCCCTGCATGTGGGTTCTGGAATCTTCCAGGCCTGCCTAGCTCTGGGGTCTGTGGACAGAGACCAGCAGGAGCCAAGGCAGTGCCGAGCTTAGCCTGTAGGTGGCAGAACTGGGCATGGACTTTGCCCTTCCCCCATCAGCTTGGAGACCTGCAGCCCCAGAGGTGGGAGTCGGGCCCTTAGCATGGAGAACTGGGTTGCTGACATCTCACAAGATGTGAGATGTGGGTGCAGGGAAAGTAGGCAGAAGAAAGCTGTAGGGTGGCCTAGAGGCCCATGTCCTGCTCCTTAGAATTTAGGGGGGGACACTTCAAGCAGGTTTGGAGGTCCCACATGGTGGGTCTGGACAAGCCAAGAATGCAGGTTGTATTGTTACTGTGATGTGGACGTTTTACCTGCAAAAGGCATGGCCCAGAATAACATGCATAATGAGAGCCTTCTTTTTTTTCTTTTTTTTGCGGTACACGGGCCTCTCACTGTTGTGGCCTCTCCCGTTGCGGAGCACAGGCTCCGGATGCGCAGGCACAGTGGCCATGGCTCACGGGCCCAGCCGCTTTGTGGCATGTGAGATCTTCCCGGACCGGGGCACGAACCCATGTCCCCTGCATCGACAGGCGGACTCTCAACCACTGCGCCACCAGGGAAGCCCAAAACCCTTCTTTTAAAACCTGCCCTGTAACTCCATCCTGAGGAAATACTTCAAGACATGGGAAGATATATGAACATTTCCCAAACTCGGGGTTGTTTGCATGTCACGACATTGGAAACAACCTGCAAACTTGTCGAAGGAAGTGTTGAATCAGGGTCCATGTGTTGATGGAGCACGCTACAGCCCTAAAAAAGGATGAGCTACCTGGGAAGGTGTCGCCATGGAAAGACACCTGAGGGCCAAAGCCAAGTGAAAGGGCAGGTACACAACAGTGCACGTTGTGTGGATTCTCGGTTCCAGTGGTGCACAACTACCTACAGTGATTCTTGCAAAGCAGGGAGAGGATTTATTGAGGCTCTTTGGTCATTTTATAATGAACATGCACTTCCTTAAAAATAAAACAATAAGGATCCTTCGATTCTGAAAAAAAAAAAAAAGTGTTTTTCCTAAAGAATTGGCCACAGTTACCTAGGAGTGACATCTTGGCTTCCTGGCCTCTTGTTACTATGAGGTTATCCTGCCTCATTTTTCCAGTCGATATTGGGGTGAAAACCCTACGGGGGGGTTACTTTTGGATCCATGGTAACTTACTCATAAATCTTTTCAGTAGAAAATTTTCCACCTTGGTGCAAACAGAATGGATCCCCAGGGCATGTTACTGAAACTTTGGGGGCAGTATCGCAGTCACAAAAATATGGGTTTGATTTCTGGGATCACAACTTCCAGGCTGTGAGCAGTACCTGGGCTGTGGGCCTCAGTTTCCTTGGATGACAAAGAGACCGTCACAGTTCCCCCAACGTGGCTGTGAGAACTTCACCTGTGATCATCCTAGGAGCTTGGCATGTGCTTACACAGCAGACAAACGTAATGATCGAAGTGCTTCTGCATCTTATGTCTTCTTCTGTGTTTCTCATCCTGTTCTTTTTTCCTTTTTAAGACATTTTGCTCCTGTGTCTCATTTTTTTTTTTTTTTTGAGGTATGCAGGCCTTTCACTGTTGTGGCCTCTCCCGTTGCGGAGCACAGGCTCCAGACATGCAGGCTCAGCAGCCATGGCTCATGGGCCCAGCCACTCCGCGGCATGTGGGATCTTCCCAGACCGGGGCACGAACCCATGTCCCCTGCATCGGCAGACAGACTCTCAACCACTGCGCCACCAGGGAAGCCCCTGTGTCTCATTTTTGTTCAACTGCTGAGACTCAGACTAACTTTCTCCCATAAGTTCTTTGTATCCAGATGGATGACAACCCTTCCCTTTCCTGCTCATAGTAACCAAGAAACCAAATGTCCTGGTATTTGTTGTTCCACGTCCAGGGTAGCAGCCATCAGCCACATGAGATGTGAAATCTTAGCATGTGAAATGTGTCTAGTGTGAACTGAGAGATTCTCTAAGTATAAAATACACACTGATTTAAAGACTTAAAAAGAAAACAAGTAATGTCAAATATCTCAATAATTTTTGTATAATATTAATATGATTACAAGTTGAAATGATAATGCTTCAGATATATCAGGTTTAAATAGAATAGATTTCTAAAATTTTCCCACCTGTTTCCTTTTATCTTTTTAATGTGGCTACCGGAAAATTTTAAATTACATCTGTGGTGTGACTGACACTTCTATTGGGCGGGGCCCTTCTAAATCTACCACGTTAATTTTTTTCCCTCAATTCACCTCTCATTTGTCCCCTTCTTGTTCCACAGACCTCTGTGCACCTGTGTGTCAATCGTGGGGACAGTGGGCCTGCACGTGGACAGTGGCACAGAGGACACTCAGCGTGGTGGTTTTCCAACCAGCAGGAGAACCCTCTGGAAACTCAAGCTCCGACAGCCACTCCTGCCACAGAAACTTCCCAGGTATGCACATAAATATTGGCTACATAGACATGTTCTTCTTAGCAAACTTGACTCCCCAGCCCAAAGATGCATGAAGAAGGAGGGTCTCAAGAAGGAAGGAAAGCAGGAAAAGTGTTGTTAATTTATAGAAAAAAATGAATCATAAGCCTCCTTAAAAACGTAAATGTCCTAAAGCGTTTAAAATACCATTTGATCCGCTGTGGTGACTTTTCCGGCACAGGGGGGCCGGGGAGGGGGGGAGGTTATCTAATCTCATATTTGAGTTTTCTCTCTGTCTTTGACTCCCTAACAAAAACAAGCTCCTAAGAGCAGGACATGTGCATTAAATGGCTCCCATTGACGGGCTGAGTGTGGGAGGAGGTGAGAAACATCTCACAGGGTTGCATCGTATGAAGGACTTGGACTTGGGCAGCCTGGCTCTGAACCCTGCCTCTGTCCCTAATTAGCTGCACCTGTGTTTTAACTTAAATCCTGTATATTGACTATATTTTCTTATTTTCTGTCTTCTTGATGCTCTGGCATTTGGGCTCTTGAACCTGGAGAGATTGCCCTTTCCAGGGCTAGCTAATTCTTACAGATAGCAAAGCTCCCCTGCAAGCGTGCCTTTGATATACGAACCAACCAATCCAGAGCCCACATCTCAGCAATCTCCTATGTTTAACTCTCACGTGTCACGTCAATATTCTCCCTGCCCTAAATCACCTCAGGGCCAGGAGCCAGACAACCAGGGACAGACAACCAGACAACCCTACGGCCCAGAGCCTGCAGTAATTATTCAAACTTACCGTCCTAAACTCTTTCCTCTGCCCTGCCTTTCCTCCGCACGAAAACACCAGTAAAGGCTGTGGACCAAGCTCTCCTTCCCCTGCCCTCTGCCCCTGACCGGCCCCGCTGCTTCCCCGGGTGACCCTGCAAGGCATTCCGTGCCTCCTGTTTCTCGGAAGCTGTGAGTATAAACTCCTTCCTCTGGGATAATCATTTCTGCGTTTTCGTGTCTTACCACACCTGATTAAAACAAACACATCTTCGGACATCCCGGCTTCTCTGGGTCTCGACTTCCTCATCTGTAAACCGTGGGTGACAGAATCCCCTCCACAGGGAGATCCTGTGTGTGAAAGTCCCTCAGCAACTGCCCTGCCCCACAGAGCTCAAAACACGGGGAGGGACTTTTAAAAAGAAGGTGCCCCCTGTGATTTCATTCCCTCTTTCTGTTTGGTTCCTTGTTTTGCTGTTTTGCCTTTTTTTTTTTTTTTTTTTTAAATTTTTTTGCCACACCGTGCAACGTGTTGGACCTTAGTTTCCTGACCAGGGATTGAACCTGTGCCCCCTGCAGTGGAAGCGCAGAGTCTTAACCACTCGACCGCCAGGGAAGTCCCTGTTATTAAACAAACAAAAATAATAATAAAAGCCCCTCAACCCCAGATGCTATAGGCGCCAGAGTCCAGGCTCCAGCAGCATCGGGGTGGCCCAGGTGTAGTTGCATGTGGACACACTCACCTCCTCCTCAGCCCCAGCTCCACCCCTCATCTCCCAGTGGAAACTAATTTCTAAGGCCCCCTTCCACCCTTAGCACCAATGGGCCTAACACCCACCCAGGGAATGAGCTTCCCCTCCCCCGAGTCGCCGCTTCCCTAAACCTGGTCTACCTGGTGTTGCCAGTTCAGGAATTAGTCAGCCAGAGGGCTGGTGGGCAGTGTATCTTCTCAACCATGAGGCAGCTAAAGGGGACCATGTAATCCAGATGTTGTCCCCACCCACACCTGAACACAGGCAGGATGGAGGGGCCATGCGGGTGCCTGTTTCCACCCCAATGCCATAGCATTTCTCCTCTCCTTCTTTCTCCAGAATCTGTCCATCCATTCAGGAAATGGCGGCAATGGCCAGGAGAGGGGAATTGACCTCATGGCCACAAACTGCCATGGAGCCCCACCAAAGCCTGTCCAGAGAATATGCAAACTCAGCTCTGTCCTATGGATATAGGCAAGAGTTTAGTTATAAAACTGATATAAAAGAATGACACTTGAATATTTAGTAAATCACAGGAACATCATTTTTAAATGGCTTGTGGAGGGAAAAAATTGAAAGCGATGTGCTTCAATGTTGAAGGAAGTGAAATAATGAAACCGGGCACCTCAGATTGGGACTTGACCCCAACTGCCAGAACTCGAACCCAGACAAAACCCAGATTGGGACTTGAACGCACAAGGCTGGGACTCGAACCCGGCCAAAACCCACAGTCTTCCAACTGAGATCACACACCTGGTTTCAGGACTTAATGAAGCTCAGGTTCTTGATGTCTCATCGCAGAAAGAATTCAGTGAGAGACAAAGTGATAGGTAAGAAGTGGATTTATTTAGAGAGAAATACACTCCACAGAGTGTAGGCCATCGCAGAAAGTGAGGTAGGCACCAGCGTTTGGGGGTTGTCAGTTTTTATAGGAGCGGGTAATTTCATAGTCTAATGAGGGGAGGAGTATTCCAGCTATTTCCTGAAGGGGTGGGGATTTCCAGGAATTGGGCCACCGCCCACTTTTTGATCCTTATGGATCCTTGGAACTGTCGTGGTGACTGTGGGTGTGTCATTTAGCTCGCTGATGTGTTATAGTGAGCATATACTGAGGCTCAAGGTCTAGGGGAAGTCGACTTGTCCGCCATCTTGGACCCATTTGGTTTTAATCAGTTTATGTCATGTCCTCGGGCTGTGTCATTCTTTCAGAGGTTGTGCCCTGCCCCCTTCCCTCCTATTTCAATAACAAGTGGAAGGACCCTGGGAGGGGTCAGAGCAGAAGGCCCTCCATGCTACAGGCAAAGGCACTGACCTCAGAGGTGATCCAAATTTGGTGATTGTCCAGCTTTGCCTGTGCAAAACATTTCTTCTGCATAATCTATACGATGACATCGGATTTCCTGGTGGTTCACAAGAAATGAAAACACTATATATTAGCTGTAATTTACAAGGTCCAAAGGAAATTTTTGGACAGATACTTAACTGTATTCAATTACTAGAAATGTCTGTTTGTTGTAAAATAAGGTAATCATCTTGAATAACTCTCTTTAAAATGAAAAAGAGGATTTCAAAACTTTTTTCCATTTACATCAGAATGTCTTTAGCCAAATAAGAAGTTGAATCAGCTTTTCATGATTATATATTTCAGTTAGCTGCCTTAAACCCTCTCTGGAACAAGGCAGGGTACAATAAATAATATATATTTTAAAGTTAAGTCTGGAATATATCACAGTGAGCCTGCTAGTTAGGACCTGGGCTGCCATAGGTGTTCAACCGAGGACCTAGAAATGGTTGCAGCTTTTGTTAGGCAAAGAGTGGTTTGCAGTTTTTTTTTTTTTTTTTTAAAGAAAAAGCAGGGACTTCCCTGGTGGTCCAGTGGTTAAGACTCAGCGCTCCCAATGCAGGGGGCATGGGTTCGATCCTGGTTGGGGAACTAAGATCCTGCATGTGGCACAGTGCAGCCAAAAAAAAAACAAATAAAGCAGGTTTAAGACCTCACCCAATCCATTTGCTTTCAGTCTTTCAAGAGCTCTGCTTCTGCCTCTCTGGTTTCCACTTAGATCAGCTGACATCCAGAAAACCCCAAAGGGAATGCCAGACGTATGTAGACATCAGAGCTTCGGAGGCCAGATTTGGTAAACCCTTTCTCTTGTAAACAAAGCATTCTCCTCTTTTAGGACCACCTTCCCCCAGAGAAAGACTGTGACCCTCTCTGTAAGGTTTGCCCCATCAGAGGAAGGAAAATCTTGACCCTGCCATTGCTTTGGGGGAAAAATTATGTTGGAGAGTCTCCAAGGCTAACCTAACTAATTCTGTGTCACTTGAATGATGGGGTTAATATATAACAGGCAGGGGGCTTCCCTGGGGGCGCAGTGGTTGGGAATCCGCCTGCCGATGCAGGGGACATGGGTTCACGCCCCGGTCTGGGAAGATCCCACGTGCTGCGGAGCGGCTGGGCCCGTGAGCCATAGCTGCTGAGCCTGCGGCTGGGCCCGTGAGCCATAACTGCTGAGCCTGCGCATCCGGAGCCTGTGCTCCGCAATGGGAGAGGCCGCAATAGTGAGAGGCCCGCGTACCGTAAAAAAAAAAAAAAAAAAAAAATATATATATATATATATATATACATATATGTGTATATATATATATATATATATATATATATATATATATATATATATATAACAGGCAGGGGCATCCGTGGCAGATGGGAGAGCCACAGGGACTGGATTAGACACAAGACAAAAGGCAGAAGGAAATAATCTTTGTGTTTTTCAGCCAAGGACTAAAGGTCAAAAACCCATCTTTGATAAGGGATTATAAACCATGATCAATAGCAGGAAGAGGACAGTTCATTCTGGTCAGTTGACGGCAACATAACGAAACGGTGGAGGTAAGGGCACGGAGCTTTGCACAGACAGACTCTGATGAATTTTCATCTACTTAACCCAGCTTTTCTGCCAAAGAGCTGTAACCTATGCCGATCGAACAAAAACACATTTGAGAACATGCCGGGCACCTCTTAAACTGACAAAGAAGACAAGAAAGTTGAAACATTAAGGTTTAAAAGAAATGTTGGTCGGTGGGACCATTAATAAAAAACTCACTGCATTTGGGGTGGATTTGTCCCACTCTCTTATTCTGACTTGAAAACACTAATAAAAAAATAATGTAGCTCTGAATGTAAAAACCATATTACTCCAGTCTTAAAGATTTCTCCTGTCAGGAAACCCTAGGGAGTTGTCAAAAATAAATAAAATCTAAGCTAAAGAGAAAGTTATTGAGAAGGTGGGATATGGCAAGGACTTTATGTGTGGCAGCCAGGAATGCTGGGTTGACAGATGTAGCTAATTCTGAAAGAATAACTTCCTATTCAAATAACAAGTAAAAGGTGTTTAAAGAGAGAAAGGTTATATTTTACTTCAGCAAGTACAGCTTTTGGTGAGTGTTACATAAATATTGATTAAAAGCTCTGCGTCATTTCCTTCACTTTGACAGATAGAAAGACTTATCAGGTCATCAGAGTTTTTCCTCCTTGGCTGGTATGCTACAGACATTGGATTCACCAAGGCTCCCTGCTATATTCAGGGGAAATAGGAGTTTAGATTTTATAGTATTTTCATTCAAAAAGTGTGTGTGGGGCGTTGTGCTTGTTCGTTTGTCTTGCATTTTGCAGCAAAAGCAAATGGTCATTTGATGATGACCATGGGTGTATTCAGTATAGAGTTTAATTCATTCTTCGGGGTCAGATCACACAGGATGAGTAATTTTCCTGGGGGTTGAGTCCTGAAGAACCAGGTAATAGGAATGTTTCTGTAACTTCCTACAGGGCAGTTTACCAGCCGGAAATAGTTAGTGTAGGACTCGTCAGAGAGTCCCAGGCCGGACATTGAGAGGGATGACCAACCCAGAAGGCTAGTTGTGTTCACAACTCACCTGGTTAAAGCCTCTTAACTCTCTGTCCTTTTATTTCCTGCTCTGTTAGGAAAGCACAGTCATACCTGCCTTATCAGTCTTTTAATATTGACATTGATAACAGTAGCAATAGTAACTAATAATAGACGTAATTATTCCAGTCACATTCCAGTGTCTACTGCTGTGTAACAAACTACCCCAACCCCAGGAGGCTTAAAATGATCACTGTTGGGCTTCCCTGGTGGCGCAGTGGTTGAGAGTCCGCCTGCCGATGCAGGGGACACGGGTTCGTGCCCCAGTCCAGGAGGATCCCACGTGCCACGGAGCGGCTGGGCCCGTGAGCCATGGCCGCTGAGCCTGCGCATTCAGAGCCTGTGCTCCACAACGGGAGAGGCCACGACAGTGAGAGGCCCACGTACCGCACAAAAAAAAAAAAGAAAGAAAGAAAAAGATCACTGTTGTATTTTAGCGCCCAATTTTGTTAGTCATGAATTCAGGCAGGGCTTGGCTGGGCGATTCTTCTGTTGCACGCACGTGGTGTTGAGGGAGGGAGGTGCTTAGTGGCACTCAGCTGGCAGATGGGCTGGTCTGGAGGGACTGTGATGTGTGGCACCTTGGCAGGGAGACCTGGAAGGCTGGACTCAGCTGGACTGTGGACCAGAGTGCCTCCACAAAGCCTGTCTGAGGGTGGTCCATCTCATATGGTGGCTCAGGGTTCCAAGAGTGAGTGTTCCCGGTGACCAAGGAACGGGCATGGCCTTTCATGACTCAGCCTTGGAAGTCACACTTTTCCTGTCTCCTAGTGGTCAACGCAGTCAGAGAGCCTGCCCAGATTCGAGCATGGGGGATGCGGACTTTCTCTCCTCTGCCCGCCCTGCCCCTGCAAAGGGAGGAGTGAAAAAATTTTGCAGCCTTGTTTTAAAACTACCACAAGCAGTAATAGCTAACATTTATTGAGTACTTCTTATGTGCCAACCAATCTCTATGAACTTTATTTGTGTTAAGTAATTTAATCCTGACAACAATCCTGGGACTTTCCTGGTGGCTCAGTGGTTAAGAATCTGCCTGCCAATGCAGGGGACATGAGTTCGATTCCTGGTCTGGGAAGATCCCACATGCTGTGGAGCAACTAAGCCTGCTAGCCACAACTACTCAGCCCGCAAGCCACAACTACTGAGCCCATGTGCCAAAGCTACTGAAGCTCACCTGCCTAGAGCCCGTGCTCTGCAACAAGAAAAGCCACTGCAATGAGAAGCCCGTGCGCCACAACGAAGAGTAGCCCCCGCTGGTCGCAACTAGAGAAAGCCCGCAGGCAGCAACGAAGACCCAACACAGCCAAAAATAAATAAATAAAATAAATAAACTTATTAAAAAAACAAACAAACAACAATCCTATCAGATAAATGTAGGCCCCCTCCTCCCCACCTGACCCCACCCCAGCTTGGGCTTGCAAGTCCTAGGGTCCAACCCACACTTGTTCAATGAATGAATCAATGAATGAATAAGTAGTCTGTCAGAATTTGCTCAGATGGTAAGATACAGTTAATTGGAAATTTTCATTTTTTCACGAGCACTCTGGCAGATGTTTGGTCCTTGCTTTCTTCCTGGCCAACAGAATACCAACTCTGTCCAAGTGATGGCCAAGACCAGAGGAAGGGGGTGAATCATGACAGAGATCCCAGGCCTGTTTCTAGTCACTGACCTAGCGGTGAGTGTGTGACCTAAGACACAAGGGCAGTGTGCTGGGACTTCTGGAGGAGATGTCCTTCCCTGATGAAAGAGGTCCGGGTGGTGACCAACTTGTCCCAGTCTGCTTGGGAACTGCCAGGGAAACTCCCCTTTAGTGCTGGGCAAAGGGGGATGGCTGGTCACCCTGGCAGTCGACCACCTTTTCTTCCCTGTTTGAAATGTTGTGTCTGCAGCTGCAGAGGCATCCTAGGACCACGAGGTGTTGCATTTAAGGATGAAAAACTAACTTACTGAGAACAACTAAGCAGAAAAAGAGTCCTCAATGACATGCCTGAGCCACATGAGAACAACCGTGGCATTTTCTACTTCTCACTTCTTGCGATGTGACATAATCAATTGTCTTTGTTGTTTGGGCCACTCTTGGGTGGGTTGGCCATTACTTGCAGCTAAAACAATCCTAACTGATACAATCAGTGAAGTGCAGGGGAAAGTATCAGCAAAACTAAGGCCAACGGAGTCTCAGTGATGCAGAGGGCAGGAAGGACCTCTGAGTTCTCCAAGTCGTACAAGCACATCAGCCAACAGTGGGGGACCTTGGGATCCGGCTCTCAGGCTGGAAACCGCTCAGGCCTCTTGCTGTCATAGGTGCCGCCCTACATGCCCTCTGTTCAAATATTGTCAAACAGAGAAATCCTGTGTTGAAAAACTCCAGCACAATTAAACTTTGCGTTTTACTTGCTGCAACAGGCAGAGCCATTCTTTGAGAATTTCCACTAAACAAATAAGCCTTCACGTTCCGTTTGGTAAGCCATGTGTGCCGTGCACATGAAAACCTGAATCACGTGCATTATTTTGTCTTGTTGATGTGCACATTTTCACGGCCCAATAAAGGTGTGTGTGGTTTGGCTCCGTTAAAAACATTCCCCACCCTTCCCTGTAAGCTTCGAAACAAAAGTGCTCTCTTTACATCTCTCTCATCGACCTCTCATCCAGAGCCTTCCCGTGAGCTGGATTGAATGAGTGCTCTGAATTTCAAAGGGAGGCTCCCAGAGACGCTCTGGGCCTCCTGCACCCCAATTCGCTTGCAATTATGGTGTCGCGCACCTTTTGTCTCCTCTCCACGTTAGAACTTTCCTCCCGTTCTCCATGTCTCGTGCCTCGGATGATCTTGGCAGCTTCCCTGGACAAAGAGGAACAGCAGAAGATGTCACCCTGGATTTCAAATCAAACAGATGGATCAGCTTGAAGATGCACGCCGTGATCCACGCCTACATGTGTTACGGAGCCCTTGCGGGGCGTCCACCCTCGGCGCTATTGACATTTGAGCCTGGATCATTCTTAGTGGGAGGCCGTCCTGTGCACTGTAGGATGCTTAGCAGCACCCCTGGCCTCCACCCACTAATAGCCAGTAGCACTTCCCCCCCGGCCCCAGATTGTGACAAAACCACAAATATTTCCAGATATGGTCCCCTGAGGGGAGAGATCACCCGTGCTTGGTTGAGAACCACAGATTTAGGGGAACATAGAGGTTATAACCCAGAAGTTACAAGGTTCATCGAAGCTCACTACTCCCATACTAGGGCTGGGGATGCACATTTGGGAGAGGTTAAGGTAAGTGATTGGTCAGCATGCCCAATCAGCTCAGTTTTGGGTGACTGGGGGGAAAAGGAGAGGTCACTTTGCAAGTCCTCCATCATGTTTGATGAAAAACGTCCCCGTAAGTCCCAACCCATTTTGTTTACGTTTGATTTTTGGAAGGATCTTCTGAGGTAAGCGTCCATGGGATTGTTGGCACAGAGGAATCAGACATGGTCAGGCTGAGGCTCAAGTTCACGGCTGAAGCCTCTGCTAGGCTGGCTTTGGGAGCCCCGCACACATCAGAGGCTCAGCAGTATCGCAGCTTAGAGAGGGGAGTGTGGAAGGCCTGGGCCTGCACTTTAAAGGGAGCCCATCAGTGGGGTAAACAGCATGGGAAGTTGTCTGTTGCCCAATTATGAGCTCTCTGGGTGCTGGGACTGGGAAGTCCTGGGGCTGCCAGGCTGGCTGGGGCCAGGAGACAGAAAAGAGGGCAGCACAAGGGCAGCCCAGTGGCCTGGAGGTGATGCTATGGGGGTCTGGAGGGGGCCGGGCAAGCATCCCCAGAGGGGCCCGCACGGAGCTGGCGAGGGCGTGTGAGGACCCTAGGACAAGAGGGGGCAGGGCGGGGATGGGGACACACTGGCCTAGGCAGAGGGGCTGAGGTGGTAGTTCAGTGTCCTTTCCAGAAATAGTGACTGAGCTGGGACGGGGCACCCCGTCCATTTGGGGGGCTGGTGGGAGACGAAATGGAGAGGTAGGGGGAGGGAGCGTGGAGGAGGCCGGGGTCCTGATGTGGTATCAGGCAGGGGATCTCCGAAGGGCTTCTGCACAGCATCAAGGTTTGCAAACACCAGTGACCAAGCGAGAGTGGGGTTTGGGCCAGACGGCAGGGGTCCCGCAGGGGGCCAGGCGTGCTCAGCTTACACCCGCCGGCTCCCCCCGCACCAGGAGCCTCCTGCTGTTCACCGGCCGCCCTCGTACCTCCTGCTTGTGTTCTTTTCACTTTAATGGCCGTGAACAAAACACTCCTCCACAAAGGCCCAGTGTGTGGAAAGTTAGGGCCGCCCGTCCTCAGCGTCACACCACATTTATCCCATGAGAGAAGTGGGGAGTCGGGCATTTATCAGGACAATGTGACCGATGCAGAGACGAGGCGTCGGGAATAATTCGGTAAAAAGCCCCTCTGTTTCTTAAGCACCACTTGGCTGTGGCTGTTTCTGCCGAAATCATCTGGAGATCGGCCTGGGCTCTGCAGGCCCCTGGATGGGGGGTGTGGGAGGGCCTGGCAGCCCACACAAACCCCCGCGGCTCCTCCCACCTCTGGGGAGGCCAAGGTGGGACCCCAAAGCCAGGCATTCTGCAGGGCAGTGGGCTGGGAGGCAGCTCTGCGTCTAGGGGTCAAGTCCTGGGGGTGTGTTTGCAAAGTGCCTCCTCTGTCCTGCCTCCAAGTCCCTGGACCCCATGGTGCTAGGGTGACGGCACACGTCTGTGGGACAGACACCCAGGATCACCGCTTCCTCTAATGCCTGGCTCTGTGCTGCGAGCAGCTGGTCCCTGCATACCCCCAGGAGATGCTTCTTTCCAGGGAAGATGTTGGGTCCCAGCGCTCATCCCTACCAGCTTCCAGATGCAGCCAGAGCAGGGTGTCCACTCCCTGGGGTCAGCTGACTCTGTCCTAACCACACAGAGAGGGTTTCCTCCCGGCTGTAGACGCCACGCTTTTGCCCGGCTTTGGGTCTTGGTGGGGTTTCTCTGTAACCCTCCTGTGAGCGGATACGTACGTCACTTCATTATTGTTTCTATTCTTTTTCTTCTTTAAAATTTTTTTTCACTTTCTGTTTTATATTGGAGTGGAGTTGATTAACATTATTGTGTTAGTTTCTGGTGTATGACAAAGTGATTCAATTATGCATATATGTGTATCTATTCTTTTTCAAATTCTTTTCCCGATTAGGTTGTTACAGAATATTGAGCAGAGAGGATGGGCCACCTCAGTAAATGCTCCACATTCAAAGCAGTTTTTAGGCCCACAGGCCAGACGATGTCCTAGAGGCTGCGTGCGAAGGTCACTGAAACGCAGCCTCAGCCTCGGGCCTCCCAGCGCAGGGAACCAGGTGGGAAGCAGACGTGCACTCGAACAGGATGCAGTGCAGGTTGGCGGGGGCTTCGCGGGCAGCGGTGCATCCACCTGCAGAGTCAGAGCGGGCCCCCCAAGAAGGCAACCTGCGGGCTACATCAGGACGGCTACGGGAGCCTTCCCCACTAGGAAGGGGGCATCGTCGGAGGAAAGGTCGGACGCACGTAGGTAGGAAAGGGCCCGGAAGCTTGTGGGGTGGAAGGGGAGAGACAGAGGAAGGGAACCATTTCCACCTTGGAGCCCCGCTGCTCACAATTCAGATTTCCAGAGGGAGACTCCCACGGGCCGGCTCCCACCCATCCCGTGCCCAGCTCTCGGTCTAGGGAGGGCACGTTGGTCAGCAGCCAGGGTCACTGCAAAGGTGAGGGTGATTCCCCAAGAGAAACAATCCTGGGTGCTATTGGCAAGGGGGTGTGGGTGGAGGGTGGAGTGTTGGTTAGGGGGGAACGGAGGGGCGGGGCGTTTGTCCCCCAGTCCTGGGGAGTGACGGGATGTGAAGAGTGTGCAGCCCATTGGCCACGCCAGCAGGAGAGCCCGGGTACCAAGGAGGCAGGAGATAGATAGTGGTGGGGTGGAGGCAGGGGCATGGCCTGGCTCTTCCCCTGGGGTCTTCCCTCCCAGGACGTGCTGGTGTTAGCTTCTTTTACTGAGAACAAGCCGATTTACTAAGGGGCTTTAATGCACTGCCTGGTGACTCTTCACAATTCCACGAGGCCAGAGATCTTGCCTCATTTTATGATGGAGCCCAGGCCTGGAGTCTCCAAGTTCCTTCCCTCAGTCCTCATGGCTCTGAGATCCCCTTGACACCTACACATCCCTGCTGAAACTACTGGCTGCTCTTCTAGATGGGCTATGTAACTCATTTAACAATACAGCGGTAAACTCAAATGTTTCCAAAATTTTTACAATACCCTTTTTACGGGAACTGTGACGGGGCTCAGGCAGTGTCTTAAAACCAGAGCTAGGACACACCTTACGAGCCAGGGGGCACTGCTCTTTACCACCACACCTGGCAAGGCCTGCGGGAACAGTGGCCCCATGGCCAGGGTAGAGGAGGTGGCCAAGGAACCCAACTGGACTGGAGATGCAATAAACAGCATCATTCTTATTCTATTTTAAAATTAACTTTTTTTTGGGTGGGGGGGCGGGTCTGGGTACCAGAGCAACATGGTTGAAAAACCAAAAGAACACAGAAAATAGGAAGTGAAAACCGTCCTCCCCCATTCCCCCTCCCACCCCTCCTTTTCTTCTGTACCTTTCCAGAGTTCCTTTAGAAAGCATCATTTCCAGACTTTTCTCATTCGCCTTCTAGGCTGTACATCACCTACTCAGGAAACCCAGCATGTTGAGTACATGTCAAATACACTCTTCAAATCAGAGAAAAATCTCTCTCTAAGCCATTTGAAGGAGTTTTAAAATCCTGGTCTGAAGAATCTTTGCTGAGGGAAAAGCATTAGGCTCAAACCTTTGTTCATCGGATAAATTAAATCAAGACCTAAAGTCTCCTTGGAAATGTAATCTATCATCTAGGAAGACACCCCCTGTTTCTTTGGCTTCAAAACACTGCTGTTTTGTCTAACAGTCAGAAAATAGATTCATAAAGCCCGAGGAATCCTTTGTGTTTGGAATTGCCTCTGTAATAACAAGATCTCCAGATGGCCCGTCTCTGTCCTTTTGTCATTGGTGTTAGCCACTGGAGCTGGTCCCAATGGGCTACTGAAGAAGGCACCAGAATGCCCATGAGTGCAGGAGATTATTCTTTTCTATGAAACAAAAGGAACCAAATCTCCTCTCTCTGCATCTTGACAGGCTTGGCATTTGCTCAGCAAGTGGTAGTAATAAAACATTTTCAAAATGGGGCCAGTTCCTGAGAGTTCATAAAAGACACAGAAAGGAGCACACTCGCTAAGGGAGGTTCTGGATTTTTAACAAGCAGCGGTGAGCTCTGAGGAGTTTGCAGGGAAAGAGGAACTGTCTTGCCAGCATTCAAGACTTGGAGGCCACTGTGACCAGCAGAGCAGGACGAGGCCCAGCTGCCTTCCTTGGGGTGTAGAAATTAAGAAGAGCCCAAGTGACTCGGCTGGGAAAATGGAAAGGGAGCCTGTGTGGTCCTTCAGCGATTCCAACAGAAAAGCGTCTGCCTTTTTAGATTCCTTAACCTCAAAGGCCAGGAGCTGGGGCTTCCCTGGTGGCACAGTGGTTGAGAATCTGCCTGTTAATGCAGGGGACACGGGTTCGAGCCCTGGTCTGGGAGGATCCCACATGCCGCAGAGAGGCTAGGCCCGTGAGCTACAACTACTGAGCCTGTGCGTCTGGAGCTTGTGCTCCGCAGCAAGAGAGGCCGTGATGGTGAGAGGCCCGCCCACCACGATGAAGAGTGGCCCCCACTTGCCACAACTAGAGAAAGCCCACACACAGAAAGGAAGACCCAACACAGCCAAAAATAAATAAATTAATTAATAAACTCCTACCCCCAACATCTTCTAAAAAAAAAAGAGAGAAAAAAAGAAATAATAGAGTCGATAAAGCCCTTAATTAAAAAAAAAAAAAAAAAAGGCCAGCAGCTGGCAAACTATGACCTATAGGTCAAATCTGGCCCACTACATGTTTTTATCAATAAAGTTTTATTGGAACACAGCCACACCCATCCACAATTGTGACAGAGACCTCTGTATAGCCTACAAAACCCCAAATAGTCACTGTCAGGCTCTTTACAGAAAATTTGCTACTTGTTGTAGGCAGTAAAGAGGGGCCTTGCCTGTAAGGAAAGCTGTGAGGCATTTTCCTGGGCTGCAAGGTTACCTGAGGAGCGCGGACAGAAAGAAATATGGCAGGTTGTTTCCCACAGAAATAGAGACGGAAGAAGCCAAGAACAGAGCCCCACAGGCTCCACAGCTGGACTGTTTGAAGGAGGCCCCAGCCCAGAGAGGCCAGCCTGTGGCCATGGACTTGGCCTGGACATGCGGGTGGAGCTGGGAATTACAAGAGGGTCACCAGGGCTGCCTCAGGGGCACCTGGCACCAGAGACCCCTCAGAGCTGTCATGTCTCCAGGGCAGATGACAGACGTGCCGTGCTTTAACCCCAGCCACCTGGGGGTCCTCAGAAGATGGGCTCTGGGTGCCAGTGTCTCAGGCAAGTTCAGCCATAGACCATCCCTCAAACACACTCTTCCCCATTCTTCCAGGAGCTTCCATGGCCAAGGGGACGGTCCCCACCCACAGCTAACCGGGGTCTCTGAGGGTTTTACCCTCTGCCTGAGTAAGGAGGAGGCGACCCCTTAGGCCAAGAGAGGGTTGCAGGACAGCCCAGCTCTCCTCGGGACGGGGGACCCACTGCTGAGCTGGTGACCCTCCAGGGCTGGATCCCTCCATGTGAAGAGCATCGTGTGCTGGCCTCACACCTCCATCTCATGCTTGGGTAAGTTTGGGTAAGTACAGACCCTCTTTTATTTCTTTGTCTTCTAAGAAATTAACTACATATTTATTCAATTATGTCTATACATACCAGTATTACTATGTGTCATGAACTGTTCTGAGTGTTTAACCCAAAAATAACTAAATTAACCTCCTACCCATCAGGGTGAAGAGATGGCATTGGTGCTGCCAAGGGACGCAGGAGGAAGAGGGAGGCAAAAGAAGACACGGCAGGACTTCCCTGGTGGCACAGTGGTTAAGATAAGAATCCACCTGCCAATGCAGGGAACACGGGTTCGAGCCCTGGTCCGAGAAGATCCCACATGCCGTGGAGCAACTAAGCCCATGCGCCACAACTACTGAGCCTGCACTCTAGAGCCTTCAAGCCACAACTACTGAACCTGCGAGCCACAACTACTGAAGCCCGTGCTCCTAGACCCTGTGCTCCGCAACAAGAGTAGCCACCGCAATGAGAAGCCCGCGCACTGCAACGAAGTGTGGCCCCTGCTCGCTACAACTAGAGAGCCCGCTCATAGCAACGGAGACCCAATGCAGCCAAAAATCAGTCAATCAATCAACCAAAAAAAAAAAAAAAAAAAAGACACGGAGGGGGAGAACTGGAAGGTGAGAAGTAAAGGAGAGAATGAAGAGGAAGGAGAGGAAGAAACACAGAGCCGGGAAGGGAGTGAAGGGGAAAGTTGTACATTTCACGAATGAAGCCGTGAGACCCCAACTGTAGACGCTGTGACACTCTCAAGCCCACAGATGTGATGATTCCTGACATGATGATGATCTCTTGGTTCTGAACAAAATGAAAGACAGTCTTCCCTCGATTTACACGGTGCTCACATTCCTGGAAAACACAGAACAAGATTCACTTTACGTTCATATGGAGATAGTTTCTAGGCCGACTCGCAAGCAGGTTTCCATTTACATGATGGCGTGTGGGACAGGGGACAACTTTTTGTTGAGAGCTAGTCTTCTGTGCCTGGCGGGTCCCCTAGATGCTTGGAAGGCCCCTTCCCCCTCCCCCTTCCCCCTCCCCCTCCCCTCCCTCCTCCTCCCTCCACCCTCCCTGAAGGTGTCAATCAAAAATGCCTCCTCCAATCTCCAAAACAGCCCCTAGGGGGCAGTACCGCCCCTGTTGCGATCAGGTACTATTGGACTATCTATCACGTATCTACTCTGTGTGTGTGCCAGGCTGGGGAGGGGGAGGGGAGGGGAAGGAGGGCTGGGAGCATAAATGAATGAGCCTTGGTGTCCTGCCCCATGAAGCAGGTACTCTCCTTAAGTTAGGAGCGCCAGATTGAGCAAAGAAAAATATTGCATGGGATACACTTATGCTAAAAACTATTTGTTGTTTATTTGAAATTCAAAGTTAACTGGATGTCCTGTTTTTTTGCCTGGCAACCCTACTGATAATACCAAGATCAGGGGGACATGATAGGTGGTGCCTGCTTAAGGACCGAGGGGACCCAGAGGAGGGGTCTGCAGGGAAGGAGACTTGGCGACCGTTTCAGGCATTGTCGTGGCCTCTGCCATTTGCACAGTTCGCCATACGTGGTAGCTCCTCGGATGCTCACACTGATCTGTGGGTAGACATCATTATCCCCAGCTGGCCAGTGAGGCCACTGAGGTGCTAAGAGGTCACGTGACTTCCTCCAGACACACATCCAGTAGGGGCAGGAGAGGGGTCGCTGATGCGACTCTCCCCACAACCATTTGCAGGAGCCCTTGCACCCCAGGGTTGGGTGAGGTGTGTCAGAGAAACTTGCTGCTGGACGTGGTGTCCACAGGGAGATCCAGTGTCAGGGATCCTGGCTTAGAATTGGGGTTTAGCGAGTGTGGCTTAGAAGGGGGTGACGGTCTTGCGTGGCTATAGAGACCTGAGCTGCCTGGGGTGTGAGAAGTCAATTGCTTTCAAGGAGTCTGGCCCACCTGGAAGAGGAAGGATAAAAGGTGTGTACTTGTTCTCAGGAAAAAGCGCAGGTGCCTACAGCACAATGCAGCGCCCACCGCCCTGCACACTCAGCTCCCCGGCCCTGTCACCCCCACTTAGCAGCCCCTTCCTCTGCAGAGGCAGGACGAGGCAAGGATGTCCCCTCGAGATGGACAGGGAAGATGCTGGAATCAGCAGCCTTCGTGCTTAGCAGGCTTAACTGGACTGGCTTCCAATGAAACTCAGATTTCGTATCTTTGGGGGATGAGTTCACCGTTAGTGCAAAGTTCTCTCAACTAACAGCAGGAGAGGGAGAAGCTGGCCTGGGACCTGTTGCGAGTAACCGTGTCCTGTCCCGTGGGGACCCAGCAGCCCCAGAGCGGGGCGGGAATTCAGTGGAGGATATCCTCGACTCCCCAGGAAGAGCAGGGCAAAGTTTAAAGGAGCTGCAGGCTCAGTTAAAGCCTCTCATTTCTCTCTTCAGGATATTCTGGGGAAAAACCAGACTGGATTGGTGAACAGTCTGAGTGCAGAAAGAACTAGAATAGATTTTGTTTCTTTATGAAAAAATAATGTCAACTTTCCCCCAATTATAAAAGCCTTCTAGAAATGCCGGCATTACAACATTCTGCTTGCTGAAGAAAATTTAGGAAAGACATAGTAAAGTAAATCACAGTAAATAAAAATCACCTGTAATCTTGCTAGACAGAGTAAGTTCATTTTCTTCTTTTTTAAAAAATAAATTTATTTATTTATTTGTTTTTGGCTGCTCTGGGTTTTCGTTGCTGTGCACGGGCTTTCTCTAGTTGCGGTGAGCGGGGGCTACTCTTCGTTGTGGTGCGCGGGCTTCTCATTGCAGTGGCTTCTCTTGTTGCGGAGCATGGGCTTCAGTATTCTTGGACCAGGGCTCGAACCCCTGTCCCTTGCATTGGCAGGCGGGTTCTTAACGACTGTGCCACCAGGTAAGTCCCCCAGAGTATGTTCATTTTCTAAGTAAAAAGAAGAACTTAAGCTAACCGCTAACAAAACATTGCCACCTCAGTCAGCTCCCTGTGGGTGATAGATGACAATCATTTGTTATCAACAAATGGTTTGTATAAAAATAGATACAAAGCTGGTTTTAAAAGATTCTTGAAGACATTGATATCTCCTTTTAGTCTCCTTACCTATGAATTTTCTTAAGCTCTTTTTTTTTCATAGGTGTTCTAAAGGTAAACTTTAGTGCAGCTCTTGTTAAAATAATTAAAGAGCAATGAAGTTTTGCTATATGGCTCCTAACGTGAGGCTCCATATTTCAAAAATAGATAAAAAATTGATCTACTCGGCCATAAAAAAGAATGAAATAATGCCATTTACAGCATGGACCTAGAGATTATCATACTAAGCGAAATAAGTCAGAGAAAGACAAATATCATATGATATCACCTACATGTGGAATCTAAAAAAGTGATACAAATGAACTTACTTACAAAACAGAAATAGACCCACAGACATGGGAAACAAATCTGTGGTTACCTAAGGGGAAAGGAGGGGGAAGGGATAATTAGGAGTTTGGGATTAACAGATTCTCACTGTTATATATATAAAATATGTAAACAACAAGGACCTGCTGTAGAGCACAGGGAGCTATACTCAATACCTTGTAATAACCTACAGTGGAAAAGAATCTGAAAAAGAATATATATATACAGATATATGTATATATATAAATAACTGAATCACTTGGCTGTACAGCAGAAACTAACACAACATTGTAAATCAACTTACACTTCCAAAATAAATAAATAAATTTTAAAAATTGCACATAACCGGGATGGGAGGCCTGGGGGAAGCAACAAAACCTCACTCATGGTCATTCTCCAGCTTGGTCAAACATTAACCACCAGCCAGGACATTTAAACCTCAGTTTCCTTTTCTGTAGAAATACATCAGAATCGCCCAGTGGAGGATGCCCATCAGAACCACACTGGTGAGCTTTGAAAAATACGCATGCGGGGCTTCCCTGGTGGCGCAGTGGTTGGGGGCCGCCTGCCGATGCAGGGGGCGTGGGTTCGTGCCCCGGCCCGGGAGGATCCCGCGTGCCGCGGAGCGGCTGGGCCCGTGAGCCGTGGCCGCTGGGCCTACGCGTCCGGAGCCTGTGCTCTGCAGCCGGAGAGGCCACAACAGTGAGAGGCCTGTGTACCCCACAAAAAACAAAAACAAAAACAAAAAATATACGCATGTGCAGTCCCTACTCAGGGGATTCTGGCTCAGTGGGTGGGCCTTGGGCAATTGTGGAGTAGGAGAGAGAGGGGGTCTTGGTATTTCCCAAAATTAAAATATATAAGCTTACAACTAAAAAAATGACATTTAAAACAAAGGTCGCGGGACTTCTCTGGCAGTCCAGTGGTTGAGACTTCACCTTTCAATGCAGTGGGTGCGGGTTCAATCCCTGGTCTGGGAGCTAAGATCCCACATGCCTTGGGGCCAAAAAGCCAAAATATAACACAGAAGGATTATTGTAACAAATTCAATAGAGACTTTAAAAATGGTCCACATCAAAAAAAATCTTAAAAAGTCATAAATCCTCACAGCTCACAATTTCCTACCTAGTTTAGTACATTTTACTATTCCCTGTGCTGAGACGTCACTTGTGTCTGTTGCGTCTGCACGCGGCACTGGCAGCAGGTACAACTCCCCCTTCCGTGAGCCACACTGGTCTCTTGAAATCAGCTACTGTGGGAGTTTTTACACCACAGAAACTGGTAGATGCTACAGATCACGGTTCTTCTCCCCCTTGGCAATCCAGTTGTTAAACACTCCCCAGCACCCCACCGTCCCCAGGGTGATGCAGGGTTAATTCAGAACACTGTTAATAATCAGGCTTTTTACAGCGATCACTGGCTCATTTTTTAAAACTCTTGACCTGAAGATTAGGTTTCTCGTTTTCACTTGCTGAGATGGGAGTGCCTCTGGGGGAGACTGGCTCCGAGGCTGCAGTGTCTCTTTCTCTGCAATTTTCTTTTAGAGACAGATGTTTGCTCGGCTCTTGTCGGGCGCTGAAGAAGCAGGTGTGTTTGTGCAGGTCTTTAAGGCATCTTTAAAACAAATAGGCTTGATAAAATCTTTTCTTTTCTCTTTCCTTCATTCTCCTGTTACTCATATCGATCCAGGTCTTTCCAAGGGCACAGAGTATGCTGGCTGTGTTTGTACATTTCAGCAAAGAGATAATCGTGGAAGCCTGCTGTATAGAAATGGGCCCTGTTATGATGAACTGTAGCCGAGGGGGTGGTCAGCTACTTCCTCTCCTTTGAGATTTTGGTGTTTGGAAGATTTTCACTGAAACTCCTTTCCCCAACTTGGCCTGGCTCCTTTGTTGCCTTATTTGGAATGCATACCAGCCATTGTGGAGTAATAATACCGGAGGAGAAATCAATTCCCTCCTTGGCCCTCTATGGAGAGTTCAACCTTGCCTGGGGTTGGGCCCGCTGCTTTTCAGCCTCAGGTATATTTTTTGGCACATTAAGGGCTGATGTGAGTGGATTGTGTGTAAAGTGCTAAGTTACTTGGTGTTCAAAGTGAGCCCTGACTGGGGTGCCCCCCAAATGGCCCACTCTTCCCTGCCCTGATTCTGAACCAATTGAGAGATGAAATGAAGGGGTAAGGGGTTCCAAAGACCACCTTTATAGCTGATAAAGGCCAGGTTGAAGATATGGCTTGTATCTGTGGGCAAATAAGTTCCCTAATATGAAGACCAAACTGAGCAAGGATGTGTGGTGGATCTGGGCACCCCACGGAGGTACAGCTTACTCCAAAGAGGGGATCTCTCACTGCTCATGACCAGTTTCTCCTTCTAAACGCACCAACCGGGAAGGAAAGTGAGAGACGGGCAGAGAGAGCCGGGAGTTAGGCCAACGCGCCCCCTCACCTGGAAGGAAGCCTGAGGGGCTTCCCACAGGCACCCCCAGCCTGGCCTGGCCAGCAACTACAGCTGACACACATCCTTGCCTTGTAGTCACTCTGGAAAACTCCTTTACGTGAAAGCTCTGCTCTGCCTGTGCGAGACCAGATTTACCGAATGGAAAGGGGAGACCCCTGGTCATTTCAGAGTGCTTTGGGAGGCAAAGGGGATACTGTACTAAAAGTGGGCTATACCTACAAAGTTAAACGTTCTGGCTTCTTTGACTGGGTTGAGTAGCATCCTCTCAAAACTCCTGTCTCAAAAGGAGCCTCAGAATGTGGCCTGATTTGGAAATAGTGTCTTTGCAGATGTGATCAAGATAAGGTAAGAACATCCTGCATTAAGGTGGGCCCTAAAGCCAAGATGACCAGTGTCCTTAGAAGAGGGAAATGTGGACACAGAGACACAGACACAGGGAGACGGCCACGTGATGACGAAGGCAGAGACTGGAGTTACGCTGCCAAACAGCACCAAGGATGCCTGCGAACGGCTGAGCTAGAGGAAGCCAGCAAGGATCCTTCCCTGGAGCTTTCAGAATGGCAAGGCCAGCATGGAGGTCCTCGAAGCAGCAGGAGGTAGGTTTTCTTTGGTGGAGAGAAGATGAAGGAATGGCAAGAATCAGGTGTCACTGGACCCGTACAAGGTGATGGCAGGGGGTGGGATGCCCTACGGCTTCACGTCTAGTGAAGCTCTGCATCGCCTAGATACTTGCAGCCCTCCCCGGTCTGTCAATCACATCCCTGATGGGAGGGATTTGTCTGTGGAAATACCTAGCTTCCTCCTGGGTTGCTGTGAAGAGTGGCCACACAGGCCTCCAAAGGCTGCTCAGGACCCTTGAGGGCGCTTTCCCTGCGTGTCACACGTAATAGGAGGGGTTTCCTTCCATCTTCCCTCCAGCCCAGCATCCTGACTCTCTTCCCAAGCTTAGCCTTGGCAGGAGGGGGAACCTGGATGAGACTTTTGTTTTTGTTTTTGTAACTTTCTGTTCGGCGGTTTTTTTGTTTTTGTTTTTTTAATTGGAGTATAATTGCTTTCCAATGTTGTGTTCGTTTCTGCTGCACAGCGAAGTGAATCAGCCAGACGTGTCCACACATCCCCTCCTTCTTGGACCTCCCTCCCATCCCCCATCCCACCCATCTAGGCCATCACATGGCACCGAGCTAAGCTCCCTGTGCTATATGGCAGGTTCCCACTAGCTATCTAGTTTACACATGGTAGTGTATTTATGTCAAACCTAATCTTCCAATTCATTAACCCCCAAAACCATTGGAGGGCTGGGAAGGGACTGTGAGGGACTGCCCTTTATGGACCAAGCTGATTTGGGGATCACTGAACAGTCATTAAAGGATGCCCTCATACCCTTCCAGATGTTACTTAGGAGCTGACTGCTCACCCAAGGCCTTGGCCAGGTGCTGGGCTGTCACCCTTGACATCATGGGGGGCTGGGGACAGGGGACCTGAGCTACAGACCTTGCTATGTCATTACCAAGTTTAATTTTCAAGATCATGGAAGGTACTACAAAGAGACGCTTCCATTGCTAGAGACCTAAAACCCTTTCCTTACAGCTTGTTTGTTGTAGGTAGAACATGTGTCGAATTCCTGGTCTGAGGCCAAGCGGAGTGTGTTCCTCAACAATGTGTGGAGACAAAAACTGGTCCACGCTGGCGGGCTGACGAGCTGCCTCTTGGAACCAGTCCCTCTGTGGAGGCGAGGCAGGGATTAGGAGACTGAATTTGACCTTGGACATTCAAATTCTCAGCCCTCAGCGCTGGCCTGATTCTCATCTCAGCTTTATCCTTTCTCCTCTGGGGAATCAATGCCTGCCTTTGGAGTCTGTTTTCCATCCTAAAATCTGACCACTGAGAGAGAGGACATTTATTAGGTTTTCCCCCCCAAATGGTCTGATTCTATTGCTAAAAAATTACCATGGCCATTCTCAAGCGGAATATATTTCCCCGGAGAGTGCTTGCCTCTTGGTTAAAGGGGGGAAAGATGCATTTTTCTACCTAATCCTGCTGTGAAAATTTTTCTGCATTCAATGTGTCCATGCAGATAACACCTCTCAGGCTTCGCATTTCTCACTCCTAATCTTTTATTTATCTTTTTTGAGATTTATAACTTACGTATGCGTCTGTCCCTTTCTTTAAATTTATTGCATTGCGTCATTCTCCTTCCCATCACGCCTCTGCAACCAGTCCTGCGTGCCCATTAGGAATCCTTGGTGGAGCCCATGCACGCAGCGCACACTCTGCTGCCGTTTCCCTTCCTTTGCCCAGCGCATTCCATTTTTCTAGTTAAAACATCACCTTCTATTGACATATGAGGTTTGTTTTGGTTTGTTTTTTTGGCCACACCTTGCAGCTTACAGGATCTTAGTTCCCTAACCAGGGATCGAACCCACACCCCCAGCAGTGAAAGCGTGGAGGCCTAACTGCTGGACAACCAGGGAATTCCCAAAATGTCACCTTCTAAAAGGTCTTCCCTCTACTCAGAAATGATGTTCATTTTTTTAAAAAAATTCACTACTTCTGGTACGTTTTGAAAACAAAGCAGATTCTAACCGTCCTGAAATCAAAACCACCTTCTTTTCCTTCATCTCTAATCAGGGCATTTATACTTGAAACAACAGATATATAAAATATGAATGATCTTTGCTAGAGCCTTTTTTAAAAGTACTAGGAAAATCAGCAGTTTCGCCATCATTTCTCTTATTGAATCTGCAATGTGTGTTTGTTCTTGTGTTTAAGACTCTTCTATTTTGCTAGAGAAAATAAGAGAAATGAATAAGGAGGATAGATGAAACCGTGCATAGAAGCAAGTAGCTTGTGATGCCCGTTAGCCATAGATAAAGTAAAACATTTGTGCGGTGAATGGAGTTAGAAGGGATGAAAGCAAATATACATGAGGAACTCAGTATTCAAGAGGTCTTAACTCAGCCACCCATTAGGGACAACTTTTCTGGTTCTACGTGTGCTTTGCCCCCCAGAAATGCAGGTAAATCCTGCAGCCGTTCAACAGGCTAATTGATGAGCTGCAGCTATTGGCCCAGTGAACTTGCTCCTGTGAGTCTTCAAACAGCAAGGTCACCTGCCGTCTGCTGAGCCCCCTGGTTCAACAATAGGCTGGTCCCATAACCACACCATCAGCAGGGAAGGCTGACGTGGCAGATAGAGAGGTTGTGTGAATGCTGCATAGTCTAGGATTCAGGTGTGTGGTCTTTCCACCCCACCAGCATCTGATCCTGAGTCAGTCAACCAGCCCCATACCTCTCCCCTTGTTTTTTGCTGCGTGTTTTGAGTTGATTTAATAAACTGTGTGGTTGGAGCATCTTGACTTGGTGTGTGAGCCTTTCTGTTCCATGACAGCCTGCCTAGAGGGGCTTTTGGAGGCTAGCACTGCATCAGTGACAGGATCCTTCATCAGGCTGAGACAACAGATGTTGCATTGATGTTCCCCAACTGTTCTGTGGACACTGGTCCAGAGTGTATCAATCAGTGTTCTCCAGAGAAGCAGAACCAATAGGATGTGTATTTATATATGGTGATAGTTAATTTTATGTGTCACACTTGACTGGACGAGTGGATGCCCAGACTAGCTGGTGAAGCATTATTCTGGGCGTGTCTGTAAGGGGGTTTCTGGAAGAGATCAGCATTTGAATTGGTAGACTGAGTAAAGCAGACTGTAATCACCAGAGCAGGTGGGCATCACCCAATCCACTGAGCATCCAAACAGAACAAACATGCAGAGGAAGGACAGATTGGCTCTCTGCTTGAGCTGGGACACCCATCTTCTCCTGGCCTTCAACAACAGCACTCCTGGTTCTCAGGCCTTTGGACTTGGACTGGAATTACACCACTTGGGCCTCCAGCTTGCAGATAGCAGGTCATGGGATTTAGCCTTCATCATCTCATGAGTCAATTCCTATAATAAAGCTCTTTCTAGGGCCTCCCTGGTGGCGCAGTGGTTGAGAGTCCGCCTGCCGATGCAGGGGACACGGGTTCGTGCCCCGGTCCGGGAGGATCCCACATGCCGCGGAGCGGCTGGGCCCGTGAGCCATGGCCGCTGAGCCTGCGCATCCGGAGCCTGCGCTCCGCAACGGGAGAGGCCACAACAGTGAGAGGCCTGCGCACCACAAAAAAAAAAAAAAAAAAAAAAGCTCTTTCTATATGTTCATAGACAGGAATATATTGGACATACTGCCTGTTCACTTCCAGGCCAATGAAATAAAGCTAATATTGCAATAAAGCATCACGTTTATTGTTTGGTTTCCTGGTGCATATAAAAGGTATGTTTACACTCTACTATATTAAGTGTGCAGTAGCATTATGTCAAAAAAAAACAACGTACGTACCTAATTAAAAAATACTTTATTGCTAATAAATGCTAACCATCATGAGTCTTCAGCAAATCATAATACTTTTGCTGATGGAAGGTCTTGCCTCGATGTTGTTTTTTTTTAAATTTTATGTTATGTGGGTTTTTATTTTATTTTAAATTTATATATTTATTTATTTTTGGCGGTGTTGGATCTTCGTTGCTGAGCGTGGGCTTTTCTCCAGTTGCAGAGAGCAGGGGCTACTCTTCGTCGCGGTGCACAGGCTTCTCATTGCGGTGGCTTCTTTTGTTGCGGAGCACGGGCTCTAGGTGCATGGGCTTCAGTAGTTGCAGCACGTGGGCTCAGTAGTTGTGGCTCGTGGGCTCTGGAGCACAGGCTCAGGAGTTGTGGTGCACGGGCTTCAGTAGTTGTGGCTCGCGGGCTCTAGAGTGCAGGCTCAGTAGTTGCGGCACATGGGCTTAGCTGCTCCGCGGCATGTGGGATCTTCCCGGACCAGGTCTCAAACCCGTGTCCTCTGCATTGGCAGGAGGATTCTTAACTGCTGTGCCACCAGGGAAGTCCCTTGCCTTGATGTTGATGGCTGCTGACTGATCAGGGTGGTGTTTGCTGAGAGCTGGGCTGGGTATGGCAGTTTCTTAAAATAAGACAACCATGAAGTTTGCCACATTAATTAACTCTTCCTTTCAAGAATGATTTCTCTGTAGCATGTAGTGCTGTTTGATAGTATTTTACCTACAGTAGGACTTCTTTCAAAATTGGAGTCAATCCTCTCAAACCCTGATGCTGCTTTATCAACTAAATTTATGTGATCCTTCTAAATCCTTAACAGTCTTCACAGCACCTTCACCATGAGTAGTTTCCATCTCAGGAAACTGCTTTCTTTGCTCATCTATAAGAAGCAACTCCTCATTTGTTAGTTTTATCATGAGATTATAGCAATGCAGTCACATCTTCAGGCTCCACTCCTAGTTTCCACCACACCTGCAGCTACTTCCTCTGCTGAAGTCTTAAACCCATCAAAGTCACCCATGAGGGTTGGAATCAGCTTCTTCCACACCCCTGTTAACCTCTTCCCATGAGCCACAAATGTTTTTAATGGCTTCTAGAATGGTGAATCCTTTCCAGAGGCTTCCAATTGACTTGGCCTAGATCCATCAGAGGAATCACTGTGTATGGCAGCTATAGCCTTACAAAGTGTATTTCTTGAATAATAAAACTTGAAATTCAAAATGACTCCTTGATCCGTGGACTGCAGGTTGGAGGCCGTGTTAGCAGGCATGAAAACACCATTAACCTCCTTGTCCATCTCCATCAGAGCTCTTGGGTGACCAGGTGCACTGTCAATGAGTAGTAATATTTTTTTTTCTGAGCAGTAGGTCTCAACAGTGAGTTTAAGACATTCAGTAAGCCATGTTGTAAATAGATGTGCTGTCATCCAGGCTTTGTTGTTCCATTTAGAGAGCACAGGCAGAGTAGATGGAGCATAATTCTTAAGGGCCTTAGGATTTGGGGAATGGTAAATGAGCATTGGCTTCAACTTAAAGGCACCAGCTGCACTAGCCGCCAGCAAGGGAGTCAGCCTGTCCTTTGAAGCTTTGAAGCCAGGTGTTGACTTCTCCTCTCTAGCTATGAAAGTCTTAGGTGGCATCTTCTTCCAATATAAGGCTGTTTCATCTATACTGAAAATCTGTTGCTTGGTGTAGCCACCTTCATTAATGATCTTAGCTAGATCTTCTGGGTAATTTGCTGCAGCTTCAACATCAGCACTCGTTGCTTTGCCTTGTGTTTTTGTGCTATGGAGACAGCTTATACCTTATACCTCATACCTCATGAACCAACTTCTGCTGGCTTCAAACTTTCCTCCTGCAGCTTCCTCACCTCTCTCAGTCTTCATAGAATTGAAGAGAGTTAGGGTCTTGCTCTGGATTAGGCTTTGGCTTAAGGGAATGCTGTGGCTGGTTTGATCTTCTAACCAGGTCACTAAAACTTTCTCCAGATCAGCAATAAGGCTGCTCTGCTTTTTTATCCTTTGTGTGTTCACTGGAGTAGCACTTTCAATTTCCTTCAAGAACTTTTCCTTTGCCATCACAACTTGGCTAGCTGATATAAGAGGTCTAGCTATTGGCCCATCTCAGCTTTTGACATGCCTTCTTCACTATGCTTAATCATTTCTAACTTTGGGGTTTTTTTCTATTAGTCAAAGTGCAATTTTATTCAGGAAAAAGCATAACAATGATCCTACTTTCAACTTGTGATTGACTGTAGCAGTCACACATAGTGAGTCATGGCAAGTTTACACTATACCATTCATTCAGTTTATCAGCATGCTTCTCTAGCCCTGGTCTTATAAAAAAAACTAATGATACCCTCATGTCCTTGGTTTATGGTTTTACACATTATTTCCCTTAAACTACCCTCTTGCTCCTTATTCTTTTTTTTTTTTTTTTTTTTTTACAGTAGGTCCTTGTTGGCTATCTATTTTAAATATAGCAGTGTGTGCATGTCAATCCCAACCTCCCAATCTATCCCTCTCACCAACCCTTCCCTGCTGGTAACCATAAGTTCCTTCTCTAAGTCTGTGAGTGTTTCTGTTTTGTAAATAAGTTCATGTGTATCAGTTTTTTTTTTTAGATTCCGCATATAAGGAATATCATATGATATTTATCTTTCTCTGTCTGACTTACTTCACTTAGTATGATAATCCCCAGGTCCATCCATGTTGCTGCAAATGGCATTATTTCATTCTTTTTAATGTCTGAGTAATATTCCATTGTATATATTTACCACATCTTCTTTATCCATTTATCTGCCTATGGACATTTAGGTTGCTTCCATGTCTTGGCTCTTGTAAACAGTGCTTCAGTGAACATTGGGGTGTATGTATCCTTTTGAACCATGTTTATCTCTGGATATATGCCCAGGAGTGGGATTACTGGATCATACGGTAGCTCTATTTTCATGTTTTTAAGGAACCTCCATACTGTTCTCCATAGTGGCTGTACCAGTTTACATTCCCACCAACACTGTAGGAGTGTTCCCTTTTCTCCACACCCTCTCCAGCATTTATTGTTTGTAGATTTTTTGATGATGGCCATTCTGACTGGTGTGAGGTGATATCTCTAACTTTTGATTTAAAGTGAGAGACACATGACTCTTCCTGACACTTATAGGCCATTGTAGGGTTATTAACTGGCCCAATTTCAATATTTTTGTGTCTCAGGGAATAGGCAGGCCTAAGGAGAGGGAAAGAGATAGGAGAAAGCCAATTGGTGAAGCATTCAGAACACACACACACACACACACACACACACACTCACACACACACCATTTATCAAGTTTGCCATCTCATAGGGGCATGGTTTGTGGTGCCCCAATACAATTACAATAGTAATATCAAAGATCACTGATCACCATAACAAATATAAGATAATGAAAAAGTTTGAAATATTGTGAGAATCATCAAAATGTGACACAGAGACATGAAGTGAGCAAATGCCATTGGAAAAATGGCACCAATAGACTTGCTTTTACGTAGGGCTGCCACACACCTTCAGTCTGTAAAAAAACACAAGATGTATGAAGTGCAATAATGCAAAACACAATAAAAAGAATATGTCTGTGTATCTTATTGGTTCTGTTTCTCTGGAGAACCCTGACTAAGAAATAGGTAGATAGATGTTTTAAGGAATTGGCTCACATAATTATGGAGGCTGGCAAGTCCAAATATCTGCAGGGTGGGCCAGCAGGCTGGAGACTCAGGAAAGGCAGATATAACAGCTGAAATCTGAGGGTCATCTGCTGGTAGAATTTTCTCTTTCTCGAGGGAGGTCAGCCCCTTTTTTGGGCTATCCAGGCCTTCAACTGATTGGGTAAGGCCCACCCACATTATAGAGGATCATCTGTTTTTCTTTCAAAGTCCATCCATTTAAATGTAAATATCATCCAAACCCACCCTCATAGAAACATCTAGAAAGATGTTTGACCAAATATCTGAGCACCGTGGTCCCGCTAAGTTGACACATAAAATCAACCATCATAGGAGGAGGGCTTGCAAATATGCTGTAGCACTCAGTAAAAGGGTTCTGTGCTCAAATGAGTTTAGGAAAGACTGGGTTAAGCAAATTATACTGGTTTTATTTTATGGAAGGACTTCTCAGCATCTTTAATGGGCAGGATAGAATAGGAAATGTTTCACAAACTCTGTTCCTGGAACCCTCTTTTACAGAGCATTCCTTGGGACAGGAGTTCCTCAGAACTCACTCTGGGGAATGTGGGTCTAAGGCCACTCAGGAAACCAGGCAAGAACTTTTGGGGGTCTGGGTGAGAAAGGCCAGGTGGGTTTCCGGATGCTGCTGTCCCAGCTGTGCTCTTTGTTGGAATGCACTTCCTCAGGCAAGAATATCATGGATGCAGCCAGAAGGAATGGACCCCAGCACTCCTGACTGTTGGGTCATCACAACGTGTGTCGCACCCAGAAAACTATGTCTTTCCCTAAGGTCTCTCATAGAGGTAGAAGGGAAGATTGCAACATGCAATATTTGGGACATACTCATACTAAGAAACTATTCATTCTTTATCTGAAATTCAAATTTAACTGAGTGTCCTGTATTTTACCTGGCAATCCTGTTCCTTGCTGATACTCAGCTACACCAAACCCACTCACCTCAGGGCCTTTGCACGTGCTCTTCCCTGAGGCTGACCTGCTCCTCCCCTAGCACCCTCACTTCTTGTTGCCCCCCTCCTTTAGGTCTTTATCCAAACACCACCTTCTCAGCAAAGACTTCCTTCTCTTGTCATTCTCTCTAAAGGGGTAACAGCCTCAGATCTTCCTATCCTGTTCCCTGTGTTATTTTTCTCCTCAGCATTTATCACTGTCAAAGCTACCCTGCAGTTTGTGCCTTCATCTTGTGATTGTCTGTCTCCCCCACTAGGACAAGGATTCCTTTTCTGCTCAGTTCCCTGCTGTATCCTCTGGGCCTAGAACAACGCCTGGCACATACCAATGCTCAGTCAAAACTTGCTGAGTGAGGGACCTGCAGCCCAAACTAGATGACAGGGACGAGTGAAAGGTTCATATTTACACTTTCGTGCCTGTGTCTTTGCCACAGTGATTTGTTACCAAAGCACCTCTTGACTTCCTTGGTCTCCTTCCATATTATCAAAGTGCCTCAGGGTTTTGTTGTCTGCTTGTGGCTTTTTCTCCTACACTTTCTCCTGGGTGTCCTACCTTACCTGCACTCACCAAACTATTGCCAGGTCTCCGCCTTCGTCTGTGCTGTCAGGGCAGCCTGACAGTAAGGAAATAAGCTGTAGGTTCTAATGCCAAGTGTGGCCCTGGATCAGATGTCCAGCCTACAGACATTCCCAGGATCTGTCACCCAGGCACCTGGCCACGACCTTGCTTCTTCTAGACTTCTTCTCAGCCTTTCTTCACATCGCTGGCTTTCTCTCTCCCTCTCCTCTGCCCCCGATTCCTCTAGAATCTCTACTCCTTGGTGTTTACTTCTTTGGGGCTAGTTCAGCCACATTGTCATGCTCTGTGACCTGAACACGGACCCTAAGTTCACCTGCCATTAGTGAGCCAAGTGAACTTGCAGAGATCTCCTCACTTCTCTGACCCTCAGTAGATGCTGTGGCTGTGATTTCACAGGGCAGGGGTGGGGGTCGGGAGAATAACCCCCTTCCCCGTGGTCATGATGCTCCCATGGGGCAGTGTGGCGGGCACCGTGCGAGCAGCAAAGGCCATCACAACACAGGGTCGCCTGCTCTCGTATTGTCTCTGCAAAGAACCAGCTTCACACAAATACTGTGGAGGCAACAGGGTACCTGTTTTGAGAATTTGGAGTCAGGGAGGTGGCCCTGGAGGTGTTCAGACACCAAGGCAGGTTTGGGGACGGCTCCCACCTGCTCTGTGATTTTTTTATTGTAAAATACACATAACATATAATTTACCATTTTAACTATTTTTAGGTGTACAATTCAGTGGCATTAAGTACATACATTCATAAAGTTGAGCTCCCATCTCCAGAACTTTTTCATCTTCCCAAAGAGGAACTCTGTACCCACTAGCTGTCCACTCCCATGTCCTCTGACCCCTGGCAGCCACCATTCTACTCTTTGTGTCTATGAATTTGCCTCTTCTAGGCACCTCATACAAGTGGAATCATACACTATTTGTCCCTTTGTGTCTGGCTTATTTCACTCATTACGTTTTCATGGTTCATCCATGCTATAGCATGTGTCAGGATTTCATTCTTTTTTAAGGCCAAGTAATATTCCACTGTATGGTTGTACCACTTTTTAAATCCATTCATCTGTCGGTGGACATTTGGGTTGCTTCCACCTCTCGCCTATTGTGAATGATGCTCTGGACATTGATGTACAAGCATCCATTTGAGTCCCTGCTTTCAACTCTTTGGGGTAGTATATATCTAGGAGTGGAGTTGCTGGATCATGTGGTATCTCTGTTTAATTTTTTTAGGAATTACCGTACTGTTTTCCACAGTGGACACACCATTTTACATTTCCTCCTAGAATGCACAGGGACTCCAGTTCTCCACATCCTCACCAATACTTATTTTCTGTTCTTTTGATATATTTTCTGTTCCTAATGGGTGAGAAGTGTGCTCTGTTATTTTTAATGCTTTATGGCTTCTTCTGTTTCCTTGTAGTTTCTGCTTCCTCATAATTTTAGTCTGTGTTTGAATGCTTGAGGGCTCTGGTCCAAGTTTTACAACAGCGATTCCCACTCCCACCTGGCCCATTTCCTCTAAGACAGAAAGAATCTGATTGGCTGAACACACCTTGCTGTACCAAGCCATACATCATAGGCTACTGGCCAATAAATGGGTTGGCAGTCCTTGGGTCAATGGACCACCAACTAAGACCAGGAAGAAGAGTGTCACTGTGGCCACGTATGTGGCTTTCTGTGGAGGACCTTGCCAGGTTATCTTCTCTTAGGAGGGGCCGTGAGAGTGAGTCACAATCAACATGTCCACCATACGAGGAGAAAGATGCTGAGGGTTAAGGTGCATCTCACCTAAGGTGTCAAATGGAGGAAACTGGCCCTTTGCACATGTCATCTCTTATCTAGAAGCTTCTCTCTCTCTTTACCCTCTGGGGTCTTCAATAAGCACACCCAGGTCATTCTCACCTTCATTGGCTCTCAACCATGGTGCTGCATTTTAATAGAACATTCTTGAGAATAAAAATCCCTTTAATGCCCAAAGAAATGGAACCATTCTAGTGGAAAGACTGGTCCACAGGTTACTAGCTGTCCTGTCTAGCGACTACTCCTTCATTGAATAAGGCTGAGAAGAAAATTTGTTCAGATCATCATTCTCTCCAGTCTTGAACCACTGGCCAATGCTGAGGATGGACTTGTAACTTGTTTTAGCTGTAAGATGCTGTTTTTTCACATTTTATGAGAAAGCTTGTGGAAAACCTGTCTGTGTTGAGAGCTAGCCACTGGGTAGTTCTGTTTTTCCTGAGTTTATGGACATGAACTTTTGTGATTGTCTAGGTTTTCCTTTGAGTGTTGGGAAGCTTAAAGCAAACAGGTTTTCTACTGCTACGGGCTGAACTGTGGTGCCCCCTGCCCCCATTGTCCCGTCAAATTCACGTGTTGAATCCCTAACTCCCAGGACCTCAGAATGTGACTGTATTTGGAGACAAAGCCTTTAGAAAGGTAATGAAGCTAAAATGAGGTCATTAGGTTGGGTCCTAATCCCATACGACTGGTGTCCTTATAATAAGAGAAAATTTGGATACGGATGCACAGAGGAAAGACCATGTAAAGGTACAAGATACGAGGAGAAGATAGCCATCTAGAAGCTAAGGAAAGAGACCTTAGATGGAACCAACACTGTCAACACATTGATCTTGTACTTCTAGCCTCTAGGACTGTCAGAAAATAAATTTCTGTTGTTTAAACCACCCAGTCAGTGTACTTCGTTATGACAACCCTTGCAGACTAATATACCTACCCAAAATCATCGTTCAGATATTTATGTTTGCTTTTGGTTTTTTCGCTCTGCGCTTAGTTTCTTTTCTTTCTTTCTTTCTTTTTTTTTTTTTTTTGCATCTTTATTGGAGTATAATTGCTTTACAATGGTGTGTTAGTTTCTGCTTTATAACAAAGTGAATCAGTTATACATATATCCCCTTATCTCTTCCCTCTTGCGTCTCCCTCCCTCCCACCCTCCCTATCCCACCCCTCTAGGTGGTCACAATGCACCGAGCTGATCTCCTTGTGCTATGCGGCTGCTTCCCACTAGCTATCTGTTTTACATTTGGTAGTGTATATATGTCCATGCCACTCTCTCACTTCGTCCCAGCTTACCCTTCCCCCTCCCCGTGTCCTCAAGTCCATTCTCTACATCTGCATCTTTATTCCTGTCCTGCCCCTAGGTTCTTCAGAACCATTTATTTTTTTAGATTCCATATATATATGTTAGCATATGGTATATGTTTTTCTCTTTCTGACTTACTTCACTGCGTATGACAGACTCTAAGTCCATCCACCTCACTCCAAATAACTCAATTTTGTTTCTTTTTATGGCTGAGTAACATTCCATTGTATGTATGTTCCACATCTTCTTTATCCATTCATCTGTTGATGGACACTTAGATTGCTTCCATCTCCGGGCTATTGTAAATAGGGCTGCTATGAACATTTTGGTACATGTCTCTTTTTGAATGATGGTTTTCTCAGGGTATATGCCCAGTAGTGGGATTCCTGGGTCGTATGGTAGTTCTATTTTTAATTTTTTGAGGAACGTCCATACTGTTCTCCATAGTGGCTGTATCAATTTACATTCCCACCAACAGTGCAACAGGGTTCGCTTTTCTCCACACCCTCTCCAGCACTTATTGTTTGTAGATATTTTGATGATGGCCATTCTGACCGGTGTGAGATGATATATCTCATTGTAGTTTTGATTTGCATTTCTCTAATGATTAGTGATGTTGAGCATTCTTTCATGTGTTTGTTGGCAGTCTGTATATCTTCTTTGGAAAAATGTCTGTTTAGGTCTTCTGCCCATTTTTGGATTGGGTTGTTTGTTTTTCTGGCTGCTTGTAAATTTTGGAGATTAATCCTTTGTCAGTTGCTTCATTTGCCAATATTTTCTCCCATGCTGAGAGTTGTCTTTTGGTCTTGTTTATGGTTTCCTTTGCTGTGCAAAAGCTTTGAAGTTTCATTAGGTCCCACTTGTTTATTTTTGTTTTTATTTCCATTTCTCTAGGAGGTGGGTCAAAAAAGATCTTGCTGTGATTTATGTCATGGAATGTTCTGTCTATGTTTTCCTCTAAGAGTTTTATAGTGTCAGGCCTTACATTTAGGTCTTTAATCCATTATTTTTGTGTATGGTGTTAGGGAGTGTTCTAATTTGATCCTTTTACATGTAGCTGTCCAGTTTTCCCAGCATGACTTATTGAAGAGGCTGTCTTTTCTCCACTGTATATTCTTGCCTCCTTTATCAAAGATAAGGTGGCCATATGTGCGTGGGTTTATCTCTGGGCTTTCTATCCTGTTCCATTTATCTATATTTCTGTTTTTGTGCCAGTACCATACTGTCTTGATTACTGTAGCTTTGTGGTATAGTCTGAAGTCAGGGAGCCTGATTCCTCCAGCTCCATTTTTCTTTCTCAAGATTGCTTCGGCTTTCCAGAGTCTTTGGTGTTTCCATACAAATTGTGAGATTTTTTTTTCTAGTTCTGTGAAAAATGTGAAAAGTGGTAGTTTGATAGGGATTGCATTGAATCTGTAGATTGCTTTGGGTAGTAGAGTCATTTTCACAATGTTGATTCTTCCAATCCAAGAACATGGTATGTCTCTCCATCTATTTGTATCATCTTTAATTTCTTTCATCAGTGTCTTATAATTTTCTGCATACAGGTCTTTTGTCTCCTTAGGTAGGTTTATTCCTAGATATTTTATTCTTTTTGTTGCAGTGGTAAGTGGGAGTGTTTTCTTAATTTCTCTTTCAGATTTTTCATCATTAGTGTATAGGAATGCCAGAGATTTCTGTGCATTAATTTTGTATCCTGCTACTTTACCAAATTCATTCATTAGCTCTAGTAGTTTTCTGGTAGCATCTTTAGGATTCTCTATGTATAGTATCATGTCATCTGCAAACAGTGACAGCTTTACTTTTTTTCTGATTTGGATTTCTTTTATTTTTTTTTCTTCTCTGATTGCTGTGGCTAAAACTTCCAAAACTATGTTGAATAAGAGTGGTGAGAGTGGGCAACCTTGTTTTGTTCCTGATCTTAGTGGAAATGGTTTCAGTTTTTCACCACTGAGAACGATGTTGGTTGTGGGTTTGTCATACATGGCCTTTTTAAAAATTATGTTGCGGTAAGTTCCCTCTATGCCTACTTTCTGGAGAGTTTTTATCATAAATAGGTGTTGAATTTTGTCGAAAGCTTTTTCTGCATCTATTGAGATGATCATATGGATTTTAGTCTTCAATTTGTTAATATGGTGTATCACATTGATTGATTTGCATGTATTGAAGAATCCTTGCATTCCTGGAATAAACCCCACTTGATCATGGTGTATGATCTTTTTAATGTGCTGTTGGATTCTGTTTGCTAGTATTTTGTTGAGGATTTTTGCATCTATGTTCATCAGTGATATTGGCCTATAGTTTTCTTTGTTTGTGACATCTTTGTCTGGTTTTGGCATTAGGATGACGGTGGCCTCGTAGAATGAGTTTGCGAGTGTTCCTCTCTTTGCTATATTTTGGAAGAGTTTGAGAAGGATAGGTGTTAGTTCTTCTTCAAATGTTTGATAGAATTCGCCTGTGAAGCCATTTGGTCCTGGGCTTTTGTTTGTTGGAAGATTTTTTATCACAGTTTCAATTTCAGTGCTTGTGATTGTTCTGTTCATATTTTCTATTTCTTCCTGGTTCAGTCTCAAAAGGTTGTGCATTTCTAAGAATTTGTCCATTTCTTCTAGGTTGTCCATTTTTTTGGCATATAGTTGCTTGTAGTAATCTCTCATGATCCTTTGTATTTCTGCAGGGTCAGTTGTTACTTCTCCTTTTTCATTTCTAATTCTATTGATTTGAGTCATCTCCCTTTTTTTCTTGCTGAGTCTGGCTAATGGTTTATCAATTTTGTTTATCTTCTCAAAGAACCAGGTTTTAGTTTTATTGATCTTTGTTATAGTTTCCTTCATTTCTTTTTCATTTATTTCTGATCTGATCTTTATGATTTCTTTCCTTCTGCTAACTTTGAGGTTTTTTCATTCTTCTTTCTCTAATTGCTTTAGGTGTAAGGTTAGGTTGTATATTTGAGATTTTTCTTGTTTCTTGAGGTAGGATTGTATTGCTATAAACTTCCCTCTTAGAACTGCTTTTTCTGCATCCCATAGGTTTTTGGTCATCATGTTTTCATTGTCATTTGTTTTAGGTATTGTTTGATTTCTTCAGTGATCTCTTGGTTATTAAGTAGTGTATTGTTTAGCCTCCATGTGTTTGTATTTTTTACAGATTTTTTCCTGTAATTGATATCTAGTCTCATAGCATTGTGGTCAGAAAGGATACTTGATACAGTTTCAATTTTCTTAAATTTACCAAGGCTTGATTTGTGACCCAAGATATGATCTATCCTGGAGAATGTGCCATGAGCCCTTGAGAAGAAAGTGTACTCTGTTGTTTTTGGATGGAATGTCCTAAAAATATCAATTAAGTCCATCTTATTTAATGTATCATTTAAAGCTTGTGTTTCCTTATTTATTTTCATTTTGGATGATCTGTCCGTTAGTTTCATTTTATGTCTCCCACACTTGTATTTTCTCCTTTTACCTATTTTTAACTAATGCTGTTTGATTGTGTTTTAGTATCCTTTTAAGCTTTCTGGATGCAGGTACAGTAAAAATAACTTTTAAAAATTATTCAAATGATACCTACTGGCCATCTCTGGTGTTTAAGACTCTGTCCTGGGTACCAGGGAGATCCATAATGGCAGACTGGGATGCACCTAGCAGTGTGACTGTTGTTAATAAGATCTTAAAAAATACTGGCTATTATTGTCAGGTACGAGCTGCTGTTAGCTTTTGCTATGTAACAAACAACTCCCAAATTTAATGGCTTAAAATAGCAAACATTTATTGTATCTCATGATTCTGTGGGTTGAGTGAGCTGTTCTTCTGGTCTGAGCCAGCTTAGTTATGGCTGAATGGTCTGGTTTGGCCTTTTTTCCATGTCTGGTTTTTCAGGTGGAAGGCTGAGATGGCTGGGGTCTCTCCCCACATGGTCTGTCATCCCCCAGGATGCCAGTCTGCCCTTGTTATGTGGTGGCTAATGGATTCCCAGCAGCAGGAGAAGGCAAGCCCCAGTACACCCACCCTTCAGATCTCTGATGGTGTCACATTTTCTAATGTCCCATTGGCCAAAGCAAGTCACTTCACAAAGCCCGGATCAAAGGATGGAGAAATCAACTCTGAGTTCTGATGGGAAGATATGCTATGTCATGTGGCAAGGGGGTGGTAAGTGTAATAAGAAATGTATTTGGTCTTTGTCCCAGTTCCTGTCACAGAGCTCCTCATACCCTTGGAACTCTTGAGTCATACGAGATGGCTTTGTCATTCATGAGAAGTTTCTCTTGAACTTGTGTTAGTGATGACTTAGGGTGGGGCCCCAGGAGGGGGCTGGTCACCAGAAAAACCTAGTGATTAGAGGGTTGGAAATTTCAGCTCCACCCATCAAGCTGTGGGAAGCAGCAATGCCTGACTGACTTTGTCATTAGGATGAGGTCCTTATGGGAAAATGGAAGTAGACAGGCTTTGGAAAGTTACCTGGCCAGAAAAACACACTGGAGGGAAGTTCCTTTCCCTTTCTTTCCCAGACAACAAAACAGCTTGAACCCTGATCTTTAAGTTCCACTCTTTCTTTCTTTTCTTTTCTTTTTTTTATTTATAAATGGTCTTTTTGTTCTTTCCTGGCCTTCCCTTTCCTTAGGGAATCACTTTCCACATGTATTTCTCCTCCTCTCTGGGTGGACTTCACCCACTGGCTACTTCTTCCCTCCTCTCTGGGCCTCCGTGCTGCCTTTCTGCAGTATTTCTTCCATGGCCCCTCTTCACCCCCTCGCTTTTCCTCCAGATCTCTTCCTGTTTCCTAGTGCCACTCTCAGCCTGGGCTTTCTTCTGAATTTGAACACCAAGAGGCATCAGCGGTGACCGGCAACAATGAGGCCTAAGAAAACAGGTCATTTGAGCCGGGAGAGACGTCAGTGAAACCACTTTAGTACTTGATTGGCCTTTTGTTAAGAGAATAGTGACTCTAAATTTAAGCTGGGCCCTAGAGACACTGGTCCCTTTTTAGAGTGGACAGAGTTGGAATGGCAGGCACCCAAAGGGCAGCGTTGAGAGCTGAAACTGGGTGTGCCACAGGCGTGGATTACCGGGAGGTCTGAGAGACATCCATGCAGGAGTGGGCCAGGCACCAGCTGAGAGTTCAGCGGCCCTAGGAAGGACAAGCAAAGTGCGGCCCGACCGGAGGCCAGGTGGATCTGGTTGGTGGTGAGGTCAAGCTGGGGGGAAGCTACCGAGAGCAGCGACCTGGCCAGATGAAAGTCCGGAGTCGAGGGGCACCTGGGAAAGAGGCTGAGTAAGATGTTTCAGAGGAACCTGGAAGAGCATTCAGATGTAGAGCCGGACCAGGCTGGGAACACGCCAACGCGGTGAGTTGCACTATAGTTTGTCAATTACATCTCTGCCTAATTTTATCTTGAGGTTGGAGTCTCTGCCAGCCATGGAAGGTTAAAATAATAAGAGCAGACAGGAGATCTGGGAGTAGGACGGGCAAGGAGGTTAAAAAAGGAAAGAAAGATGGAAGGAAGACAAGAATGAGAAATTTCTCTTTCTTAATGAGTAGATTAGACGATTGGTGAGTAATTCAGTAGCTTGTTTTATTAAGTGGCTCTGACTTCATGGAATCTAGACAGATATATATATATAGAATCTAGACAGATTCTGTATTCTATATATCTGTCTAGATTCTATATATATATATATATATCTGGACTCTGAGGATGTCAGAAAAACATAGTCCTGTTTTTACCTTCCTTTGGTAAGAAGGGATGGTTTGGTTTGTTTGCCTTTAGTCACTGAGTACATGCAAATGGGATAGAAATTTTGGGATACACAGATTTTGTGTTCATGTTGATTAATAGCAAGATCAGTTTCCAAAGGAAAGAAACTCCAGTGCATTTCTGGACCGTGTAGGGGTCTCCAGGAGAGCGACTGCAGAAATATCATTGCATTCTCCATTACGGAATTCTAGAGAGGCTTGTTTTCAGGGTCTACGAGCTCATTTCACCAGAGAGGTGGTGATGTTCTTTATGCTCTAAAAGCAAGATGGCTCCTTCTAGGGAGTAAGTGAAACCAGGTATAAATCCAGAGGCACTTCATCAACAGCTGCAAAATGATAAGATTCAAGACCATTAACATCTTTGAAATCATGAGAATTGTGTTTGGGAACGTCCATCTATGCCAATAAATCTTGTTTGTGCTTCTTGTGAACAAGGTGCCCACTCCCAAGACCGTCTCCATTATCAAACACCACGCACAGCAGTATCACCTGCTTCTGGTTTTATTTGTCCCCTTTTGCTAAAGCATTATTGAGGTTGCATGAGATGGTGGCTAAGAATATGGATTCTGGGGCAAACCACCTGGATTCAGACCCCAGCTCATGTACTTACTAGATGTAAGTTATGTAACCTTTCTGTGCCTCAGGCTCCTCATCTGTAAAATGGGGATTCATGATAGTCCTACCTCAGGACAGTATGTGGAGACAAATATTAATATGTCAGTGCCTGGCATTTAGTAAGGGCTCAATTCATGGATAAGTTATTCTTGGCTGATTATCACAGTTTGACATCACTAAGTGTCAGGGTCAGTTAAAGCTGATTGACCCAAGAGAGCAGCCGGGAGTAAACCCAAGGTGGACCCTGCACATTGCCTGATGGCGAATGAGACAACAACGAAACAGCACGGCCGGCATTAGTAATCTCAATTTCTTTGCAAAAATAGAAACTTCAATTCTGTGACTTCCCTGCTGGCACAGTGGATAAGACTCCACGCTCCCAGGGCAGGGAGTTCAGGTTCAATCCCTGGTCAGGGAACTGGATCCCACATGCATGCCGCAACTAAAAGTTTGCATACCACAACTAAGGAGCCCTCGTGCCACAACTAAGGGCCCCACATGCCACAACAAAGGAGCTGGTGAGCTGCAACTAAGGAGCACTGGCGCCACAGCTAAGGAGCCTGCCTGCTGCGACTAAGACCTGGTGCAACCAAATAAATAAATAACTTCAATTCTATAGAAAGAGAATATGGTATAGAGAATGCTATAAGAAGATAATATGATGACATGTTCTACCCAGTTTTATTCTTAGGGAGAGACAGGGATGTCTGTTTTCCAGTTTGATTTTTCTTGCTAAATTTGATTTTATTTCTTAAAACTGCCTCTACCAGTAAATAAAGATGGTGGGGCCAGGGATAGAGGGGAAGGAAGCAAAGCATTGGGAACTGGCTTTAAAGACTTTCATTCCCTGTGTCCTCTGGAAGTTTAACGGGAATGTAAAAAAAATTGAATCAAAGCCTTGTCATTTAACTTAAGTAGAAAAGTGAGTTTCTTTGGGTTAGAAGCTATTGCACCACAAACAATATAAAGTATTCTATTGTGTTTTCATTACTTGAAACAGCTTCATGTGAAAAGAATTCTAAAAATTCAAATAGGGCTACAATCTAAGAAGTCATATCATATGATCCATACCATCATATACATGTGTTTTTTGCAATAGCACGTAGAGAAATGTGGAACAGATATGAAAGCAGTTCACTAACTAAACATTTCCTGCCCTAATAATTTTTCATTTCTTTAGAAATTTTTATTTAGGTATAATTCATGTAAATTAAATGTACAGATATTAGGTGTTTGAGTCAACAAGATTTGAGAATTGTATACACTTTGGTAATCACCACTCAAAACAAGATATAGAACATTTTTTATCATACCAGGAATTTCCCTCAAGCTTTCTCCAGTTCTGACTTTTTTATAGATTACATATAGGGATTAATTTTATCTTTACTTGGATTTCCTATGAACGGAGTCAAAGTGTATGTACTCCCTTGATTTTAGCTTCTTTTGTTTGACATATTGTATTTGGGAATCATCCATGTTGTTGCGTATATCAATAGTTCATTCTTTTTTATTGTTGAATAGTATTTCATTGTATAAATGTGACATATTTAGTTCTAGCAATATTTATTATAAAAACTTTTCTTTCTTCATTGATTTACTTTGGCATCTTTGCGGAAAATCAGTGGACTGTCTATGTGTCAGTCTACCAATCAACTCTCTGTTTCATTCAATTGATTTATATGTATATCTTCATGTCAATGCTCTACTGCCTTGACTCTGTAGGTTTATAATATACCTTGAAATCACATAGTGTAAGTCCCCCGAGTTTGTATTTCTTTTTCCAAATCATTTTGGATATTCTAGATCCTTTTGGAATCAGCTCATTTATTTCTTCAAAAAAAGCCTCCTGGAAATTTTTACAGTGATTGTGTTGAACAAATACATAATTTTAGGGAAAATAGACATCTTAACAATATTGAGTCTTCCAGTCAATGAACATGAAAATATTTCATTTAGTTAGGTCTCTTTCATTTTTCTTAGGAATGCTTTGTAGTTTTTACATATAGGTTTTTTACATCTTTCAGTAGATTTATGTCTTGGTATTTGAACTTTGGAATGACATTATAAATGGTACTGATTTTTTTAAAAATGTATTTTGTTGAAGTGTAGTTGATTTACAAGTTTGTGTTAATTTCTGCTGTACAGCAAAGTGATTCAGTTATACATATATATATATTCTTTTTTCACAATATCGCCTCTTCGATCCCTGGTCACCATGGGGAGCTGTGTGAGGGGTGTGGAGTGCCATGGCTGGTGCAGAAACACGAGCCCAGCCTCTGCAGAGGGCAGGTTGCCCACGGTGCCCTATGACATGGGCCACAAGCTGAGTTAGAAGGCTGCGTGGTGCACCCCTGAGGTGCTCCCTGCTATTTGGGGAGCACATCCAGTTCACAAGCACACAAACTACACAAGCCCCCTACACAGACACAGATGACGCCAGGGCTGGAATTACATAGTGACCCCCAAACAAAACAAAACAAAAGAAACCCAACCACAGGCAGTAAAAGCCTGAGGCAACAATCCCAGAGAGCATGGCTCCAGGACGGCACAGGGTTCCCCTGTACGCAGCTGATTACAGAATCATAAAGAGGTGCTTGTAAAACAAAGACTGTTGTGCTTCAGCGCAGACTCAACTTGGCAATCCTGCTGCTGTATCTGATTTCACGGAGGGAGGAGGGAGTCCTTGAGAAATGCTTGAGATGATTCAGTCGGACTCCATCCATGCCCTGCACATTCTTCCCATTGCAATCCATCGCGATGTTTTTATGATTATTTAAATGTCCTATATGATGACCTTTACCCTTCAGACCTTAGACACGTAGAGGTGGGGAGAGTACTTTATAACTCCTGGTGACATTCCAAGAAAGTGTCACTCACCAGTACCAGCACTATCCTGGAATTTCCAATCTGCAGAATGGAATTTGGCAGGGTCCTTCCACATCAATCAGGGCACCTGGACGTAATGGTATGTTCTTCAGCTCCAAAAGACGTTCCATTCCAAGAATCTCCAGCTTTTCAGTCTGTGGTCGGGTTTGAAGTTCACTCCTTCACGGTTGGAAGCCTTCCAACCCAAAGGCCTGCTCTGAACCCTGGGGTCCATAACCTTCAAAGTGGAGTGAGGTGATATCACTAGTGGGTAGTAGGCGCATAGCACAGGGAGATCAGCTCGGTGCTTTGTGACCACCTAGAGGGGTGGGATAGGGAGGGTGGGAGGGAGACGCAAGAGGGAGGGAATATGGGGATATATGTATATGTATAGCTGAGTCACTTTGTTACACAGCAGAAACTAACACACCATTGTAAAGCAGTTATACTCCAATAAAGATGTTAAAAAAAAAAACAACACTGATGCACCATGCTCTTGGGATCTTTTATGCCACTCTGAACACCACTGACCATGTTGTGGACAAAGAACAGAACAGAAACAACAGTTAGCAAACCTTCATATTACACTGAATAAGCCCTCCATGATAAGAGATAGGGGAGGAGGTTTTAAAAGCACTTTAATTATACTACCTTGCATAATATTAACCACACTTGACATAATTACTTTCTTTAATATACGGCAGTACGGGAGCTATAGCGACTATGCTGTGCATTTCTGTTCTCTGAATGGCTTATTTTTCCAACTTGAATTGTTTCTGAACTGGGTCAGTAATATCATCGTTTTCACAAAACCCTTGAGAATATGCAGCTTTCTACACAGAGCCATTAAAATACATGGTGGGGCTTCCCTGGTGGCGCAGTGGTTGAGAGTCTGCCTGCCGATGCAGGGAACGCGGGTTCGTGCCCCGGTCCGGGAAGATCCCACATGCCGCGGAGCGGCTGGGCCCGTGAGCCGTGGCCTCTGGGCCTGCGCGTCCGGAGCCTGTGCTCCGCAACGGGAGAGGCCACAACAGTGAGAGGCCCGCGTACCGCAGGAAAAAAAAAAAAAAAAAAAAAACCATGGTGAACAGCAGGTGTATTCTCTAGAAGCTTTCATCTTAAACGTTTTGTCTTTCAGCATCTCCCTTTTCTACTTTATATTGTTAAATATTTCAAACATACAGAAAAAGAAGAGAGTGTAGTATAAGGAACGACCATGTATTCACCATCCAGATTTAACAGTTGTTAATATCATTCCACGGTGTGGCAATCTGTTGTGCTGTTTTTCTAATTCAAAAGAAATTACAGACGTTACTACATTAACAGTAAGGACGCTACATCACTATGTATGTCAGTAAACACCTCTACAGAATAAGAATATATCCCACCATGGCCTGTATTGCATTTGCTGTCTTCACTGGCAGACCGTTAGCCCCTGTTACTTCCTGTACACTGGCTGTCAGAGCTTAAGGATTGGTTAATTTCAGGTTAAACCTTTTTTGCCAAGAAACCTTCACTGTTGTTGCTGTGTACTTCATATGGTATCACATCAGGCTAGGTCACCCCACTCTTAGTGATGTGGAGTTCGATTCCTGGGTTAAGAGGGTGCCCACGGATCTCTCTCTCCATTATAAAGTTATCTGTTCACTCTTGCGACTAATAAGTCATCTGTGGAGTATTAGTTTCCCTGTCAACTCTTCCCTGAATACTTCTATCATCCATCAACGATCCTTGACTGAATCAATTATTTCATTCAAGGTTATAAAATGGTGGTTTTCTAATTTGATCACTTATTTGATATTTATTAGCTAGCATCATGTCATAATGAAGAGTCTTCCTCAAAATTAGGGCTATTTTATAACCCTGATGTAGGGCCCAACGCTTTCCCTTTAGTTACCAATTTTTAGAATAAGTCAGCTTAATATCCGGAAATTTTGAAATAAAATATTTCATGGTCCTTATATTGTAAATGCCATGTTATTTTGTAGTTTACTGACATAAATGACTTTAGCATGTTGATATAATTTCAAGTCTTTAATTTCAGGTCTACATGACAACAGAGCGCTGGTAAATTCGAAATCACTTAATTCAGCAATAAAAAAAAGTCAAATGGATTAATTGAGTAAGTTGATTGGTTACTGGATTCAAATGGCAGTGAGTTCCATAAAATGGCTTGTCCGGTAGCATCATAGTGACATAGTCTCAGTGTCCCTAAAGGAATAATAGGGGAGGATGTTTGTGAGAAGAGGAAAGGGGTGTAGAAAGATGGATTCTCGCCCATAGTTTCATGTATTGGGATTTTGAAGTTTTGCGTTGTCATCAGTCAAAAGCATCTGCGTGGCCACTGTGTTCAAATCCCCCCACCCATGCCAGGGGACCCAGGGGAGCCCCAAAGGGAGTCCAGAGCACAGACCGCCCATTAGAGGAGTCCCACGGTGGGTGGCAAGGCCTGAGACTTTGTGCCTCCTTCTTATCAGCCATTGGCTGGAGGAACACCAAGAACAGTGTGACCTCGGCTTGCAAGGCCGGGCAGTGAGGTCTTTCTTGCAGGGGTTCAGAGCAGCGCATCCCATGTCACACACACGCACAGAGGCCCCTTCATCTATCTCACCAGCCCTGTTCCCACCATCCCGTGCTCCATCCAGCCCAGGCTGCCTGCGGTTCCTTGGAGTGGCCGAGTTCCCTCTTGGGTCCAAGTGGGCTCACCTCTCCACCTGGCCAACTCCCACTTGCCCCTCAATATTCGATATTCTGTTGCCCCTCATTAGAGCTCCAGGGTCCTCTAGTCCTAGAAGCATTTCCTAGTTGCCTTAAGCCAAGGCCTCTCGCTCTACCGTAATTACAGGTTTTCTCACTTGCCTCCCCTACTGGACTGTGAGCTCATGTGAAAAGCGGGAAATCTTATTTCTTTCCGAATCCCTCCTGCCTAGCATGGACCTGCCACATCGTAGGTGCTAAGTAAATGTCCCCTGAGTGAAACAAATGAATGGAAAACAAAAATGAGTGACTTAGGCTTATCCTAGGGAGTGCACTGATTTCCCTCCTCCCTCCTCCATAAATGAAATGGCTGAGTGGATTTTGCTCAAACCATCCTGAGTACAATACACCTGGGATTGGGGTGCATGAGGCCTGGGCAATTTCAGGCTCAGAGGAAGAAAATAGCTTGCATACTAAGAAGAGCCAAGAAGGGACTTCCTGGGTGGTCCAGTGGTTAAGACTCTGCACTTCCATTGCAGGGGGCACAGGTTCAGTCCCTGGTTGGGGAACTAAGATCCTGCATGCCACACAGTAAGGCCAAAAAAAAAAAAAAAAAAAAAAAGAATAGCCAAGGTTGTGGAACTAGAGAAGGGAGACCCAGAGGGGACTGGCTGGAAACTGTTCTCAGTTAACAAAAATGCTTTCACCAAGAGCATTGTAATAAAGAGCTAAGTTATTAAAGCTCAGACAAATAAACAGACCCTCTCACCTCCACCCCCCCAAATGAGAGTGCTCATGTGATCCTGCTATGATTAAGAAATGCCTATGAGTTAAATGCTTCGGAATACGCGAATAGACATAAATCAGCAGTTCCCGGCTTCGAATGCAACATTCTTCAACATCCATTAATCTGCGGCTGGCTCCTCTTGAAACCCCTGGGCCCCTCTGGGCTTCTCTATCTCTTAATTGAAGCGGTGTGCCTTGGAGAATTATTGCCTTCCTACACCAACTTTCCCTTCCAAGGGTGGATTGCAAAACAAACACAGGAAGAAAGAACTGGATTCAATTTCTAGGCAAGAACTTTTTCTGCGTGTGTCTGTATGGATGCGCACGCCCTCCAAGTTCCAACTTAAGGCAGGGCAGGCCTCTCCGATCAGGTCTCCTAATTGTTGGTGAATACAAGATGTCAGGCTGTCTCTCCAGGCTGACTTTGAGGTATTGTGCAGTTGATGAAATCCAGGGCTGCAGATCATTCACAATGGGATGAAGATGTGCTCTGGAAAATGTAGCTCCAGCATCTTTCATGTCCGCCTTTCCTTTCATCCCAACCTTCCCACTCCTGGGAGCTTTAGAGTTTGTAGTCAGCCGGGTGGCTGCAAGCACCTCCTTCTCCCCACTGGCAGACAGATGTCTTCCGGCCTCCGCGCCCTTCAACGGGAGCGCCCTGATTTATAATCCTGAACCAAGCGAACAGGGCCTGCTGAGGCCAGACCATCACCTGGTCTTTGGAATGAATTTGGAGAGGAACGCGGAGCCTGTAGGGAAGGGGCTACCTCATTTAAGTTTGTGCTGTGTGGTTGTGCAAATAAGAAAGTGCTTGGGCATGTGGCAGCCTGCTGGTGCCCACATTTGGAAGGGAAGGCACCAAGGCCATCTAAATCATGCAGAGAGCAGCTGCACGGGGTGTCTCATAAACTGTAACCGCCAGAGCTTATGCGTATGTGCTGCTGGGACCTTGCGGCCCCAGGAGCCCAACTCGGAGGGCAGAGTCACTGCGAATGTCCAGTTTCAATGAAATGGAAAAAAAAAGCTTCAGTAAAAAGCTGCAAAGGAGAAATTGTTTGGTTATGCCATGATTTGTGTTTATAGCGTTGAATGATATTTAACTAAGTTCCAAGTCAAAGACCTCTCAAGTTCTCAATTTCTATTTATTTATTTATTTATTTTGGCCACGCTGCACAGCATGTGGGATATTAGCTCCCTGACCAGGGATTGAATCCGCGCCCCCTGCGGTGGAAGCTTGGAGTCTTAACCACTGGACCACCAGGGAAGTCTAAGTTCTCAAGTTTTTAAAGTCATGTTTATTTGCTTAACAAAGAGCAAATACTTCGAAAGCACCCACTGTGAGTCTAAGTGCTTAACAAATATTAACTCGCATCTTCTTTCTAACAATCTGGTGAGGTAGGTCCTCTTATTCCCTTTCTTGTATACCTGATTGAAAGTAATGGTCATATTATTAAGTACATATGGTATCTCCTGTATGTGTGTTAAAATTCCTCCGACAAACTGGTTTAAGTATTTCGTACCAAAGTACTAACTAATAGACCTGGTACAGTCAGTGATAGAAAGGAGACTGACTAGTCCTCTCAGGTATGATGGCTATAAAATGAGACATACTAATTTGATCAAAGGTCTCCTAATAATTTCCCTGAGACTGACGGTTTCAGGTTTCAGTGGTTTTCAAATACCTTATAAAATCAGACTAGACTGAAGAATAACTGTAAAAAGGAAAAAAGAATCCTAGAAAGCCCACTCCAGAGTTGAAACTGGGATTGACCATGGTGACCAGGGTCTTTAATCAGCTCCCGGCTGCTTGTGACTCTGCTCTTTGGCTCTTCAGAATTCCCCTTGGTCCTGAGCAGCTGCAGCAGGGAGATGAGGGCATTTAGTTACAGGATCAGCTGTAAAACAAAGAACAACTGCTTTGAAAGAGTCCACAGTGCTGTTTACAGGAAGGGTCAAACTATTGTTAAGTGTGCTGTGCTTTCTGAAAACTCAGGGCCCCTGCACTTCAATAGCCCCCTGGGCAGGGGAGCGGTGTGGTTTGGACATGCTTTGGGGTACACTGGAGCCTGCCCAGTCCAGTCTGTGAACATCTCGTCCCTCCTCTGCATTCAGGGACTTTAAGCTGGTAGCTTGACATCAGCCCTGGTGGAAACATTTACACCATGGAAACTGGCAAACGCTATAGCAGAGCTGCTTTGCCACTCCCAGAACTGGCTGACCAGCACAGCACTGGGGAAGGAGGTCTGAAACTTATGGATCCTTCCAACAAAGCAGGGTTACATATGAAAAGACTTTTTTTAAAGAAAGAGGCCCTGAGAAAAATGGAAACCATGGTACTCTAAGAAGATTGCAGGGTTGCTTCTGAAGAACCAATGGCCCTGGTGTTCCAAACGGCCACCTTTCCAAAGAACCAGGCAGAGAATCTGGTGACCTTGTGCCTGTCCCCACAAGCCGCAGGGAGAGGCAGATAGAGAGACAAACCGCTTACCCTGCTACCTCAAAGCCATCCTTGCCCGCTTTTATGCGGATGCTGGGCATCAGCAGCTGCTGCTCTAAACCTCTGTTCCCACTTGACTTGCCGTGATGCTGAGAAAAGCAAAATAAGCTCTTTTGTAACTTGTTTCAATTAGAGGAAAATATTGAGGCAACTGTGTTCCTTTCCTATTGCTGCGGTAATAAATTACCAGAAACTGCCTTAAAAGAAGACCAATTTATTATTTTACAGTTCTGGAGGTCAGAGATGGGTCAGGTTGGGCTAAAATCCAGGTGCTGACAGGGTTGCATTCCTTTTTGGAGGCTATAGGGTGGAATCCATTTCTTTCCCTTTTCCAGCCTCTAGCTTTCTTTCCGCCTGCATCCTTAGCTCATGGTCCCTTCTTTCATCACCCACACTGGCAATGGACAGTGAAGTCGGTCACATCACGTCCCCCTGACACTGACCATCTGCCTCTGTCTTCTACATTTAAGGACCCTTGTGATTACATTGCACCCACCCAGATAATCCACACTAATCTTTTTTTTTTTAATTAGGAAAAGCGTATTTTACTATTTTTTTAACTTTTTATTTTATATTGGAGTATAGTTGATTAACAATGTTGTGTTAGTTTCAGGTGTACAGCAAAGTGATTCAGTTATACATACACATGTATCTTTTCTTTTTCCAAATCTTTTCCCAATTAGGTTGTGACATAATATTGAACAGAGTTCCCTGTGCTGTACAGTAGGTCCCTGTTGGTTATCCATTTAAAATATAGCAGTGTGTACAAGGCAATCCACACTAATCTTGTTATATTATAAGGTCAGCTTGTTAGCAACCTTAACTAACACTTGGCACGTGACATGACATATTCACAGGGTCTGGAGGTTAGGACGTGGACATCTTTGGTGGGAAATTATCTTGCCTGTCATAGCAACACATGCCACCAAAGTCTTCAGTGAAACGGCCTGGAAATGACTCTAGAATTACATCTATCTTTTTTTGGGGGGGACGTAACCAAAGTCACTACAACCCAGCCTCTCTCCTCAGTGATGACCAAGGAAATGCAGGGTGAAACCACATCTGTACTAGATACTGGGAATAGATTTTTCTGGTAGTTCTGTAGTCTTAAGGACCAAAATCAGAGGTGCTGGTGTTCTCCTTCCCCAAATGATTATTGTATCCAAACTCCTTTAAATTGTGCCCTTAGTTCCTAGCTCTTCTTGGCTTGGGTACAGCTGGAAGTTCTCGGACGCCTGCCACCCTTGGTCATGTGTTAAAGCCCCACACAGAGCAAGTATACCTAACTTGGAGAATCAGGCATTCTTCCTGACACATAACACGGACTGTGTAACGGAAGGTTCATATATGAATGCAGGAAAGAACTGTGCTGACCTCGGGGGACTTGGAGGTGGACCTGGACTCCTCCTTTGGAGTCAGACTTTCTTCTCAAGGAGGCAGTTTCCAACTTGCATCGTCTTTGGCATTTCCAAGGACCCTCAAAACAGGGTGGCGCTGGCTGGAGAGGAGGGACGTCAGACTTAAGAAACACAGCTTTCAGTTCATCAGATGTGCTTTCCCAGGACTTGCCTGGCGGTCCAGTGCTTAAGACTCCGCGCTTCCACTGTAGGGGTCGCGGGTTTGATCCCCTGGTCAGGGAGCTAAGATTCCCCGGGCCGCGCGTGGCCTGGACAAAAAATTTAAAAAAAAAGTGCTCTCTCACCAGGGAAGAGGAATATTTCCTTGGAGTCTGGAGAATCGGAATTGAGCCAACGCCTGTCTCTCAATTACATAATTCAAGGGCTGTGTATTAGCACCGAGGAGAGGGCGTGGATTTCAGGATGATTAGTGTCACTGCTCCGGGATAGGTCCCCAAGGAGACCCAGCCCAACAAATTGCTGAACCTATTTGGGTTTGCAGAGCCCTGTCACCCACGATGAGGCCTCCTCCCCAAACCCCCAAGCCACCCTGTGAGCCAGCATTTTCTAATAATCATTTCCTACATAAAATCAACAAGGGGAAAAATTCCTCTTCAGGCACATGTCTAGATGATTAGATTTCTCTTTGACAGAGAATTGTCAGTGACGGCCCCATGGCTCCTGAGACTGTAGACATTGTAAACCTCTGATTAATGGGGTAAGACAGATTGTTGATATTCATGGAATTCAATATTCTAACCTCAGACCCATGTTTACAGCACATTGACTTGCAACTTTGAAAAAATCCCTGCTTTTTTTTCTGTTTGCTTATTAGCACAGGGCTCTAGAGCAAGGAAACCAGGCCAAGATGTCTGGCTGGGGAGCCTAAATGAGACCATATATTTTATGTGGTGATTTAGAATTTAAAATCCACACAGACATAGAAAACAAACTTATGGTTACCAAAGGGGAAAGGTGGGGGGAGGGATAAATTAGGAATTTGGGATTAACAGATATACACTACTATTTATTAAGTAGATAAACAACAAGGACCTACTGTATAGCACAGGGAACTATATTCAATATCTTATAATAACCTATAATGGAAAAGAATCTGAAAAAAAATATATTTATATATAAACTTTGCTGTACACCTGAAACATTGTAAATCAACTTCAGTTTAAAAATAATTTTTTTTTTTTTTTTTTTTTTTTTGCAGTACGCGGGTCTCTCACTGTTGTGGCCTCTCCCGCTGCGGGGCACAGGCTCCGGACGCGCAGGCCCAGCGGCCATGGCTCACAGGCCCAGCTGCTCCGCAGCACGTGGGATCCTTCTGGACCGGGGCACGAACCCGCGTCCCCTGCATTGGCAGGCAGACTCTCAACCACTGCACCACCAGGGAAGCCCTAAAAATAAATTTTAAAAATTAATTAAAAAGTTAAAATCCAAATTATGCCTGGAGATACACAATATTTTTCCTATTGTACCTGCAACCGGGCCGGATGAAACCAAACGTTCCCCGTGATTAACTTTTCAAAGCAGTGTGGCACTTTGTTCCCTCTAACAAGCGACAGGGAATGTAACCCATGTATCCCAGGCTGCAATCGTTTATTTTTTTCTTTACTTCTTTTTTCTATTTTTTTTTAAAGTGAGTAAAACACAGAGCTCTTCATGAAATCCAACTCCCCTGAAGAATGATAACATTTCATTCTGCATTTGTGCAGCCCCCAAGTTCATGGTTAGATGAAGGTGACCACTTTCATTCCCATCATCTTGTTATGGCTTCTAAATCACTCTGTGTTATTATTTGTCCCATTTTGCAGAGCAGCTAAATGAAGAACAGGATGAATAACTTATCCCAAATTACCCATGAAGCCAGGGTTATTAGCATTCCCAGGCCAGTGGGCTCACCACAAAACTACACTGCTTGACAGATAGACATCGTGGGGAGGGCAAGCTAAGTCTCCATCCTACGTGATCCCTGTTTACTCACCAGGCAGGAAAGAAGCCAGGTGTAATTTGTTCATGCAGAAAGAATGGGCAGTGGTCATTTGAATATTTTAGAGATAAGAGAGAAAGCATTTCTTTAGAGGTTACTGAAAATTACTTTTTTTAAAGCAAAACTGATGAATAAATTATAAACACAGGGTGACACGTGGGTTGGAAGCTGTCTACTATGGAGAATTGGTGGGGTTTATGATAGGGAGGAAAATGGGCCCTTTTCCACAGGAATGCTTCAGAAGACGTTTTATGTTTTCAGAACCGGGAAGTGGGAATAAGTTTAGAATTTAGCTGAAGGATGAACCAGAGGATCATTATGAAGTGGGTGAAGTGTATCTCTGTGCTTTTCCCATTTCCCCTGGGGTCCCCCCTCCTTGCTGTAGCCTATTCCTGTCGTTGTGGTCCTCCTGGTGATTCATGTGGGTTAAAAAGGCCCCAAGATGCAGGCCATTGTCTCAGATGTACATCCCCACCACCGTCAAATATTATCCATCCTAGTCCTACTCCTTCAGACTTTGTTTCCCTACAGGAAAATGGATGGAGGTAGATTAATCAGAGAAATGATCCTTATGAATACATTAGCTAGATGGTATGTCACCTCTCATACATGATGATGACATGATGTCATTCTTCACTGCATTTTCATTCATCAGGAGATTTGAGAGCATCATGGAAGGATCGCAAAGAAAATGAAAAAATAATATTTAGCTTCTGCCATTCAAAACAGGATTTTGCAGCAAAACTGTAAACTTGAAAGTCAGGCATTTTTGAGAGAAAGGATCTCCTTGATTCTCTTTTATCCACTGGCATACCAAAAGCCAGGCATGGAAGACTAAACCATAGAGTTTTATATTCAGGAGGAAGGAGAGAGTGGTGTCTGCTCCTTCCAGCCCTGGACGAGTGTGGGACGCAGGCTGCCAGCAGAAGGAAGAGTTAGTGGTGAGATGTGTGGGTCCCAACCCGCCTCTCCTGGCAGAGACCCAGAGAGGGAAATGCATTTGCTAAGTCGAAGGGAACACAGAAGGCAGAGGAGGGGTTTGTGCTATGCTCTTTACTTGGGGGACGTCACTCTGCTGGGTGGTTCCTCACAAACACAGAGGGCCCTTGAGGAACCAAGAGGATGGAAGGGCCTCATCTAGCAGAGTCTAGTGGCACCAGGCAGAGGGTGTCCCACGTGGCCCACTGTGGTGGGAGCCAAGTGACCTGCATCGTAGGGTGTCCAGAGGCAGACGGAGGCTATGGCAGAATCCCAGAGGGTTCCCTGCCCTCTTCCAAGCCGTGGGACTGGCTACCTGGTCCTGACTGGTCAAGAAGGACTAGCCTTGGGCTTCCCTGGTGGCGCAGTGGTTGAGAGTCCGCCTGCAGATGCAGGGGACACGGGTTTGTGCCCTGGTCCGGTAAGATCCCACATGCCGCGGAGTGGCTGGGCCCGTGAGCCATGACCACTGAGCCTGCACGTCCGGAGCCTGTGCTCCAAAACGGGAGAGGCCACGGCAGTGAAGGGCCCGCGTACCGCAAAAAAAAGAAGGACCAAGTTCTGGGTTCAGGAAGCTTACATTCCAGAGCACCATGGTCATGATCTTGGCCTTGTCATTGGGATCATTTTAAAGACAAATGTCTGCACGTAGAGCCCATGAAGGAAAATCCACACTTTACCAGACCTCTCCGTCCCAGAGGAATATTTTGAGGATGCTTCACTTTTCAGATAGATCTACTGACCTCAGTTTCCCTTAAAGTGTGACCTACGCAAACACATACAAGTGGTGTGTTGGGGATAATTAACTTAATTCTCCCAGAGGTGAGGGAAAGATTGCACATAAACACAGAGGAAGAGCCTCTTCGACTGCAACTCAACTGGAAACAAGATATTTGGCAAAAATCTGCATAAGCTAATGGGAATGCAATTTCATTTACTGCAAATGTTTTTTCAGGAGGACAGCTGTGGATAAAGAGAATTCTTAGTAACTGGCACCTCTCATTCGTGCGATGCGATTCTAAGTGCTTTTCTATTGGTCATCTGGTTTCATGGTAACAGCCATCAGCTGGGCCAACATCTCTCTCCACAGAGGGAGGAGCCCACAGAGAGCTGAAGTGGGGAATTTGCCGAAGATCACACACCCAGGAGGGGCAGAGCTTAACTTCCAACCCAGGCTGTTGGACTCAAAAGCTTCGGGCTTCTGATCACCCCACAGTCTGATGACTGTGAGACCTCAAGCAAAGGGATCGGATTGAGTAGATTGCAGGGTCCGCAGCTGCCGCGGGCAGCACCCTTGCTGCTTCTCTGTTGCTGTGTAGACTTTGCCTCCGATGACCTAGGAGGGGAGTCTGATCCAAAGGGAAGATTTTCCTACCTGGAATGTAGGCTGTTTTGACTAAAAAATACTGGAGAACACACCTCATCCATTGAGGACTCCAGAGAAGCAAACACCAGGTCCTTTTGCTCTGAGAACTGCAAAGTGGAAGATGAAAGGGTCCCCAGAGGTGAGCTGCGACTGCCGCCCTCATCTGCCAACTGATAAACAAGGCAGCCACCCTCAGCATCAGGAAGTGAACTAACGATATTACTCACCATTGACCAGACAGCTCGGTCCCCTGCAAAGTGCCCTGGGAGGAACACTGCGATTTGAGGCTGATGTTTGCAGAGTGACTCTTCTGGGGATAACACTGGAGATGAGGCATGGGAAATGATCACAGTGAAATTTCTTCAAATTCCTTGTCCTAGGGCAGGGCCACCAACATCAGATCTGCTGCGCAAAGTGACCTGTGAGTGTGTATGTATGCACGCGCACACACACACACAGACCTACAGAAAAGCAAGTGAAGCCTGGCTGCGTGTGTCCACATCTGCAGTCTTGGAAGCTTCTGTTAAGGCTGAAAATGCCAGGTGGGCCCTAGAGATCTTTGGAGATTGTCACTCACACCAGCTATAGCTGCATAGCCTTTGCTCGGGACTAAGAGAAACTGACTGGAGCCCGTGGAGCAGTAATGAGCGGGCTTTGAAGACGGCAGGAAAACTTCCTCACGGACTCCACATATATCCATCACCCCAGCAAGCCCCAGTGGGCTCCTGCCCCTCTCCGGTTTTACGAAACACTGGAAACATTTGAACGTTGGAGAAAACTTACCACCTTGGAACACGTTGCCTGTTTTCTTACAACTTAATGGGCTAAATCGTTGATACGTTCTGTTCTGAAGCCTAAGAGTGCACCCCTGGGCAGGGCGCAGCGAGACAAATCCTTCTCTCTTCGACGGAGTCCTGCGCTCAGCAGTGCGCGTGAGGGTCATCACCTGCAGCCCCCTTCTCTGGCTCGTATTCTCCAGTGATTTCTGGCAAAGCCACAGTGGTCTTAGCCTGTTGTATCTTAGCAATTTATTCCAAATACTAGGAAAGCAGCCCTCTCTCCATTAGGCAGAGTTGTTATGGGCATTCAAGAAAAGCAGCCCTGTTAGGACCTCAGACTCGGGCAGAGCTACATGGGTTCATTCATTCATTTGACAAACATCGCCGACGGCTAATGGCCTGCCTGGCCTCTGGCTGGCCCAGTGGACCCCAGGGGGATATAAGAGAGGCTGACATTTGCTCTCAAGGGGCCCACGGTGAGCTGGGATGCCCAGCAAATGAGGAAACGATTGTATAAACATCGAGGAGTTGGGCAAAAGGCATTTGTGTCTGTGATTTGGGGGAGGCGTCAGAGAAGGTTACGGGGGCCACGTCAGATGTGGCATATCCTTCCCAGGCTACCTCAGGCCCCTCAGTCCTGAGGAGATAGGGGTAGAGCCTAGTCAGGATTTATGAAGTGCTTCCTCGATGATAACACGTCCTGTGTGGGAAAAATATGGCTCCCCTGTCCTCCAGGATCTTAAACTGTAGTTGGGGAGGTCTGACATCGTAGGTCTGTCCTGCTGGAAATACTGGAACGTAGTGGGTAAAACCCCGGAATACCGGTTCTCACTTCAGGTCTCAGCTGTGTAACTTTGGGCAAGTTTCTTAACTTCTCTGTGCCTCACTTTCCCCATTTGTGAAATGACAATAAGGATAGCATCTCTCTTCCATGAATGTTGTCAGGAATAAGTGAATGGAACGCTCAGAACAAGGCAGGCCCGCTTCACACCAAGCACTTCCTATATGCAGCCACTTACATGATCACCCTGGCCCTTTACCCACTCCCCTCTCTGACCCAGGGGCACCTCTAACCCTGACCTGCAGTTCTATGCGCACACGTCCACATTTGGAGGCAGGGTCTGTGTGGCAGGGGTGCAGGGACCAGGCCTGCCCCAGAAGCCATGCTCCTGGAAGGGAGGATGGTCAGTACTGCAGGAGATGGCGTGACAGGTGGTCTTGGCTTCGCAGCCAGGAGGGCTTTACATGGAAAGGTGTGTCTGGCCATGTTTCCTCACTCCTTTGGATACAATAGTCTTAACCAGGAGGGGAGTGAAAATACCTTCCTCCAGGTGCTATTGGCTGTAGCAGGGTCCCTCCAGGGGCTGACCAGTGAGACCAGCGTCCTGCCCATGGTGGGGGGAGGTTGACTGACCACAAAGGGAGGGGTGTCCCCACTCACAGGTGTCTCAAGCCTGGTCCCTCCTAAAACATCACTAGGGGGCTTCCCTGGTAGCACAGTGGTTAAGAATCCTCCTAGCAATGTAGGGGACACAGGTTCGAGCCCTGGTCCGGGAAGATCCCACATGCTATGGAACAACTAAGCCCATGTGCCACAACTACTGAGCCCACGTGTCACAACTACTGAACCCACGAGCCACAACTACTCAAACCCGTGCGCCTAGAGCCCGTGCTCAGCAACAAGAGAAGCCACCCACAATGAGAAGCCCGCGCACCGCAATGAAGAGTAGCCCCCGCTCACTGCAACTAGAGAAAGCCCGCGCGCAGCAACGAAGACCCAATGCTGCCAAAAATAAATAAATAAATTTATTTTTTAAAAAAAAGACACATCACCAGGGTGCTGGAGAAGGTGGGGCAGGAAGTGGGGAGAAGAGGCTCTGGGGTGCTGGGCTGGGCTGTCAGGGTTCCCCCGAGTATTGGCTCAGGAGGGGGCACCAAGCAGAAGAGTGCTGGAAGGTGCATCCTGCATGTGCCCAGGAGTGGCAGCTGGGCCGGTGACCCCTGGGCATCTGTTCCACTGGAGGGGCTGCTGTCTTGCGGGAGCTGCCAGCCTCTACTGGGTGGAAACCCGCCCCCATTGGCATTTTTACCCTCACCTTCCTCTCGCCCCTGCGTCTTTTACTTCAGGAAAGCAGGAGGCCATAGAAGGAAGACCACAGCAGGCTCTGCCAGTCCCCCCAGGTCAGCTGGAAGGGGGTCCTCCCACCGACGGGGTCCTCTGTCGCAGCAGCCTTGTGATGATGCAATGCCTCGGTCTTAGCGCAGCAGAGAGGGTGCACGTCCAGCCCGTGCTGGAATAGCTCCCGTTGTGCTAACCACTGTGCTACAGGCCCTGGCCCAGGGCTTGGCGTGTCTCATCTCAGCCGGCCCTAGGGCAGCAGGACAGCTGAGTTATTCTGCTTAGGGACGGGATGGGGAGGTCTCTGCACCCCAAAGCCCAGGCAGGTACAAAGACACACCCAGGGAACAGCATCAGTCCCAGAATCAGTCAGAACCTCCACAGCAGCAGGCGGTCCCGCTCGGAGCAGGGAGGCGGGGGGAACATGGCTTCCTTCCAGCGGGGAGACCAAGGCTGCAAAGAAGGGACTCTTCTGAGGATGCCAGGCATCCCAATACAGGCATGTCAGGAAATGCACGGGTCCTTTCCGGTTCAGTAAGGTGCTTTGTTTCTGTCTCATTCTGTGATAGGGATTCGAATTGAGTGTACTTCCTAAGTCAATAAAAACTAATTTGGCCAAAGTAGGGTTGATTTTTTTGGCTCAGGCACGAGTCTTCATCCAGTTGGATCATGGCCATTTCTAGAAGGCCAGAGCGAGAGCATCTGGGGCATTGATTTCCAGCAGATGTCCTTAGTGACCCTTTTAGGGGAATGAATTCTGCAGCAGGTCAACTGGGCTTGGCCATGAGCGTAACCCAGAGCCCCACATGCCCACAAGTCCACCCGGTCGACACAACTATCAACTCCCTTTTCCCCATGGGACATCTGTTAACGATGACAGGGGTTCAGAAAGTGCATTTGAGGAAGCAAAAACACATGCATCTTTACAGTTGCCAAGACCATTTCAATTTTATTATTATTATTTTTTAAAGCAACACTGGATGTTTTGCTGCTGAGAAAAGCAACTACCAGTCTCCAGATCTTTTTTATTACTTGGGAGAATTTTTTTTCTGAATGTCTTTCCGAGGTACCTTCTCCTTTTCCTGCATTTGGTTCATGCCAGCAGGCTGCTTCCCAGAATACCTCATGACTCAGTGCCAGCTCTGAGGAACATAATGGGTTGCAAATGTTTCGGGGTGGATGACTGATGAATGTAGTAACTTTATCACTTCTCCCATTTTTTACTGTTAGCAAACTGTAGAAATCTCACACAAGACAACCTCCTTCCCTACTCCCGCATCTCCCACCCCCAACCGTCCTTTAGAAATGATGAAAACAGCAGCCGAGAAGGATGGCTTGTCTGCGGCCGAGAAGGCAGGACTGACAGGGTCAGGCCGAACTCTCATCTGGGCCAACAGGACGGAACTGGTTGAATGGAGCTGCTGTGGCTTTCAGTGTTCTCCAACAGCAAGGGGGAATTTTCTCTTTTCATGTAAAACTGTGTCCCCCTGGTGTGTGGTCCCGTGAGGGATCGAGTCTGGCACATCGGGGGTCTCCAGGAGGGGCCGTTATGACAGAGCTGGTTCAGAGGTGCCCCCCGCACCTAGGTTGTGTCTCAGACCCAGATCAGTAAAGTATCAATAGCTTCCCTGACGGCTATGACCCACCTCCTCCCTGTAACGTGTGGCTACGGTCCAAAAGCGATTTGCGGTGCTCCACTCTGAGCCAGGCACCCTGCCCAAAGCTGGGAGCCAGTCTGTGGGCTGAAGGGAGAAATCAGATGAGAAAACCGGACACTTAGAAAGCGCACTAAGTGCCATGGTGGGCTGCAGACAGAGTTCTACTGGTCAGCTCACGCGAGGATGAGGCTCAGGGTACAAAGCCTGTCTCTGGGTAAACAGCATATCTGCCTGGACGTCTCCGTGGGGTCCACACCCTCCTCCCAATGGGGAGGCCCAAGGGAGATCAGCCAGACCATGCTGACCAAGGGTGCACAAGCCACCCACATGGGTTGGCAAGTCCCTCTCTCAGCATCCGAGCTCCCACTTTGGGGGAGTGAAAACCCCGGGTCATTTAGATTCCAGGTGCCTTTCAGTACATTCACACAAAGGAAGTAACGTTACAAGATTTATTACTTACAGATCCCAACAGAGGAGAGGCACAGTGAGCCCCGGGAAGGGCCATCATGCTTCCCAGGTCACGGCGAGCAGGATGCAAGGCACCTATGACTTTTAAGGTGGTTGGGACAGAGGTCACCCACTTTTCTCAGGCTCAACCCTGGTTATTTTAAAAGGTTCCCCGGGAAAAACAAGGCGGGAGGGAACTTGGGGTGAGAATTCTAACCTCAGGTCCTGATCTAAATGTCCAGACGCGGTGTGAGCAGGGCTGTCACTCTGTGAAATGCCCAGGGAATGCCCATCACAGAGCTCACTGCCCAGCCCACCATAGTCTCCATAGGGCACGTGGCTGGGGGCACGTGCATCTCACTTAGCATGGGGGCCGTCGCTTGCTTAAGGAAGAAGCAGAGAGCGAGTAGATGGGTCACAAGGACTGAAGGAGGCCAGTGGTGAGGACCAAGGCCTGCAGGATGGAGCCGGGAAGGATGAGGCAAGTGAGAGCACGTGGCCCAGGGCCCCCTTTGGAGATGAGATGGGAAATGGGGCCAGCTGTGTGTAAAGGGCAGAAATGGATGAGCTCTGGGCACTCAGATGCCATGGACCCAACTTCCCAGATACCACATGAGAAACCCCAGCAAAGAGGGGGTCTGGTCACCCCGCTAGATCTCTCTTGACAGGATGACTCTCAGCAAATGACTTACTTTAGGGCATCTCAAATTCTCCCTCCACGTGTAATTACCAAAACTCTGCCCTGAGGTGCTTGGGTGTCGTCTAGCTAGAAAATGAAGTTTATAGAATATCTACTTCCACACCAATGAAGAGGAAGTGTTTATTCAAGCTTTTGGGTCCCAGTAACAGGCGTTAAGCTGTAGTCATTGCTGTAACAATGGCCAAGTCTCCCGAATCCTCTCTCAGGGTCACTTGTGAAACAGTATATTCTCAGAAGGAAAGTACTTTTATTTAATTTTAAAATTTAATTTATTTGTTTATTTTTGGTGGCATTGGGTCTCCGTTGCTGCACACAGGCTTTTTTTTTTTTTTTTTTTTTGGCGAGCGGGGGCTACTCTTGGTTGTAGTGCACAGGCTTCTCACTGCGGTGGCTTCTCTTGTTGCGGAGCACAGGCTCTAGGTATGTGGGCTTCAGTAGTTGTGGCATGTGGGCTCAGTAGTTGTGGCTCACGGGCTCTAGAGCACGGGCTCAGTAGTTATGGTGCATGGGCTTAGTTGCTCTGTGGCATGTGGGATCTTCCCAGACCAGGGACTGAAGCTGTGTCCCCTGCATTGGCAGGCAAATTCTTAACCACTACGCCATGAGGGAAGCCCAGAAAAGTACTTTTAATTCACTGAAATTTAAATATAGGTGGGACCACCTAGTGCTTTGGGGCATTTAGGAAGGCAGTATTTTTAAATGAATCAGAATACAGGATTGTCATCATACCAAAAGGCGGCCTTCATTCATTCTCTCAGCCATTAGATACCTAGTTCACACCTGCCTGGCATTATTCTGGATGCTGGGGACAGAGACACGGGCAGCGCAGGTGAGGGTCTCATTATAGCTTACAGTTCAGGAGGGACGTTGGGGGTCATCTGTGTTCAGGGGAACAATTAAATACAGCGGGGAGGGACTGTGTGCGTGGCGAGGCTTTGGGAAGCTGTGCGGAGCCGGCCATTGGAGGGTTCCCCGAGAAGGTGACACTTGAGTGATGACCTGAAGGAGGAGAGGAAGCTCTCTGACTCGAGTTCATCCTTGGCTTCAGCATGCTTACCTGGCACAGGTGACTTCCTCTAGCTGCCACAAGAGCCTAGAGCCCGCACTGAAAAGCAACTGCGTGGTTGACCGGAGTTCCTGAGAGCAGCCTCTGTATTCCCCACTCAGCGCGTGGATGGTGCAACCCCCAGAAGGGATTCCCACCCGGCCTGCCCTTCCTCTGGGAAGCGGTCTAGAGGAGGTTTGGTCTCTGTAGGAAGTGAGTGAAGGAAGAATGTCCTCCACGGCCTCTGCAGGGGTCTCCAGGGGAGGCCCACACACCTGTCATTGGGTCTTCACTCCGGCCGTGTCTCCTGGGCAGCTCATCTTACCCAGGAGCCCACACGTTACCTCTCCTCATCAATTCACTTTTCAACACCAAATACATCTTTCTCACTTTACAGCATTTTCTTATACTTCTACCACTGTTGGCTTCAACAAGAATTCTTGGTAGCTGAGAGAGGGGTGTGTGTATGTGTGTGTGTGTGTGTGTGTGTTTAATGAACACCTGAAGGAACAGAAAAGTCTTGCTTGAAGCAAACCCCTTTCTTTCAGTCTCCACTTCTCGTGCTGACAGAAACTGTGGCAAGATGAACAAGTTTTTTATTTTTATTTTTTAAATCACCAGAAATTAACCCTCTAGGCATGATGACACGTGATAAAGTGGGAAGCCCATTCTGTAGACATTTACTCAGTACCTTGATCACTGAGGCATTGCACATGGTTTGGGAATTAAAAGGAAGGAGGGAAAAAACCTTGCAGTCTGGCTCTCGAGGGCTCATACCTCGTTGGGCACCAGACATAAACAAGGTGACCATCACCATCGCTAAGCAACTGGAATATGCCCAGGACATCATGGGAGCCCAGAGACGGGCATCCAACACAGTCTGGGGTCACCGTAGCCAGGAAGGGGAGAATCCCTCACTCCTCTCCGAGGTCAGCTGAAAGGGGGTTCCTCATTTTCCCCAGGTCATCCTGGAGAACCTCTTAGCTCTTCCAGTACTGGGCTCCTACATCTACTGACCAAACTCAGAGGGTCACTAATTCATCATTTGAGCGTCAGTGAGTTCTGCCTCACTCCATCGACAGCAGGTGGGAAAGAAGAGAAACAGAAGATGCTGAGTTGTGTTCGAGGTAACAATTCAGAGACCTGACCTGGCCACACCCAGGCCCTCACCCCTGGTGAAGTCATAGAAGATTCCAGGATGTGAGTGTCCCCTTCTCCCACAGCTTGGAGGCTCCTCCATTCCTCCCAGCTCTCCTGCTCTTCCAGGAAAGGCGTGACAAGTTCTTGGCAGTCACACACCTGGGACAACGTCATTTCTATTACTCATTGGGTCACTTGGTCAACAGGCACTTGAGTCCCAAGTATGTACCAAGCCCTGTGCCAGGGTCTAGATTCAGACTCTGCCTCCACGGAGGTCAGAGACCAGAGAGGAGACAGACATTCGTCACATAATTACAGAGTCTGAAGACGTATCTCTCCAAGGGCTGGGAGAGAGAGCTCCCAGACTGGATATCCTATAAGAAGGGGATCTGACTTACGACGGGAGTCAAGGGGTGCTTCCACCCCTTGAAGCATGAGTAGACATTAACCAGGAGAGAGGGGAAGGAATAGTATGCCTGGTAGAAGGAACAGCATGTGCAAAGGCCCTGTGGTAGAGGGGAGCTTGGTGAATACGAGGGATTCACACAAAGCCTTCGGAGCTGGAGCTGAGAGGGCAGGGGAGCCTGGAGGAAGAGGAGAATGGAGAGGTGGGAGGGTCTGCAAACCCATCCAGAGGACAGCTCTTTGCTGGAACTGCTGGAGACCTGCTCTCTTTGAAAGAAGCCAGGAGTTCACCTCACTTCCATCACCACTTAGAACTCATCAGTCATGTCCTCCAGAAGATCAGGCCGAGGGAGAGTGACTCCCCTGGGGCATGTGGCCACAAGCCAGCAGGAGCAGGGCTCAGCCTCCGGGCTTGAGGCCATTCCCTGCCTATACTGCTGGCGGGCAAGGCTACTGGGCGTCCCCACCCCTCCCCGCCTGCCCAGAGACCCACTCCCTGAGCTGAGGGCTCATTAGTGTCAGAGGCTTGGCATGGGGACCATCTTGTTTAACTTCGTTCTCCCAAAATTGATCCATCATGCGGGGACCAGATGGCCGCCCCTCCACGTGTTTCTGATTCACTTAATGGCCCTGGGCTCTGCTGAGCGGCCCTCGGTGTCTGACAGGCTCAAGGTACTCTGGAAAGCCCTTTCGGAAGGTTCTTTCTAGTCTCCTTATACGACCATTTAAAAAGTTTTTTTTAAATAAGAATTTTGTGTTTTCTGATCCTTTGAAAACAGTCATGTAGTCCATATTATGCAAATGTACTACTTCAAATAGGTAAGACACATATACATTACAAAATAGAAAAGACGTGAACAGATACATAGTAAAAAGCAAGTCTTATAGAAAATAAACTTACGGTCACCAAAGGGGAAAGGGGGGAGGGGGGACAGATAAATTGGGAAGTTGGGATCAACAGATACACACTACTATAAATAAAATAGATAAACAACAAGGACCTACTGTATAGCACAGGGAACTATATTCAGTATCTTGTAATAACCTATAATGGAAAAGAATCTGAAAAAGAATATATATATTATATATATAAAGAATATATTACGTATATATAACTGAATCACTTTGTTGTACGCCTGAGACATTGTGTATCAACTATACTTCAATTTTTAGAAAACCTTACAGATCTATTAGTAAAGTGAAATAAAAAGCAAGTCTTTATCCTGCCCCATCCTCCAGCCACCCATCTCCCCTCCCCGGACACAACCACCGCGAACCAGTTTCTCACTGGTGTTCTAGCATATGTAGCAGGAATGGGTGATAAACCATCAAACCTATGGTATTTCAAACAGTTTTCAACTTGAAAACGCAGTTTTTGCTTTACTCAAACTCAACTTCCTAGGACTATTCTAGCTTGAAAAATACTTTTCATTTAGCACAAAATTTCTCCGCCTCGGTACGACTGGCGTTTGGGGCCGGATCACTCTGCCGAGGGGGCCGTCCTGATCATCCCCAACTCTACATGCTAGATGTCAATGCAGCACTGCCTTCCACCCAGCTGTGACAACCAAAAATGCCCTGATATTTCCAAGGTCCTCGAAGGGGGACCTGAAGTGGAAGGGAAGGCACAAAATCACCTCCATGCGAGACCAATTGACTTACTGTGGTGATTTAGAATGTAGTTTCCATCTCATTAGAATAAAGATTTGAGGGACTTACAAAGATTCAAAACTCCAATAAGAGTAAAAACAAATATTGGGCTTCCCTGGTGGCGCAGTGGTTGAGAGTCCGCCTACCGATGCAGGGGACGTGGGTTCGTGCCCCGGTCTGGGAAGATCCCATACGCCGCGGAGCGGCTGGGCCCGTGAGCCATGGCCACTGAGCCTGCGCGTCCGGAGCCTGTGCTCCGCAACGGGAGAGGCCACAGCAGTGAGAGGCCCGCGTACCGCAAAAAACAAAACAAAACAAACATTAAAGATTGACTCTAAGTTGAAAATTATTGAAGCCTGGTGATGGCTATATGAGGGTTCATTACAGTACACTGGCTATTCTTGTGTATGTTTGAAATTTTTCATAATAAAAAAGGTAAGTGCTTTTTTTTTTTTTTTTTTTTGCGGTACGTGGGCCTCTCAGTGCCGTGGCCTTTCCCGTTGCGGAGCACAGGCTCCGGACGCGCAGGCTCAGCGACCATGGCTCACAGGCCCAGCCACTCCGCGGCATGTGGGATCCTCCCGGACCGGGGCACGAACCCGCGTCCCCTGCGTCGGCAGGCGGACTCTCAACCACTGTGCCACCAGGGAAGCCCATAAGTGCATATTTTAAGGAAAGTGTGACAGAGGGGAGACAAAGGCAGAAAAGAGAAGATGAACATAAAGCACACGTGCTAAGTAAGATCTTCTCCATTTGAATCTGGAATTCTTGCAGTCGACCCAAAGATATAACATGATCAGTTAGAAGCACCAGAGTCTAGTGATCAAAAATAAACCGGTTGCTCAGAATAAGCACAGCTCTTCCTAACAATGAAACCTGAAGGAAATGTAACAGGACAATGGCACTGACTCAAAGAATCAGCAGAGACACAGCTTTTCTCGAGCTCCCCTGGAAATGCTCCATCGGACCATAGGATGGGACCTGAGAATTTGTTTTCTTACTTCTTTAGAAGTGGGCCAATGAGATAAGACTAATGTGGGATTTAGTAAAAGTAATTCTACAAGAAATTAAAACAAGGCACTCCCATCAGCAGGTCTCTGAAGATCTGAATTAAACCAAGAACACACTTCAGAGGAGCTAGAGGTTGGATGGCCTCAGAAACAATATTTTTCTCCAAACTTTTAGTAAGTCCAAGGTTATAACCTCTAACTTTCCTGGAAGGCAGCTCAGGGGATCCCGTTTAGGCCGGCCCCACTGGCCCTCCCTCTAGCAGCTGGAGGCAGGGCTTAAGGCCTTTTGGAAGAATTGACCATCGTCAGTGAGGTGGGACTGTAAGAAGAGTTCAAGGTGCTCCCACTCACCCCTCCTCCACTCAGCCTCCCATCAGCTATCCAGACATCTTTGGGGATGGTCCAGCAAAAGCATACCTGGTCTTTAAAACTCTGAAATTTCAGGCTATTATCATTTTAATTGGAAAAAATAGTTAACCTGCTCATTGCAATGCTAAAAACATCACAATAAAGTACCAACAGAACTCCCAACTTTGTAAATGCAGCTTCCCCTTGAGATATGGTCAGAGTGGAGGTAGATACAAACACATTTTAAAAAGAATTATGGGCTTCCCTGGTGGCGCAGTGGTTGGGAGTCCACCTGGCAATGCAGGGGACGTGGGTTCTTGCCCCGGTCCGGGAAGATCCCACATGCCGCAGAGCGGCTGGGCCCGTGAGCCATGGCCGCTGAGCCTGCGCATCTGGATCCTGTGCTCCGCAATGGGAGAGGCCACAACAGTGAGAGGCCCGCGTACCGCCAAAAAAAAAAAAAAAGAAAAAAATTACTTTGGCCTCTCTTTTCTGAACATTTCAGAGAGAACAAAAATGAAGCTTGAATGATCCAAAATCCTTGAAGACCTGGGCAACCTTAAGAGAAGTGTAGGCTCAAAGAGCCCATCTACTTAGGGAACTTGCAGTCCTTTTGTTTTGGTGAGTTATTGAAGGTGATATATTTGATAGTTGTCTTTGATCTTCTGTGGGGATAAAGGTTCTTCTCCAAACATACTGCATTTACTCCTGGTACCAGGGCACAATGCCTAATGTCTGATGAGGAATCATTGGTCCAAGCAGCACCCAGAAGACTTGGGCACCCAGAGACCAAAGACTCTTTACCCAAGTCAAGAATGGATCCCTGAATCTACTTGTTACCTCATCCCTACCCATTCCAACTTGACTCCAATAGCCCCTTTAAAACATGGCATTTGAATCTCCACTTGTTAAAAATCAATTCCCAAGCCTCCAAAACCTAAGCAACTCCCATCACTCTAGTTTAAATGGAGAAAGTGTAAAAGAAGCTGAATAGGAAGAGTTATAGCAGGCGAGAGGGCCCCGCCTCCTTCCTTTCTCTCTCTGCATAGGTTTAAGAAATACCTCAAACCCCTAAGGCCCCCTGAATTGGCTTCAGGTCGGAGAGTCATTTACTTTTCAATTACCAAAAGCCAGGCAAGCTTTTTCGCTTGATATCTGCAAACACTGCCGCACTGGCCTGATATTTACAATCCCTCCAGCAAGCAAAATGCAGTTGGCACCCGCCTCGGTAGCCAGGATTAATAGCGGAGAGCACTGTGGTTTTGTTATTAAGTTACTTTTGGCAATTAGTAAATTTATTGTCCTAATTGTTTTCACATGGCCGCTCCATGCACATGTCTTAACCTCGAGCATGTCCTTACAGTCGTGCCCCTGTCATCATATTTCAGCATGATCACTGCCCATCTCCCCAAACTGTCCAACCCCATCAAAAGCTAATTTGCAGTCGGGTCAGCAGGAAGGAGTAAGAGTTCATTCCAAAGTCCACGGCATATTTGGGTAAAACACGGAGAAATTTTGTTTCGGCTTATGGGGCGTCTGAGAGTGCGCTCCAGGGGGAGGGAATGGCTGCCTGTGGTTATGCACGGGAAAGTCCAAATGCTCCCAAGCTTCAAATGTGCTGCTTTTTCCAAATCCCAACTCCAACCCCTTTAATCCTCCTGTGGAAACAGTCAGGTGGTGGGGCAGGGATGACTTCCTGGGTCCTGGGAGAACTTTGTTATCATGTCGGGGGCGCTAAGATTTCTAGGACGCCCAGAATCCAGCCTTACCTGCCCTGTGGTTGGGGTCGAGGTGCTCAGGAGTCTTGGCTGATCCCTGGTTCTGCTCTAAGGGGCTTGATTCCCGGGCTCCCCTGACTCTGAGAAAAGGCCATTGTCCCTAGCGCTGCCCGTCTCATGAACAGACATGGATGGAAGCAGAGGGGGACCCACTGCAAGACCTGACCAGGGCATAGTGGGATCCTGCCCGTCTCCCACTGGTTCCTGGAGGGCACCCACTGCCCACCCGGCTGGTAGGCATCACCCCTGTAATGGAAACCTGGTTGGCAGGAGTCAGGAGCTGGTGTGACCATTGTCTTCTCGAGTGTCACCCACTGGGTCCCCTGGCCACTAGCATCACAGCCAGAGCAGGTGCAGCTCAGCATAGCAGGCGGGATTGGTGACACAGGCCACCTGTCTGCTGGCAGCTTGGGGACCCTTGGGTGATTTAGTTTTCTCACCTAGTAAACGGTCCCAATGATCATGCATTTTCTTGCCCTCCTTAGGAATCAACTAGAAATTTAGACAAGAACAAGGAGTCACACCGTGTAATGGGGGTGTTCCTTTACTTTTCAAAGCGCTTTTATTAGGTTATTTTTGGCCTCATCACATATTTGGAAAGGAGTGTAAATATATATATATATTAAATATATATTAAAGTATATATTAATATATATTATATATGTTAATATATATTATATATATTAAATATATATATATTAAAGCACTTATCATCATGCTTGATAAGTCCTATCAGCAAATAATAACATAGTTATTAAATGACAGTAAGAACCTAAGAAGAGCTTGAGAGGAGCATCTCTTCAGCATCTTGACTAACTTCCCATCACTCTCCTTGCCCTTTCTGGGTAATTGCTCTTATCATCCCCCCCCCACTATGTTATTTCTTTATTGTCTGTCTCCCCTCCCCACCACATGGAGGCTCCATGAAAGCAGGGACTTGTTTTGTTCTCGGCTGTATCCTCCCCCACTACCAACACAACCCTGGTGCATAGTAGATGCTCAATGAATACCTGTTGGGGGAAAAAAATGAATGAAATGTACTTCCCTGGTGGTCCAGTGGTTGAGACTTCCCCTTCCAATGCAGGGGGTGAGGGTTCTACCCCTGGTCGGGGAGCTAAGATCCCACATGGCTCAGGGCCAAAAAACCAACACATAAAACAGAAGCAGTATTGTAACATATTCAATAAAGACTTTGAAAATGGTCCACACCTAAAAAACCTTTTTTAAACGAATGAAAAAAGGCAGAGAATAGAGGAGCAGCCAGTCGCTCTCTGAGCGCCTCAGTTTGGAAGCTGGGGCTCCCTCCACCCCAGAGGGCAACTCCAGCCCCAGCAGATGGGTCCCTCGGCCCTCCCTTGGGGTGGGTGGGGGCGTTTTCACACCCCTCCCGCCAGGCTGTGCTCATTAATCCTCTCTGTTATGCGCACACCTGTGAACCTGAAATGCAGTATGCAAATGTGTTCCCAGCCAGAAGACAGTGCCCTTTGCCGGGCGGTCAAGGGCGTTTTCGGAAGAGAGTTCTCCAGGGTGGCGGCCGCGGCAGCCGCAGGACAGGTGTGGCCCGCGCGGGACCCAACCGCAGCGGTAATTCCACTCCGCCGCCTCAATTAGTCAATTATTCATCCCGCGCTGCGCGCCTTCAGGGCCACCTGAGGGCCATTGAGGCCCCAGCGCTCCGGGACTGCCCCGGGGCTCACGACCGCTTCCTTCCGAGCAGGGAAGAGGAGGGAACGGGGCGCCACTGTACCCCGCTGCAGACCCATGAACGGCCATGACCCGGGGTGAAGCCGCCCAGGAGGGGTGAGTTCGGGTGCCAGGGGCTTGGCCATCCCAGGCACCTCCTGTGTGCATCCAACTCAGCCGGGGGGGCGCTTTTCTCTCTCCCAGCCTCGGGTCATTTAGAATGGAATCTGGTTCAGGCTGGCCCCAAGGAGCTCACAGTCCCCGGGGTGCCCCAGGAAGTAGGCTGTGATGTAAGAGGGGGCTCCCTGGCTGTCACAGGGCGGTCAGTTGAGCAAAGGACAGAAACAAGGAGTTCATGCGTCTTTATTTCCCTTACGATACGGAAAAGGTCTGGAAACTTGTGTGAGGCTTGCTCTCCCAAAGCAAGTGATGTTGGAATTTTCCTGATGGGGGAGAGGAGGGGGAGTGTGTGAGGTTTATTAAAACGTCTTAGAAAGTCTGCAACTAACTCTCAAAAGGTACACACACACACACACACACACACACACACACACACATCTTCAGAAAGAGAGACTCACGAAAGATGTATATCCTAAGACAAAAGAAACTACTTAAATCAGAGGATACCAAAATAACCATCACAGTGACACCATTAAAAACAAAACCAAAGGACCTGTGTCCTTGACCAGTGCCCCCTGTGGCACATTCTACTGGGCATTTGGGCTGTCTTTTAGCTTTTATATAGAAAGTCTTCGTATTCTGTGTTAATTTGTTTTTGAGGGCTTTCCTGGTGGTCCAGTGGGTAAGACTCTGCACTGCCACTGCATGGGGCACAGGTTCGATCCCTGGTCGGAGAACTAATATCCTGCATGCTGTGTGGCACGGCCAAAAAAAAAAAATTGTTATTGACAAAACTTTTTGCCATATTGATCATTGGCCCTTAGAGAAGCTAGGTAGTGATAAAAATGCTTTAGAGAATAAACATAGTTTTATTTCTCCACATAAGCCAGAAAGCTTCCTGTTATTAGACAATGACCTCTACAAAATTCACATTTCCCTTTTTTCTTTGGCTGCTGGGAAGCTGAGAGCTAAGTTTTGTGTTTGCAATCAAAGCAGATTCTTTTAGAATTAAGGCTCAATATGATTATTTCCATCCTTTTGTTACTTGGCTCTTGTACTTTCACACACACACATACCTTTTCAATAGTTTTTTTTGTACTTGTTACTTTTTTTTTTTTTTTTTTTTTTTTGCGGTACGTGGGCTTCTCACTGTTGTGGCCTCTCCCGTTGCGGAGCACAGGCTCCGGACGCGCAGGGTCAGCGGCCATGGCTCACGGGCCCAGCCGCTCCGCGGCACGTGGGATCTTCCCAGACCGGGGCATGAACTCGTGTCCCCTGCCTCGGCAGGCAGACTCTCAACCACTGCGCCACAAGGAAAGCCCCTGTACTTGTGACTTTTAATGCAAGTCCTTTCAAATAACCTTTGAAAAAATATAAGGTCAAGGTAAACGTGAAGAGCTCAGTGCATGCTGAACCCTCAACAAGTACCAGCCTGATTAACTGACCACAAGGGAGGAGGTATTCTTTAGAAGATGAAAAGCTCTGTCTAAACTGTTCACTTCAATATTCTCTACACCAGTCTGTTCACTTCTAGTTGTCCCTCTCTCCCTAACTGGTACCAGCATTTGCTTAAGCCAAAAATCTAGAAACCACCCTGTTTCCCTTCTTGACCCATTAGCAAAGCTTGACAATTCTATCCACTTCTCTCTTACCCCACCATCCTCGTTAAAGGAATATATGTCTCACCAGAACTACAGCAACAGCTTACCCTCTTGCCCACTTGTAATCAACTTGCCGCAGGAGAGTGTTTTAAAACGTGTCACAGGCTTCCTTGGTGGCACAGGGGTTAAGAATCCACCTGCCAGTGCAGGGGACACGGGTTCGAACCCTTGTCCGGGAAGATTCCACATGCCGCGGAGCAACTAACCCCTGCACCACAACTACTGAACCTGCGCTCTAGAGCCCGCGAGCCACAACTACTAAGGCTGCATGCCACAACTACTGAAGCCTAGAGCCCATGCTCATCAACAAGAGAAGCCACCGCAATGAGAAGCCTGCGCACCGCAACAAAGAGTAGCCACAGCTAGAGAAAGGCCGTGCGCAGCAACTAAGACCCAATGCAACCAAAAATAAGTAGGTAAAGATAAATAAAATTTTAAAAATAAATAAAACCTAAGTCACGTCATGTCCAGCCACTGCTTAAAATGATTCAGTGGCCCTCCATCCACTTAGAATAAATGCAAAGCTGCTTAGTGCCACCTACAAAGTCTGACCTGATGTCATCTCTCCAGGTGCATTTTGGGTCATTCTCCTCCACCCAACCTGGCCCACCTCACGTGGCTTCTGCATCTGGCCCCCTCCTCCCCCAGTTCTCACCCGCGCTGACTCCCTCCTTCCCCTCCTCTAGGACTCGACCTCAAGTCCCTTCCACAGAGACACCCTCTTGAACCTCGCTGCCCACCCTGCTCTCGTTCATGCAGAAAGGGATGGGATTTCAGGGGGTGGTGCTACCCAATGTCCAACATCAGTGGGAGAGATAAAGGCCATCATTCAACTGGACCCCATGTATTTTCTTTTGAGAACAGATCAATTGTACCTAGATATATTGATAAAATACATATAAACACACACATTTGTTTGCTTATTTCATTACTTATATTTCCCACTAGACCTTAGACACCATGAGTACAAGAAACTTATCTGATTTATTCACAGTGTGTATTCTTATCTGCCACAGTGCCTGGCACATAGTAGGTGCTCAACAGATGTTCTTTTTTTAAAAATTAATTTGTTTTATTTGTAGTTTATTTTTGGCTGCGTTGGGTCTTCATTGCTGTGCGCGGGCTTCTTCTAGTTGCAGCGAGTGGGGGCTACTCTTCATTGCAGCACGCGGGCTTCTCATGGCAGTGGCTTCTCTTGTTGCGGAGCATGGGCTCTAGGAGCACGGGCTTCAGTAGCTGTGGCACATGGGCTCAGTAGTTGTGGCACATGGGCTTGGTTGCTCCGCGGCATGTGGGATCTTCCCGGACAAGGGATCGAACCCTTTTCCCCTGCATTGGCAGGCGGATTCTTAACCCCAGTGCCACCAGGGAAATCCCCTCAACAGATGTTCTTGAACAGATGAATAAATGATTCAAAGCTCATTCTCGGCATCCCTTAGATTCATATGAGTAGCAACAGAGACTCATATCAGTTTGCAGTGAGATCAACGTTAAGATGTCTGGCTCCAAATCCATGGTTAAAAGCTCGGGTCGGAGAGTTTCACAGGTCAGCCACCCTCCGTGTGTGGGGTGGAACTGGGAGGGACACAACTGGGACTTTTGCAGCCTTTAAAGTGGTGCTGGTGGTCAGGTGCCAGGGGCTTCCTCCTGCTTCTATTTCTGCCCATATTTGGGTTTGGGTGATGGCCACAGTTCTAGATCCATGAATGTCTTGGTTCTGGCTGGGTTGCACATGTGAAATAAACCTGTCCATGCAGACTATGGAAATAAATAGGTCTTAATAAAAATAGCTTCTTTGGAACTGTAGCATCCTGATTCTGATGCATGTGTCTTATTGGACCACCCGAGAGACCCACGACCTGTCCTCCACACTGTGACAATGGTGAAACTGTGGTGGTGGTTATTTTCCCTTTTTCTTGCTAAATTTATGAGTGTTCCTTGAACCCCCCTTAATGTTTGCCCCAATTGTTTAAGTTTGGGACAGCTGGGATTCCAGAAAAGGATTTGCCACCAGGTTGAAAACATCTTTGGTTGATCTATAAGTGTTGGAGTTTTGTATATCTCTGCCCAACGTACTGTGAAAATTTTCCAACACACAGCAAAGATCAAAGAATTAGTACAATGAACCGTCTGCCTGTAGCTAGCAGTTGTTTACATTTTGCCATATTTGTTCTCTCTCTGCATAATACACACTCACACACACACACACACGTTTTGTTTCATTTTTCTTATCCATTTAAAAGAATATTGTAAACAATCATGACACTTCACAATAAATAGTTCACTCTCCGAAAAACGTTTTCCTATCTGTCCACAATACCATTAACACACCTATTAAAATTCACTTTAACATCATCTACTATCCAGTTCGTATTCAAAATTTCCCAATTTCATCAAAAATATCTTTTATAGCTGTTTTCTTTTTTTTTCCTTGAACCAGGATCCAATCAAAGGTCAGCCTGTTGGTTGTTGTGTCTCTCTCAATCTAGCACAGTCTCTCAGCCTTTTTTTATTATGGCTTTGACTTTTGAACTGCCTGGTCCAGTTGTTGTATAGAAAGCCACATTCTGGATTTGTCCTGGCTGTGGATTTGTTTTTGGTTAAACAAGGTTAACAACCTTGTTTAATGTACATAGCTGGGTCTCTGCCAATGGTCAATTTCCTCAACATATGGTGCTATGCAGGTTTATTTATAAACTGTCTCCTCCTAGAAAGAACTGAAGGCCATTTACAGTGAAATAGAAAGTCTGTTGAATAAAAGAAAATGTTTTTAGTCTGTAGAAGGATGGTGGAGGGGAAAGAGGGGGCCGATATGCCATAAACATATATGAGTGTTGTTAGCATGACGAGACGTGAGATTTAACTCTGAGTTTCTGGCTGCCAAAGCACAAACGAAAAAAAAAAGTTAAAAAAATCATCTTCAGGAAATATGAGCTTTACTCACCCTAGATTTATAAAAATAATTTGTCCCATAGATCCTTAGACAAATGACATCAAAGTAATGAGCAGCTCCTTTAATAGCTCCATAAAACGATTCAGGAATATTCTTCATTGAGCTGCTTCTGTAATACAGACAGTCAAGGCCGGGGACACAGCATTAAAATGTAACTCCCTGTAGTCATTTTTTTTTTTTTTTTTTTTTTTTTTTTTTGCGGTACGGGGGCCTCTCACTGCTGTGGCCTCTCCCGTTGCGGAGCACAGGCTCCGGACGCACAGGCTCAGCGGCCATGGCTCACGGGCCCAGCCGCTCCGCGGCATGTGGGATCCTCCCGGACCGGGGCACGAACCCGTGTCCCCTGCATCGGCAGGCGGACTCTCAACCACCGCGCCACCAGGGAAGCCCTGTAGTCATTTTTTAAAGTGAGTCCCGTCTAGGTACATTGATGTCTGCATCTAACCTAATACAAGGAGAGAGCTGGCACGCCCTGAGGATGGGTGAGCTGCCCAGCCCTGGCTCTTGTTCTCAGTTCGCTACTGTCTCTGCTGGCCAACCCGCGACAGGTCCTCAGTAGCAGACGGGTCTCAGCTGGACCCTCCATCCCAGCTGGACTCTGGGGGCAGAAGCATAGCAAGTGTAAGGCTGACCCTCTGGGATGAAGCTGAAAGCCTAGCTGTGGGTTCCCCAAGATGGACAGCCCCCCGACATCTGACAACCTGTGCGCAGAGGTAGCCACAGCTTAATTTACAAGCTCCGCCAAGATTTTCTGATAAATGTTTTTCCTTCTGCTTGAGCGCCCAACCAGAGCTGTGAACAGCACAGCCACGCTGCTTTCCTCCCTCCCCAGGAAGATGTTTAGAGAAGCTGTAACAGTGAGGCTGGGTTCCTGTTCTCCAGTCTTTGTGAGGAGGGAGGGCCTCAGTCTGACCCCCTTGAGGCCATCCTTCCTCCACCTCCCACCAGGCCACCAGGGTGAGTTAGCTGCCAAATGTGCCCCTCAAAACCTGTGTGGTTTAGTTTGTCCATTGGAACTTTGGAAAGTGTCTGCCAGAAAACAAAGTGCATGCTCTCTCACGTGATAATTTTGCAATTATATATTGTATATGACATCATATAAATTTTTGGCAGTAGAGAAAAAAAATCTCCCATCATCACACCACTTCTGAAAATCAACTAAGGCACTTGCTCAGGGAGACGGTCCATTCTCTGTCAGTGCATGCATTAATTCCCTTCTACAATACAACTTGTGATTATACATGTATTTCTACTCAGATGTATATGTGTAAACACATTTATATTTGTATTCCTCTCCAGCCTTTAAAGATATTTTTTAAATTTATTATCATAATTTGTATATAATTTTGTACAGTATCTTTTCTCACTTAATTTTGTATCATGTGCTTTTTTTCTATTACTGCATCATCTTTACAAAGTCATTATTAAAAAATAGATAAGTGATTTTCCATTGAATGGATGTACTGCCATTTAAGTAACTGCTGCCTTATTTTTGGACAGTCTATCATTTCGCCCCCTCCTTCTCATCCTACATAAATCACACTTCTATGGCTATAATTATATATACAATAAGAGCATGGCTTCCTGCTACACTTCCTGGCTTGGGATGGTTCGATTCTGCCGTCATCGGCGGGGGAAAGTGATGGCATTTCCTCTTGCTGTGACTGGCTGAGGTGCAGCCAGCACATCGAAAGTTGTATCATGTTATTGAAATATAAGTGTTGGGAGAGGGACGAGGACACGGGCCGTAGCATGAAGGAACCCAGAGCTGGGTGGCATCATGAAAACGGGACACTGGGGCTGGCGATGGCAGATAAATTAGAGGCTGCTCGTTCCTGGTGTAGGACGTTGGGCAGGCATGGCCATACCTGCACTTGGCCGGGAAGGAGTCTGTGGGTTGTCTTGGTGGGATAGCGCTCTCATGATCGGTCTCTCTCTAATGCATTTGCACCTAACGCACAATGTATATTCAGTTAGAAGAGGGACCTCCGGGTGTCAGCCGCACTGGAAGATGTGGTCCTGTGAGTTGCTGGGAAGCCATATGTTTATATCATCCTGTGTTTGTCAAAGCGCTTTGAAGTTCATGATCTTGCTCTAGCTCCCCCCAGGGGGTTGTCCTGTGTTTCTATCATAACCTTTTTCACGGTTGACCTGGTGTTGTATTCCTACGTCACTCCCACGCCTCCCCCAGGACTTTGGGATTGCTAAAAAGCAGGGATTGTGTCTTTAGAGGATTAATTTTCATCAGTATAACTTCCAATAATATAATATAAAAGTATGCATTTCCATTAATAGAATGAAAATTTTTTTTGAAAGAAACACTCACCCTAGTAAGTTGAACTACTACTCTTTTTCCGTGTTCACCTCTGGCCCTGGGTTACATGCGCATGTCAGGTTTTATCAATTTATTACCATAGTATTGCTGCTGCCCTGATTTCTTCTGCTCTTTGTCTGGCTTAGTCTGATGGTCAGTATTTTCCCACGATGGCTCAGTGTCTATGGAACCATCATTTCTAAAGACTCCGTGATACTCCAGAGACAGGTGGGCCTCACTGAACTCTCCCCCGTGCTGGACACAGAGCTGAGTCCACGACTGTAAGCTGTGAGCATCTTCGAACACAGCCTCAGTACACGGTGTATGAGTGGTCGTGCCCCATCTCAATACTCCAGTACCTGAGAGGTGACTGGGAGCACCCCACTGCAGGGCAAAGAGCAGAGCCCTCCCCGTCCCTCTGTGCCCAGCTGGACTCCGGTGCCCCAGCTTCCTTCTTCCCACACTTGCTTGGGGAAGGTGCAGCCAGATGTGCGGTCCCGCCTGAGATAAGCCCCGCTCCATTACCGACCAGCCTCTCCGAATGCGTTTTCTGGACAGTTGGTTGCTATGCTCTGGAATTTCAGACCATGCTGAATTTACTTGTTTTATGGCTCGGAATTTCAGGAGCAGCACCACAGATGTTAAACGTGTGAGTCTCTCGGTGCTAGTAAAATAAACCTTAATCAAACAGGGGTGTTGTGACTCAAACAGTTCGATAGCCCTGAATACATTATGTCAATCACCAATACAGATGTGGGGGGTTGAGTCATCGGGCAGCATGGTAACTTTATATGGTCAGAGAGCCAGCTGTGACTATTTAAGGGGGGAAAACCCTTTTTTATTTCTAGACAAATATAGTTCTGATCATAACTTAAATATTTTCTTTAGTCAAAATACTGATTTCTCTTTCTCACCAAATTCTCCAGAGGAGCCCTTGTGTTTTTTAGCTCCACCACATGCAAGGTTAGATTAGAAGCTCACTTTTGAAATAAGTTTGAAGCACATTTTTTTTAAGGCTGGCATTTTATCCTCACAAATAAAAGTCCTCCCCACCCATCCTTGCTGTGAATGGAGTAATAGTATCCCCGGAGGGCTCAGAAAATCCCCGGGGCTGGGATGGAGACACTGAGGTTGGCTTATGTCAAGGTCACATGGTGGCTTCTGGGCAGAACTTAACCTGTTGACTCCTAACCCAATTGCTAGTATGTTAACACTCAAGCCTTGTACTCGAGCAATGCTTTTCAGAGAAAATGGCTTTTGTGGCTGGGCAAATGAATTGTGGTGGAAAAAAAGCATTTTAATGTAGTTTTCATGGCTGCCTGGAGGACTTAAAGGCAACAATGACTTTTCCATGAATTATTTTACCTACTTCTTCCTAGGCTTATAAATAAAAAGACCCCAAGAAACCCACGTTTCCTCATTTGTAAAAGAAGGGAATTAGGCTCTGTGAACTCTAGGTTTTATGGATCAGTAATTCTGTTTTTCCAGAATCCATTTGACTTAGGAATACCAAATCTAGACGTAGATGGACATAATGTAATATCCGTAAGTGCCATGTGTTATAATGAAAAGTAAACAGATTATTGATTTAATTTTTTAAGAGTATATTATAATTGTGTAGGTATTACAGAATATATTCTCCTTAATTGCAAAGAAAAACAAACATTACAGGGAAAAACTACAGTCCACTCAGACACGCCACCCCCCAACCCTAATTCCCTCCTGCTTCTCCTAGAGACTGTTATTGGTTTGGGATACATACATAATAGAGACCTTTTAAAAATGCATTTACAGCCAGGTGCTCTCATATATACCCCTAAATACATATAGTATTGTTTTCAGTGTTTTGTGTTTTTTTTAATGTAAATTGTTTCACACCTTGACTTTTCAGTCAACAGTCTGTCTTGGAGATCTTTCCATATTCATGTGTATAGATTTAGCCCTTATTTCTTTATTTGGGCTGTTGGAAGGTTTGCTCTGGTCTCCCATCTCCCCTCACCCAGGCTGTCTTCCTTGACTTCACCAGGTGCATCTAAAACATAATCTCCTCCCACTGTTTGAAAGAGCGCCCCCTTCAAAGCTCTGTCAGCCACCAGCGGCGCTGGGGGCTCGCCCTGCCCCTCCACCTCTCAGAATTCCTCATTCCCTCACACTCTGTCACCTACATTTGTATGTGTTATCACTTGGATTTTACTTATGTTTGCATCGTCACATGGACTTCCCTTAATTGTAATTAACCTAACCCTAACCCTAACCTAATCAATATTTGTTTCTATGCTGTCTCCTCACCAAATTACCTCTGTGAAGACTAAGAGGACGTTTACGTTTTTTTGTTTTTGTTTTTTTGTTTTTTTTTAATTTTTAAGAGTTTATTTGAGTAAACGTCAATTCCAATTGGGTGGTAGCAAACCAAAACTGGTTCGGAGCATTCTGCCAACAGAAGCTAGGTTAAAAGTTTTTTGGGTTTTTTTTAACATCTTTATTGGAGTATAATTGCTTAACAATGGTGTGTTAGTTTCTGCTTTATAACAAAGTGAATCAGTTATACATATACATATGTTCCCATATCCCCTCCCTCTTGCGTCTCCCTCCCACCCTCCCTATCCCACCCCTCCAGGCGGTCACAAAGCCCCGAGCTGATCTCCCTGTGCTATGCGGCTGCTTCCCACTAGCTATCTTCCTTACGTTTGGTAGTGTATATATGTCTATGCCTCTCTTTCGCTTTGTCACAGTTTACCCTTCCCCCTCCCCATATCCTCAAGTCCATTCTCTAGTAGGTCTGTGTCTTTATTCCCGTCTTACTCCTAGGTTCTTCATGACCTTTTTTTTCCTTCTTATATTCCATATATATGTGTTAGCATACGGTATTTGTCTTTCTCTTTCGGACTTACTTCACTCTGTATGACAGTTTACGTTTATTGATCCCTGCAGCCATGTGCAAGGTCTGGCACACAGTAGGTGCTCGTAAAGGTGGGCTGGCCTGCCCGAGGCGGGGCATGTGGGAGGCAACTGCCCCATCAGGTGAGGGAGGGAGAAGGCAGGGTTGCCACAGACCCTCCCGTGGCCAGGATCACCATGCAGGGGGGATAGTCCCCTCTGAGCCCCCGATACACTTTTTCATTAGGGAGATTGAAGGCTGCTTCTTCATTTGCAGAACAGTCTGTGGCTGAAATGGAATCTGCAAACCAGTTCCCACGGTGCTTCTGCTCCTGTTAAAAATAAACCCGACTCTATCTAGGAGGGTTTGTTTAAAAAAAAAAAAAATTCCACATCCCTCCCATACAGGCCTTTGAGCAAAAGCCCGATGCAAAGACTTAATCTTTAACTGAAATGCAGGGTGCAGCATAAACTAATAAAGGCAGTGCTAACCTTTTAAATCTTCCTATCAAAACCCACCTCCCTGGGAGTCGCCCGTTCAGGTACTTATTATGCTGGGTCCATGGGAAGGGAACAGTTAGCTGGCATTGCTCAGACACTAACATAATATCGAAACTGTACAGCAGTATTTTGCTCTGCATAGAGCATGTCTTTATATCTATTTCAGATGTCAGGCAATGCTAATTTTTTAGGGTAACAAATATAAATAAGAAAAATATTATGGATCTCATATTTCACATATCAGGTGATGCTAATTTTTTAGATTAACAAATACAAATAAGAGATGGGGAAATATTAAAGTAAGTCAGACATAGAAAGACAAATATCATACGATATCACTTACATGTGGAATCTTAAAATAAGGGTACAAATGAACTTATTTACAAAACAGAAGTAGGGTCACGAATGTAGAAAACAAAACTAATGGTCACCAGGGGATAAGGGAGAAGGGATAAATTGGGAGATTGGGATTGACATATACACACTACTATATATAAAATCGATAGCTAATAAGAACCTGCTGTATAGCACAGGGAACTTTACTCAATACTCTGTTATGGCCTATATGGGAAAAGAATCTAAAAAAAAAAAAGTGGATATATGTATACGTATAACTGCTTCACTTTGCTGTACACCTGAAACTAGCACAACATTGTAAATCAACTATACTCCAATAAAAATTTATTTAAAAAAAGAGATAAGGAGAAATATTATGGAAAAATCTCCGTAGTTGTTGATTCCTCAGAACCTCACGCAAGTTACCAAGGAAGACTGTGATTACAGGCGTGCATATATGGGATAAGGATTTGAATTTTTCGCCTGCAGGGGAGGTGGGAATGAGATGAGGAAACAAAGCAGGCTGTGCATTCTGAGTTAGCAACCACTATTAGACATAAGTACATATCAGGGAGTTCTTTTCTATTTAAGAAAACCCTTTGTATGAAAAGATGATACATCCTTTCAAACATGATTAATATGTCTTGCCTGGAGCTTTCTACTCAAATTATTTGTAATTCTAGTGAGGAGGAAGCATTTCTTTCTAGCCAAAACAGCCGTCTGGGTGAATACAAATGAGTTTGTAAAAGGCTTGTGTTACTAACGGGGTAAACTCTGGCAGGTGACCTTCTTTGTTTGAGTTCTGTTGTTGAAGGCTGCTCTCAGCCGCAGCCTGGCTTGCGTTCTCTTTGGGCTAGATGGATGGAGGGCCATGGCAACGCTGAGGCTCACTCTGGAGCACATTCTGCCTGTGGCAGAGATGGGGGAGAGAAGGAGAGCGGAAGCCGTTTCCAGAACCTTCCACTGCTTCCAGAACCTTCTGCCGTCTCCAACATGCAGGTTATTTCACTGAGCAAAATCGATTTGCCAGCAGCCAACCTGGGTCCCAGGGTGAATCACTCATCTCCAGGACAGGACAGGGATGGACAGCTCGGGGGCCCCACAGTCTTCAGGATCAGCTGATGGGGAAGGAATCCCAGCTCAGCTCTCCAGCGAGAAGCAGCCAGGAGGAGACCTGCAGCCCAGTGGGAAGAGCAGAAACCAGGAAGTAACTAAGTTGCCTTCTTTCTGAGTTGGGAAAGGTTAACATGTTCCAGGAAGAAGAGCTGCCTAGCACTTGGCTTCCCAGTGCACAGAGGTTAAAAGCTTGAAATCAGATTTGTGGGTTCAAATCCCACTCAAGCTGTGGGACCTGGGCAGTTAGGTTCCTCTCCAGCTTCTCTTGCCTTACCTGGAAAAGGATGGTAAATAATATCAATAGTACTTGCCCCAAAGGACAGTGGTGACAATTACATGACTTAAGTGTGGAATACTCTTACCACATTGCCTGGCACATGTTAAAGATGGAAGAAATGTTAGTTTTAATTATATATTCTTTATGAGTAAGTTTATCATTATTAGTTACTCATCTTTAGCAATAGTTAAAGGGAGTGATAACTAAAAAAATTTACCTCCTGAGGTTGAGGCTAGAGAAGTTGAAAACAAGGCTGATCTTACGCTATGGACAACATTGTGTCAAACAGTGAAGAGTAATAACTAATATTTTAAAAAGCAAAAATGTTTACTGGCCCGTTCGAGTCAGTTTAAATGATAAAATTGGACTTTTTCCCACTGATTTTTGCTATCTCAGCTCTGCGTCAGACCAGTGTCTGGAAAAGAGATGTCCCAGCAATGCGACAAAAACCAGGTGTCTGAGGATCCCTTCTAAAACCTGAGCTTAAATGTTTTAAGCAGCAAAAATAAGTGCCCCCCCTCCAAGTAACAGAAAAATAAGCAATGAGGGAAAGAAAAGAAATTAGGAAATTAAATTGAGATGTCTTGGTAAATGCCTGAGCAGTGACGATTACTTTTTCCTGCCAAGCATGGTGAGCTGCTTTTTCTCCTATTTTCTCCCTAGAGAGTGAAGAAATTATTGCATGATAAGTCATTTATCTTCAGTGCAGGTACAACAGGATATAACCACATATTACCCAAAATGGGGAATTCACGTCACATTATTTTCCATCGGTGAGTAATAGACGGGAAATGGGAAATGTCACTACAAGGCTGGCTGGCCATCTGGTCAAAGCCTCTCTATGAATACGGCAGCTGATCTACATGGAAATATTAAAGCAACAAAGTCCGAATCTGTTTTGCTTCTCCAGGGAACTTCAGTTCATGCATGGAGGGAAGGCAATAAAGTCCAATTATTCTGGATGGGGCTACACAAGGCCTATGAAAATTATCTCATGTTGGGTAACTCTAAAGCTAAGTATTTTTTAAAATAGCCATCAGTCAGTCCAAGTAACAAAATCAAACAAACTGATCAATCTCTGAGGAGCTACCCATTAATCAAAAGATGGTGGTGAGATGTTGGCAATTTTTCATTATTCCACGTGTAATATTTTATGTCTGACATGCTGACAGGGTGGTCCGAATAGATGAAATTATCACATCCAAAAGGAAGGACAGCTCAGCTTTGTGTGTTGGACCATCTATGCATTGCCTGTTGAATACGGATCCCCAAGTTTTCCCTTTTAAAGTGTTTGCTTTCCTCTTATTTGGGGTGCACGGTCCCTGTAGGTGACAGGGACAATAATAAGGAGCTCTTACTTGGAGCATGGGGAAACCCCAGTGCCTCTCTGGTGGTCCTCAGAGCCAAGGTTCCGTCCATCAATGTCCCATGTCTCCGGAGGTCAGCGGATTGGCCCCATCCTGCACAGAAGGAGCCTGTGTACTACTCAGTAGGTGATGATCAGACCCAGAGGAGAGATTAGTTAAAATCAAACTGGAGTGAAGTCTGTCTCAGGTATGACTGCTCAGGCCAGCCTCACGAGCGTGGTGTGTTCATCAACTTAAAGTTGATTTGAATGAACACACCTAAAAAATACTAATAAAGTCCTTCATCTGTTTTTAGTTTTTCTACCTCAGTGAAAACATAAACATCCCAACGGGTCCCTCTGGACTTTCAGATCTCTGAGTCTTTGGCCAAGTCAGTCCATTTCTCTAGGGCTCAGCTTCATCACCTGTAAAATGAGAGTGAACGCTAGATCAGGGGCGGCAGGCTAGGACGGTGGGCCAGACCCAGCCCTCCGCCTGTTTTTGTAAATAAAGTTTTATTGGAACACAGCTATGCCCTTTGCTTCTGTGTCATCATGGCTGCTTTCACACTACAAGGGCAGAGTTAAGCAGTTGTAACAGAGACTGTGTGGCCAGCAAAGCCTAACATATGTACTGTCTGGCCCGTTACAGTAAGAGTTTGCTGGCCCCTGGGCCAGGTGATTCCCACAGAGGTTCCTTCCAGCCCTGAAATCTGTGATTCTGAGAAGGAAAGAATAGGAGGCCTTTGGGTACCTGAGTGGAAGGGAGAGCACTGAGGAGAGGAAAGGTCAGAAGCGGAGGCTGCATGGGCCAAAATAAACATTGCTTTTCGCTCCTGATGTTGCTTCCCTCTGGCCCACAGGCCATGCTTTGGGGGCCCACAGTGGAAGTGGGGCGGGGCACAGAGAGCGGCCCCAGCTCACATTTTCAAGATGCGACAACCCTTTAGCAGCAGACAATTCCCAATAAGGAAATTGATGATGCCAGGGGCTCCCCACACCTTCCAAGGGCCTGACCCTCCATGTGCAGGACAGTGTGCAGCTGGGAGTCATACTGGGGATCTTGTGGGTGGCCCCTCATCAGCAGGGCCTGATTCCACCCTGAGGGCATCTGCTCTTGTCTGCTTTGCTCTGGGCACCCCACGTGTGGCTGCCAGACCTGGCCCGACCCTCCCCAGCCTGTCACTTGTCTGCTCAGGAAGTCACCGTTCAAAGCTTCTGCCAAGTTTCCCCCTCAGTCTGGTCTCATGCCAGCTTCCCTGCTCTTCCCTGCCTTCCCTGCCTTGGCCTGGGGGCTCCTCTCCATCCTCTGACGGCCTGCAGCAACCCCCTGACCACTGTGCTGCCCCTCCAGCCCCAAATCCTCCTCTTTCTCCCCACCCTTAGGTTCAATGTCTTCATCCCTCAAGGCTCAGCTCAGTGTTCACCTCCTCCAGGAAGCCCACCAGTCTCTCCTGTCCCCCCAACTCCCCTAGCATATTTCAACAGACCAGCAGCTACTGATTCTGTGCACTTCAGTTCCGTCTCTGTGCACAACCACATGCCCTTGACATCGGGGTCTCTGTCTCATATTTCTCTTGAGGTCACAGGATCGGGCCTTGACTAGGAGTCAGTGCTTAATTGATTCTCGAGTGGTCTGGGCAGCCCTGCCAAGGAGGGCCTGGCGTTTACTCTCCTTGGGAGGGAGGTAACTGACGAGCATATTTCACAGAGCTCCTGCGTGTAGGTGGAGGGTTCTGCTCAGCTGTATAAGGTCCACAGAGCAGCTTCCGAGGGCAGCAGGAGATGAAGAAGGCTCTCAAAGGGCCCAGAACTCCAAGGGTGTGAGTCAAGGTGGCCCAGCAGCCCAGGCAGGGCCAAAGCGAGGGCACCTTGCATCTGTGCCTTGCGTCCCCAGCGCGCACCAGAATGACCTGAGAAAAGATGGGCGTCCTGGACCCTCACTCACACCGGGTCCCAGGTCCAGTCCCGCTGTGTGTCACAGCCTGGTGCAGACGACCTGGGACAGGACGTCTCCACACGGGTCCTGTTTCCCGTCCTACCAAGTGCCTACTGGTCCTGCCTGAAAGTGGCCGGTGGCTGCACCTGAATGTGACATTTGAACGCCAAGTGGCTGCATTCGTCCTAGTGGGCCCAGGTCCAGCAGGTTCTGGGTATATGATCCTGGCTATTGCATGGCATCAGGTAGACCATTCCCCTGGCTGCTGGGCCTCCACCACGGTCATGTGAAGCCTCACCTGAAGGGAGACGAGCCTAGTTCTCACTGTAACTGGCTCTCCTATTTCCCTCGTGCAGGGTAAAATTCAAGGCAGATGAATACTGCCAGCAGCTTGCACTGCTGAGGAAGTGGGGTGTGGGATGGAGCTACAGGAGGATTTCTTGTGCTCGTGGAGGGCAGTCAGGCCCCGGTGTTGAGGTCACGTGCCTCCCCATTCTGTCATGTTACCGCTCTACTGTCCTGGACGTAATGCTCCAGGGGCAGCAGGATTGGAGCATCTCAGAGCAGGCAATCGAGTGATGGGGACGTCCCTTCCCATTTGTCATTTGGGAGGGCGCCTAACCCACTTTCCACCTAAACTGGGAAACTTCCTAGATTATTTTCTAAATCATTAAAGTTTAAGTCCTGAGTTCAGTCCCTCATTTGCAAAAGTTTGGGTGAACACAGATATCTAAACAATTTAGCTTAAGAACGTTCCTTTTGGCACACACACACACACACACAAACGCGCACACACACACCATTTATCTGTGTCCAGATGAAGTTTCAAGAGATGGATCTGTGCTTTCCAAAACTTGATTTCCTGCAAGATGTGCAGGAAACCAACCTAGTATTTGAAGCCATCTGTTTGCTCTGTACAAAGGCAATGAAAAGAAATACACACAGAGGGTGATAGAGACTTTGCCCTCATGTGTGGGGTATACTGGGTGTGCTCAGGCTCGTGCCTTGCTCCCTGGAGCTGGGAGGGTGGAAGCATCGAGTAGGGAGAGGGTACATTCAGGACAGTGAGTGACACTTGACGGAACAGGGTGGGGAGGGGGACGGTCCACACCGAGTGCCCTGGTTGGTCTCAGGCTTGGTCTCTGCAATGACATGGTGTCTGCCCACACCATCTCGTACGTGCGTACCATCTCATCTTCCCCTTTTCCTTAGCAAACGCCTCTTCTCCCAGGAAGATCACACACGGACACCAGGGATATGTGGCTGGCGGTGCTGGGGCGCTAGAGGCAAGGTCCTCGCTGCCCGTGACCTAGTCACTGAGACCGACATACTCCCTGTTTGTCGGGGACCCAGCAGATGATTGAAATGGAATGGGAAAAAGTTATCTCAGGGTAAAAGCTACACTCCTCTCAAACTTACCTTGAGTCCAAAAGGCCAAAGTTTGCAAAAGAGAGAAATGACAATACTTCCCTTCAAATTGGAAATTGTGGTTTGTAATTTATGTGTGGAACTCCGGGGGACCGGGCATCTTCTTGCACTGTTCTCGGGTTACCTTCCCCCGCGCATCTGTATCCTGTTCTCTGGAAGGGACCATATATCACAGCGTCCTCCAGATGCCATCGCATGGAGTTGGTGAAATCCAGGGCAGCCGGAATGGTCAGGGCTGCATTTCTGTCTCCCAAGGGGCTGGGCTGGGGAAGGGGGAGTGCAGGGCCCGGCTTCTCCCGCCTTTGCCTTTGCTGGCCTTGGGGCAGGAATGTTTGCAAGGCCCTCACCCCATCCTGGGGAGCTCTCAGTGTCTCCCAGAGTTAATAAGTGAGGACAGGAAGGACGCACGTGTGCCAAGCCAGGATGCACAGTTCGGGTTTGAGTCACTCCCCTGTGGTCCTGATGCGCTTTATTTCAAGACAGGCTCTGAGCCCACCAGGGTAATTACACATGTTCTCGTGTAGAGTGGGGTCTGGAATTGGGAAAGAAAGGCCAGGCTGGCTGAGTGTGGGGTGTGGCTGGCTTGATTATATTGGACGTGAAAAGAAGATGAATTTTCTAATAAGCGTAGGTGCCAGTGAGCCCGTCATTATCTTAGTTTGGGACTCTAAGATAATTTATCCACAGGAGGAATGCAGGGATTTTGCTGGGAGGTTCAGGCCTTTATTTTTAAAGTTTAAGGCACGAATAAATTTCCTATAATAACTTGATAGGGATTTTTTAGCTGACATTTCACCATTGATAGAACATTCTAAAGCCTAAGAGCTTTAATAAAACACTAAATATTCTCCAACATGATTTTTTAGTTGGGAAATCACGACAATGTTGCCAGTTCCCTTGAGAAGTAAGGGACGGGGAACTGGGATGACAGATGCATTCCTGAGTCCTTACCCCGATGCTCCCCCATCAGCCAGCCTGGGGCCCCAGCCCAGCACTGTCTCGGCATCAGGGCTGAACAGTTCTCTCCAGTCAGCATTCCAGCCCCCCACTGCCACCCCCAGCAGTGACCACCAGCTTTGGGCCTCACTGCGTTGCTCCCAAGACATCTGCCCACACAGATGCACCTCTGATGCGTGGAAGATGATTTCCTTGGCCAAAAAAATTCCAACCCATTTACAGGACTCGATTTCAGGATTTTCTTGGAATGTTGTGAAAATCTGTGTCTTGGCCATGAGAACATTCAGAAGTGGAGGTCTGTGTGGCTCTGGTTACAGCATGGTATGTCTGTCCTAAATAGATCCTCGGCAGGCCACCGAGCTCTCCTCTCCTGTGTGTCAGTGGGCTGCGAAAGGAGGGAAACCACCTTTAGAAAAGGGTCCCACCCACCCACTACCTCTCCATCCTTCTCCAAGCGGGTACCAGAAGGGGCCATGTGATACCCCCTGCAGCTCCCAGAGCCAGCCGCCAGCCACCTCCACGGCGCAGCTCAGATGCTGCCAAGAACCTGTAGCATGGCCTGGTGGTTTAAGAAGAAGCTGGTCTTTACAACACAGCCTCTGCTTTCAGACATTTTGTGGTCATAGCCGAGTTTTTAAATCTTTGCTATTCAGTGCCTATCCCCGCAAAAGGTGGACTTTTCTCTTCCCTTCTGAAATGGCAGCTTTTCAAGAAAGTCTGGCCTTCCCCCAAGTCTGGCCACTGCCACGCTGGGCCTTCTGCTGTGTGCAGCTCGAAAACTGAAGGGATCTGCTGCTCAGACCACAGCATCTGGCCTTCCACGATCCCGCGAGAGTCGCTCTGCAAAGCTCATCCATGGGGAGAACGGAGAAGAGGGTAGTGTTGAAAGAGACGTACCAGCTCCCTCCGGCCAAACATCTAAGAAAAATGCACAGCTTGGGGCTTCCCTGGTGGCGCAGTGGTTGAGAGTCCGCCTGCCGATGCAGGGGACATGGGTTTGTGCCCCGGTCCGGGAGGATCCCACATGCCGTGGAGCGGCTGGGCCCGTGAGCCATGGCCGCTGAGCCTGCGCGTCCGGAGCCTGTGCTCCGCAACGGGAGAGGCCACAACAGTGAGAGGCCCGCGTACGGCAAAAAAAAAAAAAAAAAAAAATAGCACAACTTGTTTTCCATTCCCTGCCCGAGTGCCACGGGAGGCTCCTGTGATGGCACCATGTGGGCTGAACAGGCCTTGGAAAGAGACCTTATACTTGGGGTCATTGTGGCTTCTGGTGGATTGTTAGGATGTGTGGAGTCTGCAGCTCCTGTGAGTTGACTGGTGTCTTCCCAGTCACAACCTGGGATTGCGACCTTGTTTGGTAACAGGGTCTTTGCAGATATAATTAAGAGGAGGTCATGCTGGAGTCAGGTGGGTCCTAATCCATTGACTGGTGTCCTTAAAAGAAGAGGGAAATTTGGACTCACAGACACACGGAGGGAAGACGGCCTCATGAGGACGGAAGCAGACATTGGAGTGATGTGTCCACCAGCCAAGGCGTGCCAAGGATGACAGATGACCCCCGGAAGCTGGAGGAGGCGAGGAAGAATCCTCCCCTAGAGGCTTCAGAGGAGTGTGGCCATGCTGCCACCTTGACCGCAGACTTCCAGCCTCCAGAACTGTGAGCAAATACAGTAAGTCCCCTACATACGAACCAACCTTCAAGTTGCAAACTTTCAAAGATGCGAACACGCGTTCCATCAACGTCAGGCGAGAGTGACATTGCAGCCTGCCCTCCGTCTCCTGTTGCTGACGACCCTTCAGCTCTACCATCTCCCACCTCCTCTCCCTCCTCCAGTCAGTAACTCTTCTTGCCTGTTCACTCGATGCCAGCCCCTGGATGCCCGCTGTTGTACGGTACGACTGTACTTTTCAAGGTACTGTACTGTAAGATTAAAAATGTTTTATTTTTTATGTTTGTTTTTTATGTGGAAAATATTATAAACCTATTACAGTGCAGTACTACGTAGCCTATTGTGTTAGTTGGGTACCTAGGAGAACTTTGTTGGACTTACGAACAAATTGGACTTACAAACGTGCTCTCAGAATGGAACTCGTTCGTATGTAGGGGATTTACTGTAAACGGTTGTTTTAAGCCCCCCAGTTTGTGGTCATTGGTGACGGCAGCCCTAGGAGACTGCAGCACCATCTCTGATGTCTGTGGTTCTTACAGCTGAATCACCTCCTCCTACAACCCTGTACCCAGTGAACTCTGGTATAAGTACTGAACCGAGTGGTTGGAAGTAAGGGAGAAGCTGCCACACCCGGGTAAGAATGGGATGTGTAACCAGTGTGGTTAGTATCTTCCTTTCCAGCAGTTGAATTGGGGAGAGATCCTCGTGGTATAAAGCTGGTAGAGTTCAGAGATCAGAATTTGGACCCAGGGCTTGTCTCTTACTGGAGTTGGTGGGAAACCAGAGAAGCTCGTGGCTTTTCCTTATAATGACTGGGAGAGAAATAGCCCAGAAGGGAAAAGGAAAATAAAAAATAAAAATCGGTTTTGTCAATGTCAAAGTTGCATTGGTTGGAGTTATGATCTTTTCCTACGAGAAGCACTTCCTCAAGCCCCAATTTGTACCCCTGTGAAGAGGCTTCTCGGTGCTGGTCTGGTATTAACTGTGTGCCTGTCAGTCTTCCCCAAATTTTGGGTAAATGTGGACAGAGACTATATTTTATCTTTGCCTTACTCCCTAAATGCATCTACCAAATGTGGCACTGGTATTCAATTAAACCCTTCATTGTTGAATTAAAGTCCTGGGAGCAGGCGTATAAGAGATTTTTTTATCATTTGATACGATGAAATTTGCGACGTCATATCATTTTTTGAAATTTTGAATTTTGGAAAAGAAGTGAAATTTGCAAAGCACAGGACTAAGTAGACTGAAAACCACTTTCAGACCAGAAATGGAAAAATTGGGGTAACTGTATTAGTCAGAAACAGAACCCACAGGATGTGTGTATACACACACACACACACACACACACACACACACACAGATATTTATTTTAAGGAATTGATTGGCTCACATGACTGCAGAGGCTTGGCAAGTCCCAAATCTCCAGGATAGGCCATCAGGCTGGAGGCTCAGGGAGGAGTTGCAGTTCAAGTCCAAAGGCCGTCTGCTGGCAAAAGTCCTTCTTGCTCAGGGAGGTCAGTCTTTGTACTCTTAAGGTCTTCAACTGGTTGGGTGAGGCCCACCCCCATGATGCAGAGCAATCTGCTTTACTCAAAGTCCACTGATTTAAATGTTAATCTCATCCAACACACACCTGCACAGACACATCCAGAATAACATTTGACCAAATATCTGGGCTCCATGGCCCAATCAAGTCCATACATAAAATTAATCATCACAGTAATTGTCTAGTTACTGTTTCTCAATGGATGTGCCATTGATGTTTGAGGCAGAACAATTCTCCGCTGTGCAGGGATGTCCCATCCATTGTGGGATGTTTAACATCTTTAGTCCCTGTCCACTCAACACCCATGATGTCCCCATGATTGTAACAATAAAAGTTGTGCCTGCACATTTCTGAATGTCCCCTCAGCGCATCTCCTGCCCAGGCCGGAGGACCACTGATTGAGGTGGACTAAGTGGTAACATTGCAGAAATGTTAGCAACATCAAGATGAATGGTAGGTTTCTCAGGTCTTGATGTTCACACTTCACATGGATACAGCCATTGTCTAATCCAAACTTTTTCTGTGAAGGGCCAGATAGCAAATATTCTAGGCTTTGGGACTACATGGTCTTCATCAGAACTACTCAACTCTGCACTGGTATGGCAAAACCAGCCATGGACAACATATATAAATGAATGAATGTGGCTGTGTTCCGATAAAACTTTATTTACAGACACTGAAATTGGAATATAATTTTTCATGTGCCATGAAATATTATTCTTGACTTTTCCCCAACCACTTAAAATGTGAGAACCATTCTTAGCTTGCAGGCAATCTGAATTTAACTTTTACTTTTATGCCCCATGAACTGTGTGTTCAGTTAATAATTGAATGAAGGCTTCAATAAATGTTCATTGAATTGAATGAAATGGGAATTGATCAAATACAGTGCTTTTCAAACTTTATTTTTATTAGCAGAAAGTTGGAATTTGAATCTTAGAGAAACTGCAATGTTTGAAACAAACACAGTATTTCATTAGTAAAGTTTTATTTTATGAGTTCAAATGGATAACATTTGTATATTTTGATGGATACAAAAATCAAGGGGAGGGCTTCCCTGGTGGCGCAGTGGTTAAGAATCCGCCTGCTGATGCAGGGAACACCGGTTCATACCCCGGTCTGGGAAGATCCCACATGCCGCGGAGCGGCTGGCCCATGAGCCATGGCCGCTGGGCCTGTGTGTCCGGAGCCTGTGCTCCGCAAGGGGAGAGGCCACAACAGTGAGAGGCCCGCATACCGCAAAAAAAAAAAAAAAAAAAAAAAAAATCAAGGGGAGAACTTTCCTGGTGGCGCAGTGGTTAAGAATCCGCTTGCCAATGCAGGGGACACGGGTTCAAGTCCTGGTTCGGGAAGATCCCACATGCCGTGGAGCAACTAAGCCCACTCACCACAACTCCTGAGCCCGTGTGCCACAGCTACTGAAGCCCGCACGCCTAGAGCCCGTGCTCCTAAACAAGAGAAGCCACCTCAGTGAGAAGCCCATGCACCACAAGGAAGAGTAGCCCCCGCTCACCATAACTAGAGAAAGCCCACGCAGCAACGAAGACCCAACACAACCAAAAATAAAAAAATAAAAAAAATCAAGGGGAAGCTGTAGATGGCTGTGTCAAGCTGCTCTTTGATTAAACTGTCCAGATGATTGAAAAAAGAGAGAGAGGGAAGTTTCTCTTCCAAAGCAGAGCCACCGACGATATCTAATGGTGGTTTATATTCTTACTCATACATATAGAATTCAGACAAGAAGCACCGAAAACTTTGAATAGGGCTTCCCTGGTGGCGCAGTGGTTGGGGGTCTGTCTGCCGATGCGGGGGACGCGGGTTTGTGCCCCGGTCCGGGAGGATCCCACATGCCGCAGAGCGGTTGGGCCCGTGGGCCATGGCCGCTGAGCCTGTGCGTCCGGAGCCTGTGCTCCGCGGCGGGAGAGGCCACAGCGGTGAGAGGCCCACACACCACAAAATAAATAAATAAATAAATAAATAAATAAATAAATAAACTTTGAATAGGTGACAAATGCAATCTCGTGGTTGGGCATGTCACAAGGTGTTTTTACGCAATGGGCTCCTATGACTGTGAGAAGGTTTTAGCTCCGCTCCCACAATTTTACATAACTGGATAAAGGCAAGTCTGAACGTTTAAAAGATCAATGCAGGAGATAGAAACTTCGGGCCGCTGGCACATTAGCAATAAATGCAGATCCCTCAGAGAAATGCTGGCAGAAGCTTGATTCCCAGGAGGGCAAAAAGAGAAAGCAAAAGGAAGCCCAATTTAACACACAGGGGGTCTCCCATGTCTGAACAATTCATGTGTATTTGAGTATTTGAAAGTTTATGATGTTTTTATGGCAGTTTTTTAGTAATTAGAATTTTGTTAATATTTTTAAAATTGTGGTAAAATATATGTAACATAAAACTTATCATTTTAATCATTTTTAAGTGTGGAATTCAGTGACATTAAGTACCTTCATATTGTGTAACCATCACCACTATCCATTTTCCAGACTTTTCACCATCCCAAACAGAAACTTTGCAGGCATGAAACTCTAGCATATTCCTCCCTCCCCCAGCCCCTGGCACCCACTACCCTACTTTCTCTCGCTAAGAATTCGACGATTCTAGCTACCACATACATGTGGAATCATACAGTATTTGTCATTTTGTGAATGGCTTACTTCACTTAGCATAATGTTTTCAAGATTCATCCGTGTTGTTGTATGTATCAGAGCTTTATTCCTTTTTAAGCCTGAAAAATATTCCATTCTATGGATAGAACACATTTTGTTTATCCATTCATCTATCAATGGACGCTTGGGTTGTTTTCACCTTTTGGCTTTTGTGAATAATGCTGCTATGAGCATGATTGTTTGTACCTATTTGAGTCCTTGCTTTCAATACTTTGCGATATATATCTAGGGGTGGAATTGCTAAATCTTATGTTTAATTTTTGTGAGGAATCTTCATACTGTTCTCCACAGAAGCTGCACCATTTTATATTGCCACCGGCAATGTCCAAGGGTTCCAGTTTCTCCACATCCCTACTTGTTTCCACTTTTTTGATTTTGTCTTGTTTCCCGTGTGAATCAGGAAAGTTTTTAAATGAGATTTGAGTTGTGTGTTTGCAGCCGCTAAAGCACTTTCATGTCACTTTAAAGTTCCACAGATTAGTTCAAAACCTGGTGCTGGTTTATTATTTTTACCCCCTCTCAGAGTTTGTGATTTAAGAGTAAGCCTTCCTTGGCTTCACTCTAAGAAGTGAGTGGGATGATTGATTTCAAGCAGGAGGTGAGACTGGGAAAGGAAACAGATATCTGCATGTGAGGGATGGTGTTCAGAGCCCATGTGGAGAGCAGCCACCCACCGCTTTGGGATCAGGTTAAATGAGAAACCACTCGGTCCTTCTCCCTCTCTCTCCCTGGGTCTCTCTCTTTGTATCTGCCTCTGTTTCTGTCAGGCTCTGTCTCTCTTTATCTGTCTCTGTCTCTGTCTGTCTCTGTCTCTCGCTCCCCCAGGCAACCACGATAAGTCAGAGTCTCTCTTTATCTGTCTCTGCCTCTGTTTGTCTGTCAGTCTCTGTCTCTCGCTATCCCCCTCGCTCCCCCAGGCAACCACGAATAGTCAGAGTCTCTATGTGTCTCTGTCTCTGTCTGTCTCTGTCTCTGTCTGTCTCTGTCTCTCACTCCCCCCCTCACAGCCCCAGGCAACCACGATAAGTCAGAGTCTCTATCTGTCCCTATCTCTGTCTGTCTGTCTCTGTCTCAGTCTCTGTCTGTCTGTCTCTCGCTCTCCCCCTCCCCCCCCAGGCAACCACGATAAGTCACAGTCTCTCTCTGTCTGTCTCTGTCTCTCGCTCCCCCCCTCGCTCCCTTAGGCAACCACAATAAGTCACAGTCTCTCTCTATCTGTCTCTGTCTCTGTCTGTCTGTCTCTGTCTGTCTGTCTCTGTCTCCCATTCTCCCCGTCGATCCCCGAGGCAACCACGATAAGTCAGAGTCTCTCTTTATCTGTCTCTGTCTTTGTTTGACTGTCTCTGTCTCTGTCTGTCTCTGTCTATGTCTGTCTCTGTCTGTCTGTCTGTCTCTGTCTCTGTCAGTCTCTGTCTCTGTCTGTCTGTCTCTGTCTCTGTCTGTCTCTGTCTGTCTCTGTCTCTGTATCTGTCTCTCGTTCTCCCTCTCGCTCCCCCAGGCAAACACGATAAGTCACAGTCTCTATTTATCTGTCTCTGACTCTGTCTGTCTGTCTCTGTCTGTCTCTGTCTGTCTCTGTCTCTGTCTGTCTGTCTGTCT